>NW_027554094.1:2558053-3197567 GCF_045843805.1 Urocitellus parryii | reverse complement strand
AATATTTCAAAGGGCAAAATGAGAAACGAGTCTAAGATATATGCGAACACGTGCCACATAACAATGTTCCACTGTCATCCACCACAATGCCTTGACATTACTATCACCCCAAATAAGACACAATGAGAGGAGAAGAGGAACAAAATCTGTGAATACATATCTGGAATAGGAAATTCTGAGGAGCTCACAAACTTGGGTGTGGCACAAGAGATCCCAATGGTAGGGGACAGGGTAAACATTCCACAAACATGGAACTTTGCTGGCCTAATGACTTCTTGACTATCTGCCTCTGACATTTGTGCACAAGAAATATAGCTTTGTGACTTAGCTTCCTTTGCAGTGAGACCAGGAAAGCTTGGTCTCAGTCTATGTGAACACGAGGACATGGTTTCCTATTTCCCAATACGAACAGGAGGCAGCAGAGCTGAATCCTCTCTTTGTAGGTAACTGTGGCCATTGGGGTATGAGTGTCTCCCTGGGGGGATTGTGAAGCCTTTGGCTCACAGTCCAGTTTTAATGGCATTTCTTGCAGCTTCCCTGGAAATCTGGTGTTTGTTTTTGAAATACATAAAGGTCAACCGGGACACAGCGCTGGAGGGAGCTCTGTCACGTGGGGTGAGTCAGGGTCTGACGGAAAAAAACACAAACTGGGCTGCTACCCCATATATCTTTCCCACTTGTGCGTAGCAACTTGATTCTGAGCATCGCACCAGATCCTCTCCCCACAACCACATGCCTTTACATTTTAGGGTCTGCTGGCTGCACCTTGTCAGTCACATGTCATTTGGATACCAATGACAGAACCACAGGGGCTCACCACAGATGTTGGTCACACACCTGCACTCCATTGCTCCAGACCCAGTTCCCTGCTGGCTCCTACTCACTGACATCTCTGTTCTTCACCATGGTCATGAATTCCACTCAGTCAAAAACGGCAATGTCGGGTTCAGTCATGATGAGCAACAGGAGATCTAAAGGTTCTCCGGGGATTTCTGGTCATGGGATTCTCAAAACCTTCATGTTATTGGCCTAGCCATATCTCAAGAATGAAGAAGTTGGCACTGTGGGTTTTGATTCATTCACGAGCCATTAAGGGCTGAGGAATCTCCTTTCAGTAAAAGCTCTGGAGATCGCATGCAGGCAAGGCTTTTCACAGAGTGGCGAAAGGTCACAGGAAGCCAGGCCCATTGGGGGTCTAAAATATGAGGTTCATGTGAGTTTTGGCTCTCAACTATAGCTGAAAAGGCTTTAACAGCAAAATCATGTGAAATCCTGGCTGAGATTCCCAGTGCTGTGGAGGAAGCCACCCTCGGCCTAGATCTCAGTTTCCAAGGGCTCCTCTAATGCCTGGCCTTGTAAAATCCCAACTCGATTCATGGCAAGAGTTCTCTGAGATCAGTTCCAGAACTGAGTCTCTAATGGCATCACACCAGAGTTCAAGCTGAGGTGGACCCACTCATCTTTTCCAACCACCACACAAAAGACCACTATTCTAACAAAAACACTCCCACATGGCCCTCCTCTTCTTCCATACAGATACTCATCATAACATTCTGGCTGGGGGTTTCCATAGGGGGAGCAGTCTAAGATGGTGTGCAAAGTAAGGGCTCATGCCCATCATGTGCCAAATGTCATGGTGGCCTGGACACCCTTCCTGAGAAACAGGATAGATAAAATGGGCCTGTAGTTAATACTGCTCTGCTTCTCAAATTCGAGGCCTCCTGCCTGCCAGGGGTAGATTCTTTATGTGTACTGGACTCATGAAAACACCCAAACACCTGTGTGCTAGTTACTGGATGGCTTGCAACAACTCATTTGACCCAGAGGATCCCTGTTCTTACTTCATCGGTGTCAGGAGCCTGACCAGAGGAAGGCAAGAGACTTCGTCCAATATTACACTTCTTTTTCATCCTTTTAGATGTGCATGGACACATGGGATTTTTCTTGAGTTTCCTGGGGTGCTGAGAATGTAATTCACAGCCACACACAGGGCCAAGAGTCTGATTCAGACACAGCCTTTACAAAGCACTTTACCTAAAAGGCACAGATTGGGCCCCTTCCTTTCCGTTTGAAACTCTTTTCTGGAGGATTCCCAAAGGAGTGCCCTAAGGCAAACACCTCCCTGACATTCAGGGGAACAGAACAATAGGGAGGAAAGAAGCCTGGAGAAAAACTTTTCTTTAATTGAACACTGTGGCACTGACAGCTCCTAATCATGCAACTTGGGTGGCTATCTATGCAAGCAGGGATTCTCCAGAGAGATCCTTACCAGTCATGCTAATTTTTACTTTTCTGAGATGCTTGGCATTCCCGTCAGCAATCCAGTCCATGGCCTTGTCACAGAGCTTGAAGGTGGTACCCATCTTGTTCACAAAAACACGAACCCCTTCAGAGAGTGGCCAAAATTCTGGAAGAATACAGGAACTTGGGATCTTGGTAGGTGTTTCCCATCTGCAAGACAAGCAGCAGTCCATTCATCAATTGGCCTTGAGGAGTCCTGCAAAGATTTCCACTAGACAGGACACATTCACGGCTGCATTCTTCTCTCTACTCTCTTTAACCACAAACCCAGTGGGATCCACTGACTCTATAGAAAGACTCACTAGTTAACAGTCCATTTCAAACCAACAAACAACAACAACAACAACAACAACAAACACGTTTTTCCTACATGATCTCAGAACATGAGACAAAATGCCAAATTGAAACACACACCCACTGAGACACACAAACCACCCCTGTATTTGGTCTGCATCTATCCACTCTGACCTCTGACTGGTGGGTGAAAATTTGTTCCCCAGCAGTGGCCGGTCCTGTCTCAGCTCTGGTCTCCTTGGCCATCTCTGTGTAGTTGTCAGGAGCCAGCAATGAGCCAACACTTCTTTCTCAGGAAAGGCCCCTGTTCAGACCATTCAAGGCATTTGGCTACCCACACATCACCAGGTGCCAAGAAAGAATGACTCTGGCCTTGGTACAGAAAAAACAAGGGAGCCCACTGGGACTGGAATTGCCTCTGGGTGCCTCGCCTCCTGGATCCCACGTTCAGAGAGTTCCATCACCAAGGAAGTGAGGTGAGGTCACTTCCTTCAGGGAAGTGAATGAGGTCACTGCCTTGGCAACCACTTTGTCCTAACAGTTGTTTCCAAGGGTCCCATGAGAGGGAGGCTGCCCCACCTTCCTGTGACATTTTCACAAGTCATAAAGGTCTATATACCCTAGGAGCCCGGGATCAGCAACCCACCCAGGCCTGATTGTGTCCATCTTCCCTGCATTGAGAAGAGAGAGGCTGATTCAGCCACATCCCTTCATCCTCACTGGGTTGTTGGCCATGGAAGATGACTTTAGACCTCACAGGTCCTACCTAGCTGCCTACATTGGCTCCAGGGATCATTTCTGCATCTACCTTTGAGCTTCTCAGCAGCTGGAGGATTCCCTACATACCTGTATGGCAAGATCAACTCAGGACCTGCTGTTATGTGAAAATAGATTGAGGGAACAGAGTCTGCTTCAGGGTCATATCAGGTTCGATTTGGCTTAGGAGTCATTCTGCTGGATGAATACGGGGATTGGGCAACTGGGATATTTATAAGAATGGAAGGTGAAAACTAGGTAAGAGCTGAAGCACACAAGGGTGTTGGGCCCTTGATTTGGATACATAGTTTTGAATGATGTTCTGCAGAGGTGAATCCTCTAAATCCATATACAATGGCATAAGATCTTGGACCTGGGACCACTGAATGTGAAAGAGAACTTCCAGTGATATTGAGATAGTAGACAGGATTCCAGTGTAGGGTAAGGAAGAAGAGTGAGTTTAGGATTTGGGCAAAAGGCCCTTTTTGCAATCGAATGAATTTCTATTAGAGTGTAAATGGGAATGTCAGCACACATGAAGAGTCAGTCACAACAAGGCACTTGGGGAAATAGATATCAATTGGGATGTTAGGAGATCGGGCAAAGTACAAAATGAGTGATAAGATCAGGGATATTTTCAACAGGGGGGTGGTTGAATACACTATCCTAGGAAGAAACAAGTGTACGCTCACCATAGGATTGAATATTGAAAACAATAGGCAAAGCGGACTTAGATGATTTTAGTAATCCATGCTCTCATTAAAATCAGGCTTTGGAAGAATCATAAGGTGAGTGTGAGTTTTGCATTTGGTGTCCAGAAGATGATGTGATGAAAGGAATACAGGGAGGAGGTGACATGTGTATTTCTTCCACCATTTCTGGGAGCATGTTTTCAAACCCTGTCATTTAGAGTTTGGGGATAAAAATAGGTGCACCCTGGGTTTACGTATATAGAGATGATGCATGAATAGACCATAGGGTGAATAAAAAATATAACTGGTTACTATTTTAAATAATGGATTGAATTGATATTTTAAAAAATACATGAAATCTGGTATTCAGATAAACATTCAATTCAAGTAGGTGTACGTCTAGTGGTAATATTAGGGTTACTAATTACACCAAACTGTGAGTTTTGCTTCGAAAATGATGATGGAATTCAAAAGTAATGTTTTATAAAAGAAATCTCATGAAAAAGCAAGTAAAGCAACATGGAGAAATACATGGGTTCTGATACAGGGAGTGAATGTAAGTGAATCACATGCATGTCAATTTGTGAATATTGGATGAAATGATACATCCTATGATACGAAGAAATAGGAATTTAACAATTTTGAATGAAAATTTACTTCAAAATACACATCACGTCCCGTATGAATAGACTTTCATTGATGTTAAACTGGGTCACTTACTGAAGAAATATTAGGGTTAGTACTCAATATTCACTGAAGTTCATTTTGAGAATTCAGAAATGAATATGTATGTCAAGAAAATGTACATTTCTCAGAAATATCTTGTGAAAAGTTGATTATAAATCCACCCAGATGGACATTAAAGAATCAAGGTAGTATAAGTATTGACACAGAGATTCAATATTTCAAAGGGCAAAATGAGAAACGAGTCTAAGATATATGCGAACACGTGCCACATAACAATCTTCCACTGTCATCCACCACAATGCCTTGACATTACTATCACCCCAAATAAGACACAATGAGAGGAGAAGAGGAACAAAATCTGTGAATACATATCTGGAATAGGAAATTCTGAGGAGCTCACAAACTTGGGTGTGGCACAAGAGATCCCAATGGTAGGGGACAGGGTAAACATTCCACAAACATGGAACTTTGCTGGCCTAATGACTTCTTGACTATCTGCCTCTGACATTTGTGCACTAGAAATATAGCTTTGTGACTTAGCTTCCTTTGCAGTGAGACCAGGAAAGCTTGGTCTCAGTCTATGTGAACACGAGGACATGGTTTCCTATTTCCCAATACGAACAGGAGGCAGCAGAGCTGAATCCTCTCTTTGTAGGTAACTGTGGCCATTGGGGTATGAGTGTCTCCCTGGGGGGATTGTGAAGCCTTTGGCTCACAGTCCAGTTTTAATGGCATTTCTTGCAGCTTCCCTGGAAATCTGGTGTTTGTTTTTGAAATACATAAAGGTCAACCGGGACACAGCGCTGGAGGGAGCTCTGTCACGTGGGGTGAGTCAGGGTCTGACGGAAAAAAACACAAACTGGGCTGCTACCCCATATATCTTTCCCACTTGTGCGTAGCAACTTGATTCTGAGCATCGCACCAGATCCTCTCCCCACAACCACATGCCTTTACATTTTAGGGTCTGCTGGCTGCACCTTGTCAGTCACATGTCATTTGGATACCAATGACAGAACCACAGGGGCTCACCACAGATGTTGGTCACACACCTGCACTCCATTGCTCCAGACCCAGTTCCCTGCTGGCTCCTACTCACTGACATCTCTGTTCTTCACCATGGTCATGAATTCCACTCAGTCAAAAACGGCAATGTCGGGTTCAGTCATGATGAGCAACAGGAGATCTAAAGGTTCTCCGGGGATTTCTGGTCATGGGATTCTCAAAACCTTCATGTTATTGGCCTAGCCATATCTCAAGAATGAAGAAGTTGGCACTGTGGGTTTTGATTCATTCACGAGCCATTAAGGGCTGAGGAATCTCCTTTCAGTAAAAGCTCTGGAGATCGCATGCAGGCAAGGCTTTTCACGGAGTGGCGAAAGGTCACAGGAAGCCAGGCCCATTGGGGGTCTAAAATATGAGGTTCATGTGAGTTTTGGCTCTCAACTATAGCTGAAAAGGCTTTAACAGCAAAATCATGTGAAATCCTGGCTGAGATTCCCAGTGCTGTGGAGGAAGCCACCCTCGGCCTAGATCTCAGTTTCCAAGGGCTCCTCTAATGCCTGGCCTTGTAAAATCCCAACTCGATTCATGGCAAGAGTTCTCTGAGATCAGTTCCAGAACTGAGTCTCTAATGGCATCACACCAGAGTTCAAGCTGAGGTGGACCCACTCATCTTTTCCAACCACCACACAAAAGACCACTATTCTAACAAAAACACTCCCACATGGCCCTCCTCTTCTTCCATACAGATACTCATCATAACATTCTGGCTGGGGGTTTCCATAGGGGGAGCAGTCTAAGATGGTGTGCAAAGTAAGGGCTCATGCCCATCATGTGCCAAATGTCATGGTGGCCTGGACACCCTTCCTGAGAAACAGGATAGATAAAATGGGCCTGTAGTTAATACTGCTCTGCTTCTCAAATTCGAGGCCTCCTGCCTGCCAGGGGTAGATTCTTTATGTGTACTGGACTCATGAAAACACCCAAACACCTGTGTGCTAGTTACTGGATGGCTTGCAACAACTCATTTGACCCAGAGGATCCCTGTTCTTACTTCATCGGTGTCAGGAGCCTGACCAGAGGAAGGCAAGAGACTTCGTCCAATATTACACTTCTTTTTCATCCTTTTAGATGTGCATGGACACATGGGATTTTTCTTGAGTTTCCTGGGGTGCTGAGAATGTAATTCACAGCCACACACAGGGCCAAGAGTCTGATTCAGACACAGCCTTTACAAAGCACTTTACCTAAAAGGCACAGATTGGGCCCCTTCCTTTCCGTTTGAAACTCTTTTCTGGAGGATTCCCAAAGGAGTGCCCTAAGGCAAACACCTCCCTGACATTCAGGGGAACAGAACAATAGGGAGGAAAGAAGCCTGGAGAAAAACTTTTCTTTAATTGAACACTGTGGCACTGACAGCTCCTAATCATGCAACTTGGGTGGCTATCTATGCAAGCAGGGATTCTCCAGAGAGATCCTTACCAGTCATGCTAATTTTTACTTTTCTGAGATGCTTGGCATTCCCGTCAGCAATCCAGTCCATGGCCTTGTCACAGAGCTTGAAGGTGGTACCCATCTTGTTCACAAAAACACGAACCCCTTCAGAGAGTGGCCAAAATTCTGGAAGAATACAGGAACTTGGGATCTTGGTAGGTGTTTCCCATCTGCAAGACAAGCAGCAGTCCATTCATCAATTGGCCTTGAGGAGTCCTGCAAAGATTTCCACTAGACAGGACACATTCACGGCTGCATTCTTCTCTCTACTCTCTTTAACCACAAACCCAGTGGGATCCACTGACTCTATAGAAAGACTCACTAGTTAACAGTCCATTTCAAACCAACAAACAACAACAACAACAACAACAAACACGTTTTTCCTACATGATCTCAGAACATGAGACAAAATGCCAAATTGAAACACACACCCACTGAGACACACAAACCACCCCTGTATTTGGTCTGCATCTATCCACTCTGACCTCTGACTGGTGGGTGAAAATTTGTTCCCCAGCAGTGGCCGGTCCTGTCTCAGCTCTGGTCTCCTTGGCCATCTCTGTGTAGTTGTCAGGAGCCAGCAATGAGCCAACACTTCTTTCTCAGGAAAGGCCCCTGTTCAGACCATTCAAGGCATTTGGCTACCCACACATCACCAGGTGCCAAGAAAGAATGACTCTGGCCTTGGTACAGAAAAAACAAGGGAGCCCACTGGGACTGGAATTGCCTCTGGGTGCCTCGCCTCCTGGATCCCACGTTCAGAGAGTTCCATCACCAAGGAAGTGAGGTGAGGTCACTTCCTTCAGGGAAGTGAATGAGGTCACTGCCTTGGCAACCACTTTGTCCTAACAGTTGTTTCCAAGGGTCCCATGAGAGGGAGGCTGCCCCACCTTCCTGTGACATTTTCACAAGTCATAAAGGTCTATAGACCCTAGGAGCCCGGGATCAGCAACCCACCCAGGCCTGATTGTGTCCATCTTCCCTGCATTGAGAAGAGAGAGGCTGATTCAGCCACATCCCTTCATCCTCACTGGGTTGTTGGCCATGGAAGATGACTTTAGACCTCACAGGTCCTACCTAGCTGCCTACATTGGCTCCAGGGATCATTTCTGCATCTACCTTTGAGCTTCTCAGCAGCTGGAGGATTCCCTACATACCTGTATGGCAAGATCAACTCAGGACCTGCTGTTATGTGAAAATAGATTGAGGGAACAGAGTCTGCTTCAGGGTCATATCAGGTTCGATTTGGCTTAGGAGTCATTCTGCTGGATGAATACGGGGATTGGGCAACTGGGATATTTATAAGAATGGAAGGTGAAAACTAGGTAAGAGCTGAAGCACACAAGGGTGTTGGGCCCTTGATTTGGATACATAGTTTTGAATGATGTTCTGCAGAGGTGAATCCTCTAAATCCATATACAATGGCATAAGATCTTGGACCTGGGACCACTGAATGTGAAAGAGAACTTCCAGTGATATTGAGATAGTAGACAGGATTCCAGTGTAGGGTAAGGAAGAAGAGTGAGTTTAGGATTTGGGCAAAAGGCCCTTTTTGCAATCGAATGAATTTCTATTAGAGTGTAAATGGGAATGTCAGCACACATGAAGAGTCAGTCACAACAAGGCACTTGGGGAAATAGATATCAATTGGGATGTTAGGAGATCGGGCAAAGTACAAAATGAGTGATAAGATCAGGGATATTTTCAACAGGGGGGTGGTTGAATACACTATCCTAGGAAGAAACAAGTGTACGCTCACCATAGGATTGAATATTGAAAACAATAGGCAAAGCGGACTTAGATGATTTTAGTAATCCATGCTCTCATTAAAATCAGGCTTTGGAAGAATCATAAGGTGAGTGTGAGTTTTGCATTTGGTGTCCAGAAGATGATGTGATGAAAGGAATACAGGGAGGAGGTGACATGTGTATTTCTTCCACCATTTCTGGGAGCATGTTTTCAAACCCTGTCATTTAGAGTTTGGGGATAAAAATAGGTGCACCCTGGGTTTACGTATATAGAGATGATGCATGAATAGACCATAGGGTGAATAAAAAATATAACTGGTTACTATTTTAAATAATGGATTGAATTGATATTTTAAAAAATACATGAAATCTGGTATTCAGATAAACATTCAATTCAAGTAGGTGTACGTCTAGTGGTAATATTAGGGTTACTAATTACACCAAACTGTGAGTTTTGCTTCGAAAATGATGATGGAATTCAAAAGTAATGTTTTATAAAAGAAATCTCATGAAAAAGCAAGTAAAGCAACATGGAGAAATACATGGGTTCTGATACAGGGAGTGAATGTAAGTGAATCACATGCATGTCAATTTGTGAATATTGGATGAAATGATACATCCTATGATACGAAGAAATAGGAATTTAACAATTTTGAATGAAAATTTACTTCAAAATACACATCACGTCCCGTATGAATAGACTTTCATTGATGTTAAACTGGGTCACTTACTGAAGAAATATTAGGGTTAGTACTCAATATTCACTGAAGTTCATTTTGAGAATTCAGAAATGAATATGTATGTCAAGAAAATGTACATTTCTCAGAAATATCTTGTGAAAAGTTGATTATAAATCCACCCAGATGGACATTAAAGAATCAAGGTAGTATAAGTATTGACACAGAGATTCAATATTTCAAAGGGCAAAATGAGAAACGAGTCTAAGATATATGCGAACACGTGCCACATAACAATGTTCCACTGTCATCCACCACAATGCCTTGACATTACTATCACCCCAAATAAGACACAATGAGAGGAGAAGAGGAACAAAATCTGTGAATACATATCTGGAATAGGAAATTCTGAGGAGCTCACAAACTTGGGTGTGGCACAAGAGATCCCAATGGTAGGGGACAGGGTAAACATTCCACAAACATGGAACTTTGCTGGCCTAATGACTTCTTGACTATCTGCCTCTGACATTTGTGCACTAGAAATATAGCTTTGTGACTTAGCTTCCTTTGCAGTGAGACCAGGAAAGCTTGGTCTCAGTCTATGTGAACACGAGGACATGGTTTCCTATTTCCCAATACGAACAGGAGGCAGCAGAGCTGAATCCTCTCTTTGTAGGTAACTGTGGCCATTGGGGTATGAGTGTCTCCCTGGGGGGATTGTGAAGCCTTTGGCTCACAGTCCAGTTTTAATGGCATTTCTTGCAGCTTCCCTGGAAATCTGGTGTTTGTTTTTGAAATACATAAAGGTCAACCGGGACACAGCGCTGGAGGGAGCTCTGTCACGTGGGGTGAGTCAGGGTCTGACGGAAAAAAACACAAACTGGGCTGCTACCCCATATATCTTTCCCACTTGTGCGTAGCAACTTGATTCTGAGCATCGCACCAGATCCTCTCCCCACAACCACATGCCTTTACATTTTAGGGTCTGCTGGCTGCACCTTGTCAGTCACATGTCATTTGGATACCAATGACAGAACCACAGGGGCTCACCACAGATGTTGGTCACACACCTGCACTCCATTGCTCCAGACCCAGTTCCCTGCTGGCTCCTACTCACTGACATCTCTGTTCTTCACCATGGTCATGAATTCCACTCAGTCAAAAACGGCAATGTCGGGTTCAGTCATGATGAGCAACAGGAGATCTAAAGGTTCTCCGGGGATTTCTGGTCATGGGATTCTCAAAACCTTCATGTTATTGGCCTAGCCATATCTCAAGAATGAAGAAGTTGGCACTGTGGGTTTTGATTCATTCACGAGCCATTAAGGGCTGAGGAATCTCCTTTCAGTAAAAGCTCTGGAGATCGCATGCAGGCAAGGCTTTTCACGGAGTGGCGAAAGGTCACAGGAAGCCAGGCCCATTGGGGGTCTAAAATATGAGGTTCATGTGAGTTTTGGCTCTCAACTATAGCTGAAAAGGCTTTAACAGCAAAATCATGTGAAATCCTGGCTGAGATTCCCAGTGCTGTGGAGGAAGCCACCCTCGGCCTAGATCTCAGTTTCCAAGGGCTCCTCTAATGCCTGGCCTTGTAAAATCCCAACTCGATTCATGGCAAGAGTTCTCTGAGATCAGTTCCAGAACTGAGTCTCTAATGGCATCACACCAGAGTTCAAGCTGAGGTGGACCCACTCATCTTTTCCAACCACCACACAAAAGACCACTATTCTAACAAAAACACTCCCACATGGCCCTCCTCTTCTTCCATACAGATACTCATCATAACATTCTGGCTGGGGGTTTCCATAGGGGGAGCAGTCTAAGATGGTGTGCAAAGTAAGGGCTCATGCCCATCATGTGCCAAATGTCATGGTGGCCTGGACACCCTTCCTGAGAAACAGGATAGATAAAATGGGCCTGTAGTTAATACTGCTCTGCTTCTCAAATTCGAGGCCTCCTGCCTGCCAGGGGTAGATTCTTTATGTGTACTGGACTCATGAAAACACCCAAACACCTGTGTGCTAGTTACTGGATGGCTTGCAACAACTCATTTGACCCAGAGGATCCCTGTTCTTACTTCATCGGTGTCAGGAGCCTGACCAGAGGAAGGCAAGAGACTTCGTCCAATATTACACTTCTTTTTCATCCTTTTAGATGTGCATGGACACATGGGATTTTTCTTGAGTTTCCTGGGGTGCTGAGAATGTAATTCACAGCCACACACAGGGCCAAGAGTCTGATTCAGACACAGCCTTTACAAAGCACTTTACCTAAAAGGCACAGATTGGGCCCCTTCCTTTCCGTTTGAAACTCTTTTCTGGAGGATTCCCAAAGGAGTGCCCTAAGGCAAACACCTCCCTGACATTCAGGGGAACAGAACAATAGGGAGGAAAGAAGCCTGGAGAAAAACTTTTCTTTAATTGAACACTGTGGCACTGACAGCTCCTAATCATGCAACTTGGGTGGCTATCTATGCAAGCAGGGATTCTCCAGAGAGATCCTTACCAGTCATGCTAATTTTTACTTTTCTGAGATGCTTGGCATTCCCGTCAGCAATCCAGTCCATGGCCTTGTCACAGAGCTTGAAGGTGGTACCCATCTTGTTCACAAAAACACGAACCCCTTCAGAGAGTGGCCAAAATTCTGGAAGAATACAGGAACTTGGGATCTTGGTAGGTGTTTCCCATCTGCAAGACAAGCAGCAGTCCATTCATCAATTGGCCTTGAGGAGTCCTGCAAAGATTTCCACTAGACAGGACACATTCACGGCTGCATTCTTCTCTCTACTCTCTTTAACCACAAACCCAGTGGGATCCACTGACTCTATAGAAAGACTCACTAGTTAACAGTCCATTTCAAACCAACAAACAACAACAACAACAACAACAACAACAACAAACACGTTTTTCCTACATGATCTCAGAACATGAGACAAAATGCCAAATTGAAACACACACCCACTGAGACACACAAACCACCCCTGTATTTGGTCTGCATCTATCCACTCTGACCTCTGACTGGTGGGTGAAAATTTGTTCCCCAGCAGTGGCCGGTCCTGTCTCAGCTCTGGTCTCCTTGGCCATCTCTGTGTAGTTGTCAGGAGCCAGCAATGAGCCAACACTTCTTTCTCAGGAAAGGCCCCTGTTCAGACCATTCAAGGCATTTGGCTACCCACACATCACCAGGTGCCAAGAAAGAATGACTCTGGCCTTGGTACAGAAAAAACAAGGGAGCCCACTGGGACTGGAATTGCCTCTGGGTGCCTCGCCTCCTGGATCCCATGTTCAGAGAGTTCCATCACCAAGGAAGTGAGGTGAGGTCACTTCCTTCAGGGAAGTGAATGAGGTCACTGCCTTGGCAACCACTTTGTCCTAACAGTTGTTTCCAAGGGTCCCATGAGAGGGAGGCTGCCCCACCTTCCTGTGACATTTTCACAAGTCATAAAGGTCTATATACCCTAGGAGCCCGGGATCAGCAACCCACCCAGGCCTGATTGTGTCCATCTTCCCTGCATTGAGAAGAGAGAGGCTGATTCAGCCACATCCCTTCATCCTCACTGGGTTGTTGGCCATGGAAGATGACTTTAGACCTCACAGGTCCTACCTAGCTGCCTACATTGGCTCCAGGGATCATTTCTGCATCTACCTTTGAGCTTCTCAGCAGCTGGAGGATTCCCTACATACCTGTATGGCAAGATCAACTCAGGACCTGCTGTTATGTGAAAATAGATTGAGGGAACAGAGTCTGCTTCAGGGTCATATCAGGTTCGATTTGGCTTAGGAGTCATTCTGCTGGATGAATACGGGGATTGGGCAACTGGGATATTTATAAGAATGGAAGGTGAAAACTAGGTAAGAGCTGAAGCACACAAGGGTGTTGGGCCCTTGATTTGGATACATAGTTTTGAATGATGTTCTGCAGAGGTGAATCCTCTAAATCCATATACAATGGCATAAGATCTTGGACCTGGGACCACTGAATGTGAAAGAGAACTTCCAGTGATATTGAGATAGTAGACAGGATTCCAGTGTAGGGTAAGGAAGAAGAGTGAGTTTAGGATTTGGGCAAAAGGCCCTTTTTGCAATCGAATGAATTTCTATTAGAGTGTAAATGGGAATGTCAGCACACATGAAGAGTCAGTCACAACAAGGCACTTGGGGAAATAGATATCAATTGGGATGTTAGGAGATCGGGCAAAGTACAAAATGAGTGATAAGATCAGGGATATTTTCAACAGGGGGGTGGTTGAATACACTATCCTAGGAAGAAACAAGTGTACGCTCACCATAGGATTGAATATTGAAAACAATAGGCAAAGCGGACTTAGATGATTTTAGTAATCCATGCTCTCATTAAAATCAGGCTTTGGAAGAATCATAAGGTGAGTGTGAGTTTTGCATTTGGTGTCCAGAAGATGATGTGATGAAAGGAATACAGGGAGGAGGTGACATGTGTATTTCTTCCACCATTTCTGGGAGCATGTTTTCAAACCCTGTCATTTAGAGTTTGGGGATAAAAATAGGTGCACCCTGGGTTTACGTATATAGAGATGATGCATGAATAGACCATAGGGTGAATAAAAAATATAACTGGTTACTATTTTAAATAATGGATTGAATTGATATTTTAAAAAATACATGAAATCTGGTATTCAGATAAACATTCAATTCAAGTAGGTGTACGTCTAGTGGTAATATTAGGGTTACTAATTACACCAAACTGTGAGTTTTGCTTCGAAAATGATGATGGAATTCAAAAGTAATGTTTTATAAAAGAAATCTCATGAAAAAGCAAGTAAAGCAACATGGAGAAATACATGGGTTCTGATACGGGGAGTGAATGTAAGTGAATCACATGCATGTCAATTTGTGAATATTGGATGAAATGATACATCCTATGATACGAAGAAATAGGAATTTAACAATTTTGAATGAAAATTTACTTCAAAATACACATCACGTCCCGTATGAATAGACTTTCATTGATGTTAAACTGGGTCACTTACTGAAGAAATATTAGGGTTAGTACTCAATATTCACTGAAGTTCATTTTGAGAATTCAGAAATGAATATGTATGTCAAGAAAATGTACATTTCTCAGAAATATCTTGTGAAAAGTTGATTATAAATCCACCCAGATGGACATTAAAGAATCAAGGTAGTATAAGTATTGACACAGAGATTCAATATTTCAAAGGGCAAAATGAGAAACGAGTCTAAGATATATGCGAACACGTGCCACATAACAATGTTCCACTGTCATCCACCACAATGCCTTGACATTACTATCACCCCAAATAAGACACAATGAGAGGAGAAGAGGAACAAAATCTGTGAATACATATCTGGAATAGGAAATTCTGAGGAGCTCACAAACTTGGGTGTGGCACAAGAGATCCCAATGGTAGGGGACAGGGTAAACATTCCACAAACATGGAACTTTGCTGGCCTAATGACTTCTTGACTATCTGCCTCTGACATTTGTGCACTAGAAATATAGCTTTGTGACTTAGCTTCCTTTGCAGTGAGACCAGGAAAGCTTGGTCTCAGTCTATGTGAACACGAGGACATGGTTTCCTATTTCCCAATACGAACAGGAGGCAGCAGAGCTGAATCCTCTCTTTGTAGGTAACTGTGGCCATTGGGGTATGAGTGTCTCCCTGGGGGGATTGTGAAGCCTTTGGCTCACAGTCCAGTTTTAATGGCATTTCTTGCAGCTTCCCTGGAAATCTGGTGTTTGTTTTTGAAATACATAAAGGTCAACCGGGACACAGCGCTGGAGGGAGCTCTGTCACGTGGGGTGAGTCAGGGTCTGACGGAAAAAAACACAAACTGGGCTGCTACCCCATATATCTTTCCCACTTGTGCGTAGCAACTTGATTCTGAGCATCGCACCAGATCCTCTCCCCACAACCACATGCCTTTACATTTTAGGGTCTGCTGGCTGCACCTTGTCAGTCACATGTCATTTGGATACCAATGACAGAACCACAGGGGCTCACCACAGATGTTGGTCACACACCTGCACTCCATTGCTCCAGACCCAGTTCCCTGCTGGCTCCTACTCACTGACATCTCTGTTCTTCACCATGGTCATGAATTCCACTCAGTCAAAAACGGCAATGTCGGGTTCAGTCATGATGAGCAACAGGAGATCTAAAGGTTCTCCGGGGATTTCTGGTCATGGGATTCTCAAAACCTTCATGTTATTGGCCTAGCCATATCTCAAGAATGAAGAAGTTGGCACTGTGGGTTTTGATTCATTCACGAGCCATTAAGGGCTGAGGAATCTCCTTTCAGTAAAAGCTCTGGAGATCGCATGCAGGCAAGGCTTTTCACGGAGTGGCGAAAGGTCACAGGAAGCCAGGCCCATTGGGGGTCTAAAATATGAGGTTCATGTGAGTTTTGGCTCTCAACTATAGCTGAAAAGGCTTTAACAGCAAAATCATGTGAAATCCTGGCTGAGATTCCCAGTGCTGTGGAGGAAGCCACCCTCGGCCTAGATCTCAGTTTCCAAGGGCTCCTCTAATGCCTGGCCTTGTAAAATCCCAACTCGATTCATGGCAAGAGTTCTCTGAGATCAGTTCCAGAACTGAGTCTCTAATGGCATCACACCAGAGTTCAAGCTGAGGTGGACCCACTCATCTTTTCCAACCACCACACAAAAGACCACTATTCTAACAAAAACACTCCCACATGGCCCTCCTCTTCTTCCATACAGATACTCATCATAACATTCTGGCTGGGGGTTTCCATAGGGGGAGCAGTCTAAGATGGTGTGCAAAGTAAGGGCTCATGCCCATCATGTGCCAAATGTCATGGTGGCCTGGACACCCTTCCTGAGAAACAGGATAGATAAAATGGGCCTGTAGTTAATACTGCTCTGCTTCTCAAATTCGAGGCCTCCTGCCTGCCAGGGGTAGATTCTTTATGTGTACTGGACTCATGAAAACACCCAAACACCTGTGTGCTAGTTACTGGATGGCTTGCAACAACTCATTTGACCCAGAGGATCCCTGTTCTTACTTCATCGGTGTCAGGAGCCTGACCAGAGGAAGGCAAGAGACTTCGTCCAATATTACACTTCTTTTTCATCCTTTTAGATGTGCATGGACACATGGGATTTTTCTTGAGTTTCCTGGGGTGCTGAGAATGTAATTCACAGCCACACACAGGGCCAAGAGTCTGATTCAGACACAGCCTTTACAAAGCACTTTACCTAAAAGGCACAGATTGGGCCCCTTCCTTTCCGTTTGAAACTCTTTTCTGGAGGATTCCCAAAGGAGTGCCCTAAGGCAAACACCTCCCTGACATTCAGGGGAACAGAACAATAGGGAGGAAAGAAGCCTGGAGAAAAACTTTTCTTTAATTGAACACTGTGGCACTGACAGCTCCTAATCATGCAACTTGGGTGGCTATCTATGCAAGCAGGGATTCTCCAGAGAGATCCTTACCAGTCATGCTAATTTTTACTTTTCTGAGATGCTTGGCATTCCCGTCAGCAATCCAGTCCATGGCCTTGTCACAGAGCTTGAAGGTGGTACCCATCTTGTTCACAAAAACACGAACCCCTTCAGAGAGTGGCCAAAATTCTGGAAGAATACAGGAACTTGGGATCTTGGTAGGTGTTTCCCATCTGCAAGACAAGCAGCAGTCCATTCATCAATTGGCCTTGAGGAGTCCTGCAAAGATTTCCACTAGACAGGACACATTCACGGCTGCATTCTTCTCTCTACTCTCTTTAACCACAAACCCAGTGGGATCCACTGACTCTATAGAAAGACTCACTAGTTAACAGTCCATTTCAAACCAACAAACAACAACAACAACAACAACAAACACGTTTTTCCTACATGATCTCAGAACATGAGACAAAATGCCAAATTGAAACACACACCCACTGAGACACACAAACCACCCCTGTATTTGGTCTGCATCTATCCACTCTGACGTCTGACTGGTGGGTGAAAATTTGTTCCCCAGCAGTGGCCGGTCCTGTCTCAGCTCTGGTCTCCTTGGCCATCTCTGTGTAGTTGTCAGGAGCCAGCAATGAGCCAACACTTCTTTCTCAGGAAAGGCCCCTGTTCAGACCATTCAAGGCATTTGGCTACCCACACATCACCAGGTGCCAAGAAAGAATGACTCTGGCCTTGGTACAGAAAAAACAAGGGAGCCCACTGGGACTGGAATTGCCTCTGGGTGCCTCGCCTCCTGGATCCCACGTTCAGAGAGTTCCATCACCAAGGAAGTGAGGTGAGGTCACTTCCTTCAGGGAAGTGAATGAGGTCACTGCCTTGGCAACCACTTTGTCCTAACAGTTGTTTCCAAGGGTCCCATGAGAGGGAGGCTGCCCCACCTTCCTGTGACATTTTCACAAGTCATAAAGGTCTATATACCCTAGGAGCCCGGGATCAGCAACCCACCCAGGCCTGATTGTGTCCATCTTCCCTGCATTGAGAAGAGAGAGGCTGATTCAGCCACATCCCTTCATCCTCACTGGGTTGTTGGCCATGGAAGATGACTTTAGACCTCACAGGTCCTACCTAGCTGCCTACATTGGCTCCAGGGATCATTTCTGCATCTACCTTTGAGCTTCTCAGCAGCTGGAGGATTCCCTACATACCTGTATGGCAAGATCAACTCAGGACCTGCTGTTATGTGAAAATAGATTGAGGGAACAGAGTCTGCTTCAGGGTCATATCAGGTTCGATTTGGCTTAGGAGTCATTCTGCTGGATGAATACGGGGATTGGGCAACTGGGATATTTATAAGAATGGAAGGTGAAAACTAGGTAAGAGCTGAAGCACACAAGGGTGTTGGGCCCTTGATTTGGATACATAGTTTTGAATGATGTTCTGCAGAGGTGAATCCTCTAAATCCATATACAATGGCATAAGATCTTGGACCTGGGACCACTGAATGTGAAAGAGAACTTCCAGTGATATTGAGATAGTAGACAGGATTCCAGTGTAGGGTAAGGAAGAAGAGTGAGTTTAGGATTTGGGCAAAAGGCCCTTTTTGCAATCGAATGAATTTCTATTAGAGTGTAAATGGGAATGTCAGCACACATGAAGAGTCAGTCACAACAAGGCACTTGGGGAAATAGATATCAATTGGGATGTTAGGAGATCGGGCAAAGTACAAAATGAGTGATAAGATCAGGGATATTTTCAACAGGGGGGTGGTTGAATACACTATCCTAGGAAGAAACAAGTGTACGCTCACCATAGGATTGAATATTGAAAACAATAGGCAAAGCGGACTTAGATGATTTTAGTAATCCATGCTCTCATTAAAATCAGGCTTTGGAAGAATCATAAGGTGAGTGTGAGTTTTGCATTTGGTGTCCAGAAGATGATGTGATGAAAGGAATACAGGGAGGAGGTGACATGTGTATTTCTTCCACCATTTCTGGGAGCATGTTTTCAAACCCTGTCATTTAGAGTTTGGGGATAAAAATAGGTGCACCCTGGGTTTACGTATATAGAGATGATGCATGAATAGACCATAGGGTGAATAAAAAATATAACTGGTTACTATTTTAAATAATGGATTGAATTGATATTTTAAAAAATACATGAAATCTGGTATTCAGATAAACATTCAATTCAAGTAGGTGTACGTCTAGTGGTAATATTAGGGTTACTAATTACACCAAACTGTGAGTTTTGCTTCGAAAATGATGATGGAATTCAAAAGTAATGTTTTATAAAAGAAATCTCATGAAAAAGCAAGTAAAGCAACATGGAGAAATACATGGGTTCTGATACAGGGAGTGAATGTAAGTGAATCACATGCATGTCAATTTGTGAATATTGGATGAAATGATACATCCTATGATACGAAGAAATAGGAATTTAACAATTTTGAATGAAAATTTACTTCAAAATACACATCACGTCCCGTATGAATAGACTTTCATTGATGTTAAACTGGGTCACTTACTGAAGAAATATTAGGGTTAGTACTCAATATTCACTGAAGTTCATTTTGAGAATTCAGAAATGAATATGTATGTCAAGAAAATGTACATTTCTCAGAAATATCTTGTGAAAAGTTGATTATAAATCCACCCAGATGGACATTAAAGAATCAAGGTAGTATAAGTATTGACACAGAGATTCAATATTTCAAAGGGCAAAATGAGAAACGAGTCTAAGATATATGCGAACACGTGCCACATAACAATGTTCCACTGTCATCCACCACAATGCCTTGACATTACTATCACCCCAAATAAGACACAATGAGAGGAGAAGAGGAACAAAATCTGTGAATACATATCTGGAATAGGAAATTCTGAGGAGCTCACAAACTTGGGTGTGGCACAAGAGATCCCAATGGTAGGGGACAGGGTAAACATTCCACAAACATGGAACTTTGCTGGCCTAATGACTTCTTGACTATCTGCCTCTGACATTTGTGCACAAGAAATATAGCTTTGTGACTTAGCTTCCTTTGCAGTGAGACCAGGAAAGCTTGGTCTCAGTCTATGTGAACACGAGGACATGGTTTCCTATTTCCCAATACGAACAGGAGGCAGCAGAGCTGAATCCTCTCTTTGTAGGTAACTGTGGCCATTGGGGTATGAGTGTCTCCCTGGGGGGATTGTGAAGCCTTTGGCTCACAGTCCAGTTTTAATGGCATTTCTTGCAGCTTCCCTGGAAATCTGGTGTTTGTTTTTGAAATACATAAAGGTCAACCGGGACACAGCGCTGGAGGGAGCTCTGTCACGTGGGGTGAGTCAGGGTCTGACGGAAAAAAACACAAACTGGGCTGCTACCCCATATATCTTTCCCACTTGTGCGTAGCAACTTGATTCTGAGCATCGCACCAGATCCTCTCCCCACAACCACATGCCTTTACATTTTAGGGTCTGCTGGCTGCACCTTGTCAGTCACATGTCATTTGGATACCAATGACAGAACCACAGGGGCTCACCACAGATGTTGGTCACACACCTGCACTCCATTGCTCCAGACCCAGTTCCCTGCTGGCTCCTACTCACTGACATCTCTGTTCTTCGCCATGGTCATGAATTCCACTCAGTCAAAAACGGCAATGTCGGGTTCAGTCATGATGAGCAACAGGAGATCTAAAGGTTCTCCGGGGATTTCTGGTCATGGGATTCTCAAAACCTTCATGTTATTGGCCTAGCCATATCTCAAGAATGAAGAAGTTGGCACTGTGGGTTTTGATTCATTCACGAGCCATTAAGGGCTGAGGAATCTCCTTTCAGTAAAAGCTCTGGAGATCGCATGCAGGCAAGGCTTTTCACGGAGTGGCGAAAGGTCACAGGAAGCCAGGCCCATTGGGGGTCTAAAATATGAGGTTCATGTGAGTTTTGGCTCTCAACTATAGCTGAAAAGGCTTTAACAGCAAAATCATGTGAAATCCTGGCTGAGATTCCCAGTGCTGTGGAGGAAGCCACCCTCGGCCTAGATCTCAGTTTCCAAGGGCTCCTCTAATGCCTGGCCTTGTAAAATCCCAACTCGATTCATGGCAAGAGTTCTCTGAGATCAGTTCCAGAACTGAGTCTCTAATGGCATCACACCAGAGTTCAAGCTGAGGTGGACCCACTCATCTTTTCCAACCACCACACAAAAGACCACTATTCTAACAAAAACACTCCCACATGGCCCTCCTCTTCTTCCATACAGATACTCATCATAACATTCTGGCTGGGGGTTTCCATAGGGGGAGCAGTCTAAGATGGTGTGCAAAGTAAGGGCTCATGCCCATCATGTGCCAAATGTCATGGTGGCCTGGACACCCTTCCTGAGAAACAGGATAGATAAAATGGGCCTGTAGTTAATACTGCTCTGCTTCTCAAATTCGAGGCCTCCTGCCTGCCAGGGGTAGATTCTTTATGTGTACTGGACTCATGAAAACACCCAAACACCTGTGTGCTAATTACTGGATGGCTTGCAACAACTCATTTGACCCAGAGGATCCCTGTTCTTACTTCATCGGTGTCAGGAGCCTGACCAGAGGAAGGCAAGAGACTTCGTCCAATATTACACTTCTTTTTCATCCTTTTAGATGTGCATGGACACATGGGATTTTTCTTGAGTTTCCTGGCGTGCTGAGAATGTAATTCACAGCCACACACAGGGCCAAGAGTCTGATTCAGACACAGCCTTTACAAAGCACTTTACCTAAAAGGCACAGATTGGGCCTCTTCCTTTCCGTTTGAAACTCTTTTCTGGAGGATTCCCAAAGGAGTGCCCTAAGGCAAACACCTCCCTGACATTCAGGGGAACAGAACAATAGGGAGGAAAGAAGCCTGGAGAAAAACTTTTCTTTAATTGAACACTGTGGCACTGACAGCTCCTAATCATGCAACTTGGGTGGCTATCTATGCAAGCAGGGATTCTCCAGAGAGATCCTTACCAGTCATGCTAATTTTTACTTTTCTGAGATGCTTGGCATTCCCGTCAGCAATCCAGTCCATGGCCTTGTCACAGAGCTTGAAGGTGGTACCCATCTTGTTCACAAAAACACGAACCCCTTCAGAGAGTGGCCAAAATTCTGGAAGAATACAGGAACTTGGGATCTTGGTAGGTGTTTCCCATCTGCAAGACAAGCAGCAGTCCATTCATCAATTGGCCTTGAGGAGTCCTGCAAAG
This sequence comes from Urocitellus parryii, assembly GCF_045843805.1. Lineage (NCBI taxonomy): Eukaryota > Metazoa > Chordata > Mammalia > Rodentia > Sciuridae > Urocitellus > Urocitellus parryii. The sequence continues at coordinate 3,175,294 of NW_027554094.1, read as the reverse complement.
ATTTCCACTAGACAGGACACATTCACGGCTGCATTCTTCTCTCTACTCTCTTTAACCACAAACCCAGTGGGATCCACTGACTCTATAGAAAGACTCACTAGTTAACAGTCCATTTCAAACCAACAAACAACAACAACAACAACAACAAACACGTTTTTCCTACATGATCTCAGAACATGAGACAAAATGCCAAATTGAAACACACACCCACTGAGACACACAAACCACCCCTGTATTTGGTCTGCATCTATCCACTCTGACCTCTGACTGGTGGGTGAAAATTTGTTCCCCAGCAGTGGCCGGTCCTGTCTCAGCTCTGGTCTCCTTGGCCATCTCTGTGTAGTTGTCAGGAGCCAGCAATGAGCCAACACTTCTTTCTCAGGAAAGGCCCCTGTTCAGACCATTCAAGGCATTTGGCTACCCACACATCACCAGGTGCCAAGAAAGAATGACTCTGGCCTTGGTACAGAAAAAACAAGGGAGCCCACTGGGACTGGAATTGCCTCTGGGTGCCTCGCCTCCTGGATCCCACGTTCAGAGAGTTCCATCACCAAGGAAGTGAGGTGAGGTCACTTCCTTCAGGGAAGTGAATGAGGTCACTGCCTTGGCAACCACTGTGTCCTAACAGTTGTTTCCAAGGGTCCCATGAGAGGGAGGCTGCCCCACCTTCCTGTGACATTTTCACAAGTCATAAAGGTCTATATACCCTAGGAGCCCGGGATCAGCAACCCACCCAGGCCTGATTGTGTCCATCTTCCCTGCATTGAGAAGAGAGAGGCTGATTCAGCCACATCCCTTCATCCTCACTGGGTTGTTGGCCATGGAAGATGACTTTAGACCTCACAGGTCCTACCTAGCTGCCTACATTGGCTCCAGGGATCATTTCTGCATCTACCTTTGAGCTTCTCAGCAGCTGGAGGATTCCCTACATACCTGTATGGCAAGATCAACTCAGGACCTGCTGTTATGTGAAAATAGATTGAGGGAACAGAGTCTGCTTCAGGGTCATATCAGGTTCGATTTGGCTTAGGAGTCATTCTGCTGGATGAATACGGGGATTGGGCAACTGGGATATTTATAAGAATGGAAGGTGAAAACTAGGTAAGAGCTGAAGCACACAAGGGTGTTGGGCCCTTGATTTGGATACATAGTTTTGAATGATGTTCTGCAGAGGTGAATCCTCTAAATCCATATACAATGGCATAAGATCTTGGACCTGGGACCACTGAATGTGAAAGAGAACTTCCAGTGATATTGAGATAGTAGACAGGATTCCAGTGTAGGGTAAGGAAGAAGAGTGAGTTTAGGATTTGGGCAAAAGGCCCTTTTTGCAATCGAATGAATTTCTATTAGAGTGTAAATGGGAATGTCAGCACACATGAAGAGTCAGTCACAACAAGGCACTTGGGGAAATAGATATCAATTGGGATGTTAGGAGATCGGGCAAAGTACAAAATGAGTGATAAGATCAGGGATATTTTCAACAGGGGGGTGGTTGAATACACTATCCTAGGAAGAAACAAGTGTACGCTCACCATAGGATTGAATATTGAAAACAATAGGCAAAGCGGACTTAGATGATTTTAGTAATCCATGCTCTCATTAAAATCAGGCTTTGGAAGAATCATAAGGTGAGTGTGAGTTTTGCATTTGGTGTCCAGAAGATGATGTGATGAAAGGAATACAGGGAGGAGGTGACATGTGTATTTCTTCCACCATTTCTGGGAGCATGTTTTCAAACCCTGTCATTTAGAGTTTGGGGATAAAAATAGGTGCACCCTGGGTTTACGTATATAGAGATGATGCATGAATAGACCATAGGGTGAATAAAAAATATAACTGGTTACTATTTTAAATAATGGATTGAATTGATATTTTAAAAAATACATGAAATCTGGTATTCAGATAAACATTCAATTCAAGTAGGTGTACGTCTAGTGGTAATATTAGGGTTACTAATTACACCAAACTGTGAGTTTTGCTTCGAAAATGATGATGGAATTCAAAAGTAATGTTTTATAAAAGAAATCTCATGAAAAAGCAAGTAAAGCAACATGGAGAAATACATGGGTTCTGATACAGGGAGTGAATGTAAGTGAATCACATGCATGTCAATTTGTGAATATTGGATGAAATGATACATCCTATGATACGAAGAAATAGGAATTTAACAATTTTGAATGAAAATTTACTTCAAAATACACATCACGTCCCGTATGAATAGACTTTCATTGATGTTAAACTGGGTCACTTACTGAAGAAATATTAGGGTTAGTACTCAATATTCACTGAAGTTCATTTTGAGAATTCAGAAATGAATATGTATGTCAAGAAAATGTACATTTCTCAGAAATATCTTGTGAAAAGTTGATTATAAATCCACCCAGATGGACATTAAAGAATCAAGGTAGTATAAGTATTGACACAGAGATTCAATATTTCAAAGGGCAAAATGAGAAACGAGTCTAAGATATATGCGAACACGTGCCACATAACAATGTTCCACTGTCATCCACCACAATGCCTTGACATTACTATCACCCCAAATAAGACACAATGAGAGGAGAAGAGGAACAAAATCTGTGAATACATATCTGGAATAGGAAATTCTGAGGAGCTCACAAACTTGGGTGTGGCACAAGAGATCCCAATGGTAGGGGACAGGGTAAACATTCCACAAACATGGAACTTTGCTGGCCTAATGACTTCTTGACTATCTGCCTCTGACATTTGTGCACAAGAAATATAGCTTTGTGACTTAGCTTCCTTTGCAGTGAGACCAGGAAAGCTTGGTCTCAGTCTATGTGAACACGAGGACATGGTTTCCTATTTCCCAATACGAACAGGAGGCAGCAGAGCTGAATCCTCTCTTTGTAGGTAACTGTGGCCATTGGGGTATGAGTGTCTCCCTGGGGGGATTGTGAAGCCTTTGGCTCACAGTCCAGTTTTAATGGCATTTCTTGCAGCTTCCCTGGAAATCTGGTGTTTGTTTTTGAAATACATAAAGGTCAACCGGGACACAGCGCTGGAGGGAGCTCTGTCACGTGGGGTGAGTCAGGGTCTGACGGAAAAAAACACAAACTGGGCTGCTACCCCATATATCTTTCCCACTTGTGCGTAGCAACTTGATTCTGAGCATCGCACCAGATCCTCTCCCCACAACCACATGCCTTTACATTTTAGGGTCTGCTGGCTGCACCTTGTCAGTCACATGTCATTTGGATACCAATGACAGAACCACAGGGGCTCACCACAGATGTTGGTCACACACCTGCACTCCATTGCTCCAGACCCAGTTCCCTGCTGGCTCCTACTCACTGACATCTCTGTTCTTCGCCATGGTCATGAATTCCACTCAGTCAAAAACGGCAATGTCGGGTTCAGTCATGATGAGCAACAGGAGATCTAAAGGTTCTCCGGGGATTTCTGGTCATGGGATTCTCAAAACCTTCATGTTATTGGCCTAGCCATATCTCAAGAATGAAGAAGTTGGCACTGTGGGTTTTGATTCATTCACGAGCCATTAAGGGCTGAGGAATCTCCTTTCAGTAAAAGCTCTGGAGATCGCATGCAGGCAAGGCTTTTCACGGAGTGGCGAAAGGTCACAGGAAGCCAGGCCCATTGGGGGTCTAAAATATGAGGTTCATGTGAGTTTTGGCTCTCAACTATAGCTGAAAAGGCTTTAACAGCAAAATCATGTGAAATCCTGGCTGAGATTCCCAGTGCTGTGGAGGAAGCCACCCTCGGCCTAGATCTCAGTTTCCAAGGGCTCCTCTAATGCCTGGCCTTGTAAAATCCCAACTCGATTCATGGCAAGAGTTCTCTGAGATCAGTTCCAGAACTGAGTCTCTAATGGCATCACACCAGAGTTCAAGCTGAGGTGGACCCACTCATCTTTTCCAACCACCACACAAAAGACCACTATTCTAACAAAAACACTCCCACATGGCCCTCCTCTTCTTCCATACAGATACTCATCATAACATTCTGGCTGGGGGTTTCCATAGGGGGAGCAGTCTAAGATGGTGTGCAAAGTAAGGGCTCATGCCCATCATGTGCCAAATGTCATGGTGGCCTGGACACCCTTCCTGAGAAACAGGATAGATAAAATGGGCCTGTAGTTAATACTGCTCTGCTTCTCAAATTCGAGGCCTCCTGCCTGCCAGGGGTAGATTCTTTATGTGTACTGGACTCATGAAAACACCCAAACACCTGTGTGCTAATTACTGGATGGCTTGCAACAACTCATTTGACCCAGAGGATCCCTGTTCTTACTTCATCGGTGTCAGGAGCCTGACCAGAGGAAGGCAAGAGACTTCGTCCAATATTACACTTCTTTTTCATCCTTTTAGATGTGCATGGACACATGGGATTTTTCTTGAGTTTCCTGGCGTGCTGAGAATGTAATTCACAGCCACACACAGGGCCAAGAGTCTGATTCAGACACAGCCTTTACAAAGCACTTTACCTAAAAGGCACAGATTGGGCCTCTTCCTTTCCGTTTGAAACTCTTTTCTGGAGGATTCCCAAAGGAGTGCCCTAAGGCAAACACCTCCCTGACATTCAGGGGAACAGAACAATAGGGAGGAAAGAAGCCTGGAGAAAAACTTTTCTTTAATTGAACACTGTGGCACTGACAGCTCCTAATCATGCAACTTGGGTGGCTATCTATGCAAGCAGGGATTCTCCAGAGAGATCCTTACCAGTCATGCTAATTTTTACTTTTCTGAGATGCTTGGCATTCCCGTCAGCAATCCAGTCCATGGCCTTGTCACAGAGCTTGAAGGTGGTACCCATCTTGTTCACAAAAACACGAACCCCTTCAGAGAGTGGCCAAAATTCTGGAAGAATACAGGAACTTGGGATCTTGGTAGGTGTTTCCCATCTGCAAGACAAGCAGCAGTCCATTCATCAATTGGCCTTGAGGAGTCCTGCAAAGATTTCCACTAGACAGGACACATTCACGGCTGCATTCTTCTCTCTACTCTCTTTAACCACAAACCCAGTGGGATCCACTGACTCTATAGAAAGACTCACTAGTTAACAGTCCATTTCAAACCAACAAACAACAACAACAACAACAACAAACACGTTTTTCCTACATGATCTCAGAACATGAGACAAAATGCCAAATTGAAACACACACCCACTGAGACACACAAACCACCCCTGTATTCGGTCTGCATCTATCCACTCTGACCTCTGACTGGTGGGTGAAAATTTGTTCCCCAGCAGTGGCCGGTCCTGTCTCAGCTCTGGTCTCCTTGGCCATCTCTGTGTAGTTGTCAGGAGCCAGCAATGAGCCAACACTTCTTTCTCAGGAAAGGCCCCTGTTCAGACCATTCAAGGCATTTGGCTACCCACACATCACCAGGTGCCAAGAAAGAATGACTCTGGCCTTGGTACAGAAAAAACAAGGGAGCCCACTGGGACTGGAATTGCCTCTGGGTGCCTCGCCTCCTGGATCCCACGTTCAGAGAGTTCCATCACCAAGGAAGTGAGGTGAGGTCACTTCCTTCAGGGAAGTGAATGAGGTCACTGCCTTGGCAACCACTGTGTCCTAACAGTTGTTTCCAAGGGTCCCATGAGAGGGAGGCTGCCCCACCTTCCTGTGACATTTTCACAAGTCATAAAGGTCTATATACCCTAGGAGCCCGGGATCAGCAACCCACCCAGGCCTGATTGTGTCCATCTTCCCTGCATTGAGAAGAGAGAGGCTGATTCAGCCACATCCCTTCATCCTCACTGGGTTGTTGGCCATGGAAGATGACTTTAGACCTCACAGGTCCTACCTAGCTGCCTACATTGGCTCCAGGGATCATTTCTGCATCTACCTTTGAGCTTCTCAGCAGCTGGAGGATTCCCTACATACCTGTATGGCAAGATCAACTCAGGACCTGCTGTTATGTGAAAATAGATTGAGGGAACAGAGTCTGCTTCAGGGTCATATCAGGTTCGATTTGGCTTAGGAGTCATTCTGCTGGATGAATACGGGGATTGGGCAACTGGGATATTTATAAGAATGGAAGGTGAAAACTAGGTAAGAGCTGAAGCACACAAGGGTGTTGGGCCCTTGATTTGGATACATAGTTTTGAATGATGTTCTGCAGAGGTGAATCCTCTAAATCCATATACAATGGCATAAGATCTTGGACCTGGGACCACTGAATGTGAAAGAGAACTTCCAGTGATATTGAGATAGTAGACAGGATTCCAGTGTAGGGTAAGGAAGAAGAGTGAGTTTAGGATTTGGGCAAAAGGCCCTTTTTGCAATCAAATGAATTTCTATTAGAGTGTAAATGGGAATGTCAGCACACATGAAGAGTCAGTCACAACAAGGCACTTGGGGAAATAGATATCAATTGGGATGTTAGGAGATCGGGCAAAGTACAAAATGAGTGATAAGATCAGGGATATTTTCAACAGGGGGGTGGTTGAATACACTATCCTAGGAAGAAACAAGTGTACGCTCACCATAGGATTGAATATTGAAAACAATAGGCAAAGCGGACTTAGATGATTTTAGTAATCCATGCTCTCATTAAAATCAGGCTTTGGAAGAATCATAAGGTGAGTGTGAGTTTTGCATTTGGTGTCCAGAAGATGATGTGATGAAAGGAATACAGGGAGGAGGTGACATGTGTATTTCTTCCACCATTTCTGGGAGCATGTTTTCAAACCCTGTCATTTAGAGTTTGGGGATAAAAATAGGTGCACCCTGGGTTTACGTATATAGAGATGATGCATGAATAGACCATAGGGTGAATAAAAAATATAACTGGTTACTATTTTAAATAATGGATTGAATTGATATTTTAAAAAATACATGAAATCTGGTATTCAGATAAACATTCAATTCAAGTAGGTGTACGTCTTGTGGTAATATTAGGGTTACTAATTACACCAAACTGTGAGTTTTGCTTCGAAAATGATGATGGAATTCAAAAGTAATTTTTATAAAAGAAATCTCATGAAAAAGCAAGTAAAGCAACATGGAGAAATACATGGGTTCTGATACAGGGAGTGAATGTAAGTGAATCACATGCATGTCAATTTGTGAATATTGGATGAAATGATACATCCTATGATACGAAGAAATAGGAATTTAACAATTTTGAATGAAAATTTATTTCAAAATACACATCACGTCCCGTATGAATAGACTTTCATTGATGTTAAACTGGGTCACTTACTGAAGAAATATTAGGGTTAGTACTCAATATTCACTGAAGTTCATTTTGAGAATTCAGAAATGAATATGTATGTCAAGAAAATGTACATTTCTCAGAAATATCTTGTGAAAAGTTGATTATAAATCCACCCAGATGGACATTAAAGAATCAAGGTAGTATAAGTATTGACACAGAGATTCAATATTTCAAAGGGCAAAATGAGAAACGAGTCTAAGATATATGCGAACACGTGCCACATAACAATCTTCCACTGTCATCCACCACAATGCCTTGACATTACTATCACCCAAAATAAGACACAATGAGAGGAGAAGAGGAACAAAATCTGTGAATACATATCTGGAATAGGAAATTCTGAGGAGCTCACAAACTTGGGTGTGGCACAAGAGATCCCAATGGTAGGGGACAGGGTAAACATTCCACAAACATGGAACTTTGCTGGCCTAATGACTTCTTGACTATCTGCCTCTGACATTTGTGCACTAGAAATATAGCTTTGTGATTTAGCTTCCTTTGCAGTGAGACCAGGAAAGCTTGGTCTCAGTCTATGTGAACACGAGGACATGGTTTCCTATTTCCCAATACGAACAGGAGGCAGCAGAGCTGAATCCTCTCTTTGTAGGTAACTGTGGCCATTGGGGTATGAGTGTCTCCCTGGGGGGATTGTGAAGCCTTTGGCTCACAGTCCAGTTTTAATGGCATTTCTTGCAGCTTCCCTGGAAATCTGGTGTTTGTTTTTGAAATACATAAAGGTCAACCGGGACACAGCGCTGGAGGGAGCTCTGTCACGTGGGGTGAGTCAGGGTCTGACGGAAAAAAACACAAACTGGGCTGCTACCCCATATATCTTTCCCACTTGTGCGTAGCAACTTGATTCTGAGCATCACACCAGATCCTCTCCCCACAACAACATGCCTTTACATTTTAGGGTCTGCTGGCTGCACCTTGTCAGTCACATGTCATTTGGATACCAATGACAGAACCACAGGGGCTCACCACAGATGTTGGTCACACACCTGCACTCCATTGCTCCAGACCCAGTTCCCTGCTGGCTCCTACTCACTGACATCTCTGTTCTTCACCATGGTCATGAATTCCACTCAGTCAAAAACGGCAATGGCGGGTTCAGTCATGATGAGCAACAGGAGATCTAAAGGTTCTCCGGGGATTTCTGGTCATGGGATTCTCAAAACCTTCATGTTATTGGCCTAGCCATATCTCAAGAATGAAGAAGTTGGCACTGTGGGTTTTGATTCATTCACGAGCCATTAAGGGCTGAGGAATCTCCTTTCAGTAAAAGCTCTGGAGATCGCATGCAGGCAAGGCTTTTCACGGAGTGGCGAAAGGTCACAGGAAGCCAGGCCCATTGGGGGTCTAAAATATGAGGTTCATGTGAGTTTTGGCTCTCAACTATAGCTGAAAAGGCTTTAACAGCAAAATCATGTGAAATCCTGGCTGAGATTCCCAGTGCTGTGGAGGAAGCCACCCTCGGCCTAGATCTCAGTTTCCAAGGGCTCCTCTAATGCCTGGCCTTGTAAAATCCCAACTCGATTCATGGCAAGAGTTCTCTGAGATCAGTTCCAGAACTGAGTCTCTAATGGCATCACACCAGAGTTCAAGCTGAGGTGGACCCACTCATCTTTTCCAACCACCACACAAAAGACCACTATTCTAACAAAAACACTCCCACATGGCCCTCCTCTTCTTCCATACAGATACTCATCATAACATTCTGGCTGGGGGTTTCCATAGGGGGAGCAGTCTAAGATGGTGTGCAAAGTAAGGGCTCATGCCCATCATGTGCCAAATGTCATGGTGGCCTGGACACCCTTCCTGAGAAACAGGATAGATAAAATGGGCCTGTAGTTAATACTGCTCTGCTTCTCAAATTCGAGGCCTCCTGCCTGCCAGGGGTAGATTCTTTATGTGTACTGGACTCATGAAAACACCCAAACACCTGTGTGCTAGTTACTGGATGGCTTGCAACAACTCATTTGACCCAGAGGATCCCTGTTCTTACTTCATCGGTGTCAGGAGCCTGACCAGAGGAAGGCAAGAGACTTCGTCCAATATTACACTTCTTTTTCATCCTTTTAGATGTGCATGGACACATGGGATTTTTCTTGAGTTTCCTGGGGTGCTGAGAATGTAATTCACAGCCACACACAGGGCCAAGAGTCTGATTCAGACACAGCCTTTACAAAGCACTTTACCTAAAAGGCACAGATTGGGCCTCTTCCTTTCCGTTTGAAACTCTTTTCTGGAGGATTCCCAAAGGAGTGCCCTAAGGCAAACACCTCCCTGACATTCAGGGGAACAGAACAATAGGGAGGAAAGAAGCCTGGAGAAAAACTTTTCTTTAATTGAACACTGTGGCACTGACAGCTCCTAATCATGCAACTTGGGTGGCTATCTATGCAAGCAGTGATTCTCCAGAGAGATCCTTACCAGTCATGCTAATTTTTACTTTTCTGAGATGCTTGGCATTCCCGTCAGCAATCCAGTCCATGGCCTTGTCACAGAGCTTGAAGGTGGTACCCATCTTGTTCACAAAAACACGAACCCCTTCAGAGAGTGGCCAAAATTCTGGAAGAATACAGGAACTTGGGATCTTGGTAGGTGTTTCCCATCTGCAAGACAAGCAGCAGTCCATTCATCAATTGGCCTTGAGGAGTCCTGCAAAGATTTCCACTAGACAGGACACATTCACGGCTGCATTCTTCTCTCTACTCTCTTTAACCACAAACCCAGTGGGATCCACTGACTCTATAGAAAGACTCACTAGTTAACAGTCCATTTCAAACCAACAAACAACAACAACAACAACAACAACAAACACGTTTTTCCTACATGATCTCAGAACATGAGACAAAATGCCAAATTGAAACACACACCCACTGAGACACACAAACCACCCCTGTATTTGGTCTGCATCTATCCACTCTGACCTCTGACTGGTGGGTGAAAATTTGTTCCCCAGCAGTGGCCGGTCCTGTCTCAGCTCTGGTCTCCTTGGCCATCTCTGTGTAGTTGTCAGGAGCCAGCAATGAGCCAACACTTCTTTCTCAGGAAAGGCCCCTGTTCAGACCATTCAAGGCATTTGGCTACCCACACATCACCAGGTGCCAAGAAAGAATGACTCTGGCCTTGGTACAGAAAAAACAAGGGAGCCCACTGGGACTGGAATTGCCTCTGGGTGCCTCGCCTCCTGGATCCCACGTTCAGAGAGTTCCATCACCAAGGAAGTGAGGTGAGGTCACTTCCTTCAGGGAAGTGAATGAGGTCACTGCCTTGGCAACCACTGTGTCCTAACAGTTGTTTCCAAGGGTCCCATGAGAGGGAGGCTGCCCCACCTTCCTGTGACATTTTCACAAGTCATAAAGGTCTATATACCCTAGGAGCCCGGGATCAGCAACCCACCCAGGCCTGATTGTGTCCATCTTCCCTGCATTGAGAAGAGAGAGGCTGATTCAGCCACATCCCTTCATCCTCACTGGGTTGTTGGCCATGGAAGATGACTTTAGACCTCACAGGTCCTACCTAGCTGCCTACATTGGCTCCAGGGATCATTTCTGCATCTACCTTTGAGCTTCTCAGCAGCTGGAGGATTCCCTACATACCTGTATGGCAAGATCAACTCAGGACCTGCTGTTATGTGAAAATAGATTGAGGGAACAGAGTCTGCTTCAGGGTCATATCAGGTTCGATTTGGCTTAGGAGTCATTCTGCTGGATGAATACGGGGATTGGGCAACTGGGATATTTATAAGAATGGAAGGTGAAAACTAGGTAAGAGCTGAAGCACACAAGGGTGTTGGGCCCTTGATTTGGATACATAGTTTTGAATGATGTTCTGCAGAGGTGAATCCTCTAAATCCATATACAATGGCATAAGATCTTGGACCTGGGACCACTGAATGTGAAAGAGAACTTCCAGTGATATTGAGATAGTAGACAGGATTCCAGTGTAGGGTAAGGAAGAAGAGTGAGTTTAGGATTTGGGCAAAAGGCCCTTTTTGCAATCAAATGAATTTCTATTAGAGTGTAAATGGGAATGTCAGCACACATGAAGAGTCAGTCACAACAAGGCACTTGGGGAAATAGATATCAATTGGGATGTTAGGAGATCGGGCAAAGTACAAAATGAGTGATAAGATCAGGGATATTTTCAACAGGGGGGTGGTTGAATACACTATCCTAGGAAGAAACAAGTGTACGCTCACCATAGGATTGAATATTGAAAACAATAGGCAAAGCGGACTTAGATGATTTTAGTAATCCATGCTCTCATTAAAATCAGGCTTTGGAAGAATCATAAGGTGAGTGTGAGTTTTGCATTTGGTGTCCAGAAGATGATGTGATGAAAGGAATACAGGGAGGAGGTGACATGTGTATTTCTTCCACCATTTCTGGGAGCATGTTTTCAAACCCTGTCATTTAGAGTTTGGGGATAAAAATAGGTGCACCCTGGGTTTACGTATATAGAGATGATGCATGAATAGACCATAGGGTGAATAAAAAATATAACTGGTTACTATTTTAAATAATGGATTGAATTGATATTTTAAAAAATACATGAAATCTGGTATTCAGATAAACATTCAATTCAAGTAGGTGTACGTCTTGTGGTAATATTAGGGTTACTAATTACACCAAACTGTGAGTTTTGCTTCGAAAATGATGATGGAATTCAAAAGTAATTTTTATAAAAGAAATCTCATGAAAAAGCAAGTAAAGCAACATGGAGAAATACATGGGTTCTGATACAGGGAGTGAATGTAAGTGAATCACATGCATGTCAATTTGTGAATATTGGATGAAATGATACATCCTATGATACGAAGAAATAGGAATTTAACAATTTTGAATGAAAATTTATTTCAAAATACACATCACGTCCCGTATGAATAGACTTTCATTGATGTTAAACTGGGTCACTTACTGAAGAAATATTAGGGTTAGTACTCAATATTCACTGAAGTTCATTTTGAGAATTCAGAAATGAATATGTATGTCAAGAAAATGTACATTTCTCAGAAATATCTTGTGAAAAGTTGATTATAAATCCACCCAGATGGACATTAAAGAATCAAGGTAGTATAAGTATTGACACAGAGATTCAATATTTCAAAGGGCAAAATGAGAAACGAGTCTAAGATATATGCGAACACGTGCCACATAACAATCTTCCACTGTCATCCACCACAATGCCTTGACATTACTATCACCCAAAATAAGACACAATGAGAGGAGAAGAGGAACAAAATCTGTGAATACATATCTGGAATAGGAAATTCTGAGGAGCTCACAAACTTGGGTGTGGCACAAGAGATCCCAATGGTAGGGGACAGGGTAAACATTCCACAAACATGGAACTTTGCTGGCCTAATGACTTCTTGACTATCTGCCTCTGACATTTGTGCACTAGAAATATAGCTTTGTGATTTAGCTTCCTTTGCAGTGAGACCAGGAAAGCTTGGTCTCAGTCTATGTGAACACGAGGACATGGTTTCCTATTTCCCAATACGAACAGGAGGCAGCAGAGCTGAATCCTCTCTTTGTAGGTAACTGTGGCCATTGGGGTATGAGTGTCTCCCTGGGGGGATTGTGAAGCCTTTGGCTCACAGTCCAGTTTTAATGGCATTTCTTGCAGCTTCCCTGGAAATCTGGTGTTTGTTTTTGAAATACATAAAGGTCAACCGGGACACAGCGCTGGAGGGAGCTCTGTCACGTGGGGTGAGTCAGGGTCTGACGGAAAAAAACACAAACTGGGCTGCTACCCCATATATCTTTCCCACTTGTGCGTAGCAACTTGATTCTGAGCATCACACCAGATCCTCTCCCCACAACAACATGCCTTTACATTTTAGGGTCTGCTGGCTGCACCTTGTCAGTCACATGTCATTTGGATACCAATGACAGAACCACAGGGGCTCACCACAGATGTTGGTCACACACCTGCACTCCATTGCTCCAGACCCAGTTCCCTGCTGGCTCCTACTCACTGACATCTCTGTTCTTCACCATGGTCATGAATTCCACTCAGTCAAAAATGGCAATGGCGGGTTCAGTCATGATGAGCAACAGGAGATCTAAAGGTTCTCCGGGGATTTCTGGTCATGGGATTCTCAAAACCTTCATGTTATTGGCCTAGCCATATCTCAAGAATGAAGAAGTTGGCACTGTGGGTTTTGATTCATTCACGAGCCATTAAGGGCTGAGGAATCTCCTTTCAGTAAAAGCTCTGGAGATCGCATGCAGGCAAGGCTTTTCACGGAGTGGCGAAAGGTCACAGGAAGCCAGGCCCATTGGGGGTCTAAAATATGAGGTTCATGTGAGTTTTGGCTCTCAACTATAGCTGAAAAGGCTTTAACAGCAAAATCATGTGAAATCCTGGCTGAGATTCCCAGTGCTGTGGAGGAAGCCACCCTCGGCCTAGATCTCAGTTTCCAAGGGCTCCTCTAATGCCTGGCCTTGTAAAATCCCAACTCGATTCATGGCAAGAGTTCTCTGAGATCAGTTCCAGAACTGAGTCTCTAATGGCATCACACCAGAGTTCAAGCTGAGGTGGACCCACTCATCTTTTCCAACCACCACACAAAAGACCACTATTCTAACAAAAACACTCCCACATGGCCCTCCTCTTCTTCCATACAGATACTCATCATAACATTCTGGCTGGGGGTTTCCATAGGGGGAGCAGTCTAAGATGGTGTGCAAAGTAAGGGCTCATGCCCATCATGTGCCAAATGTCATGGTGGCCTGGACACCCTTCCTGAGAAACAGGATAGATAAAATGGGCCTGTAGTTAATACTGCTCTGCTTCTCAAATTCGAGGCCTCCTGCCTGCCAGGGGTAGATTCTTTATGTGTACTGGACTCATGAAAACACCCAAACACCTGTGTGCTAGTTACTGGATGGCTTGCAACAACTCATTTGACCCAGAGGATCCCTGTTCTTACTTCATCGGTGTCAGGAGCCTGACCAGAGGAAGGCAAGAGACTTCGTCCAATATTACACTTCTTTTTCATCCTTTTAGATGTGCATGGACACATGGGATTTTTCTTGAGTTTCCTGGGGTGCTGAGAATGTAATTCACAGCCACACACAGGGCCAAGAGTCTGATTCAGACACAGCCTTTACAAAGCACTTTACCTAAAAGGCACAGATTGGGCCTCTTCCTTTCCGTTTGAAACTCTTTTCTGGAGGATTCCCAAAGGAGTGCCCTAAGGCAAACACCTCCCTGACATTCAGGGGAACAGAACAATAGGGAGGAAAGAAGCCTGGAGAAAAACTTTTCTTTAATTGAACACTGTGGCACTGACAGCTCCTAATCATGCAACTTGGGTGGCTATCTATGCAAGCAGGGATTCTCCAGAGAGATCCTTACCAGTCATGCTAATTTTTACTTTTCTGAGATGCTTGGCATTCCCGTCAGCAATCCAGTCCATGGCCTTGTCACAGAGCTTGAAGGTGGTACCCATCTTGTTCACAAAAACACGAACCCCTTCAGAGAGTGGCCAAAATTCTGGAAGAATACAGGAACTTGGGATCTTGGTAGGTGTTTCCCATCTGCAAGACAAGCAGCAGTCCATTCATCAATTGGCCTTGAGGAGTCCTGCAAAGATTTCCACTAGACAGGACACATTCACGGCTGCATTCTTCTCTCTACTCTCTTTAACCACAAACCCAGTGGGATCCACTGACTCTATAGAAAGACTCACTAGTTAACAGTCCATTTCAAACCAACAAACAACAACAACAACAACAACAACAAACACGTTTTTCCTACATGATCTCAGAACATGAGACAAAATGCCAAATTGAAACACACACCCACTGAGACACACAAACCACCCCTGTATTTGGTCTGCATCTATCCACTCTGACCTCTGACTGGTGGGTGAAAATTTGTTCCCCAGCAGTGGCCGGTCCTGTCTCAGCTCTGGTCTCCTTGGCCATCTCTGTGTAGTTGTCAGGAGCCAGCAATGAGCCAACACTTCTTTCTCAGGAAAGGCCCCTGTTCAGACCTTTCAAGGCATTTGGCTACCCACACATCACCAGGTGCCAAGAAAGAATGACTCTGGCCTTGGTACAGAAAAAACAAGGGAGCCCACTGGGACTGGAATTGCCTCTGGGTGCCTCACCTCCTGGATCCCACGTTCAGAGAGTTCCATCACCAAGGAAGTGAGGTGAGGTCACTTCCTTCAGGGAAGTGAATGAGGTCACTGCCTTGGCAACCACTTTGTCCTAACAGTTGTTTCCAAGGGTCCCATGAGAGGGAGGCTGCCCCACCTTCCTGTGACATTTTCACAAGTCATAAAGGTCTATATACCCTAGGAGCCCGGGATCAGCAACCCACCCAGGCCTGATTGTGTCCATCTTCCCTGCATTGAGAAGAGAGAGGCTCATTCAGCCACATCCCTTCATCCTCACTGGGTTGTTGGCCATGGAAGATGACTTTAGACCTCACAGGTCCTACCTAGCTGCCTACATTGGCTCCAAGGATCATTTCTGCATCTACCTTTGAGCTTCTCAGCAGCTGGAGGATTCCCTACATACCTGTATGGCAAGATCTCTCCTCTTCTTCCATACAGATACTCATCATAACATTCTGGCTGGGGGTTTCCATAGGGGGAGCAGTCTAAGATGGTGTGCAAAGTAAGGGCTCATGCCCATCATGTGCCAAATGTCATGGTGGCCTGGACACCCTTCCTGAGAAACAGGATAGATAAAATGGGCCTGTAGTTAATACTGCTCTGCTTCTCAAATTCGAGGCCTCCTGCCTGCCAGGGGTAGATTCTTTATGTGTACTGGACTCATGAAAACACCCAAACACCTGTGTGCTAGTTACTGGATGGCTTGCAACAACTCATTTGACCCAGAGGATCCCTGTTCTTACTTCATCGGTGTCAGGAGCCTGACCAGAGGAAGGCAAGAGACTTCGTCCAATATTACACTTCTTTTTCATCCTTTTAGATGTGCATGGACACATGGGATTTTTCTTGAGTTTCCTGGGGTGCTGAGAATGTAATTCACAGCCACACACAGGGCCAAGAGTCTGATTCAGACACAGCCTTTACAAAGCACTTTACCTAAAAGGCACAGATTGGGCCTCTTCCTTTCCGTTTGAAACTCTTTTCTGGAGGATTCCCAAAGGAGTGCCCTAAGGCAAACACCTCCCTGACATTCAGGGGAACAGAACAATAGGGAGGAAAGAAGCCTGGAGAAAAACTTTTCTTTAATTGAACACTGTGGCACTGACAGCTCCTAATCATGCAACTTGGGTGGCTATCTATGCAAGCAGGGATTCTCCAGAGAGATCCTTACCAGTCATGCTAATTTTTACTTTTCTGAGATGCTTGGCATTCCCGTCAGCAATCCAGTCCATGGCCTTGTCACAGAGCTTGAAGGTGGTACCCATCTTGTTCACAAAAACACGAACCCCTTCAGAGAGTGGCCAAAATTCTGGAAGAATACAGGAACTTGGGATCTTGGTAGGTGTTTCCCATCTGCAAGACAAGCAGCAGTCCATTCATCAATTGGCCTTGAGGAGTCCTGCAAAGATTTCCACTAGACAGGACACATTCACGGCTGCATTCTTCTCTCTACTCTCTTTAACCAC
The DNA here is from genome assembly GCF_045843805.1 of Urocitellus parryii. NCBI lineage: Eukaryota > Metazoa > Chordata > Mammalia > Rodentia > Sciuridae > Urocitellus > Urocitellus parryii. The sequence continues at coordinate 3,158,477 of NW_027554094.1, read as the reverse complement.
AAACCCAGTGGGATCCACTGACTCTATAGAAAGACTCACTAGTTAACAGTCCATTTCAAACCAACAAACAACAACAACAACAACAACAACAAACACGTTTTTCCTACATGATCTCAGAACATGAGACAAAATGCCAAATTGAAACACACACCCACTGAGACACACAAACCACCCCTGTATTTGGTCTGCATCTATCCACTCTGACCTCTGACTGGTGGGTGAAAATTTGTTCCCCAGCAGTGGCCGGTCCTGTCTCAGCTCTGGTCTCCTTGGCCATCTCTGTGTAGTTGTCAGGAGCCAGCAATGAGCCAACACTTCTTTCTCAGGAAAGGCCCCTGTTCAGACCATTCAAGGCATTTGGCTACCCACACATCACCAGGTGCCAAGAAAGAATGACTCTGGCCTTGGTACAGAAAAAACAAGGGAGCCCACTGGGACTGGAATTGCCTCTGGGTGCCTCGCCTCCTGGATCCCACGTTCAGAGAGTTCCATCACCAAGGAAGTGAGGTGAGGTCACTTCCTTCAGGGAAGTGAATGAGGTCACTGCCTTGGCAACCACTTTGTCCTAACAGTTGTTTCCAAGGGTCCCATGAGAGGGAGGCTGCCCCACCTTCCTGTGACATTTTCACAAGTCATAAAGGTCTATATACCCTAGGAGCCCGGGATCAGCAACCCACCCAGGCCTGATTGTGTCCATCTTCCCTGCATTGAGAAGAGAGAGGCTGATTCAGCCACATCCCTTCATCCTCACTGGGTTGTTGGCCATGGAAGATGACTTTAGACCTCACAGGTCCTACCTAGCTGCCTACATTGGCTCCAGGGATCATTTCTGCATCTACCTTTGAGCTTCTCAGCAGCTGGAGGATTCCCTACATACCTGTATGGCAAGATCAACTCAGGACCTGCTGTTATGTGAAAATAGATTGAGGGAACAGAGTCTGCTTCAGGGTCATATCAGGTTCGATTTGGCTTAGGAGTCATTCTGCTGGATGAATACGGGGATTGGGCAACTGGGATATTTATAAGAATGGAAGGTGAAAACTAGGTAAGAGCTGAAGCACACAAGGGTGTTGGGCCCTTGATTTGGATACATAGTTTTGAATGATGTTCTGCAGAGGTGAATCCTCTAAATCCATATACAATGGCATAAGATCTTGGACCTGGGACCACTGAATGTGAAAGAGAACTTCCAGTGATATTGAGATAGTAGACAGGATTCCAGTGTAGGGTAAGGAAGAAGAGTGAGTTTAGGATTTGGGCAAAAGGCCCTTTTTGCAATCGAATGAATTTCTATTAGAGTGTAAATGGGAATGTCAGCACACATGAAGAGTCAGTCACAACAAGGCACTTGGGGAAATAGATATCAATTGGGATGTTAGGAGATCGGGCAAAGTACAAAATGAGTGATAAGATCAGGGATATTTTCAACAGGGGGGTGGTTGAATACACTATCCTAGGAAGAAACAAGTGTACGCTCACCATAGGATTGAATATTGAAAACAATAGGCAAAGCGGACTTAGATGATTTTAGTAATCCATGCTCTCATTAAAATCAGGCTTTGGAAGAATCATAAGGTGAGTGTGAGTTTTGCATTTGGTGTCCAGAAGATGATGTGATGAAAGGAATACAGGGAGGAGGTGACATGTGTATTTCTTCCACCATTTCTGGGAGCATGTTTTCAAACCCTGTCATTTAGAGTTTGGGGATAAAAATAGGTGCACCCTGGGTTTACGTATATAGAGATGATGCATGAATAGACCATAGGGTGAATAAAAAATATAACTGGTTACTATTTTAAATAATGGATTGAATTGATATTTTAAAAAATACATGAAATCTGGTATTCAGATAAACATTCAATTCAAGTAGGTGTACGTCTAGTGGTAATATTAGGGTTACTAATTACACCAAACTGTGAGTTTTGCTTCGAAAATGATGATGGAATTCAAAAGTAATGTTTTATAAAAGAAATCTCATGAAAAAGCAAGTAAAGCAACATGGAGAAATACATGGGTTCTGATACAGGGAGTGAATGTAAGTGAATCACATGCATGTCAATTTGTGAATATTGGATGAAATGATACATCCTATGATACGAAGAAATAGGAATTTAACAATTTTGAATGAAAATTTACTTCAAAATACACATCACGTCCCGTATGAATAGACTTTCATTGATGTTAAACTGGGTCACTTACTGAAGAAATATTAGGGTTAGTACTCAATATTCACTGAAGTTCATTTTGAGAATTCAGAAATGAATATGTATGTCAAGAAAATGTACATTTCTCAGAAATATCTTGTGAAAAGTTGATTATAAATCCACCCAGATGGACATTAAAGAATCAAGGTAGTATAAGTATTGACACAGAGATTCAATATTTCAAAGGGCAAAATGAGAAACGAGTCTAAGATATATGCGAACACGTGCCACATAACAATCTTCCACTGTCATCCACCACAATGCCTTGACATTACTATCACCCCAAATAAGACACAATGAGAGGAGAAGAGGAACAAAATCTGTGAATACATATCTGGAATAGGAAATTCTGAGGAGCTCACAAACTTGGGTGTGGCACAAGAGATCCCAATGGTAGGGGACAGGGTAAACATTCCACAAACATGGAACTTTGCTGGCCTAATGACTTCTTGACTATCTGCCTCTGACATTTGTGCACTAGAAATATAGCTTTGTGACTTAGCTTCCTTTGCAGTGAGACCAGGAAAGCTTGGTCTCAGTCTATGTGAACAGGAGGACATGGTTTCCTATTTCCCAATACGAACAGGACGCAGCAGAGCTGAATCCTCTCTTTGTAGGTAACTGTGGCCATTGGGGTATGAGTGTCTCCCTGGGGGGATTGTGAAGCCTTTGGCTCACAGTCCAGTTTTAATGGCATTTCTTGCAGCTTCCCTGGAAATTTGGTGTTTGTTTTTGAAATACATAAAGGTCAACTGGGACACAGCGCTGGAGGGAGCTCTGTCACGTGGGGTGAGTCAGGGTCTGACGGAAAAAAACACAAACTGGGCTGCTACCCCATATATCTTTCCCACTTGTGCGTAGCAACTTGATTCTGAGCATCGCACCAGATCCTCTCCCCACAACAACATGCCTTTACATTTTAGGGTCTGCTGGCTGCACCTTGTCAGTCACATGTCATTTGGATACCAATGACAGAACCACAGGGGCTCACCACAGATGTTGGTCACACACCTGCATTCCATTGCTCCAGACCCAGTTCCCTGCTGGCTCCTACTCACTGACATCTCTGTTCTTCACCATGGTCATGAATTCCACTCCGTCAAAAACGGCAATGGCGGGTTCAGTCATGATGAGCAACAGGAGATCTAAAGGTTCTCCGGGGATTTCTGGTCATGGGATTCTCAAAACCTTCATGTTATTGGCCTAGCCATATCTCAAGAATGAAGAAGTTGGCACTGTGGGTTTTGATTCATTCACGAGCCATTAAGGGCTGAGGAATCTCCTTTCAGTAAAAGCTCTGGAGATCGCATGCAGGCAAGGCTTTTCACGGAGTGGCGAAAGGTCACAGGAAGCCAGGCCCATTGGGGGTCTAAAATATGAGGTTCATGTGAGTTTTGGCTCTCAACTATAGCTGAAAAGGCTTTAACAGCAAAATCATGTGAAATCCTGGCTGAGATTCCCAGTGCTGTGGAGGAAGCCACCCTCGGCCTAGATCTCAGTTTCCAAGGGCTCCTCTAATGCCTGGCCTTGTAAAATCCCAACTCGATTCATGGCAAGAGTTCTCTGAGATCAGTTCCAGAACTGAGTCTCTAATGGCATCACACCAGAGTTCAAGCTGAGGTGGACCCACTCATCTTTTCCAACCACCACACAAAAGACCACTATTCTAACAAAAACACTCCCACATGGCCCTCCTCTTCTTCCATACAGATACTCATCATAACATTCTGGCTGGGGGTTTCCATAGGGGGAGCAGTCTAAGATGGTGTGCAAAGTAAGGGCTCATGCCCATCATGTGCCAAATGTCATGGTGGCCTGGACACCCTTCCTGAGAAACAGGATAGATAAAATGGGCCTGTAGTTAATACTGCTCTGCTTCTCAAATTCGAGGCCTCCTGCCTGCCAGGGGTAGATTCTTTATGTGTACTGGACTCATGAAAACACCCAAACACCTGTGTGCTAGTTACTGGATGGCTTGCAACAACTCATTTGACCCAGAGGATCCCTGTTCTTACTTCATCGGTGTCAGGAGCCTGACCAGAGGAAGGCAAGAGACTTCGTCCAATATTACACTTCTTTTTCATCCTTTTAGATGTGCATGGACACATGGGATTTTTCTTGAGTTTCCTGGGGTGCTGAGAATGTAATTCACAGCCACACACAGGGCCAAGAGTCTGATTCAGACACAGCCTTTACAAAGCACTTTACCTAAAAGGCACAGATTGGGCCCCTTCCTTTCCGTTTGAAACTCTTTTCTGGAGGATTCCCAAAGGAGTGCCCTAAGGCAAACACCTCCCTGACATTCAGGGGAACAGAACAATAGGGAGGAAAGAAGCCTGGAGAAAAACTTTTCTTTAATTGAACACTGTGGCACTGACAGCTCCTAATCATGCAACTTGGGTGGCTATCTATGCAAGCAGGGATTCTCCAGAGAGATCCTTACCAGTCATGCTAATTTTTACTTTTCTGAGATGCTTGGCATTCCCATCAGCAATCCAGTCCATGGCCTTGTCACAGAGCTTGAAGGTGGTACCCATCTTGTTCACAAAAACACGAACCCCTTCAGAGAGTGGCCAAAATTCTGGAAGAATACAGGAACTTGGGATCTTGGTAGGTGTTTCCCATCTGCAAGACAAGCAGCAGTCCATTCATCAATTGGCCTTGAGGAGTCCTGCAAAGATTTCCACTAGACAGGACACATTCACGGCTGCATTCTTCTCTCTACTCTCTTTAACCACAAACCCAGTGGGATCCACTGACTCTATAGAAAGACTCACTAGTTAACAGTCCATTTCAAACCAACAAACAACAACAACAACAACAACAACAAACACGTTTTTCCTACATGATCTCAGAACATGAGACAAAATGCCAAATTGAAACACACACCCACTGAGACACACAAACCACCCCTGTATTTGGTCTGCATCTATCCACTCTGACCTCTGACTGGTGGGTGAAAATTTGTTCCCCAGCAGTGGCCGGTCCTGTCTCAGCTCTGGTCTCCTTGGCCATCTCTGTGTAGTTGTCAGGAGCCAGCAATGAGCCAACACTTCTTTCTCAGGAAAGGCCCCTGTTCAGACCATTCAAGGCATTTGGCTACCCACACATCACCAGGTGCCAAGAAAGAATGACTCTGGCCTTGGTACAGAAAAACAAGGGAGCCCACTGGGACTGGAATTGCCTCTGGGTGCCTCGCCTCCTGGATCCCAAGTTCAGAGAGTTCCATCACCAAGGAAGTGATGTGAGATCATTTCCTTCAGGGAAGTGAATGAGGTCACTGCCTTGGCAACTTGGTCCTAACAGTTGTTTCCAATGGTCCCATGAGATGGAGGCTTCCCCATCTTCCTTTGACATTTTCACAATTTATGAATATATACATATCATAGGATCCCGGGATCAGCTATCCACACAGGCCTGGTTGCGTATGATGACATAATGTCATCTTCCCTCCATTGAGATGAGAGAGGCTTATTCAGACACATCCCAGGTTATTTGCTGTGGAAGATGACATTATGTCTCTCAGGTTTTACATAGCTGCTTACATCTTCTCCACAGATTCTGCTCTTGTGTGAAATTACATTGAGGGAGCAAAATATGTTTAGGGTTAATATCATGTTTGATTTGGGTTAGGAGTCATTCTGGTGGGTGAATATTGGTTTTGGGAAATTGGGGTATTTATAAGAATGTATAGTTGAAGTGTACACATGAAATTGAAAATTAGGTAAGATCTGAAATATAGAGGGGCATTGGGCCTCTGATTTGGATACATAGTGTTGAATAGGTTCTGCACAGAAGTACTATAGACATCAATACACCATGGCAGAGGGTCCTGTACCTCAGATACTTCAATGTAGAAGACAACATGCAGTGAAAGAGGGACAGTAGGTATGTTTGCAGTGTCATTTAGGAAGAAGAATGAGTTTAGGATTTGGACTAATAGTTCTTATGTAATAGGATTTGTGTTAGAGAGTGAATTAGAATGTCTGCATACATGAAGAGTCACAAGTATGTATTTGGCAAAATATGTATGAATATAGATGTTAATATATAAAAGTTCTGAATTAAGGAAATTATTACGTGAGGTATATATTTAGGAATGCTTTTAACTGGGTTTGGCAGTATACATAATATTATGAAGACAGAATATATATATATATATATATATATATATATATATATATATATATATACGTCAATATCCTTGAAATTGATTTTTTTGTAATCATGTGCATGTCTTTTCATAGAGGTACATCGTTTTATTTAAAATTAAGTTGGTTTAAACATGAGTTCAGGCTTAGTTACTAATTCTGTGATTGTAATGTTACTGTTAAAAATAAATATGTATATAATTAATCTGAGTGTTTATTCGACCATACATATGAAAATTTTTAGACATATTTCAAATTAGTATTTTTGGAATCTCAGTGTCTTAATGAGATACTGTCTTTAAATAAAAAAATAAAAGAGGCTTGGGTGTAGCTTAGTGGCATATTGCTTTTGGTTTAAATCTTTAGTACCCAAAAGTATTTAGAAGCATGGATTTATAAAAAAAAAAATGTGGGCTATCAGGAAATACTATTCTATCTTTTTATAAAATAATAAAACTCTTATGCATTATACAATGGAAGTAAACCTTGTAAACATTATGTCATATGAAGAGAGCCTAAAACCATTGTATAAATACTAAATAATTCCAAGGAGGAAGTAACCATACCAGTCAAATTCATACAAATAGAAAAAAATAAACATAAAATAGATGTTACCTGGGTCAAGAAGGTGGAAGAATTGGGATTTTAATGGGTAAATTTTCTTTCAGAGGTGATTAAAAAATGTTTGGAAGCATAAAGTAGTGACAGTTACAGAACATAGTTAAGGTCCTTGGTTGCACTAAAATGTACAAATGAGAATATGTGAGGTATGGTTTTTGTGTGTATTATACCAAAAATTTTTAAAAAGTTAATGTTTAAAACATCTAGTTTTTATGCTTTTTGCTTTACACCCACTGAAACACACTAAAGTAAAACTGCCCTTTTCTTTTCAAAGGTCTTAGTTTAATTTCCACTGAGGCTTTTTTTCAATGTTTTATTTGATTCTGAATAAAATATTTGTAAAGTAACCCATTTGAAGAAAAAATGTTTTGGATAGGCCATTATTTATTGCATTAATGATTGATTCAAGATACTAGAAGATATTTGTCAATAAATGAGGGCAGAGGGCTGGGGTTTCTGGCTCAGGGGTAGAGCACTCAACTCGCACGTGTAAGGCACTGCATTTTTATCTTAAATACTACATAAAAATAAATAAAGGTATTGTATCCACCTTTCTCCCCGCCCCCACGGGTAGTTGAACTTAAGTTTGTTCATGTGAATTTCCAGGAACAGCAAATAAAACAGAGACACACACTTTACCTTTAAAGGAGCTTCAGGACAGCTTCTCTTCTCTTGGCCTCAGGCTCCCCAAATGGGATAGCAAGAGAGAGTCAGAAGAGGCTGGAGAGAGAGAATGAGCATGTTCAGAAGTGGACTCTTATTTGGGGATCCTTATTCTTAGAAAGTTCCTTCCAACAAAGGCCAGAAGGGGCAGGGATACAAAGGGCATGTGAGTGTAATTCGACCCAAGGGGCCATGGGACAACACACCTAGGTCTGAAGACATGCCCTCAAACTTCCTGATGGGGTCAATGTCCAGGTCACTACAAGATGTAGTATAGGTCAAAGCCTCTTCGTTCCAGGATGGAAGACTTGAATCATTCAGAGTTTGTGTTCATTTTATTTCAGAACACTGCCACAAATTGGTGATAGAAATTACAAACATCAGATAATATTTAATTTCTTTCTAATTGCTTCTTCAGAGCAGCACTAGGAGACACTATTACAATATTTTTATGAGGCTGAAATCTAGGTAGTTTTTAAAACTTCCAAGTTATCTCTTTGACTTCAGCATTGAACTATTAAATCTGAATCAACATATCTGTTGACGCCTTCAAATTTTGTGAATTAAAATGAAGAGCAAGGGGTAATAGCAATAAAAGTTTCAGATCCAGTTTTAGCCCATTAAAACATGACAATCCACTGGGGTATTTATTAGTTTTATAGACAATAAATAAGAGGAATAAGGGCTTTGAATAACTTTCTGTACCAGTGGGGTTCTTTCTTATTTCTCTATGATCATGAAATATTATGGTGGCATGTCTAGCATAATTAGCCCTGAAAATAGCATCAATCAATTATAACACATTGCCCTATTACACCTGTGTTTTTAGAGTGTACATAGCCTGGATTAAATTTATATTATTACTTAAAACTTTGAGTTATTGAGAACACTTGATTTTGAGAAAAGATTCAATTTAGGCTCTTTTACTATACATTTAATTATTTAGAATTATTATTTATGAGTAAAATTAAATTTTACACACACAAATGTGTCTATATTGAGAGAAATAACAAGCAGTGCAATATAGTAAAAAGAGGTTTTGGAGTTATGGGTTCAAATTCTGACTCAAATACCTAGCAGTTATAAGACTCTTGCTAAATTACTGAATTTCTCTAGGACAAGTGCCCTTTTTGTAAAATGGGGACAATTGATCCAACTTTCCATGGCCCTTATATGAGCATCTATTTATCAGGAAAAGTAGCATATCATAGCAGTTAAGCACTTGTACTGTGATGGAGCTGGACTGCTTAAAGTCATATCTCAGTTCATAATGTACTCATGTATGACCACAAGCAAGTTGTCTTTCTCAGTTTTCTAATTTACAAAAAAGATATAACAAAACTAATTCCAAACTGTTATTTCAAGGATTTAATTGTCATTATTTGTAAAGCACTTGTAGACTCTCTGATACACATTTCATTTTGTGTAACAAATCATGTTTGCTTTAAACAATTGGTGTTCAATCTCCCAATTTTCCTCTAATCTCCCAATTGTTCTTTCTCACTGTCCAGTGCAGAATCTATTCCCTACCCATTTTTCCCCTGTGATCTTGGTGTTCCTCCAGGTCTGTGTAGGAGTTTTTTTTTTTTTTCTTGTAAACATATTTTATGGATGAACAAATATACTCTCATATTTAAATATACTTCCTATTTTAACAATTTTATTTCCCAGCCCAGGTTGTTTTGCCATTTGCTAACCAGTACTTCTATCAGTCCATTAGTCAATTAAAATTGATGTATTCAGCACAACCAAATGTAAATTATTTTTTCCTAAAAATCTACATCTTTTCTGTAGCTAAGTGAAAAATACCATTAGATATCAAATCCCCCAAGCCTTAAATATACGACTCAACTCTAATCCCTTCATTTCTGCCCTGTCCAATCACCTTAATATTTTCCAAATGTATTCACTTCTCACTTTATCCATGTTGATGTCATTTCTACTTTAGAGAAGAACAGACTTTTCTTTTGCCTGAACTGCTGCAAAAAGATCTTCCTGTTGCTAGCCTTGCTCTTCTCCATTCTATTATTTATATTGCAGCCAGAGTTTTTCTTTTAAGCAACAAACATGAGAACGTATTAGTTCCCAAAATGAAGTGACCCCCATTGCCCTCAAAATAAAATTTAAGTTTCAAACTATGACTTCAAGATTTGCTCATATTTCCCTAGGCTGACTTCTAAACATTTCCCCTTACACTTTCAAATACCAGCTATCCTTATCTTGTTTAATTACACTAAGTTACTATATTACCTCTGGCTTTCAGGCTTTGGCAATATTTCCTTCATCTGATATTACTCCTGCATTCCCAGTTGCTACTCATATCCTGGAGATGGCTTAGTATAATTTTCTCAAATAATATGATTTCCTGATTCCCATATCAAACAATAAACTTCAAATTATGTGCCCATTACAAAATTTACTCTATCACAGCTACCTTTATTTATTGACAAAATTCTGTGAGGTAAAATAAGGGCAAAGTTATATAATATATAATATATATATATATATATATATATATATATATATATATATATATATATATATATATTCATTCTTCATTATTTACCATTCAACCACCACCACAATCATTTCAGAATATTTATATCACTCCTAAAAGAAATATCTGGCCCATTATTTATCACTCTCAATACCTTCTACTCTCAGCCCCTAGCAACTTCTAATCAACCTTCATCTGTATAAATTTGACTACTGTAAAGAGTTCACATAAACAAAAATATACAACATATGACCCTTTATGTCACTGTGCAGGAAAAAATAGGAATTCAATAAATATTTGCAGAATCTATGGAAAAACACTATAGAAAGAATTTATAGTCTAGGAAAAGCTCACAAAATTTTATCAGTAGGAGGGATTTTTAATGTCATCTAGTCATCTAGTCCAAATATTTAATTTTCTAGGTGAGAAAATCTAGATCCAGAAAAATATTTGACTAACACAGGGACAGTCAGATTATTTAGTGACAGAAGTGAGACTTAAAAATACAAAAATTTTGATTCACAATGTAGGAGTTTTTCTTGACTGACTCCCCAAAGTAATGGTCCTCTTTTGCTTTCACTTCATCTAATATGCAGTGACCAGTATCTCCCTAGGTGTTGGGCTTCCTTATTTGCTTGTGTCTAAACGTGGTTGGTTTTGTTTCTATCATTTTAGAATTAGTCTGCTTCAAGAAAAATGCCCAAATAGTTTTCTCAAAATAACCAGGCCCCTTTCAACCTCTTATATTCTGTTACTACTGTTGCTTCTCCCTTTGAGAAAAGGTTTTGTGGAGTTCTCTTACTAAACTACAAGCCCTGCTTAATTTTGAAATCTCACAAGCTGATAGCCCCAGGAAGTGTGACCCTAGAGTCACGCATTCTCAGAGAACAATTATATGTGCATTGTATCACCTTGTTCTAATTCATTACCTAAAAACTGAAAAAGGATTTTTCCAACTCTGGACTTTAAGAATTTCAGCTCTTTCAAATGTCTTTTGCTTAAGAATTTTTTGCATTCTGGATCCACAAACATCTGAAATTTCACAGGGTATCCATATCATTCATTCTTGTTTGATATATTGTCTCTGTGACAAGCATTAATCATCTTATTGACACCCAACATTTCTGTGTTCCTTTGGGGAAAAAATTGACTCCAGACTTCCCTCTTGACTTAAATGTCAGATACTCTATTTTATTTATTTTTTTTAAAGAGAGAGTGAGAGAGGAGAGAGAGAGAGAGAGAGAGAGAGAGAGAGAGAGAGAGAGAGAGAGAGAGAGAGAATTTTTAATATTTATTCTTTAGTTCTCGGCGGACACAACATCTTTGTTGGTATGTGGTGCTGAGGATCGAACCCGGGCCGCACGCATGCCAGGCGAGCGCGCTACCGCTGAGCCACATCTCCAGCCCCAGATACTCTACTTTAAATGGTGGAACAATTAATATTTTATGCCTTCTCTGTGTGAGTCCAAAGCATAGATTGACCAGCTGTTGTTTTGTTAACTGAGACCTAAGCCACATTTTTCCCAAGTGAAGCAAAACTCAGTTTATTAGGTTTGTCCAAAAAAGTCATACTTGATACACTAAAGATTTCTTCTTTTTTTATACTAAGAATTTCTACACATTTTCCCCATAGTTTTAATGGGAAAACCCCATCAACTGAACAATATCCAACACATGAAATTTGAATTTCAACTAGATGACCATCTTAATATACACATCATATGAAAGATAACTTTGCTCAAAGGGAGTGCATGTAAGAAGAAATGGGTTGGAAAGATTCATAAACCCAGAAAGAAAGAGAGATTTCCTCTAATATTAATTTGACTCCTTAATTTTAAAGGGAAAAGTGAACTTAGTGAAGAAAAGAAATGAAATAGTGTTAGAACAAGAAGACATCCCAGGCATAAATGAGGTGGGGGAAGAAATAAGGAAGGAGGAAAAAAACTGACCTCATCCTGTAACTCACAGCATGTACAAATATTAATTCAAAATTGATCTTGGCATGATGGCACACACCTGTAATCCCTGCAGCTTGAGAGATTAACAGGATGATCATGATTTCAAAGCCAGCTTTAGCAAAAGCAAGGCACTAAGAAACTAAGTGAGACCCTCTTTCTAAATAAAAAATTCAAAAATAGGGCTCGTGATATGATTCAGTGGTTGACTGCCCCTGAATTCAATCCCCAGTACCAAAAAAAATCATAGATTTGTAAGTAAAATATAAAACTACAAAGAAATAGGAAAGTGAAGCTCAGCAAGGGAAACTTGTTTGCCAAAGTTCACTCTGTGACTTAGACTTGTCACAGAGCTTGTTTCAATAAATTATTATTCACTAGTTTAACAAATTTCATTTGGCCCTAATAATTCTGGTACTCCATCCTCATTCAGAGTAAATGGTTTCCACTATAGTAGCTGGATATTTTTTTTCCCTGCTCTTTGGTCTTCAAAAGATCTTTTTCATGCTTCTTCAATTATTCATTCAGCATTCACTAGGCAACTGCCATGTGCTAGGCATCCTGCAGGATTAGAAGCTGAAGGATTCAGAGTCCACATGAGAAAGAGTGGACTCCCTTTCTAATGAGATTTAAAAACACTTTAGGTACAACAACAAAGCTTTTCCTAAGTTTTCACCAGGTGAGCATAGCCAGTGTGCTCTGCACACCTGCCACATTTTGGTGATTGTACGATCTTGAGTTCCACCACGGCTAATCTGGCCTGTTTGGAAGACTGAAGTCTACAGAGATAAAAAGTAAAATCCTCCATAAAGTGAAAGCCCTCTCACCTGGGCTCCTGAGGCAGGTCATCCTAGGGTGACACTAGTGGCTCATCTCTCGGTCTGCCAAGGAAAACTCATAAAGCTCCACAGGTGCCTCCTCCCAGTGCAAAGCCCCTGGCTGCCTCACAGCTGATTATGGCTGCTGAGTCCTAACCCAGACCCATTCCTGCAGCTTCTCAAAAATAAATCTTAAAGATTCTAGAAAGTTGGATGTGGATGTCGCACTGCATTTTCTATTTCCTTCTCCATATCCTTCTTGTAATGTGTGGAACTTTTTCTCCTGGAAAGCCAGGGTGTCATCTATAGCCTCCCCTTTGTCCCTTCCTCAGCCTGTCACATTTCCACTTATCCTCAGAAAATTTTGGACCCCAAAGAAAACTGTAAAATTAAAGTCTCAAGTAAGAGTGGAAAAACTGTTAAAATGAAGAGCTTGGGCCTAACAATACCCAAACACCCTTTTTCCGGAGACCTGGTCTCTGGATGATGCTCACATCAGAGGGTAGATGCCTCCCTCTCACCTGGGCTCCAGAGGCCTTTGCCAGCCCAAACCGCCTCCCTCGGGCTTATGAATAATCATCTAGGCCTTTCTGGGTGGGGCAACACTTTCTCATGCATAATCATCTAGGGGCCATGTTTCCTCATGCATAACCATCTAGGCCTTCCTGGGAGGGGAATGATTATTATGAATAATGTAATTTCTCTCAGCTGCTTTCAGGAGCAGGAGGTGGAGCTTAGCCTTGTGAATATGCAAAGCAGGAGCAAGTGGCAAGTAATTGCTCCCCTACCAGGCCTAGCCACCTCAGCCTGGTTCCAGTGCAGGCTTCCAACTGGAACCCTCCAGCAGCCAGGTCCAGTCTCTCCTGCCCTTCCAAGGACTCACGCTCCACTCCAGGGCTTGAGGAACATGCACCAAATTTGGGATGCCTCAGGACCCGGGAGTGACCAGGGACCCACACCAAGTTAAGGGAGACTGGAGAAGTTTGCCTCCCAGATTCACCCCTCTTGAGCAACTTGTAGGATGAGGACAGCTTCCTGAGGTGGTGCCTGCCTGCCAAGATAAGGTGCTAGGCAGATGTGGGCTGCTGAGTTGGAGGTCCCAGAAAGACCCAAGGCCAACCATTGTTGCCCTTGGAGAAGGGTTTTCTCAACATAAAGTATCTGTCCCTTCTCTCTCAGCATATGGTTACCTACATATTATTATCGTTCTTTATAAAACTTTACTAATAGAGGCAAGAGTATTAATATACAATATAATGTCATTTTCTTAAGTAGAATTCCAGGATTAAGGTGTCACCAGGTTTTATTTCATCTGAGGTCTTTTTTTCCTGGGCTTGTAGATAGCCATTTCTGCTGTCTGCCTATGGTCTTCCTTCTATGCATGTCTGTGTTCTAAAGTGCTCTTCTTATAAGGACACTGGCCATATTGAATTAGGGCTCATCATAATGATCACATTTTAACTCAGTTACCTCTTTAAAAAATTGTTTCAGAACTTTTATTTATTTCTTTTAATGGGGTGTTAAAGATTGAACCCAGTGCCTCATATGTGCTAGGCAAGTGCTCTGCCACTGAGCTACAGCCTAAACATTTAATTCAGTTACCTTTTTAAGCATATTATCTCTAAAAGCAACTAAACTCTGAAGAACTCAGGTTTAAGATTTCAACTTACGATTTTTGAGAAATACTTCAACTCAAGGCTATGTATTATTACATCTTAGTTTACAACTTCAATCGTATCTGATCTGCCTTATGAGGAAAAACAGAAAAAAAAAAAGTTTTGTCATATTTTGTCACTGCCTTATAAGGTCACAACCTTCCAGTCCATAATGTGAGTCCTTGTCATGTGCTGCTGGATAACTTCCATTAAGCTGTTAACATATATTCTGTTACTTGTAGCAACATATTTGAAATTTTAAAAAAAAATAGTAAACTCTGTATCATTTTTAAATGTAAATGGCAATGATCACCAATGAAAAATGTTTTATGTAAAATACACATTTTTTCTTTTTATGGGAAAATGTCAACTTTTTATTTTATTAAAAATGTAAACATTTGAAACCAAAAAGAAAAAGGTAATTTTATGAACTCAGAATTTTTTCAAGCTGACAAAATCTTTCTCAGTTGTTCTAGTCCAGGCCCTTAGAGAAATAGGCCTGATATGCAATTAAACATGAAAGAAATTTAGTCTTATTAGTTTCCTGTGTCTGCCATAACATAAAACAATGTAACTTATTGCTTAACCATGGTTCCCTTGCTGAGCCGGCAAATACCGGCAGGTCCCGGTCCAAGGGGCCCTGGCCTGTGTGCCTTTTGTGCCAGGGGCAGTGCCAGCGGCCACTTGGGCATGGTCACCAGGGGCACACTATGGCCCAACACTGGCGTCATCTTTCCCCGTGTTCCCGCACTGGTGGCAGCCCTCACTGCCTCCATTCTCTCCTGTTCAGGCAGGACAATTGCTTGGCTGGCCGGCTCACCAAGGCCCTCTCTGCCACAGTCACAAGCATGTCCTCCTGAGAGCAAGCAGGGGACATTAGGGCACAAGCAGACATCAGCCACCCTTCCGGGCCTCCCCTGCTAGGGGGCACCTGGAGCAAAATGGCTGTTATTTAATACATACTTGTTGAATGAATGGCTAGCAAATAATAAAAAATTACTTTTGCAACAATCATGTCTCCCTACTTGGAATGGTTCCTTGGCATTCCATACTTATCCCTCAGGTTTCATCTTGAATGTCACCTTATCTGGAAAACCTTCCTGGAACTACAATTCTGTATATAATTTGCACAGAGACTAAGTAAGTGCTGTGTTTCTAGATCTACCGTAGAAGGTTGTCTTCTGTTCTTAGCTTTATTATACAGCCACAACACTTTGTAATTAGCTCTACAAAAATTTTAACATCATTTCAACTAAGTAAGGTCTCATGCAATTCTGTCTCTTTAGTAGATACTTTTAAACTCAGATTAACATTTTATTTATATTGTTAAGGTCAACATACTAACGCTATTTATTAATTTCCCACAGGTTTAGGAAATACTTTTCAAATTGTGGATTTAAAAGTTCTGTGTCAAAATGATTTATTTATGGTCAGCTTTATGTGTTTTTGAAGGCAGTTTCTCAAAATCTGTGCTGGTTTTCTATTTATTTTTCCCAGAACATCAGTAGCTGAATTCTCTAATAGGATTGAAACATTGAGTTCTCCTGAAAGCCCTGTTTGGCCACTTCAACATACACTTACACTTCATTTGTAAAGCAGAAGCAAAGAGAGTTTAAATAAAATACAAGAACATATTCCATCCACCAACAAAAATACCCACAAGGGCAAGTTGAGAATTCTTAAAAAAATACTTAATTTTATAGTTTTTATTCTAAAATTTTTATTAATATTCTATATAAAAATGTCTAAAGGATGGTAAATAAAATTTTATTCTCCTAACACATCATATATTTTACCTTGACAGTATTATGTCTACAATAGCTCTGTTTGAAATACTGCTTATCCAACGTCATGAACTTCTCTGACAATGAGTTTGTCAGTCTTACTTATCTCTGTAGTTCATATATTCTCTAAACTGTGGCATTACATAATCTGCTTAGTTTCATGTCTGTGATAAAACATTTAAAAAGCATTTGGGAGCAGAAATACATGTTACAAACATTCCACTTGGTAGATCAGTTTTTTGAATTCAGAAAGATGCAATTTTTTTCCTTTTAAAAATTAAATTATCTAAGGAAATCCTAACATTTCTCTCCACTCTCCTTCACCTTATTCTCTCTCACTCACCTGAGACAGAAGGCCAAATATGATTATCACTTTTCAGAGATAACTAAATACTGCTGAATTAGTAAATAGCAACCAATAGATTTGGGCCACAAAGTCAGTGCCAGTCATTAGGGGCACTCAATAATATGGTTTTAGTCAAGGCCACTACAGCAAACCCAAAGATAGTTAGGTCTTAGTAAATGAGTTTTAGCAAAACAAAATCAAGGGGTTTCAGAGAAAGAGGCATTAAAAATAAAGGGAAAATACAGTTATAGACAATGTGTTTAAAAAAGTATTAATAACAAAAATTATTTTTAGGTAAGTACCTTTTTAAAAATTTTTATTTATTAATTTTTTAGTCATACATGACAGTAGAATATATTTTGATATATAACACATACATGGAATGTACATACATCAATCATATTGTCTATTCTATTCTGCTGCCCTTTCTATCCTCCCTGATTCTCCCCTCCTCTCCCAATCTAATGTGACACACTTTTTTCCCTTAATCTCATTACAACATCATATACGTATTCTGTATAACAATGAGGTTCTCCTTCCATCTTCTGTGCAATTCCCCTTCTCCCTCTTTTTCCCTCCCACCTCTTTTCCCTATTTAGTGGTAGTCTTCTTCTCATGCTCTTCCTCCCTATCCCATTTTGAGTCACCACCTTATATCAGAGAAGACATTCGGCATTTGTTTTTTAGGGATTGGCTAACTTCACTTAGCATAATCTGCCCTAATGCCATCCATTTGCCTGCAAATGCAATGATTTTATTATTTTTTATTGATGAGTAATATTCCATTGTGTATAAATGCCACATTTTTAATCCATTCATCTATTGAAGGACATCTAGGTTGGTTCCACATTCTAGCTATTGTGAATTGTGCTGCTATAAACATTGATGTGGCTGTCCCTGTAGTATGCTCTTCTTAAGTCTTCTGGGTATAGTCTGAGAAGGGGAACAGCTGGGTCAAATGGTAGTTCCATTCCCAGTTTTCCAAGGATTCTCCATACTGCTTTCCAAATTGGCTGCACCAATTTGTAGTCCCACCAGCAATGTATGAGTGTACCTTTTTCCCTGCATCCTCCCCAGCACTTATTGTTGTTTGATTTCATAATGGCTGCCATTCTTATTGGAGTGATATGGTATCTTAGAGTAGTTTTAATTTGCACTTCTCTGATTGCTAGAGATGGTGAGCATTTTTCATGTGTTTGTTGATTGATTGTATATCTTCTTCTGAGAAGTTTCTGTTCAAGTCACAAAAGTCAACTCAAAATGGATCAAGGAGCTAGGAATCAGACCAGAGACTCAACGTCTAATAGAAGATAAAATTTGTACTAATCTTCATCACATGGAGGCAGGCCCCAAATTTCTTAATAAGACACCTATAGCACAAGAGTTAAAACCAAGAATCAACAAATGGGATGAATTCAAACTAAAAAGTTTTTTCTCAGCAAGAGAAATAATTTTCGAGGTGAATAGGGAGCCTACATTCTGGGAGCAAATTTTTACCCCTCAAACATCAGATAGAGCTCTAATCTCTAGAGTATACAAAGAACTCAAAAAGTTAAACAACAAAAAGTAAATAACCCAATCAAAAAATGGACCAAGGACTTGAACAGAAACTTCTCAGAAGAGGATAGGTAAGTCACTTTTTAAAGGCAATTTGCTCAAAATAACCTAGCACTATGTAAAAAAGTTCAAAGAGTTAACTGTTTGGTGAGAAAATAGACTCTGATACTTAGGTAAAGGATAACTTAAGACAATTTACAGGAAAAACACCTAAATTCTAATTTCCAAAAAACAATCAAATCAGTTTTTATTTGACTTAATCATATTACTTTATGACTAGATCTAGATGGCAGGAAACAAAAATGATTAAAATATTTTTCTTATGAGCATGTACTTCATATTGCTTTGACTATTCTTTTTTTATTGGTTGTTCACAACATTATTAAGGTATCAAAATAAAATTATCCTGAATGGAATTAAATAGTCAGGGACACAGTTTTCAAGACTATTGAAATAGATGGACCATAACTGTTCTAAAATAAAGTGGAGTACAGCTTTGAAGCACTAAGGTGATACAAGAGGAAAAAAGGACTGAAGAATGTTCAGGGCACATTAGCTAATGTGATTAGGTCATTTCATCTGTTTGCCACTTGGTGTTTATGGGTGTGACTCTCATATGCCAAATTCACAGTCAAACATTTCCTTACAAAATACTCTTGTCTGGTCCTTTTCTGACAAGTGACTGCAGTGTGATCATGGACATGGGATGGTGATGGTGGCCGGCCGGCCCCTGGCCACCAAGAGACAGACACAATGGTTATGGCCACTGCTACAGCCGTCATCCTTGTAATCTCCACCACCATGATCTCCACCTCAATGTCTTGCAGCTCCGAGATCTAGGCCAGCATCTCTGTGGCGACACAGAAGGGGTCACACAAGGCCATGATTCCAGGGCTGCTGGTGGGCCAAGAGGAAGGCAGGCAGTGGGAGGACAATGATATCCCATGGAAGGTAGAGAGAGCAGGCACTGCAGTGGGGTGCCAGACCTCCCAGGGCAGGAGACCCCCTCCCTAGGCCACTGTTCCTCCTGTCCCTATCTGCCTCCCACTGGACCTCCTCCTATTTCTCATTATTTATTACCTTTGTATTCAGATTATTTCCCATTATTTGTTGTTTTTGTATTCAGATGTTATGTCAGTTTTATATTTCTTTATTTCTTTCTGAGTAAGGATTGGTCCAAATTAAAATAGAAAACTCTGTTTATGCATACTCTTCTACTGTCTATCATCTCTCTTGGTTTGGGCTATGTAATAAAATTTGAATGGTCAATAGTTGGTGTGAAAATTTTTATTATTTTTCCTTGCTTACATTTTGGACTGTTATCCTCAAATCTACCTGGTTTTCTATAATTCACAGGATCTGAAGGATCATCTCCAAAGAATGAAGCTTCAGTCTTCAGTCTAGACCCGGAAGAGAGCATGGAGTTAAGAAGAAAATCAAGAAATCTAATGGAGATAAACACACACACACACACACACACACACACACACACTCTAATGGAGATAAACACACACACACACACACACACTTTTCACATTCTTTTAAATATGAAGCTTGGGTTTGTAGCTCAGTTGGTAGAACTCTTGCTTACCATATTTTTAAAAAATAAAAGATATTGTATCCCTCTACTATAAAAAGTTTTAAATAAAATAAGTAAATATGTAGCACACCTGTTGCTGAGAACAATTTTTGAAATTTTGTACTTTCCAACTGTGCATATTGTACACTTTTTAGAAATATGCTTAGTAATGCTATGTGTGATGCTTCTGGAGGTTGAGATCTTTGCTTGCAGTAGATTCTCTGTAAAAGAATGGGCAATTATGTGCCTATTTCAAAAGTCTTCTCCTGTATACCCCGCAAAAAAGTTATATGGCTTTTATCTGCTACCTTAATTTTAGTTGTATTCTTTGATGTTAACACATTTTGTATGATTGTATTTTATAGCTGTATTGAATCAAATAGTATTAAATATTAGATATGATTTAATAATGCTAATAAGTTTAAACTCAGTTACTTTTTTCTCAAAAAATTACAGATTCTGATGTTCAGTTTAATTTCATTCCCTATTCAGATGCAGAAAGTGGGGCTCACTTGTAGAATGTGTTGTACCTTTTAACACCTCATATATACATCCCATATAACACAAAAGGCAAAAGTAAAATAGCAATCCTAAAAAAAATAATATGGCAGGAAAAAATAGTGGAAAATAGAGAAATTGTACAGAAATAAAACATTAACAAAAAACAGACATAAATAAAATGTGCCAAGAGAATGTGAATTTTCATGGTGGAAAAGATCACTAAATAACCCACTCAAAGGTTGAAAATAGAATAAAGCCAAAGATAAATTTTCATTAACATTCTCTATTTGGGACTTAAATCTACTTTCTAAATATAGTAATATTTATACTTGGGTATATCCAAAGTAAAATTTTCACAGATCAAAAGTATGACTTGTAATTGACTACAGCTTGGTGTTTAGAGATACACATCATATTTTCAATATTCTCAGGAAAGAGTATCAAAAATACACTTTTATTCCAATTAAATTTTAATGAGCATACATAAGAATGACACTTCCCCCAAAGACAAAGGAAGAATAGATTGGAGTTGTGACCAACCTCATAATTTTATATTCTCTTGAAATAAGATCAGTTGCAGTTGCCTTTATTTCTATTCAAATGAACACTATCATAATTTGTCTTCTTCATTATCACAGAGAAAAAAAGAGAAACTCAATATCATATCCTCCAACATTTCTTATATAATGCCTTCTTGAATCTTATGAATGTATTTATTGTGCTCAAAGCCAGTTACCTAATATTTTGTAAGTTGTTCAATGCAGTAAGCCTGGAGTTTTCCATAAGTATATTCCTTTTGACAGTTAAGTAACTTTGAGATTATTAATCACTCTGTTTGCATAAAAACAAATGAGCTTTAACTCATTTGTATATACTTATTACAAATATTTTCAAAATTACAGAGCAATTACATGAATTATTAAAACAGTAAGACATTACTAATTTAGTTTAATATGACACAACTATGTCATTATTCATATATCACAAAATAGACATTAGTGTTTGTAGTTATAATTAACTCCTAGTTGTAAAAATGCATGTAGTTCTAAATATATTTGATTATCTGAATTAATTCTATAATAATAATGATTTATCCTGCTATACTCAAGTTACTTACTATTATCATTCCTGGAAATAATAATGTTCAAAATTCTTTGGCAAGTAAATATTTAGAATACTCAACTTGGTAAAATCAAATAAGCCATGAGAAGAGATATGTTGGGTTAATTCCATTCATTTCAAGTATTTCTCTCAAAGGGATATATAATAAAAAGCATTTGAGATTAAAAACTTTAGGAAAAGTTAATTACTTTGCCTCTGTTGGGGCTTTTAGAAGAAATAATGTAATATATACTTTAAAAAGTCTCCACCTGTGGAGTTGCTGTTGTTGTTAACATATCTTTTTAAAATATTTTCAATTGTAGATGGACACAATCATATTTATTTTATGTGGTGCTGAGTATTAAACCCAGTATGTCACATGTGCAAGGCACTCTACCAAATAACTACAGTCCTAGCCCTTATTAATATATTTGTTAATATTGTTTCAAAAGTAATAGTTTTGACACTTTCTAAGTCTAATAACTCAAAATTGTCTGTATGCCTCAGCACCTCTGTAATTTTTTTCCGTACTTTTTAGGGGGTCTTTTTTTATGTCTCTACCACATTTCAATATTGCATTACTATCAATTAAAATTGTGGTATCTGAAATTTGAGTGGGGCTTCATAGTCTACCAAGCATATCAAATGTTTAGAATGATCATTCCATGAATCCTCAGAAAGTATATTATTCCTCATTCATTGCTAAGAAAATAAATCAGAATGAGAAGACTTAAGAGGACACAGCAGAAGATTCAAGACTTCAATAACAGACCTGCTAATATTAATTTTAGTAAAACTTCTTTTACTATCCAAGGTAAATGATTTACCTAGCCTTTTACAAGACTTGTTCATTTCTTGTCTCATACATAATACAAGGCAAACTGAACACTTGGGACTTGGAAGTTTTAGATCTCCTTTTTCTTCTTCCAATACACTGGAGTAAACAAAACTTAATTTTACCCAAAACACTTCATACTTAACCATGATCTCTCTCCTATTTTTCCATACATTAGAGAAGTTATTTTCTCTTAAAAGGTAACAAAACAGTTTTATTTTGCCATACATTAGAAAAGTTATTTTCTCTTAAAAGGTATCAAAACAGTTTTTTTTTTCCTTTCCCAGGTCTGGTTTGAGTTTCTTCCAGTAATTATAAACCTACCATGACTAATTTTTCCTGGTATCTGGACCACTATGTGTGATTCTAAAACCTTTAATGTTATTTATTTAACAATAATAACTAGTTTTGCTTTGCTTTAGATTTAATATAATACTAAGTATTAGTCAAACTATAAAACAAGAGAGAAATTTGTTGGAAAAAAATCAATTGCTCTAATCTCATTTAATCAAAGAGCTTCACAAAAGTAATAGTTACCCATCAAGTAGTAAATGTAGTTATATATGAATCACTACATTTTATAGTTCCAATAAGTAAGTATTGCTAAAGTAAATTTTTAGCTTGAAGAAGTAACTAATACTTGGTTATTCTGCAACAAATTGTATGTAAGTCTCCAAACACATAATTAAACTTTCAAAATGATGTTATTGAGTTTATTTTAAATTTAGGAAAGATTAGTGACTTACATGAGGAGATACATCTCAGTGGCATTAAATAGAAAAATATTCAAAAGAAAGTTCTTCTGAGTCAAAGCATCTGTAAAATAATCTTTCTTCTGTTTTTAGAAGTTATATGTGATTATTTTCAATTGTTTCAAATCTAATTCATAATTATTTATTTACACTAATCAGAACCAAATTTTTTATTTCATTTAACCCTACAAAGTATTTAATGTAGCATTTCAAAATGTTCATCATTAGTCGAACCAAAAAAAAAAAACACTACATAAATATTTGCAGTCAAATAGTTTTGGGGAAGGCTGTGGTAATATATGTGGATTTACATTTATCAAGAGAAATATGAATTTTAAGATTGAGGAAAAATTCCTTCAGCTTATTTCTTTTCAATACATTGACACAGTTTTTCTTGAATTTCAATACCTTCTAGATATAAAATGATGTTGTATTAACATAGCAAATTTAATTCCACATATTAAAAGAGCTTTGCCCTTAGATGATAATGCTCAATATAAATAACTAAAAATATTAAAATATAAGTTTAAAGCATGCATTTGTGCTATAACTAGTGGGATCAAACAAGTACTATCAGTCATAAAATATGGTTATCAGTTCTCAATAATGTTCTCCTTTAAAACTATTATTCTCCACAAGTGTTTAAAATAATGTTAGCTTTATCAATCATCTTTCACAAATTTTAAGCAAATTTTAGTAGATTGGTAATGATAAATAGTATGAATTTTCAGATATAATGAATTACCTCTGGAATTATCATGCACACTAAATTAATGCAGCATTGGTGGGCACTTATTGTTAGGAGTTAGAGTTATCATTTACCTCTTTTCCTTTATGACTTAAGGAAATGTAATGCCAATTCCATCTGTCAAATGAGAAATGGAATGCTTTTTCACCACTAGCGAAAACTGAAATCATTGTACTGGAAATTTGCAATTAAGGTAAAGTGTGGAAAGAAATAGCCTATTGAAACCCAGTTGCAAAAGAAGGAAAGTAGAGAGTTCATAGAACTTTTCTGTGCATTTGTGAAACATTTAGTTCAGCTAGTTCTATAAGAATAAAGCTCATGACAACTTGTCCATGTTGTTCCAGCACTCTCTCTTGAGCTGATTGTAAATGAGGCAGCCCTTGTTGCTCATTGTGCTGGAAGCCATCCAATTCCATCCAGAAAGCTCATTTTAGTGTAAAGCTGGCCCCCCTCATGTCAGTGTACAGAGAAACTGTGTCACTAGTGACCTTATGAAGCAACTGAATCTACCAAACTTTTATAGACTTTGCCTATCACTGGTTATTCTATTTTATTGAACCAATAAATACTCTTAAATTGTATGTAATTTTTTCTTTAAGAGAAGCCAATCTGTTATACACATAAAATTGAGGACAAAACAACTGCAGGATTGAAGGAATTTTAAAAATCTGAGTCATAGATGTTATCGAATCGCTGCCTGATTCCATACAGAAACCCACATATCAACCTTGGGAGCACACTCCATACCTACTGTATGGTAGTAAGGAAACAAGGAAGGCAAATTTGGGAAATTGTGCTTTCACAGCTTATTGCCTTTCCTAAGATCCCTGGAAGTGAATTATAAGCTAATACACTATCTTTTCAATTAAGGCAAATCAAGTTTGAATTTCTGTTTGCCTGAAACTCCAAATATATTAAATAAAAATAAATAAATATGGCTGGAAATACAAACCATGTCTCAATAATGATCCTAAATGTTAATGGCTTAAATTCACCAATTAAAAGACATAGGTTAGCAGACTGGATTAAAAAACAAAGATCCAACAATATTCTCCCTACAGGAGACTCATCTCATAAGAAAAGACATACACAGACTGAGGGTGAAAGGATAGAAAAAATCATAATATGCACATCGACTGTGGAAGCAAGCAGGGGTTTCCATCCTTGTATCAAATAAAGTAGACTTCAAACAAAAGTTAATCAAAAGGAATAAAGATGGACATTACATACTGCTCAAGGGAACCATATACCAATAAGACATAGCAATCATAAATGTATATTATATGTCCCAAACAATGGTGCAGCTTTGTTAATCAAACAAATTCTTCTCAAGTTCAAGAGTCAAATTGACCACAGCACAATAATCTTGGGTGATTTTAACAGACCTCTCTCACCACTGGACACATCTTCAAAACAAAAGTTGAATTAAAAAACTACAGAACTCAATAATAAAATCAATAACTTAGACTTAACTGACATATAGAGAATATTTCAACCTGCATCAAGTGGATACACTTTTTTTCTCAGCTGCACATAGATCCTTCTCTAAAATAGACCATATAATATCATACAAAGCAACTCTTAGCAAATACAAAAAAAATGTATAGATACTACCATGCATTTTATCAGATCATAATGGAGTGAAATTGGAAATGAACTACAAAATAAAAAATAAAATTTTCACCATCCCTTGGAGACTAAACAATATGCTACTGAAAGAACAATGGGTTACAGAAGACATCAAGAAGGAGATTAAAAAATTCTTAGGGGTAAATGAGAACATAGACAAAACATATCGAAATCTCTTGGACACTATGAAAGCAATACTAAGAGGAAAATTAATTGCATGAAGTTAACTCCTTAAAAATAAAGTCAACAAATAAATGACCTCACACTATATCTAAATCCCTAGGAAAAGAAGAACAAATCAGCAGCAAAAGCAGTAGAAGGCAAGAAATAATTAAAATTAGAGCTGAAATCAAAACAAAAGAAGCAACTGAAAAATTAACAAAAAGTTAGTTTTTTAAAAAATAAATAAAATTGAAAGTCCCTTAGCTATGCTAATAAAGAGAAGAAGAGAGAAAACTCAAATTACTAGCACACATGATGAAAAAGCTAATATCACAACAGACACTACAGAAATACAGAGGATAATTAGAAAATATTTTGAAAACTTATACTCCAATAAAATAGAAGACACTGAAGGCATGGACAAATTTCTTCAGTCATACAATCTGCCCATATTGAATCAGGAAGACATACACAACTTAAACAGACCAATATCAAGTGATAAAATAGAACACACCATCAGAAGCTTACCAGTCAAGAAAAGCCTAGGATCGCATGTATACTCAGCCAAGTTCTACAAGACCTTTAAAGAAGAACTCCTAAATACTATTTCAGGAAATAGAAAAAGAGGCCACAACTTCCAAACTCACTCTATGAAGCCAATATGACCCTGATATCAAAACCAGGCAAAGACACATTAAAGAAAGAAAACCTCAGACCAATATCTCTAATGAACATAGATGCAAAAATTCTCAATAAAATTCTGGCAAATCAAATACAAAAAACATATCAAAAAGATTGTGCACCATGATCAAATGGGATGCAGCCCATGGATGAAAGGTTGATTCAACATACAATAATCTATAAATGTAATTCATCACATCAATAGACTCAAAGAAAAGAATCATATGATCACCTCAATAGATGCAGAAAAAGCATCTGACAAAATACAGCACTTTACATGTTCAAAACACTAGGAAAACTAGGAATAACAGGAACATATCTTGACATCGTAAAAGATATCTATGCTAAGCCTCAGGCCAACATCATTTTAAATAGAGAAAAATTAAAGACATTTTCTCTAAAAACTGGAATAGGACAGGGATGCCTTCTTTCACTATTTCTATTCAACATAGTTCTTGAAACACTGGCCAGAGCAATTACACAGATGAAAGAATTAAAAGGATACACACAGGAAAAGAACAACTCAAACTGGCACTATTTGTTCATGATATAATTCTCTACATAGAAGACCCAAAAAGCTTCACCAGAAAACTTCTAGAAATACTAAATGAATTCAGCTAAGTAGCAGGATACAAAATCAACACTCATAAATCAAAGGCATTTCTGTATAACAGTGAAAAATCCTCTGAGAAAGAAATGAGGAAACTACCCCATTTACAATAACTTCAAAAAATAAGATACTTGGGAATCAACAACAAAAGAGATGAAATATCTATGCAATGCAAACTATAAGTCCCTAAAGAAAGAAATAAAAGAAGACCTTAGAAGATGGAAAGACCTACCTTGCTCTTGGATGAGAAGAATTAATATTATCAAATGACTATACTACCAAAAGCACTATACAGATTCAATGCAATTCCAATCAAAATGCCAATGGGATTCCTCATAGAAACAGAAAAAGTAATCGTGAAATTAATCTGAAAAAATAAGGGACCCAAAGAAGCTAAGGCAATCCTTAGCAAGAAAAGTGAAACATCAATATACCAGATATTAAACTATATTACAGAGCAATAGTAACAAAAACAGCATGGTATCGGCACCAAAACAGACTGGTAGACCAATGATACAGAATAGAGGACACAAAGACTAACCCCCCAAATTACAATTATCTTATATTAGACAAAGGTGCTAAAAGCATGCACTGAAGAAAAGACAGCAACAAATGGTGCTAGGAAAACTGAAAATTCATATGCAACAAAATGAAATTAAATCCCTCTCACCTTGCATAAAAGTTAACTCAAAGTGGATGAAGGACCTAGAAATTAAACCAGAGACTCTGTGTCTAATAGAACAAAAAGAAGGCCTAATCTTCATAATGTGGTATTAAGCCCCAACTTCCTTAATAAGATTCCTATAGCTCAAGAATTAAAATCAAGAATCAATAAATTGGGTGGAATCAAACTAAAAAGTTTCTTCTCAGCAAAAGAAACAATCTGTGAGGTGAACAGAGAACCTACATACTGAGAACAAATTTTTACCCCCTCACACATCAGATAGAGCACTAATCTCTGGTGTATATAAAGAACTCAAAAAGCATTAAAAAACCCAATCAACAAATGGTCCAAGGACCTGAAAAGACACTTCTAGAAGAGGATATAGAGTCAATCAACAAATATTTGAAAAATTCTCATCATCTCTAGCAATTAGAGAAATGCAAATCAAAACTACTCTTAGATATCATCTCACTCCAGTCCGAATGGTAGCTATTATGAAGATAAACAACAACAGTGTTGGTGAGGATGTAGGGGAAAAGGGCACACTCACTGGTGGGACTACAAATTGGTGCAGCCAATATGGAAAGCAGTATGGAGATTCCTTGGAAATCTGGGAATGGAACCAGCATTTGACCCAGCTATCCCTCTTCTCTGTCTATACTCAAATGACTTAAAAACAGCATCTTACAGGGACACAGCCACAACAATGTTTATAACAGCACAATTCACAATAGCTGAACTATGAAGCCAATCTAGATGCTCTTCAGTGGATGAGTGGATAAAAGAAATGTGTCATGTATACACAATGGAATTTTACTCATCAATGAAAGAGAATAAAATCATGGCATTTGCAGGTAAATGGATGGCGTTGGAGAACATAATGCTAAGTGAAGTTAGCAAATCCCAAAACAATAAATGCTGAATGTTCTCTCTGATATAAGGCTAACTGATAGAGGGGTAGGGATGGGAAACATGGGAGGAATAGATGAAATCAAGATAGGGCAGAGGGGTGGGAGGAAAAAGAAGGGTAAGGGGACTAGCAAGGATGTTGGAATGTGATAAACATCATTATCCAAAGTAAATATATGAAGACACGAATTGGTGTCAACATAATTTATATACAACCAGAGATATGAAAATATGTGCTGTATATGTGTCATAAGAATTGTAATGCATTCTGCTGTCATTTATTTTTTTAAATCAATTTAAAAAACACTGGCAAAAAAGAAACAGAAAATGCAAAAAATAAAAATGAAAGAAAGAAAAAAAGAAATATGTGAGAGAGTATATGCTAAAAACCAAAACCAAAACTAACAATAAAACCCCAGAATGCTTCCAGTAATCATACTGTAGAAGTATTGCAATTTTATTCTTTGACTGATATGTATTATGGGACAAAAGAAATGAGCATTTATGAGACATGAAAATTAAATTATTCCCTCTATGCTTCCAAACCAGAGTTATCAATATGGAAGAAACAGTATTCAAAAAATAAAGATGATAAATAGAAGCTCTACTCTCAATTAAGTATCAATATACACATGGAAGTATAAAGTTCATAAGCATGGATGTATATACACACATAAAATATATACACACATATAAAGACATGATAAATATGTAAAATATATACATATATACACACATATAATGATATAATAAGTAAATACTTATATATACACATATTAAAGTATATCCTCAAATCCTCCCATCCCCCTCCAGTCTCTCCCAGGTCCAGTGGAACTCAGGGGTCCCTGAGTGCTGAAAGAAGGATGCAGTAGTCACTGTGACCCAGCATGCCTGGTGCAGTCAGCCAATGACTGCAACTCCTAGCACCCTAGTGAGTGGTGCTGGTAGGTGAGTGAGAGGCCATAGGTCAGAATGGCCACTCCCCCCTGTAGACCCATGCTCCACTTCCAGTGGCTGAGAAAGTGAGTGTTGCATTTGTTAAAAATAATGTGTCTCTGGGCATTGGTCCCTAGATCCTCCCTCATACCATGGCAGGTGAACTGGTGCTTGTCTTGTATCTTCCTCTGATGTGGCTGGGACAGGAAGCTCCTTGCTTGCCTGCACAGGGTGAGTCAGAGTGCTGTCCGTCCACCCGTCTGTGACATGGGCAGATTTCTGGAGAGTGACCAGGATGCAATATTTCTCTTTATGTATTTATATAATCTAATATAGAAGAGTATTTTAAAGCCACAATTAAATATCAAACTTTTTCACTAAAATATATTTCTTCTTATACCCATCAAATTTTGTCTCTTGTTATTATTATCGCATAGATTTCTTGTGTGCTAGATAAGCATTATGAACTTTCATAGATTATTTTCACTTATATATCTTTTGCTAGTATATGCAAACAATTCATGCTAAGGTTTTATTTACATTGAAGTGAATTATATCTGATCAATATATTAGTTTTCTTTGGGGATGCACTTAAGTAATTTTAATTGATACAGAAAATTAAACTCACACTGCCCTTAACATAACACTTTCTCTTCTGCTATTTAGTAAAAATGGATCACAAAACTGTTAAATTTGTGCTGTTCTGCTGACAGTAAAACTTAATGAATGCCCGTATGCTATCAAGTGCAAGTTAAAAGAGTAGAGTTAAAGAAATTTTTTTATTGTATGTCAAATGTGAGTATTTTAGAAAGCAAATTGGCTAAAAGCAATTTAATGAGGTACCTTCTAAATTGAGGTGATAAGAAGGTTTTGTAGTGCCACAGTCTGGCTGGGTAAAATAACCGGGAGGTGATGAGCAACTTGAAGGTTAAAGCAGGAACTGCTTTATTGAGGAGAAACTCAGGGGGAACTGACCACGAACTCAAGGTAGTGGGTACCCAAGGTAGCAGGCACCACTTTATTGCGGAATAGCAAAGGTATATATACCTAACTGATTACACACAGCTTGACTCAATTAGCATTATCTAGATACAGCAGTCAGCCAATAAGGAATCATCATCTTAATGGCTCAGTGGCGTTGCCTCACAAACCACTCCTCCTGGCAAACAGCCAGATGCCATCTTGACTTGATTTATGGTCCCCAACATTGTAGAAGTTGTGAGAAAGCAATTTAGATGTTCCTGATGATGTCTAAGAGGCCTGGGTGCCTAGAATCAATCTAAATCTGAAACTACTTCAAGGATATTGAATAGGAACACTGTGTCCTGTAACATTTTTGTATTTATCTTTGCTTGTTGATCTGCAATCACTCTTAAGACATTAACTATTTATTGTACTGTTCCATTTAAAGAGTCAGAGAATGAAGACATAAATCTCCAAAGACCAAAGTGATGTTCCTGAACAGGAAGTTTCTCTATGTGTCCTATATCCATGACTACTTTTTAATTTTTCATTATATTTCAACTATAATTGGAAAAACTCTCATATTACTTTCAGGTCTATATTCATGTAAGTTTTGACTTACCTCTTGAATGTCCCAACTTCAAGAGATAAGTCAAAACTAATAAAAATAATTTGTTATTTACCAAAGACATATTTAGCCTAAACTTCTACGATAAATATGTCTTTGGTAAATAATAAATTAAAACACCTCATTATGTATAAAGTCATAAATAACTTTCCGCATCATTTATTATTTACTACCAGCAAGACATCTGTTAAGAGTTTACACACATTATCTAATTTAACCCCTATGGTTCCTAATAGGCTCCATTTAAAGATGCTCAAAGATCCCTGACGTTTCCAAGTTTTGAAATATTAATGGAGAAAATGGGCATTTTAACCCAGTTCTTCTCAGGCTGAAAATCAAATATATTATTGTTTAAAATATTAAATACAAAATCATAACTGTGAAAAATTTAATGAGACAATTTTTAATTTTACATTGAATTTGGTTTATGTAGAAAAGGCTAACGTAAGAAAAGGTAATGAGAGATTTGACTGCAAAATTATTTTAAATGACTTCACAAAAAAAGAATCCATAAATTGCAGATAAAATTAGTATTATATCTATCAAATAGTAAAAATTTACATGAAAAAGTGATATTATCAATTGAAAAAAATAATGCTTGTACAATTAGGAAGAGACAGGGCACATACCTTACTAAATAAGAAATACAGAGGCAGCATTAACATATAAGAAATGCTGAAATACATACTAACTAATATGTAAAACTTTTTAAGGTGAAAAATCATTTTAGAATTTGGAGATGGGCAATATTTTTTTAAAAAATCTAAAAATATTTGTAAAATAAAAAAATTGCTTTGAAAGAAAGAAAAGAGAATTCAAGGTTTTAAATATGTTGAAAGGAAGAGAGAAAAAAAGGAAAAGGAAGAGTAATCAATATGAAAATCACTCAAATCAGTCAATGTAATGAAAAACCAAAAAAAAAAAAAACAAATAAAAAACACCAATGCGCAACAGAATGATCAAATTTACTGGATTTAAAGTCCACTACTTATGGTGAAAAAAGATAAATTTATTACCACCATATATTACAAAGGTAATATATTACCTTAGACTAGAAAAATGAAGAATAGTGTTACTTTATTAGATAAGTAACAACTTATACAAATGCCTGGAATTTTATTGAGTTTGAAGCTGAGAATTAAACCAACTGTCACAAAGATTTATAGATTATCTCTTAGTGATAACATTTTTTTAAAATTTTTTGTCTACTAAGAGTTGTTTCAGAGTAATGTCTTTATTGTTTCCACAATTAAATAGCTGAAAACAACTGTGTTGTAAAAGATGGAGGACAATGGGAAAAGTTTAAGCTGCATTTGGACTAATCAAAGAGCAAATTAATGTATTTTCTGATTTTAAAAATACTAAAAAATATGAACACTTTTTAGCTCATGAATATTCTTCCAAAATATAACAAGTATTATATATATAAACTATCTATATATGAAGATTACTGTGACATTTTTTATAGCATCTGAAAATTGGGTGTAGATTCCACAAGTCTATATAAAGGAATGGATTTAATTTTAGCATATCCATTATGTGAAAAAAAAATTATTAACTTAAAATTATGATGCCAATTTATTTACTCTAATAATAGGTATAAAAAGGTAATAAAGTTGAAAAAAACATGTTTGATCCTGGTTTTGAAAAATGCTAATCCAGTATTAATGATTCATAAGATTATACAGAAAATATTAGCCATAATCAAGAGGATAATTCTTTTTTATTTTACACTGAACTTTATGAACATAAAAAATTGACATCCTATTCCTAAAGTATTGTTAGATGTTTGACAATAGGTAGAAATAACACAAAATTAGAGAATGAGTACTAATGCTAAAATTTAAGCTACAACTTTATTTCCACCTATGTGAATAATGAAACACATTATTTTTAAGTGTTCCTCATTCTTTGGTCATTTGAAAATGTAAGGCTGTATATAAATATACTTTGAACATGAAATAATATTTACAAAATTACTTTTTTTCAGAATAAATTTTAGAACCCCTAAATTTTCTTATGCTTCATAAAAGCACTATTGTGATTCTTACCAGGCCAATAATAATAACACTTAAAATAAAAAAAATTTCAAGGCTGAGATTTCCCTTTCATGCTCAGAAGATAAACAGACAATTTGCACCAAATTATACATTTGGGACAAACAAAACCTTGATCTGTCAGTACAAGTAGAGAAAGTGAAGCTCAAGTGCTGCAAAAGGATTTGATATTACAATAGTTTGTTTCTTTGTTTGTTTTGGTACCAGTGATTGAACTCAGAGGCCCTGGACTACTGAGCCACATCCCAGCTCTATTTTGCATTTTTTAGATATTTTTTAGTTGTTGATGGACCTTTATTTATTATTTTTATATGTGGTGCTGAGAATAAAACACAGTGCCTCACACATGCTAGGCAAACACTATATTATGAGCCACAACCCCAGCCCTCATATTTTGTATTCTTATTTAGAGATGGTCTCACTGATTTGCCTAGTGCCTTGCTGTTGCTGAGGCTGGCTTTGAACTCATGAGCCTCTAAGCCACTGGGATTACAGTTGTGCACCAACCTGCCTGGCTGATAGCACAATAATTTATTAAAGCAGAAGCATCTTCTGTGAATTTATTGGACAGCTTCTGCTAACACCCTTTCAAGTGCAATCATGGGTTTCCTTCATTCTGATGACTGATTCCTTTCTCTTCTTCTGTCCAGATAACTTTAAGCTCCTTATCTTTATTGAATCTAACTTAGAAAACAAATGTGTTGTATTCTAACATCAAATATGAAACACATTTTTGTAATAGAACATTGTTGTCTTTGATTTTCCATATTATATCCCTAAAATAAGAGACACTTCGAAAAGACATTACATTGTGTTTTATGAACATTCCAAATAATAAGTAGCTAAGATAAATATTTTCTGAACTCTGAATGTTAAAATCTGGTACTTCTTTATATTCTCATATTCTAAAATAGCTACTGTTACTTCTTTGTATTTTCATATTCTAAAATAGCTAATATGATGGGCATAGGTGTTCAAACTGGAGAGATTGAGTAAAGCTTGACACTAGGGGGTTGAAAATTGTTCGCCTTGTTTTCTTCTAGTTTAATTATCATTTTTAGTTGAGTTCCCCTTAATTTTATGTTGGAATACTATAATAATATCCTGACTCTCCTGTGTGTGTGTGTGTGTATTTTTCAATTTACTCTTTAAGCTCATATGTCTGATATCAGCACCTCCCTATATAAGCACCATAACTGTTCCCAGTAAAAAGCAAAAGCAGACACACTTAAAATGTTGCATCTACAATTTACCCCTTTCCCTCAAATGTTACTTTCAATACATCATCATTTTGTTGTTAACAAGTTAAATATTCTCCAATTCTCCTTATTCTATCCTCTTTGTTATTACCACAAATCAGTGTTCTGGAGTGGGAGACTCCCCTGAGAACATCTGAAAATGCCTAAAGATATCAAGATGTTGTTATACTGGAGGTGAGGGAAATATTACTGACAGCTAGTGAGTAGAAGCCTTGGTTACTGATAAATTACTGATAAACTACTACATTTTTACAGCAAAACCCCCAACAGCACAGAATTCTGCAATGCAGAACCATCATAATGCTGAGGTCCAGAAACTGCCTGAGATCAAGACATCATTAACTGGTAAGTAGATACCTGAAACAACAGGATGAATGAATGATCTCTCTCTGTTGCTCTGGCTCCCATCCAAGACAAATTTCCACACTATAGCAGAGCCAGTCTGTCCAAAATGTAAAAAGAGCCTGTATTTTATACTTAAAACTTCAATTACTTAGTACAAGGGATGGAAGGCATTATAAAATTCTTAATAAATTATTTCCTCATTAACTCTTTGGTTTCTTCTCACCTCCCTTTTTCTTTCTATACCAAACTTCAGTGCTACTGAAGAGGTTTCTATTATTTAAACGTTCATCTTCTCTCTCTGTTATCTGATTTCTGACATTTTCATATGCTGAAGCTTCTGCATGATTGCTATGACACTCAATTGATAGGGCTTGTTCCCTTTGGACATAGGTCTCCCTCTGAGGGAAAAATAGAATGTAATCAGGAAAATGCAAATAACCACTGCATCACTAGAATTTCTGAGAGAGCTTATTAGACTATTTTGGAAAATTAATTTAGTACATTTTATAATTGAGTTGGATTCTAAAAAACAAACACCCACCTCAGTTTGATATTTTTGCCATTTTAACACACAATAAGATACTTCTGAGACAAAGTTTTTCTCCTGATTTGTTTTGGCACTGGAACCTGGAGGCATCCCCCAGGACAGAGTGGCTAAGGAAGATGGACTTCCCTTCATTTTCAGATGCCCCAGTTGTGTGAGCATTAAATATTATTCCATCTACTTAATAGCCAGGAAGTCACAAAATAATTGAGAAAAAAATAGCAGGTTTTGAGACACCGAGGAATTTTTCCTGCTTATACTTTAAGAAAGGCAAATCAATATGAACAAAATTTCTAGTGATGTTAATTGGCTTAGGTTAGGTAGGGGATAGTCATTTGAACAAGTCACTGACATATCAAATGTTACCTTTTGGAATTTTAAGCAATTTTATGACAAAGGAAACTGATTTTGCCAATCTGAGAGATAGTGGAGACTTTTTCTCCTTGAATAAAATCATCCTACTGACTTACACAGATAGATCTCAAATTTTTGTATCATGCTGCTTGATTTTGCAAATGCCACTGTCCAATTTCCCTTAGATTTTTTTCAGTTCTCCTGTGTAATATGTTGGAGTAGTTTCTTGGCCTGATGGGCCTAATTTCCCCTTTGTGACACAGTGAAAAAAAGGACACTGGTAATAGACATCAATAAGTTCCATTCCAATTTTTAAAGAATTAGCATTTACATGTTTAGCTTTCAAAAAATAAAAGTCAAACAAATGTTATTACTCATAAAAGACTTGTGACACAAAATATTTAATTTTTATAATTTTGCTATTTCCTTCACTTATCCACAATAACATACTCTTTTTTAGAGTGGAAGAGATAAAAAGCTTTTGTGTTGATGACATATTAAAGAGAGAAAGTGAAATGAGCTTAAGTTTGATTTAAAAAAATGTGTTTTTCAGAATATGTGTAAGTTCAATTTTTATAAGCATTAAAACCAAGCATTTCTAAGTGATCAAACTTAACTCTTCTTTTAAATTTATTCCATAGGTAATAGCAGGCAATTAAAAACTACTCCCCACATCCACAGAAGCATTATTTTACACTTGAGAAACTCAAGTACCTTTGTTTCATTATCTATTAGAGGATATAGAAATAGTAGGCCTGACGACAAAAGTATGATATGTATAATATATAATATATATGTATAATAGATGGGTGTATTTAAGTATGTAAATTGTATCTCTGCCTGTCTTAAAAATTGCTAATTAAAAAAGTGAATGCCATTCTAATTTTATTCTGTTTAAGAGGTAATTTATTCAAGAATATTCAGAAATCATCTATCTAATGGAAGGTTAGATTTTATTAGCATAATCCAAAAGTAGCATTTATTACTGGGGAAAGTAAGTGGTGTGACACTTTCATTTGGGCTTTAAAGTTTATGTCCACTTGCACTGTAGAATTATTGTAAGAAGTTCCTTGTCACAAAATATAGAATTAATATAATAGCTCTGAATATTGGATATAATACACAGTAACTAAAAACTTTAGATATATTTTATATTTAGATTATTCTTTCATTCTTCTTTTTATATACTAGATGTTGATGATATAAAAATGATACAATATAATACCACTCCTGAAATAATTTGCATCATAATGGAGAAGATATCTATTTGTAAAAACTGAGACAAAGCACACTTAATGTTATGATTAAAGCTTTTGAAAAAGTATATGGAAATTAGATTAATAAGCTCTCACTTCTATTAGAATGGGAAAGTAATGATGATGCAGCAGAAATTCTTTGGGGCATGAAAAAAGAGAATTCAATGTGGAACTTAAAGAGCTAGAAGCAATGGAGGCAATGATGGCAAATGTTAAGCATGAATAGGGACAGAGAAGCAATAAAAATCAGAAGAGGTAGGAATTGTGTGAAGCAAAGGAATTATGTGAACAAGTATTAGTGGGGCTGAGTTTGTTCCTACAGGGAATTTGGAAGACTAATTGTGATCATGCTTGGAAGAGCTGGGGGACATATGAATAAATATTGAGTTTATTGCATAAATAATAGAATACTTTCTTACTTTTGTGGGTATGGCATGGTTAAATGTTTATTTTAGAACTAATGCTTGTGAGAGGGGAGAATGGCACACTTGAGAGAGGCTCATGACAGGAAGAGCAACTAGGGGTATGTCACTGTTCTCTAGGCTGGAGATAAGAGAAAGGAGGGTTGTAAGCAATGGCAATAATGACAAAATGAGAACTTATTTAGAAAGCAGAATAAACAAAACATAATAGTAAGGATTTGATTTTCATTTGGTTTGTTGTAGCTAAAATCACAAAATTTAGAGATTTAAAATTGCCTATAGTTATGTCTCAATTATGGTAAAAACTGCATTAAAATAATTGAATACTTGGTGTGTCACAGCAACTCATGTGGTGGGAACAGGAGCAGTGGCCAGGCAGCACAGTTTCAGAAGGTTCCTGAGAGCCACTGCCTGCAGCACCTGCGTGAGCCTTGTGCTCTCAGCCAGGAAGCTCCAGAGGAAGGTCAGCTCTGAAGAATGTGAGGCTAAGAAGCCCAAGAGGAGGTCTTCCAGGCTGTCTTCTCTGACTGCTGCTGCCAAGGCAGATGCCAAAACCAGAAAGGTTTTCTTTCATAGTCAGCAAATGGAAATAGTGATGTGAATGAATAACTGTGATATGAGGTAATAAATGCAGTTTTACAAATATTTCCAAAATAGAGCTGACGGGAAGCAGCAAGTCATCAAGTTGACTGTATAAAGTGTATGTTCACAAAAGGGAGATTTTATAAGGATCCCAAAGAAGAGTTGGATATTTCCAGATGGAGCAGAGTGAGACTGAGAGGTCTGTGAAAAGAAAATAGGATTTCAGGAGGTGCATCATCATCTGCCTAACTAGAAATATATTAGACAGTTAAGGGAACTGAAAGACTTTAATTTGATTGAAATGCACAATATATTTCTATAACAAAGAAAAATAGGCAAAAGAGAAATTAGAGAGTACATTGCTTGGTCCTTTTATAAGCAAAGACAAGAATAACATGGGGACATTTACATTTTAGAATAATCTCATTGGCTTTATTGCTGACGATGGGATAACAGGTGTAAGACCTATGAATGAGGGGCTCAGAGTAGAGTTTACTATATTTTAGCAGATAGATGATACAAATTTTAATGTCATTATCAGTTACCAGACGATGTTATTTAGAGTCAACAAAATATGATTACATAGAGAAGTAAATTGAGAAGTAAACTTGATATATGTTTGATTTGATATATTTTGACCTGGAATTTATATATTTAAAAAAAAAACCTTTTATAATTTACACTAAGTGTTACTGTCCCTCTATAGATGAAATATTTGAAGGATTTACTGAGTCTGAAACAATTTTAGTGTTTTAGCCTCCTGATTCATTAATATAAAATGTTACATTTTAAGTAAGGGAAGTATTTTTTTGTTTGAATTACTGCTGTCTAAAAAAGATATTTAAATGATTATATCAAACAAGAATTTATTATGTCTGTTTTTATTATTTAATTTTCCTTTTAATGTGTTATGGAAAACAAAAGTTTAATAATGGAAAATTACATTTATTTTACATAATTTTGGAATAATTTTTAGCTAAGTTATCTAAGGCAAAAAATAAAAAGTAAAGTTTTAGAAAGCCTGATATATGGTAGGAGGTGGGAGAACTAGAGGTGTACAGAATTTGTGGTTAGAGACTGATCCTTCCCATCTCTTCCAGATGCTTCCCTTACTCCTACCATTTCTCCAAATTTGATATTGATACTCTCTTCTCACATTTTTCCAAAGAGGCAATTACATTACTCTCTATGATTGCAGAAAGTTATGATTACATTATATTAGATTTCGACACTAAATTACACACTGGTGAGAAAGCCATGCTCTTCATTTGGTTTTTATTTTCATCACTAAGACAATAAAAAGGTGACTTCCATTCTGTAGTCACAAGTTA
Source organism: Urocitellus parryii (assembly GCF_045843805.1). NCBI lineage: Eukaryota > Metazoa > Chordata > Mammalia > Rodentia > Sciuridae > Urocitellus > Urocitellus parryii. The sequence goes on along the minus strand of NW_027554094.1, from coordinate 3,119,378 downwards.
CTTCAATATTCCTAGTAAAACATAACAGAAACATATATATGTTTTATTTCATTAAGATCTCCTGAAGGGAGACAATTCTTTCTTGTATACTAGAGCCTTTTTCCCCAAGTTTTGAAAAGCAAAATGTCTCCAGGTATTGTCAACTATCTCCTAGACTATGAATATGGGGGAAGAGGCAAAAACTTCCATGATCCAGATGCAAAAGAAACGTTAAATGTTTAAAGATATTTCATCTTTTAAATTCTAATGAAATGCCCAAACAGAATTCTTTTTTTTTAATTTAATTTTTAGTTGTAGTTGGACACATACCTTTATTTTAGTTATTTATTTTTATGTGGTGATTAGGATTGAACGCAGGGTGTCGAACTATCTAAGCAAACACTGTATCACTGAGCCACAAGCCCGGCCCCTCCCAAATATAATTACTGTCTAAAGAAATATGGAAAGAAAAAAATCATCACTTTATATGCCTGTAGATCTAATAGATCTACAAGTGGTTTTGTTATATCATATTTGTAGAAAAGAGAAGAATGGAAGATAAAGTTTTCCCATTCAGTTTTCTCAATCTGAATGCTCTTGTACTCTAAGCAAGACTTGTTGATTTTCCTCATAATTAAACATAATCTACATTCTGTTACAGCAACACATTCAAGGAGAGAATAAGGTACCAATCATTTACTTGCAGAAAGAAAATTAACAATTTCCTTCATGTTGCTTTGAAGTAACCATTTAGGTTTTTAAAAAGTACCCAAGGTTTTCACCCACTTTCTCCTTACATTATCGTCATTGAACATAATATAATAGACAGCTAATAAAAATGTGACCTTATGTGGGGGAGATATTATTTTCAATCAATCACTCCTTTGGATAAATGTTTTGAGTCATTCAATGGTAACTGAGTCCTTCTGCTCCACTGGCATATATGGGAGACACAATTAGAATTACTGTAATTATCAACTACTTCCTATAAGCAAATAGAAATGATAGCTAAATAATCTTTAAGTGAATAATATTAAATATCACAATTATGAAAAAAGTAAAGAATATGAGTTATTTAATATTTTTTTTCGAATTCCAACTCACTGTTTTGCCTGGAATTACATTACATTATGTTGAAGTAATTGGTAAACTATACTATTATGAGTGTAAATTTTATAAATATTGAAATTACTGCATTCTGAATAAAATCACAATCTCTTAAAATGGGATATTTAAAGAGGGGAAAATAGTAACTAATACAACTATCTTAAAAATTTATTATATTTTACTGGGCAGTCATAGTCATAGTATTCTTATAAATATTTTTTAAAAAAATTTTTGTAGTTGTAGATGGACAGAATGCATATATTTTATGTTTTTTTTATGTGGTGCTCAGGATCAAACCCAGTGCCTCACACATGCTAGGCAAGCATTCTGCCAGTAGCTTCAGCCCCAAGCCCAAGGCATTCTTTTTAAGTATCATTAAGTTTACACATATTTTTTTGGAAGGGATTGAGTATTTGTTCATCTATGATCAACACTTTTAGGCTAATTTTCTGTTTTAACTCAAGTTTTTTTTAAAAAAAACCTGCTTTTATTCACATTAAAAACAAACTGATATGTACTCAATAATTAGATGATGAATTATGATGTAATTATTCCTATAAGTAGGATGTGGATGCACTGGAGCAAACACCAGCAGGAGTGAGGGCATGCTGCTAAACTGTCTCACCTACTTTTATCATGCTGTATCCACTTTAGGGATCCAATTTATGTGGTAAACAAAACTTTCAACAAATTCATTTCATCCTCACAACAATTATATAATGGGGAGATCAACTTAATCTTCATTTTACAACTTGGAAAACTGAAGAACAAAAATATCCCATAACTTATATAAAGTGGCATGCCAATAGTGGCACAGCATGGATCTGAACAGTCTTGCTTCAGTAGCAGGATTTTTCCAACCTCAATAGACACACAATTCAGTTAGCAATCTTATTAAATTCAGATTCGGACTCAGTACTTCTGGTTAGGGGAAAACAACATTCTGATTTTTAACAATCACACCTGTGATACAGATGTTGCTAGTCTGAAGATCACCCTTTAATTAGCAAAGTTCTAATCTACACTGGACAATAGTGAGAGATATGGCAACCATCAGAAACACAGTTTATCCTCAGAAAATTACTCTTATGTGCAAATTGCCAACTTCTGATTTAGAACTTATGCTACTTCTTTTTCTTTCTTTTAAAAAGGGAAGTTAAGGGCTGGGGATGTGGCTCAAGTGGTAACGCGCTCGCCTGGCATGCATGCGGCCTGGGTTCGATCCTCAGCACCACATACAAACAAAGATGTTGTGTCCGGCAATAACTAAAAAATAAATATTAAAAAATTCTCTCTCTCTTTCTCTCTATCTTTATAAAAAAAGGGAAGTTAACAAAATTTGCAAGTATTATAGTATTTACAAGTATTATAGTAGCTGATTTCAGGTTTTGATAGTCATAGTCAACATATGATAAATATAAACTTGAAACTGTAATATCTACCCCCCATAAGGCCTTCCCTTCATCCAAAAATGATTTACAATTACTCTTAAATATCTTCTTTAACATAGATTCAGTCCAAACCCATTAATATTTAGGAGTACATGTTTGTACCCTCTATAGAGGAAAAGAAATTCAAGGTTAACTTAGAAATCCAGCACCTTTCTAAACTTTTGCTGTTTACACAAGTGCTGACTAGTGGAAAAGGAAGCACATCCTTTGATAAATAGAACATAAATGTCAACACATTACTAAACAACTCTCGTCCATAACTTTCTGTAAAACAAAGGGATGTTCATAATAATTTCCCTTCATGCTCACTGGTGAATTGATTTTTATATCGTAATCTAAAATATAGAATGTAAAAAGTATAAAAGTAAACCAAAAAACATATATTATTTCCCTGGGTTTAAAATGCATTGGCCCACAGGCCTTCAATACTTAAAACCTAAAATACCATCTAATCATTAGAAATTAAATCTTTATCAACCTTTTTTACTAAAAGAAAAAGAAGTATTCCTATTGACATATAATCAAACACTTTTAAAGTCATGCATTTAATTTGACAATGATATCTTCCAAAGGCCATCCTGGATGTGTATATTAGACCTAATTATGTAACTAAAGAATAACTTATTAATTAAAACAAAAGATGGGATTTAAGACAAATCTCCCTAGTACAAGTAATTCTGGTTTTCCTATATCTCATTCAACATTTTCCTGAATGTACCCAGGTACACTTAACATTTCTTCCCTGAGGGATAATTAACTGCCACATACTTTGACAAGTTTACACACACACACACACACACACACACACACACACACACCTTACCAAAAGCCATAATTAAATAATTGCACCTGGAAGTAGCAAGCATAAGGTTTCAAAAGTCTCATGCAATATTAACCCACAAATTCTAAATATACTTATGATTGTGGAATCCCATTTTTAATTACAACATAAATTAACAAAATCTAAATAATACAATTACCATAAAGCTAAAATTCTCATTTATGCAGCCATGAGTTCAAAGAAATATAATACCACAATCTATTGCATTTTCTGGCATGAAAGCAAAAACACAATACAAATGTAGGCTTTTCTATCAAAATTACAAGAACTAACCTCTACCCAGAAGAATCCAAAGAAACACAAAAGCATCTGCATTATTTTACATATGAGATATATGGAAAAAAGTCTCTCCCCAAAGTAGTAAGAAACAACTTCTAATTTCCTAAGAAACTTGTATTTTACATTTGTTTGGTTTTTTTTTTCCTGAATCACTTACACAGCCACAAAGACACTCAGATATTAAAGAACTAGAGAAGTTAAAAGATGTCCTTTTCAATAGTCAACAGTCACCAAAGACTGTGGCAAAAGGAAATAGATATAAGTATTCCATGTTACTGTGCACAAGCAAGCCCAAAGTTTTACTGCTTCACTAGTTAAATCACTAAATGTTAAGCACTATTTCATGAACTTAAATGAAATCTGGTATATAAAGAGAAAAAATATGTGATAAGTGAAACTTACTTTCTATTTCACAGAATTATTATTATGATTTTAGATTATTTTACTTCATCTAAAATAATCCTGTGACCTTGTGGAAATAGTCCTGGGTTAAACACTCAAAGTACATTCCTTTACAAAATGTACCAGTACATTAGTGCTCTGAAAGCATTCAATATGTCTACTATGTTCTCTAGATGTATATTCATACACTGGTTTAAGCCATTTGCAGAAAATCAACATAAATTATCAGAATATATTCTGAAAGTTAAGTGATTCTTCCACAGAGCAAATTTAACTTGACCTCCTAAGTGGTACAGATTTGACAAACCATTTAGAAGGCTAAAAGAAATACTGATTTACTTCTTCTCTAAAGCAATACTGTTCAACAAAATTATAATGCAAGTTACACATGTAATTTTTAATTTTCTAATAAGTATTCTAAAATGATAAAAATACAATTTTTAAAACACTTACTAAACATGCCAAATATTATTTCAAGATGTAATAAATATCTAAATATTTTAAAGATATTTATTACAAATTTCAGTTTTCAAAATCCAGTATGCATCTCACACTTAGAGCATATCACATTTTCAACTAACCACAACAACCTGGTCCATAGTCAGAATGTGGCTAGTGGCTACACTATTGAGCAGTATACTTTTTAAGTAATATTTTGAGATCTGACATACCACTCTGTTTATAATTAGTTCACATTCATGTCTTCTTTTTAAACTGAAATGGCTGTGACTACAAATATAAGCAAAACTGTTAATTCACTGGATAAATCAGGATCAGATCCCACTTATCTGGGAATCTGGTTAACACACACAATAAGTAGCAAATGGAGTTTTCCTTATTATGTATGTCTCAAGTAGACTTCAGAGATGGTGCTGATCAACATGAGCAAACACAATTTGTAGCAAAAACACAGGTTAAACACCAAAATATTTTTTATATCAAATCATAACACTGCCTTAATTCTAGCATCCCTTCCCCTCTCATTCTTGAGCACATACTTCTATGCAATTTATTTATAATATTGCTCTCTAAATTTGATAAATTTTGTCAACCATACAGTCACCATTCAAAAATAAACAGAACACTATATAAGACACAAATGAAAAAAAAAATCAACCAGCTATTTTTAATACAATTTGTCAACCAATCTTAAATTCTGAGTTCCACTGAATTTGATTCTTCTCACAATTCCAATTAATTTACTGCTAAGAATTTTCCCAAGTCATTAGGATATTTGCTTAAAATGTAAATAATTCCAACAATGTGTTTTCTAGACAATAACAACTACTGAAGCCAGATTAAAAGTTAGGTAGTCAGTGTAGTTAGGTAAATCAGGTCTAATATCGAGTGAAATCTAAAATGGAGGCCATGCTGGGAATGACTCAGGGAAAACACAGGACAACTCATGGAATGTTAATGAAGTCCGAAAAGGCCCTAGGCCAAAGTCCACCTCAAAGAAGTGTTAATGAAGTCCTTCCTGCTCAGACTACTTCTTTGGACCACCTGTGTCCCACCCCTCAGGCCTTCCAACCTACATTCCATCACCAAAACTATAAAAAGGGGAAACAACCTCACTTCCAGGGATTCCACCTCTTGGGTCCCCTTCTTCCTCTGGGAGAAGTCTTTTCTGCTGTCCTTTAATAAACTTCTAATTTCTACTCTGACCTTGCCTCGGCGTGCTTCTTTGGTGTTATTCTTCAACATTGGGGAAGCAAGAACTCGTCACTGGTCAACAGCGGTGACACTACAACCATAGCTTAGCACATAAAATTTGTCCTTTAGGCAAGTTACTGAGTAAATCAAACAGAAACAACTATACTCCTGTTTAATGCTTTTACATTTTGTAACACCATATTCAACAATTTCTAAATTTGGAAAATCAGTTCAGATTGCACACAAGCACTAACTTTAAAATTTAAAACCTTACAGGTTTCTACAAAATACTTGTGAATAAATGTATTCCACAGAAAAACAACAGAAAAATCAACACCACTCAAACAAATCTCAGCAAGAAGCACAAGATCAGTATATTCATAAATACAGAATATATGATACATGCTAAAGAGTATTTTCCCCTAATTTAATTTAATTCACCTAGGCAATTTTTGTTTAAGGCACTTGCAAAGCTTTAAGGAAGCAAACATAGCTAGCTAGCCTCTTCTGCTGCACATACATACAAGGATAATACATTCATCTCCTGATATCGTTCCACAATTTAGAAATCAAAATAACAAAATTTGTTTCTTACCTGCAGTTAGGAGAGGGTTAAGGGTTATTTCAGCTAGCTCCTTCTGAATTCTGTTAGTGAAATGGGAACAGACAAAAAGGATTTGAGACAGTCTACAGAATAACCAGAAAATCAGAATGCCCTCTACCATCATGCAGGTAACTGCAAGGCTGGTTTTGCCTTCAGTAATGCTAACATGGCTGCTTCCTCTTTGTTCTCAGAGGCATAACCCAAACTCCTTAACAGAAAATTGCAGCTTTTTTCTCACTTGCTACTGTAAAAGGTAAGTCATTTACACCTGATTTGAGAAAGTCCTCCACTACTACTCAACAAAAGGATATAAAATCTATTTTAAAACTCTTTTTACCAAAGAAATTCTCTTTTCAAGCTTTTATGCAAATGAGACAAAACGGAAGGAGGAAAAGCACTAGAATATTTTTGACAATGACTTCAATCCACTTTTACTGTGGTAAAAATTAGAAAGCTATTGCAAGAGCACATTAATAGTTTTGTCAATATTTTATCTGTTTAAAAAAAGTTTAAAATTTACAAATACCTTTACCAATGAAAAACTTCCAAGGACTATTTTAGCAATCTTACTTAACCATTTCTTTTCTCTGATCTTAGGTACAGCACGTAAATTTAAATTTCATACTCTTGGAGGAAAGAGGGCCTTGAGGTAAGGGGAAAAAGAGCATTTCTCTGATTTTCTTGAAATCTAAAATGTTTTCAAAAGTTGTTTAATGTTCTCTCCACAAGATTACAGCACATTGAGAAGAATTTTAAATTATTTCAAAGACTGCTGCTATTCAATATAATATTCTCAAGTTCATTAGTGTTTGATTAATGGTGCAATGACTGTGAAAATGTATAGAAAAATAAGAACATGAATCAATATAAAATGCAATAATTGATCAGTTTTTATATTTCCTTTTTCTTTTAGTTGTGATCAATGAAAAACAACAAAACATCAACATTAGGTAATGCTATAGGTACACTTTATGTTTGATACAAGAGTTCTAATCAATACAACCACTATCACTGATGGAGTCCCATTGATGGATTTTTTTGCCATCATAGAAAATAAAAGTCAGCAGGAAACAAATAATCTTTCACTTATAACCAACAAAATGTTTTTTCCTGCTGTTGATTTTCACTACTATATCAAGAACATCCACGAGTTTTAAAGATGTGCAAAGTTTTAACAGCAAAGTGACACCTGAGATTGTTAATGGCTACTTTTCTGTTTTATTTGTTCTCACAAGAACAAGGAGGGATAACTATAACTACAAAAAAATTTATATCTATTATGCAGGATTTAAAGACTTGTTCGTAAAATTAAGCAAATTTAAAATCTGCTTTCAAAAAAAGCCAAGGCCTGACATTCAACATTTTTTAGCAAATATAAACTTTTTTGATCATTTCCTTTCATGAAAAGTGACACATTTCCTTTTATGAAGTTGCCACCACAGATGCCTGGACTGACACCCACGTGGACATGTGCTAATTTCACTCAAGAGTATAACTCACAAAAGGAAACATCCCCAATGTATCATCCAATTCAGTTTCACAAATTTTCCTTGCCAACTCCTTAAACTGTCAGGATGAGAATTCAGTCTCTAGGACTCTTGCTGAAACTACCAAAGTACAGAATAAGTTTGCTAAGAAGCATAATTTTAGTGAGGACGTTTTCATGCTCCCTAAAGGATGACAATTCATTCAAGTATAAATAAAATTGGTCATGAAGTATTTCTGGAGTATTGTTCTTGATGTAAAAATAAAAGCATCCAATTGCTTGAAAGACAACCTGACAATGTTACCTTTTAGCACTAGTGGATAACTTAGAAGTGGTTTTGCTAGAGAGTTTGGTGCTTTTCTTCTGCTGAGTGGCAGAAGGTTCTTTCTTCATGATCTTCAGGCTCTGGAGCAGCAGGGTCTTGCTGGTCCGAATCTGAACTGCCACTGCTGGTGCTGGGGCTGTCATCATCGGACATTTGCTTATCACTGGCCATTTGATGAAGTTATCACTTGGAAAACTTTTTTAAAGAGGAAAGAGAAGAGAGGAGAAATGTTAATCTAAGAAATCAATCAACAGCTTTTCCTTATCTTACATCATTCCCAAATTGTATCTCTATAAAAAGGCTTCAAAAGTGTTCACATTTATTGTATGAAAATGTTACTGGGGATAGGATGAATCTTACAATGCCAGCTCTCAGGGATTGTCCAAAATCACCCACTCACATTTTTTTCCATTCCTTGGATAATCTATGAATTGTCTACTTTCTCAGAAGGCATGAAAAAGATTTGCCGGGGAACTTAAGGCAAGGAGTATTAACAACATAACTGTAAATAACCGATTTTTATGAAAAATGTTAAAAAGTCACTACACGTCTAAATATTCACAGACTAACATGGGTCAGAGCTACCAAATTCCCTTTCCCAGAGGAAAATATTCCCTGTTAACCGCTCATATGCTTATTTAAGGTGAACATTCCTCTTCTATGCACGTAAAACCTTTAAACACAACACTGGGAAATTTAAAACTCAACTAACAAGCTTCCACAGCCAGCAGTGAGGATTCATCCAGCTGCCATCATGGGAAAAACAGAATCCAAACTGCACTTTCGGCAAAGCTACCCACATCACCAAGGTTCCTTGCTCAATCTTTACATCACGGGGGACATTTTATCCAAAATTAACGAAAAGAAGGGTAAAAGCCCAAGGAAAAACAACACAGCCCCAAGAACTGCAACAAATGTCTGCGCCCTCATAGGTGAGGGACTGCCGCTGGCGTCCACGCAGCTCCGGGGCCCTTTGTGGGGAAGGCCCCACAGGGACAGCTCGCCACCCCAGCCACCAAGTAATAGGAGCAGCCAAAAGGCCCCGCAGCTCGGGGACACCGGTGGCGTGGACGCCTGGTGTGAACCTGGATGCCGCTGCAGCTGCCTAACTGCCCACTCCCCAGGACCCCAGCCCTGCCTTCCTACCTTGCCGCCTGAATGAAGCTGCTGCTGCCCATACTGCCCCCCACTGTGGACCCCAGCCCCGCGCCTTACCTCACAGCGGGAATGAAGCTGCCGGCCCTGCCCTGGCTGAAGCCCACGTGGACACCATCCCCGCTGCCCTAGTTCCCGGCAGGAACGAAGCTGCTGCCGCCGCTACCACAGCCGACGTCAGTTGCGGCGGGGCTAATGGTCGGCGGGAACGAGGCTGCGGCGGCGGCGGGAACGAGGCTGCGGCCACGGCGGCGGCGGCGGCGGGAACAAGGCTGCGGCGGCGGCGGCGGCGGCAGCAACGAGGCGGCGGCCGGGGCGGCGGCGGCGGGGGCTGCGGGAACCAGGCGGCGGCCGCGGGGGCTGCGGGAACCAGGCGGCGGCGGCGGCGGGAACCAGGCGGCGGCCGCGGCTGCGGCGGCGGCGGGAACCGGGCGGCGGCCGCGGCGGCGGCGGCGGGAACCGGGCGGCGGCCGCGGTGGCGGTGGCGGGAACAAGGCGGCGGCGGCCGCGGGAACCAGGCGGCGGCCGCGGGAACCAAGCGGTGGCCGCGGGAACGCAAGGCCGCTGAAGTCGCCACCCGCCCCCCTGGCTGCCACCCGCCCCCCTGGCTGCCACCCGCCCCCCTGGCTGCCACCGCCCCTACTGGCCCCCACTGTGGACCCCAGCCCCGCGCCTTACCTCACAGTGGGAATGAAGCTGCCGGCCCTGCCCTGGCTGAAGCCAACGTGGACACCATCCCGGCTGCCCTAGTTCCCCGCAGGAACGAAGCTGCTGCCGCCGCTACCACAGCCGACTGTCAGTTGCGGTGGTGCTAACGGTCGGCGGGAACGAGGCTGCAGCGGCGGGAACGAGGCTGCGGCGGCTGCGGCGGGAACGAGGCTGCGGCGGCGGCGGCGGGAACGAGGCTGCGGCAGCGGCGGCGGCGGGAACGAGGCGGCCGCCGCGGCGGCGGCAGCGGCGGCGGCGGGAACCAGGCGGCGGCCGCGGGGGTGGCGGCGGCGGGAACCAGGCGGCGGCGGTGGCGGGAACCGGGCGGCGGCCGCGGGAACCAAGCGGCGGCCGCGGGAACGCGAGGCCGCTGAAGTCGCCACCCGCCCCCCTGGCTGCCACCCGCCCCCCTGGCTGCCACCCGCCCCCCTGGCTGCCACCGCCCCTACTGGCCCCCACTGTGGACCCCAGCCCCGCGCCTTACCTCACAGTGGGAATGAAGCTGCCGGCCCTGCCCTGGCTGAAGCCAACGTGGACACCATCCCGGCTGCCCTAGTTCCCGGCAGGAACGAAGCTGCTGCCGCCGCTACCACAGCCGACTGTCAGTTGCGGCGGGGCTAACGGTCGGCGGGAACGAGGCTGCAGCGGCGGGAACGAGGCTGCGGCGGCTGCGGCGGGAACGAGGCTGCGGCGGCGGCGGCGGGAACGAGGCTGCGGCAGCGGCGGCGGCGGGAACGAGGCGGCAGCGGCGGCGGCGGGAAGGAGGCGGCCGCCGCGGCGGCGGCGGCAGCGGCGGCGGCGGGAACCAGGCGGCGGCCGCGGCGGGAACGAGGCTGCGGCCGCGGCGGCGGCGGCGGGAACGAGGCGGCCGCCGCGGCGGCGGCGGCGGCGGGAACCAGGCGGCGGCCGCGGGGGTGGCGGCGGCGGGAACCAGGCGGCGGCGGTGGCGGGAACCGGGCGGCGGCCGCGGGAACCAAGCGGCGGCCACGGGAACGCGAGGCCGCTGAAGTCGCCACCCGCCCCCCTGGCTGCCACCCGACCCCCTGGCTGCCACCCGCCCCCCTGGCTGCCACCGCCCCTACTGGCCCCCACTGTGGACCCCAGCCCCGCGCCTTACCTCACAGTGGGAATGAAGCTGCCGGCCCTGCCCTGGCTGAAGCCAACGTGGACACCATCCCGGCTGCCCTAGTTCCCGGCAGGAACGAAGCTGCTGCCGCCGCTACCACAGCCGACTGTCAGTTGCGGCGGGGCTAACGGTCGGCGGGAACGAGGCTGCAGCGGCGGGAACGAGGCTGCGGCGGCTGCGGCGGGAACGAGGCTGCGGCGGCGGCGGCGGGAACGAGGCTGCGGCAGCGGCGGCGGCGGGAACGAGGCGGCAGCGGCGGCGGCGGGAACGAGGTGGCCGCCGCGGCGGCGGCGGCAGCGGCGGCGGCGGGAACCAGGCGGCGGCCGCGGCGGGAACGAGGCTGCGGCCGCGGCGGCGGCGGCGGGAACGAGGCGGCCGCCGCGGCGGCGGCGGCGGCGGGAACCAGGCGGCGGCCGCGGGGGTGGCGGCGGCGGGAACCAGGCGGCGGCGGTGGCGGGAACCGGGCGGCGGCCGCGGGAACCAAGCGGCGGCCGCGGGAACGCGAGGCCGCTGAAGTCGCCACCCGCCCCCCTGGCTGCCACCCGCCCCCCTGGCTGCCACCCGCCCCCCTGGCTGCCACCGCCCCTACTGGCCCCCACTGTGGACCCCAGCCCCGCGCCTTACCTCACAGTGGGAATGAAGCTGCCGGCCCTGCCCTGGCTGAAGCCAACGTGGACACCATCCCGGCTGCCCTAGTTCCCCGCAGGAACGAAGCTGCTGCCGCCGCTACCACAGCCGACTGTCAGTTGCGGCGGGGCTAACGGTCGGCGGGAACGAGGCTGCAGCGGCAGGAACGAGGCTGCGGCGGCTGCGGCGGGAACGAGGCTGCGGCGGCGGCGGCGGGAACGAGGCTGCGGCAGCGGCGGCGGCGGGAACGAGGCGGCCGCCGCGGCGGCGGCGGCAGCGGCGGCGGCGGGAACCAGGCGGCGGCCGCGGCGGGAACGAGGCTGCGGCCGCGGCGGCGGCGGCGGGAACCAGGCGGCGGCCGCGGGGGTGGCGGCGGCGGGAACCAGGCGGCGGCGGTGGCGGGAACCGGGCGGCGGCCGCGGGAACCAAGCGGCGGCCGCGGGAACGCGAGGCCGCTGAAGTCGCCACCCGCCCCCCTGGCTGCCACCCGCCCCCCTGGCTGCCACCCGCCCCCCTGGCTGCCACCCGCCCCCCTGGCTGCCACCCGCCCCTACTGCCCCCCACTGTGGACCCCAGCCCCGCGCCTTACCTCACAGTGGAAATGAAGCTGCCGGCCCTGCCCTGGCTGAAGCCAACGTGGACACCATCCCGGCTGCCCTAGTTCCCCGCAGGAACGAAGCTGCTGCCGCCGCTACCACAGCCGACTGTCAGTTGCGGCGAGGCTAACGGTCGGCGGGAACGAGGCTGCAGCGGCGGGAACGAGGCTGCGGCGGCTGCGGCGGGAACGAGGCTGCGGCGGCGGCGGCGGGAACGAGGCTGCGGCGGCGGCGGCGGCGGCGGCGGGAACCAGGCGACGGCCGCAGCGGGGGCGGGAACCAGGCGGCGGCGGCGGCGGGAACGAGGCTGCGGCGGCTGCGGCGGGAACGAGGCGGCCGCCGCGGCGGCGGCGGCGGGAACCAGGCGGCGGCCGCGGGAACCAAGCGGCGGCCGCGGGAACGCAAGGCCGCTGAAGTCGCCACCCGCCCCCCTGGCTGCCACCCGCCCCCCTGGCTGCCACCCGCCCCCCTGGCTGCCACCCGCCCCCCTGGCTGCCACCCGCCCCCCTGGCTGCCACCCGCCCCTACTGCTCCCCACTGTGGACCCCAGCCCCGCGCCTTACCTCGCAGCGGGAATGAAGCTGCCGGCCCTGACTTGGCTGAAGCCCCCGTGGACACCATCCCGGCTGCCCTAGTTCCCGGCAGGAACGAAGCTGCTGCCACCGCTACCACAGCCGACGTCAGTTGCGGCGGGGCTAACGGTCGGCGGGAACGAGGCTGCGGCGGCGGGAACGAGGCTGCGGCGGCGGGAACGAGGCTGTGGCGGCTGCGTCTGGAACGAGGCTGCGGCGGCGGCGGGAACGAGGCTGCGGCGGTGGCTGCGGCGGCGGCGGCGGGAACGCGAGGCCGCTGAAGTCACCCCACGCCCCCCTTGCTGCCATCCGCCCCCCTGGCTGCCACCCTCCCCCCCCCCCCCGCCACCCTCCCCCCCCCCCCGCTGCCACCCGCCCCCCTGGATGCCACCCCCACGCCGACCCCCACCCTCCCTGTCTGATAATTATGTGGTTCCAGCCCCTTTTTCACCTGAACAATTGTAAATTATGAAATTTGACCTAGCATTTTTCCCCTCTAGCTTTCTCAGTAGCACAAAGTAGACATAATTCCATTAACTGCCCACCCCCCAGGACCCCAGCCTTGCCGCCTGAAGGAAGCTGCCACCGCCCCTACTGCCCCCCACTGTGGACCCCAGCCCCACGCCTTACCTCGCAGCGGGATTGAAGCTGCTGGCCCTGCCCCGGCTGAAGCCCACGTGTACACCATTCCCGCTGCCCACTTCCCGGCAGGAATGAAGCTGCCCTCAAAGCCGACCTCAGTCGTGGCGGGGCTAATGGTCGGCGGGAACGAGGCTGGGGCGGGAACCAGGCGGCAGCGGCAACGCGAGGCCGCTGAAGTCGCCACCCGACCCCCTGGCTGCCACCCCCAAGCCCACCCCCACGCCGACCCCCACCCTCCCTGTCTGATAATTATGTGGTTCCAGCCCCTTTTTCACTGGAACAATTGTGAATTATGAAATTTGACCTAGCATTTTTCCCCTCTAGCTTTCTCAGTAGCACAAAGTAGACAAAATTCCATTTTACCACCAAAAAATGTCCTTTAAAACAATGAAGGGTAATAATTATTTCTAGAGCACTAGAAACTAAAAACATAAAGAAAATGTGTTTGGAAATTCTCTTACTGCATAAAGTATGACAATTAGTATCCTGCATAAAATATGGCAATTAGTATCCTGCATAAAATATGAGCAGTTGAGAATGACTTATACTGAGAAAAATTTTAAAAAATTGTTGAAAACTCCCTCAGAGTTACAAAAGTACTTTACAAACAATAAACCTGTTAAAAAATCTGTGTTATTATATACAACAAGCATTATGATTTGCATATGTATTTTCAGAACTCTGTATATGCATTGTTAATGTCAAAGACCAATTAAGTTGCAATTTTTCTTACATTGTTAGAAAGTGCTGCTTTTCTGTGGTTCCTCAGTATTCAAGTATCCTCAATGAATGACTAATATACATATTTTTCCTCTAAAATGTTTTATCAAAATGGCAATCACAGAAACTAACAAGTAAGACTTACAACTAGGTAATTAATTTGCCAGGTTATTCCCAGAGTTGTAATAAAATAAGTTTCCAGAATTGACTCCCATAGTCTGGTGGTACCTTTTAGCTTGCTGACCAGCTGATATATAACAAACCAGAAATTGATATGCTTCTTATATTCTGTTTGTGTGCTTCTGTTTAGCAGGAATCACAGGGGTTTACTTATTTAGTCCAATGCATTAATTCAATAAAGCCATTTCTTTTAATTTCAGGTATTCATCTCCTAGTTTTAATAACACTATATGCACTGCTCGTTACTTTATTAACAATTTAAAAGAGGTTAAAAGTTTTAATAATTTTAACTTTCCTATCTTAAAAGAATATTTGATAGCTAAATAGCATTGGAAGGATTAATAAGATTTTTCTATACCTCTTAAGATGTTTGTAGTTTTTATTGTATACTTAATAACATATGCATTTTTGATTTATGGAGAACTACCTTCTTGTCTAGTTTATCTTTCTGATGTCCCATATCTGTGTAGAAACTAGTAACTCTTAATTCCTAACAATTACAATGCAGTCACTTACTCCAGGGTATACAAGATGAAGCATAGAAAAATACCCTTGTGCAGGTTAAAAAAAATCCAAGAATTTAACATGGTTCAACCTAATAGCTTTACGGAAATGAATATGAATAATTTATTAATCACTAAATTCATTCACTGATTTCATACAATATTTTTAGTTCATCTGTCAAGGAGGGATCCAGAATCTGACCACATCTCACCACCTCCATTGGTCCCTGACCTGGATTGTTGTTCCATTCTTGAAATGTTCTGTCTGCCTCTGTCTCTTCTCACTCAGGCTTGTTCTTAACACCAGCATGAACAAAGTCTCATCATGTCAGTCTTCTGCCCAGAACCCTCCAATGGCATCTGAATCAGAGAAGGGGCCACAATAGAGTGTCCACCAAGGCCACTGTGGCCATACTGTCCTCTGAGACAGGCAGGTCCTAGTGGGGCTTGTGGGACTCAGATCTTCTACAGGGCCCTGTATAAGGGCTTGCTCTGGGAGAAGGTCCTGGTGTTTCTGGATGCTGTGTTTAACAGTCTACAAAATGAAAATCACATGTCAAGGTTTTTTCTGAATCCAGTTTTTAGATATGATTAATTTGAACTATCATAACTAATGCAGCATAATAATTTATATCATGCTAGCATTAATAATAAAATACTTAGCAAACCAGCAATAGAACTTCCGTAGCTCAAGAAAGAATATCTACACAAAACAAAGCAAGCATTGTAATTAATAGGAAAAAATGAATTATTTCCTCCTGATATTGAGAAAAAGACAAAGCTATCCAACCTCATTACTTGTATTCAACAATTCTGGCATAATGGAAGTCCTAACCAGTGCCATTAAGTAATAAATTAAGTAAATGTACACAGATTAGAAATAAAGAAAATTCTACTTAAGAATACATATATATTTACATGTGTGTGTGTGTGTGTGTGTGTGTGTGTGTATTTGACTGTTCTCACAGAAAATCTCTAGGAATTAAACACACACATAAACACACACAAACCCTATCAACATGTAAAAAGAACCATGTTAATTTGAACGCAAGAATCAAGAAAATGTAAATAAGTGGAGAGATATCTGTGTCCATGATTGGAAAACTCAACATATGATTCTCCCCAAACAGAGCAGACACTTAATAAAAATGATATAAGAATATCAAACATACATGAGAAGATGTTCTACAACATCAGACATAAGGGAAGACAAATTAGAAAAGTTTATTGGCTCATGGTTCTAAAGGTTCCAGCCCAAGATAGAGTGACCCCATAGTGTTGGGCCTCTAGTGAGGGCAACACCTCATGGGAGCATGTGTTTACCTCATGAGGGAAGAAAGTTTAGGAACTTTAAACAAGTTTATGTCCAGAGGAAACCAAACTTTGGGAATAAAAATGATGGTGTTTGTAAAGCTTATCATTTAATATTAGAGTTTCTTTCCCTTCTCTGTTCTTCTCCTTTCTACCTACCTATATTTCTTCTATCCTATTTCAGAAACACCTCTAATGGCTGAACCTTTAATTGTTGGCCTTGATTCATTTGGATCATGGAGTAGTCTGTTAAACAATGTATTACTGTCTTTTTCCTCCTAATATGTTCCTCTTTCTTGTTCTCAATTTATATACTCATCCACTGCTATCTTGGCAAATCCAGTGGTCTTGTTATGGTAGGCATAACAAAAATGTAAAACTTAAATCCATCTAACATTTTGGGGGTGACAGTACTGGAGATTGAACCAAGGCATGCTTTACCACAGAGCCATAGCCAGGTCCTTTTTTAAAATTTCTTATTAGGATGTTGTGAAACTGCTTCCAGTCTCTAAGTTGCTGAGGCTGCCCTGTAATTCGTGATCCTTCTAAACTTCCTACTCACTAGGATTATAGGCATGCACCAATATGCATGGCTCATCTAACTAATTTGCCATTGTGCAATTGTAAACTCTGTCCTGAAATTAAGCAGATTGTTTGTGCCAATTGTGAAGATAGTTTCAATTTCCACACTAATGGTGGACAAAATGGGGCTAATTCTAAAATAAATTTGTCATATAACTGTCACCACACTTGGGTAATAAAGTTTATCCCAAAATAGACTCTGCGTATGGTGCACTGTAACATCAAATAAACTATAAGCTAACATAATGGTAGGAATTCACTTGTAACCAAGCAACTAAGACTCTGCCAATCACAGCAGTGCAGCTTAGACAATCATGTGCTATGGACTAATCTGACCATACACATATAGTCAGAAATGCTGACTGCAGCCAATCAGATGATTTCTGATATGGCACTTCCTTTTCTCTGGTGGTGAGTGTAATCTGCAGAGGTGGTAGGGTTAATCGTCTTGGGTCCCAAGTACAACCTGGTTCTAGAACCTTTTTTTCTTTTTCCTTGTCTTTCTTTAGGCAAGTTTTGCTAAATTAAGTTTTCTCATTTTTCTTAAAACAATTCCCATCTAGGAACCAGCATGAGAACCTGGCTGCCTTCCTTCTGGCATTTGATGGGAGTCAAAGACTATTTTCTGACCATCTTTGAGCCATCTAGGAGTAGAGAGCTGCAATACCCAGAAACAAAGAAGAGGCTGCCTTGGGAATAACTGCTTTCCCACCACAGGTTTCAAAGTTAAACCAAAGCTTGAGAGCTCTGGGGAGGGGAGGGAGAGGGTGACAGCAAGAATACTACTTGATGAGACAGTCCAGGGGAAAACTGTGAGGATTTGACAGAGGAAATACAGGAATGAGGCCCAGGAAACCACAGGGAATGCCAATGAAGGAGTCCCCTCTGAATGCATGTCTAATCCAGATAGAATCCTTGTGGACACAGGGAAGAGAGCACCCATCAAGTGATATTTTCTTGTTCTTTTACTCTAGGGTAGATATTGGACTTGAAGTGGTCAGAAGACAAGATCACTAGGCTGGTCTGCTGGAAGAGGTAGATGTACCAAATGTAAAGGGAGAAGTATATTTGCTACTTGCTGGCTAGACTCTGCAGGATTCTGGCAAGACTGGCTGTTTCTGAGATAGAAACTTCATGTTTCAATGCAGTGTCCTGTTTTGACTATAAGCCTGGGACTGGCAGTATAATTACTGCAACCAGATCTCATTCCATCCCTGTAGAGAATCAGTGGATATTTCCTTATCTGAACATAAGCAGATAAGCCATGGGGCCCCTAGATTTCACCCAAGGACTGGAGAAGGTGTGCCTATGCAGTGTGTAGAGAACAAAGTCAGTTTTGAAGACCTCCATGAGTTCAGCTTGTTCACAGTCAAAGCTGGATTACAGAAAACAGTCCTTTAACATCATTTTTCCACTTGGGTCCATGAGGATCCAGCAGTGCCTGGCTTGGGGATATATCTACTTTTACTCTGAAAAGAAGAGTGAAAGGCTCATAAAACGCCTGACGTGGCTATACCCTCACCCTGAGGGCCACTCTGTTTCAGGTACAGGGAGGATCTTGATAGGCATGTGAGTAGAACTCATGCTATGTTTTCTGATTCAGTGGTGCCTCCTGGAGCAGGACTCCCCACCAGGGAATGAATGAGGCCCATGGAACAATGCCCACTTGTCACTATGTGGCACAACATGGAATACACTAGAGAAATGGATCCTCTCCCTGCTTTGATGATTTTCTGCTTTCCCATGTGGACAGGCTCTGAGAAGAGAAAATCTGGACTGCAAGCAGAGCAAGGCCCCAAAGGGACCAGTCCTGATCAGTTCCCCTACACAGGAAATTCCAAAATTTTGAGTAGGTCACTTCCCCTGTAGGTACAGATCATGTCTGATTGCCTTTTCCCCTGGAAGTCTATGGGACAGTCAAGGATTACTGCTCCATGACCCCAGGTCCATTTAAGTCCCAAATTCTTCCAGGGAGCATTACTAGAGGTATGTATGTATAAATATCACTAGGCTACAAGTCATAAGCAGAGTGCCCTAGTCCTGGCTTTTTCACCAATTGTCAACTCATCCTTTCTGTAATTCAAGAGCCAGTGGTGTATAGGCTTATTAATATACCCTTCAGAAATCTATCTTTTCTGCTTGAAGGATTTGCTTTCTTTTGCATTTGTGTCATAACTAAAGGGGCTTCTCAAGACCTGTGGTCTGGGAGCCAGTGCAGAGGGACACCTATGGTGGAATGTGGTGAACAACTCAGCCCCTGATGTCCCATACCTCAAGCTGGTGGTTTGCACTGGAAGGACATGAGCTTTCTGGCTATGGTACCACTTAAGATTACCCCATGCCACTCTACCTTCTTCCTTGATTAAAACGTGTAATATTTTTCTCAAACATTTCACTCTGAACTTACCATGTCACAGCATTGGACTGTTACTGCACAAATAGTTCTACCTAGAAGGGGAAACAAGGGTGTTGGCCCCTCCCCTATGACTCAACATGGCATAGACATATGCCACTATCTCTATTGAGAAAACAAAAATTATAGAAAGCAATAGAGGTCTCCATAGGAAGAATCCATGAGAACATAGAGTGTACATGAGGCAAAATAGTCATTGTCTGTATGGACTGATATTTTTTCTGAAAGAAAACTTTTCTTTCTTAACATGTAAACTAAAAAATATGATATTTTTGACCAGATAAAACCTTTTTTTTATGACAGTATGTTGGGTAATGATGGAGGTGGCCTGGGATGCCTGCCCCACTTGGCCAATGCTGGCAGGGAGTGGCTGGTTGCTCCCTGAGCAGCAAGGCCTGATTGCCATCCTAATCTCCCTGATTTACCTGTTCTTAATAGGAAGGTTGTGGCCCTTGGGGCTGGAATGGTGACTACAGGCCATATCAGTCATCATTCTCTTTTGCTTTGTGTAGAAAGGAACCCTCTGATGACAATACTGCTTACTACAAGGGTCTGGGGTTCCTCTTCATGTCAGTTTAACTCTGGAGGACCACTTCCATGCTGATGCCCCAACTTGTCCACCAGGATTCATTGAACAACTGTCATGATGTAATGTCATGATAATGTCCCATTATCCATTCACAGTCTGTTTGTGACTGATACTGGATCTGGGCAGTGGCGAGGAATCTTCCTACCCTCTGCCTTTTTTATTGGAGTGTAGCGACTGCAGAAAGTGATTCTTTCTTTTCTAAATACAGTTTTCTGGAGGATATAACATTTCTCTGGTAGGGAGGGGTGGGACTGTCACTTCCCATTGGAGGTTCCTTCTTCACCTCTGTCTTCCTGTTCTCTTCAGATCTTGAAGTCTGGGAGCATACTTTGATTTCCAATATTGCCATACCATAGCAGGGGTCTCCTGAGACTACACCTCCACAGTTTTCTCATGGCTTATACCTGTGTTTTGCCAAGCCTGGACTGGGCTTTAGGCTGCCTCTTGAAATTCTCATAATAATCCTACTGTGCTGGGTTCTGCCCAAAAGACTGTAAGTGTAAGGCTGAGAAGGTAGCTGGTCCTCCTGTGTAGTTGGAGGGACCACTGAGGGCTCATGGCTGCTAACCAGTGGAATTTTTGCCCTGGCCTTGTGCATCTCTGCAGGTGAGGAATCAGGGAGGAGACTCTGCAGGGTGGGAACTGACAATTTTTAAATCACCTTTTCTCCTGGACCTTTCCAATAAAGTCCTTCTGGGAAACTGACAACCTTGCCAATGGAGTTGGCCCTGGAGTCACAGGAGACCAAGGGAAACGTTGACTGTGGAAGAGGCAAGAGTGGTTTCTCACCTTCATGATATCAAGGGCCTGGAGGTGTGGACTCAACCTGTGTCTCACCCAAGATGTCATAATATTTGTTTCTAGCATCAAGTGAGTTCCTGGATCAAGGAAGGAAAGAGTCTAGGAGGTGTTCACCAGAGATTGATGATCCTTGGAGGATGCTAGTTTGCTGGGGTTTTTTTCTTCTTTTTTTGTGGGTGTTGGACTTTATAGTGTGTGATAATTGCACACTATACAGGTAGAGTTATACTTTGGATATATTAGAGTTGGGATCTGGAATGTCCTAGAAAAGTCCATTAGGTAAAGGCTTGGTTCCCAGTGTGGTGCTCTTGGGAACTGATGTAATCTGTTAGATATTAGAGCCAGTAGGAAATCTTTAAGTTATCAGTAGTGTCCTCTTAGAGGATATTTAAGACCCCCATTCCCTGCCTCTCTCTCTTTTCTTCCTGGCTTGAGACTAGTAGTTTTGCTTGGTCATGCCCTCCTTTTGCAATAATTTGTCAAACACCAGTGACAAAAAAAATAGTTCTAATAAATCATGAATTCCAAAACTGTGAGCCAGAATACACCTTTTCTCTTTATTGGTTGGTTATGTCAGGTATTTATTATGGTGGCGAAAATTTGACTAATACCCTGGAGCACCAGTGTTTTAAAGAGTTAAAAAAGCTTTGTAGTCTGGATATAATACCAGGCAGAGAATTCAACAAGGAGTGCTTTCAAAGTGTGCAATTCTAATTCTGAGTATGTCAAGAGTAATACCCATGCCTATGATCCTCTACCACCCCCATTCTTCTTCATCTTCTCTAATAAGTCTCTGCTACTTTCATGTCTTTTTTCATCCCTTGATTTCACATATGAAGGAAATTGTGTAATACTTGTCTTTCTGTGTCTGGCTTATTTTACTTAATATTATGGTCTCTATTCCATTTATTTTTCTAGGAATTACATGATTTTATTGTTTTCTATGGCTGGATAATGTCCACTCTGTGTGTATGTATGTGTGTGTGTGTGTGTGTGTGTGTGTGTGTGTGTGTCACATTTTCTTTACCCATGTATATATTGACATATACACCTGGTCTGATTTAATAACTTGTCTCTTGTGCTGCAATTCACAAGAAACAATAAACTGTAGGATAGCTTGCTGACTTTAATTCTTTCAAGGAATGCCTTATCTGGATCATAAGTAGTATTATATTTAGTATCCCGAGGAACCTCTATCCTGATTTCCCTATGGCTATACTAATTTAAATTCTTACCAACAGTGTGTGAGTTTTCAATTCCCCCACATCCTCAACAGCATTCATTTCTTTTTTTTTTCTTTTTTGCATTCTTGATGATTGCCATCCAACTGGACAAGATCAATACCTTTCAAAGTTTCAGGTATTTTGTTAAGGTTTTTGATCCATTTTGAGTTGACATAGGTGAGAGATAGGAATCTAGTTTCAATCTTCTACATATGGATATTTAGTTTTCCCAGGATTGTTTGTTAAGGGGCTGTCTTTTCTCTAGCACATGGTTTTGTTACTTTGTCAAGAATCAGATGGCTGTAGCTGTGTCTGTTCACTTCTATGCTGTCTATTTCAATTCATTGGTCTACATGTCTGCTTTTATGATCTGACCATGCTATTTTTGTTACTATGACTCTGCGGTATGTTTTCAAACTCAGTGTTATGAAGTCTCCAACATTTCTCTTTTTTCTCAGGATTGTTTTTGCAATTCAGGGGTCTTTTGTTCTTTGAGGATATTTTTGTAGTTCTGTAAAGAATGATGTTGTTAGTTTGATGGTGCTTTTCATTGAATATCAGTAATGAATTATAAATAACAATGATATTTCAGAAATTCAATTTATAAAAGAATGAAGAAAGATACACTAGTCAGGTGCTCCTTCTGCCAGGTCTGCTTCTGTGTACCCTTTTCCCAGGTGTGTTGGGCTTGGGGTGCAATACCTGGCCTTGGCCACCTGGCTTCAGCCAGGTATTCCCTCCCTGCTTGTCTCATGTGGCCTCAGGCCTCATGGCTCCACACCAAGCCAGGCTTGGCCTAATCAGGCTTGGGCATGTGGACCTCCCTCCAGCCCCTGGATGGCCACCAGTGGATGCCTGAGCTCACCACCCATAGGCTCTGTGTCCTGGGAAATTCGTGCAAGGCAGGAAGGATATGCACCAACATAATGGCCTTGCTAGGCTCCTGGCATATTGATGTTGATCTTTGTTGTGGCCTTGGTCATGATTGGCCTGAACCAGATGTGGTGTGTCCTGGCCAGCATGTGACCCCCATCCTGGCAGTTGGCAGAGCCTGAAGAGTGCTGGGAGTCCCACACATTGCTTTCTTGGATCCTGATGCTGAACAGCTATAAGAACCAGTGGAAGGTAGCCTAAGGGCTCATGAACTAAAGCCACTGGTGAAGAACATCCACACCTCACTGCTAAATGATCCTGGTACTTTGGGCAGTGTTAAGCCTGTATGCATTTCCCAGATGAATGATACTGTCCAGCAGTTCACCAGCACCCTAGCCGAGAACACTCCTCACCTCATTTGGGAGGAAGAGTTCACCTTTGAGTGGAACACAAAGTCCAAGGATTTACACCTGCAGATTAAAGAGGACTGGCAGTCCTCAGAAGGTCTGCTGTCCCTGACCACTGTCCTCTGAACTTGTTCAAGAAGCAGTCTTCCAGGCTGTAGATCTTCTTTCTGATCAGTGGGCCCACCCTCAGTAGCTCAGAACTGGGCTCTATCACTGCAGAGTTTTCTTACATAGAACCCAATGAATTGAAATCCTGACAAATCCCTTCCCTGTAGCTGCTGCCAAGATAGAAAAGGACCGCACAGTGATGCCATGGGGGACCATGGTCACCACTTTCACTACCGTGAAGACCAAGCCTTACTATGATGTAGGGAAGGTGTCCTGGCTGAGGTCTGAGTCTCCCTGAAGGCATCCATCAAGGTGAAGGTCATTAAGAAGGACATCTTCATCCAGGCCATCTCGTGCCATGGTGCATCTCTTCTTCAGATATGGAACTGCTGCGGTTGAATCACTTTGATCAGGTCATTGAAGTTGCCATTCAGCAGCTCACTGAATCTTCAAATCTGAAACTCAAGTCATCACAGAAGTATACTATCATCATTTAAGGAGCTCCAACACCTCGCTCTCTCAGGACCACAACACTGCCCTCATGCAGGACTAGGAAGAGCCTACCAGGATGCCCCATCTGGCTGCCCAGAGGCAGCTGTGGCCTCTTCCCCACTGGTGGAAGTTGATCCAGCTTCTCTGGAGCCCAAGAAGAAGGTAGTAGACACCTCAACTTGGATAAGAATCCTCTGGTGGCAGCATGAGGTGGCCCAGCCCCACTTAAGCTTGGTGGGAATGAGCTGTCTGAGAGCTCTCTGAGCATCTCAGAGCTAGGCACTGCCAAGAATTCTAAAGGAGAAACTTTAAGGAGGGGTGCAAGGCTATTTTTCCACCAGTAGCACCAGCAGAAATATCCTGGCATGAGCCAGTCACACAATGACCTCATGTTCCTGTAGCTATATGAGGGCACCCAGAAGAAGGGGGTGACCCACACTTAGCTGCTGAATAAGAAGCTACTGTCCAGAAACTGAGACAGGAGCACCATGAATGCCATGTGGGCTGTCTGTCTCCTTCTTTGCAGCTGGAGGTCAGGCATCCGGGACAGCACTCTTACCAGGACAGAGCAGGAATTCTGGCCCCAGACACATACCCACTCCTCACTCTTACCAGGACAGAGCAGGAATTCTGGCCACAGACACATACCCACTGCTCCAGCGTGATTTTCCCCAACAATCTAGTCTTTATAAGGGAAAGAACAATTTGAGTCTCCAGCTGGAGGCTTCCCCTAAAGAGAACTTACAAAGTCCAATTTGGCACCAGAATCCCAGTGGGACCTGCAGCCCCTACCTAAGCATTGAGGTAACTGTTAGGAGAAGAATTCCTTGTAAGAGAAATACCATGCTCAGCAGGGCCTAGGAGGGACAACTGGAGATTTGATTTTACCACACAGCTCTCTAGCAGGACATGTTTGGGGCCCATGTCTGGACCATGGGGAGGTGTGCCCCTCTGGGCTGTCACTATGAATAGAATCACCTCTCCTACTAGTTTGCTTCTTAGAATTAAAAAGTACACCTGGCCCTGAGGGCAGGGAGATGGTACACAGACAGGGTTTTGTTTGTTTGTTTGTTTTCAGTGTGTGGGGGGTTAACCTTTATTTTATTTATTTGTTTGTATGGTGGTGAGGATCAAACCCAGGACCTCACCAGTGCTAGGCAAGTGCTTTACCACTGAGCCATAACCCCAGCCCCAACAGGCAAGATTTTTGGTAAAGAAATTATGACATCAGTTTAAATGTTTTGGCAAATGTAGGAAGGCATTTGCCTTTGCCCATAGCCATAGAACTTGAAAACTTATGCAAGCACTAAGTATGTCCTGGGCATATTATACTGAACATTTTTTCCATATTACTCTGAGCCTACTTTCCAGTGGAGATAACATAAATCCCAATGTGGTTCTTATGCCAGTGGAACAGTTGATGTGCAGATTTCATTTCCATCTGGTGCACATACTAGACTAGAGCAGGAACCTGACTCAGGAAGTTGTGAGCAATAAGTGGCAGTGCATAGAACATGGTAACCCCTCTCCACATACACACATGGTTTTGGTAAATATTGCCTATAGCCAAAACAAAGTACTTGTAGGGCACTAGAAGAAATTGTTTTGCATCTCAGGTGTCCATTGTAGGAATGTGAATTTAATAACAAATGGTTCAAACATGGGAAATTCTTTTTATGGACTCTTCTGTGTACTGCCAGCAGACATTCTTATTAAAGAGTGATTGTCACTGGAGTGACATGTTTTGTCTATTTAATCAGATTGATGTTGTTTTAGTAAGTTTGGAAAGCCCAGTGTGACCCTGACCTCTAGCAGATAGGCAAGTGGGTGTGTGACTTCCAAGGCTCCATTAACCCTTCAACATGTATTTCAGGGGAATAGAGCCATCAAGGAGTAAGGCCCTTTGTGAGAGCAAAACTGAAGCTTTTTTTTTCTTTCCTGTTTTTGAGGAATACATTCAAAAACTGCATTGGTAATTTCACTTTCAATTGCACATTTTCAAATTCCTAGTTGTTTCAGAAATTATCAAGTGACTTTAAAATGGCTTTTTAACCATATTTTGTTTTTAAAGATTGCATTTGAAAGTTAGCTATTGTACAGTTCCAAATACATGAAGAGCAAATCAGTCCCCCCACCAAAAGAAAAGAAAAGAATGAAGAACATATGGAAAAAATAATATACTGATACAGAATTCCTTGTACTGATTTTCATTGAGTTTTAGGGAAAGTTATCACCAAAAGTCAGTTGACAACATTCTCTGTAATTTAATTAATATTAATAGTAGCAATAATCAGAATGTATGGCTTACATGGAATAGAAATTTACATAGAATTCATTTGACTTTGACCCTTTCATTCAAGTGGTGGTTTACTATGTTAGAAATGTTTCCAGTCAGTGTCAGAATGCTCTGGAGTGACTGATTCCACCTGTAATCAAAGGCTGGTGTTCCATGGTTCAAGCAGTGTGGCTGTGTAGATTATTACAATATAAAAATACTTCCATACTGGTTGGTGAAGAGTTCTGAATGGACCCCTGCTGTCAGCCTGTCCCTACATCTCCTCTGACACTAACTACACCTCCATGTTCTCCTGTCAGCTAAAGCCCTCTGGGTCAACTCCAGCGCTATGGACAGGATTCCATTCTTATTGGCTGCAGTCTGTGATATTTCTGTGGTTAAGTTTTTGAATAACATCTAGTGGATCCTGCTGTATTTAAATGTTTAATGTTTTGGAGTTCATCATAGAGTTTTTGTGTTAATTTGGATTTTTGAAAATTGTTCATTCATTATCTTGATTACTACTTTTTGGCATCCCTTAATTTTCTACCCATCTTCATTTTCTTCAATCTGGAACTGGCCAATCTGTACCCATTCTGGCATTCAGTTTTCATACTGTTAGAGCTGTTCTATGTCATCAAAATATTCAAATAATGAGAATAGTGCCAGGTGCTTGTGAACACAGTGACAAACTCATGCAAGGCCCCATCTTCCACATCATAGGGCTGAGAGTTACCATGGGGGAAGGCAGAGTACACCTTATCTTTCTCTCTGCAGAAAGGGATGTGTTGTAGTCAGCTTGGGCTGCCATAACAAAGTGCAGTCGCTTGAACAATAGAAATTTATTGTCTCACAGTTCTGGAGGTAAAGGCTGAGATCCAGATGTCATTAGGATGTGTTCTTCTGAGAATTCTCTCCCTGGATTATGTATTCCATCTTCTTCCTATGTCTTCACATCATCCTCCCTCTTATGTATCTTTGTCATAATCTCCTGTTTTTCGTGTGTGTGCGTGTGTGTGTGTGTGTGTGTGTGTGTGTGTACATATACTAATTGCATAAATTAATGGGTTTTATTGTGTCATTTCCATACATGCATGTATCATGAATTGACCTTCTTTCTACCCTTGCTCACACTTCCTTCTCCCTGCTAACTGCTTCCTGGTCATTAATTGTCCTTCTTTATGGATATTTCTTTAGTTTCCACATATGAAAGAAAACAGGCAATACTTTCCTTAATGTGGCTGAATTATTTAATTTAACAAGATCTGTTTTCCTGCAAATGGAAGAATTATTTTTTCTTTGACTGAATAATATTCCGTCATGTATATATACTGTATTTGCTTTATTCATGCATCTGTTGATGGACACCTTAACTGAGTCCATATCTTCTATTAAATATTTTTAGTTGTAGCTGGATACAATACCTTTATTTTTACTTATTTATTTTTTATGTGGTGGGGAAGTTTTAACCCAGCACCTCGCACATGCTAGGTGAGCACTCTACCACTGAGCCACAACCCCAGCCCCAACTGAGTCCATATCTTACCTATTGTGATTAGTGTCACATTAAACATGGTCATTCAGGTGCTTTTTAAAATTCTTTTTAAAAATATTTTTTAGTTGTTGATGGACCTTTATTTTATTTATTTGTATGTGGTGTAGGCAAGCACTCTACCACTGAGCCACAACCCAGCCCCTCAGGTGTCTTTTTAAATTGTTGAATTTATTTCATTTGAAGAAATGCCAAGCAGTGGTATGTATGTATGTATGTATGTATGTATATATATATATATATATATATATATATATATATATATATATATAATTTAGTATCTAAAGAGATGGTAGTGAGAGTAACAGATGTGTGCATTATAGCCTTAAAATGTGTTAATAAATTTATAAATTTAAGGAGAGATAGGTTAAGGTGTTAGTTCTCAGTACTTGAAATATAAAATGTTAACAGAAAGAACAGATGTTGCTAATATTTCATAGATAATATTGTAGACAAGTTTGCAATGCACATAAAAAAATTCAACAGACAACACACCTCAAAATATTTTAAAATTTTAATAATTTTTGTAAGAACAGAACAACTCGGGGCTAGGGTTGTGGCTCAGTGGTAGCACACTAGCCTAGCACATGCAAGGCCCTGGTTTCGATTCTCAGCACCACATAAAAATAAGTAAGCAAAATAAAGGTATTGTCCAACCAAAATTTAAAAAATAAATTATAAATTAAAAAAGAACAGAACATCTCTAACTTTATACTGTTCTTTATAAAGTTTATATATCAAAATCTATTTTATATCCTGGGTTTTGTAATATTTGATGTACTTTCCTTTCTAACCAGCCCCCATATTCCAGATGGGATGTATTTATTTTCTACACTGACTGCAATTTGTACCCCCCAGTTTTATTTGGATATTGTGGTGGGAATTCCTGATCAAAGTGTGAACAGGCTCATATGTCGCTAAGAGTGAGTCCTCTCTGAGATGGCCCAAACTTTCTCCCCATAGGGAGTAAAACAGGAGCTAGAAGAAGTGTAAGTCAATGACAAAGCACTGCCTCTGCTTTGTCATTAAGTTACACATTAAACAATAATGCTGGTCCTCCAGAGTCTACTCTCCCAGTCTGCTCCACATAGACATTCCACTCACCCTTCCTTCTCCACAATAACCCAGTCTGCCTTTTTATAGTGATTGCTGGAAGAAAGTAGAAGAGACTGAAGATCTAGTTTTACTTCTACAAAGATGAGTAACTTTCCACTTCTTTCTGAGTCCTTCATACTGCTGCCTATGATATGACCCAACAGCACAAGTTCTCATGGAGGAGTGGGGAGCCTCAGTTGGGGAAGTATCTGACTAAAACTATGGGTTATCGGAGAAAAGGGGCTTTGAAAACTCAGAGTGTGGGAGCCATGGACCACAGATGCCCACCTCTTCCCCACCTGCCCTACCTCCTGGCCCCATCTGTTCCTGGCTATATCCTGTGCCTTCTTACTCATGTAGCCACCTAGGGAAGTGCCATGATGACAGCAGATTTCACTAGCTCTTAAGAGGAGATGACCCAGATAAGATGTGGAAACCAGAGTCAGTTAGAGTTCACAATCGCATACACTACCTATGGAGGATGCTTTGGCTACTGCTTTCTTTCCTTTGGCTTCCCTGACTTCTTTGAGCAAGCACCCTCTGCATCTGGCCTTTGCTTTCTCACAAGATATAGTGACTTTCTCAGTTTCTATTGAGTCACAGTCACTGAGTGCTCTGTCACCAGAGTCTGTGATTCATCTAGAACAAAGTTCACCTCAGTCACATGGATTTTCCTCTCCCCGATCTTGTCCTCCTGATCCCATGGCCCATTGTGTATCTTTGAAAGGCCCCATCCTTACTCCTTCTCAATGTGACTCAATAACACTCTCACTGGGAACCAAGCCAGAGAGCTCCTCTCCATCCAACAATTGTTGGTTGCCACCTCATTTTCTATTGCCACTCCTGTCCCCTTGCCATCTCCTGTGTCATTGCCTTTTCCTGTCCCATTCCCATCTCCTGTCCCATTGCCATCAGTTGTCCCACTGCCATCTCCTGTCCCATTGCCATCTCCTGACCCAGCAATCTCAGGCCATGTTCTATCCACCTATCCCATCTTATTCCTCTCCTTGTGGCAGATGGCTGCCAGAGTCTGTGACCTCTCCCACTCTCCATACAGTGAATCCAAGAGAAGTCATGCTTTCCACCCACCAGAGGACTCATTCTGGGCAAACCACCCACTATCACAGGTAGAGGCTGAAGGGACGTCTTTCATGAACCCTAATGTCCAGAAACTGCTGGAGATATTGATCAGCAAGGGAGCAGAAAGGAAAATTTGTAATGTAAAGACAAAAGATGAACCAGACAACTCTCTGAATTCTCAGGGAAGCACAGTACAGTCACTGGAAAGGGAGCAAGGCACTACAATCCCACAACCCTCTGGAACACAAAAGGCAGCACAAAGCAGTTTTCTATTCCTCAGCACCCTTTTAAATCAAGGTCCTGGAGGACCATTTACTGCAGAAAGGCAGCCAGATCTTTTGTGGCCTCCCCATTCTGCACAGCGAGTCCCTAGTGGCTACTATCAGCATATCTGGACCCTCAGCAGAGTTTTCCTCCATTAAATTCAATAAACTTCCTAACCATATTCCAGGGCAGGTGTAGGGTGCACCTGGGCCACTCTCTTCCTCATAGTTGTTGCTCCACCCTGTTGTCTAACTATAGTTTGTGACTCCAACTTTGTCCTGGTCCTAGTCCCCATCACTGGCTCAGATGGGGACATATTTATTTTCTACACTGACTGCCATTTGTACCCCCCATTTAGAACCATCAGAACCATCTCACATCATCCTTCCCAAGTCTGCCGTGCCATCTTCCTCTGAATACTGCCTGTGGGTTTTCATGCCCTACAATACAAGAGTGGACCCACCAGCTTTTGGTTTCTGCTCTTCAACACCTAGAATACCACCTTTTGAGGAAAGAAGTAGAAAGTAGAGAAGTTTTACCTTATTTGGTCCTAAAGTCTCAGAAATTTTTCAGCTATCTCACTCCTGTGACCAACCCATCAACAAACCCCCAGGGGATTTCTTCAGCTCTGAGCTTCAGGAGAAACTGGAGCAACACTTTCAGAAGAGGTTCATGTTATACCAGTATGGACTACCACCCAATATCTACCTGTTTCTGAATCTGAAGGAATCCTGGGACAACATCCCAAGAACAGGTCAGACAAAGGACAACTGTGGGTATTCCTATAATTCAGTGATTCCCGATAACAGTAGCCCTGCTGTACAAGAAACTGGTTCACAGAGACCAGAGATAATACAACAGGGCATGATTCCTGTGAGTGTTTGTAATTCCAGGCTTGGCCCATCCCATGTCTGTGTCCTACCTGGAAGTTCAAACACCCACAGTGCAACTTGGGATGGACCATCCTTAAAAGATGGCGAAGCCCTTCAGGAACACCTCCCAGGAGCTCTCCCTCCTTGATACTGGCACTGGGCAGGTGCTGGAGGCACATCTTACAAGTATAAGTGTGAGGCACAGCTGGGGCCTACTCCTCAAATTTCTCAAGCACATAAATGTCTTGAAGATGAAAAACTCTGGGGCTTCACCACTTCCACAGCATGCCTTTCCCTACTCAGCCTCCTGTGAGTCTAGGGCTGACTCCATTGACCATGATGCCAAAGTCCTGGGAAAACCCACCCAGAAAGGTCCAGGATTAAAGGAGGTAGTAGTAACTTCAGTTCCCAGTCTGAAGTGTCCTCTTTCTGGCCTCTTATTTGAGTCCCTGAGTAGAACTCTATCTGTTGACAACTGAAGGGTCTTAGATGCTCTTGCAACTGCACAAGAGGGCAGCCTGGCTTCTCAACCACACACACTTACATTCTTGTGGGCAGAACTTGGCATAACGATGTTGTCCTGGGGTCTGAAAGAGACAGCCTGAAACCAACTCTAAGCCTAGAAATGGGCAGACATGAGTCCCTGGGGAGTAGAGGTGTGAGCACACAAGACTCACAAGACTCATGCCACAGCATGTCATCACTTCAGTTAGGGTCCCAATTTTTAAGCTCTAAAGAAATCAGAGATAGAAGATGATGATGAGGAGTCTCCTGACTGGGAAATCAACATTGGAATCAGGAAGACGTCAAACTACCCAAATGTTCATATTAATCTGGGGAATTCAAAATCTCAGGGGTCCAGTGAAAGACCCTCTCCTTCTAGAAGTTCTATATTCCAGAGCCAAGGATACTCATATCTGAGTCTTTGATTTCACATAATTAAAGGAACTTTCCTTTGTTTGCTATCATATTTTTCCTGTAATGAAACTGGCTTATTTCATAGATCTCTTTCAAGTCTGGCATTACTCAATTTCATGTAATTCATATAAGTCACAATTATGAAAATTAAAATTTAAATATCTAGAAGAAATAATGTGGTATTCAAAATAAGAATTAAATTATTTAATTATAAAGAATTTAAGGTTAAGGTACTTCATAATGTTCTATTTTGTGTTTAGTGATGAGCATGCAAGTATATTGTTATTTATGAAACTATTTTGTATATGCCTTTTAATAATACATATCTCTAAATACATTTATCTTGAAACACCACCTAAACTTTGTACAAATGTTTTACAGCTTATGAACAAAAATATTTCAAAATGCATAAGATACAATTTGATCATAAGAATATAAAAATAATGCACAACTCAAAATTATAGTCATTCTGATATGAATAGGATTATGACAAATTAATTGCATTAAGATTATCAAGCTATAAAGTCTTATATTGCAGTATTATTCAAATGTAGATAAATATAAAACATTAATTTGTATAAAAGATGCAAGCATTTCTAACTAGAGCCAATAAATATCTTGTACTAATTGTCTCATTTTAAATCATTATACAATCATATATGAATATATGCAAAATTTGAAAGTTTTAATTACCTTTTAATGGAAAGAGTAGCTATAGCATCTTCATATTTATTATTTATTTATTAATTAATTAATTTATTTATTGTGTTCTTCAATCTGTTTATGTCTAAAAGGAGAGCAGAATGCATTTGAAAAAAATTCTACCTCAGGGAAGGCAGTTTCAAGTTTATAAGAACATCAGAAAAGGTTAATGTGGTACTGTGTGGTTAATTAAACAAAAACCCCCAATATTCTACTTCTTAATTAAAGGAATGTTCTAAATAGGACATTTGTTTTATCTTCTCTCCAGCAATACCCAATGGGCTTGGTTTGTCAGCCTAATGGTTAGATAATAGATTTCTATAATCCTGCTCTCTGTGTGCCTTCATGGTCAAGGAAAATTTATTTTTCTTCTGAAACCAGTGTCCTTACTTTGAAATCAAATGTTTGTATATCCCCACTAACTGACATAGAAGTAGAACATATTTAGAGGGCAGTTGGACATTCATAAATGCATCTATTGAAAACTAGCTGGAAACTTCTTGAAGGCACAGTTGTGTGATTCATCTCTGGCACTTCATCACAACTTCCTTGTCAATAGATGTAACTATTAAAATATTTATTTTAACTCAACCAATTGATGATAGAGCTAACTGGTTTACTCCAGCATACAAACACACACACACACACACACACACACACACATACACACATCATCATCATCATCATCATCATCATCATCTTATTTTAGACTCTTAACTTTAAGTTTGCATACAGGTGATGATGTGCCTTGGTTTATTCCTGTCGTGATGCTATTATAGTTTGGATCTGGAATATCCCCCAAAGGCTCATGTAACAAAATCTTGGTCCCCAGTGCAGAAATGTTCAGAGATGAGACATTTGGGAAGTGATTGGATAACAAGAGTCTAACTTCATCATCTCCATTGAGGAATCATAACTGAATGGATTGTTGGGAGGTGATAGAAACTGTAGGAGATGGAAACTAGTTGAGAGACCAGATCTTTGGAATTGCTCCCTGCCCCAGGATCTTTTTAAAATAAACCTTTCATCCTTTATGTTGATTTTCCCAGGTATTTTGTCACAGTGATAAAAAGCTGACTAATAAATATGCCATAATTATTTTTAGAGATGGCCTTATTTAAAGAGTGTGATAAGAAGAATAATAAGCCCCAAAATGTCTAATTCCTAGACATATATTCCATGAATACATTATGCTACATGGAAAAGGAATTTTGCAGATATGATTCAGAATATGGATCTTGAGATGTAAAGAGTATCCTAGATTAACTTGGACCGAGTCTAGTTACATGAGTCCTTAAAAGCAGAGAATTGTTCCTATGAAGATCAGAGGGATATGACAAGATGGAAAGGGGAAAACATTTCAAGCACAGTATGGTCAACTGTTTGCTGGTTTGAAGATGGAGGACAAGGACCAAGCTCAAAGAACGTATATAGCTGGGAACAACGTTTTGCTCACAGCCACAAAGGACTAAATCCTATCAGTAACGCAAATGAGCAAAGAAATGAATCCTCCCCTAGAACCTCCAAACAGGAAAACACACCCTTATAGCAAGTTGGATTTTAGCCTGGTGAAGTTTTACAAAATCACAAAACTGTGAAGTAATAAATTCATTTCAGATGTCAAATTGGTGGTAATTTATTATAGCAGCAGGAGAAAACTAATACAGATATTTTAATATGGTCACTCCAGTTGGAAAGCTACATCAGGGCCAGTGAACAGGGAACCTGCAGAGGGGAAGCCAAAATCATAAAGTCCCTTCAATTTAAGAGTCAGAAAAGTGTACAGTGTACAGAAAGGCAGCCTCTCCATCCTCTTTAGCATCTTTCTGGATTCCCTTAAGGTCTTGGAGAATGGGAGCATGTGTTATATACAGCAAGATATTAGGAGGGCTAGTTTATGTCATTAGAGACTGAAAATTTAATTTCATCTCTTCAGAAGAACTGGTTTAAAAAATGCATACAGAAATGACAATGTTGGCATTTTTTTAGAGTATCACAATACAGTTGAACGAATATGAGTTATTTGAAAGAAGAAAGAACTTAAGTGTTTAAAGATAAAGCTGCTTTGGCTGCTTCAGATTTCCACTGATTGAGCGCAGACTTCTGCAATTGCCTCTGCAGCTGTTTCAGGCTTCAGTGCTACTCTTTTAACTTGACATTCTGGAAATTAGTTAATTTAGTTTTAAACAGCTGACTTACTGTTAAGCAATAAAATACATCTCTTTAAGAATCATTTCTCTCCTCAAGAAAAGAAATTACATAAGCAACATAAACATACAAGCTGCAAGCTGAGTGGCAAATTCTTTGCTGCTGTAAAGCCTCCAAGGGCCTGAAGAAGGGCTCTCCCTTGCCTGAGAGATGAGCCACAAGGAAGAATCCATGTGGAGACAGGTTCAATTATGACTTTGATGGAGAAGAGGAATACTTTGAGGACAATGTAAAAATGGCCAGAAAGCGAGAAAGCCATCTCCCAAACACCGGAGTTCTCCAGAGTGGTCCCCAGACCACAGTATCTAGTAGGAACTCATTATAACAGAAAATTCTTGAATCTCCCCCAGGCTTGATAAAAAATTCTGGTGGTAGAACTCCAAACTCTACACTGTTACAAAAATCCTACAGGTGATCCAGATGTCTGCTAATGTTTGAGAAATAGTGACCTAACACAACCTCTCTGGTCACTTTCTAAATTTTCTTCTTAGCTTCTCTAAAGTTTTCTTTAATTCCTGAGATACCTCCAGGAATTAAACAGAGGCTGTTCTTACTAGGTTACTGCCCCTCAACCTAATTTATTTTAGGGTACTGTGTATGAATGAGTTCTCACTATATCCAATAAGGTTCTTAATATGTCAAGTGCCCAATCAATGGAAAATAATTAAAATTGATAATACAGTAAGAACATGTTTAGTGAGTGGGAGTTCAAAAGAGGAAAAAAGAATTCAATCTATTTGGTTTTAAATCTACTTTGTTTGCTGTCTACTTTTGAGCAAATTCATTTGCTTGCTAGCAGCAAAATATTGTCATGAAATATATTTTGAAAACATGGATTTTTAGGCCTTTTCCCTGCATTTTTACATAGTTATATCCAACACTTATTTATTTTCCTAAGAGAGGTCCTTTCTCATTTTTGTCTAGAACTTCAATAGTTTACTAGGAAGCTAGGAGCATGCTTTTGAAATTAATCATCTAATCATCTAAATAATTGAAGGCTAATAACAGAGTTAGGAAATTTACCAATTGAAACTAATTTTTAGAAAATATAGCTTGCTATCTTTTTTGAGATTAGTTTTGGCAGACAAATGTTAATGGGTAAAAAAAAATCACTCACTGTACATAATTAAAATATTTGGCTGGCGGCGGTGTCCGACCGGGGATGCGGAGGGCGGCCGGGCAGGTGGGGCGCCGCCCGAAGGGCCGGGCGGAGAGCTGGGCTGCAGGCGCCGCCGCCGCGCTGCCCGCGCCGCCCCGCAGCCCGCCGCGGGAGGAGCGGGCGGCTGCCGGCCCGCGGCGCGCGTCTGGCAGAGCCGGGCGGGCGCGCCGGGACCACCCAGCGATGCTGCCGCCGCCTGTGTAGCGCGCGCCCGAGCGCGCTGCAGAGAAAGAAATGAACACGCCCACGAATGCTAGATGCCTGTGAGCTCCCTCGGCGGCACTGAAAAGGCAGAGTGGAGGCCTCCGAGTACCGGCTCCTTGCCCTGGGTCTTGGCGCTGCCCCTGCTGCTCGCGGTCTACCATGGAGACGCTGTCCCAGGATTCGCTGCTGGAATGTCAGATCTGCTTCAACTACTACAGCCCCCGGCGGAGGCCTAAGCTGCTGGATTGCAAACACACCTGCTGTTCGGTGTGCCTGCAGCAGATGAGGACGAGCCAGAAGGACGTGAGGTCCCCCTGGTGCCTCGGCATCACCAAGCTGCCCCCCTGGCTTCTCCGTGTCGCAGCTGCCCTATGACCCCGAGGTCCTGGCCGTCATCGCCATTCAGCACACCTCCGAGCACTCTCCGGTCTTCATCAAACTTCCTAGCAATGGGTGCTACATGCTGCCCTTGCCCATCTCCAAGGAGGGCACACTGCTGCCAGGAGACATGGGCTGCCGCCTGCTCCCCGGGAGCCAGCAGAAGTCCGTCACCGTGGTGACCATCCCTGCGGAACAGCAGCCGCTGCAAGGCGGGGCTCCGCAGGAGGCGGTGGCCGAGGAGCCGGACAGGCGGGGCGTGGTGAAAAGCTCCACCTGGTCGGGCGTGTGCACTGTCATCTTGGTGGCCTGTGTCTTGGTCTTCCTCCTGGGCATCGTGCTCCACAACATGTCTTGCATTTCTAAGCGCTTCACTGTGATATCCTGTGGCTGAGGCGGGGTGCAGGGAAGGCTCTTGTGGGTGCCAACTTAGGGGTTGAGTAGGTGTTGGTGACGGGATCCCAGCGAGATGATGGGGGGCGACACTGACCATTTGGTGCTGAGCGCTGGCCTCTGGGTTGCCACTTGATTCACCTGAAGACAGATGCCAAGGGAGGAAGGTGATGGTCTCTACAAGATGCCAGGTGAATTGTTCTGAGTGTGGATGGCAACGGCTTTGAAGATGATTGCATGCATCCTCATAATCATGAACTAAATGGGCTGTGACTTATGAGTTTTCAAGATCATGTTATGAGATAGACATACTCTACTCAGACCTTAAAGCCTACATGTGCATACCATGTGATCTCTAAATGCGGTAGATGAAAATAAAGATGCTGTGTATACAAGTAGAATTAAACCTTGAATCCATGTAAAAAATAATTCAGTGAAGACATACACTGCAGGCTTCTTTGCTTTTTTTTTTTTTAATGGAACCCAGTCTTCATTTAGTTGCTAAGAATTTTTTTATAGATATATATTTTGAATGGAACCCCAAATCAAAATAAGTGAAATGGACAGTCGTGTTTTTGTTTTTTTTTTTTTTTTTTTTTTTTGGAGAAAATATTTGAACAAGTGTCTCCCGTGTGTTGTGTTTTGTCAGGTACCTTCATTTTTCTTCACTGGTGATTAGAGCTTGCTACGTGTTTATTAAGCTGGAAGCCCAACAGGGAAGCAATAAACCAAGAAATAAGGAGAAATGCCTAATCCCGCAGGAAACCCGTATGCCAGTTTTTCTCAAGCCATCTCACAAAATAAGAATTTAAAATGTAAATATTGTGTACTTGTGTGTATATGTGTGTGTGATTTGATTTACCTCAGGTTTTTGAGTCTTTTCAGAAGAACCCCAGGATTAAGACCTCGTGGGCATGAAGAAGTCAAGTATCTGAAACGGTGGGCACCTCGATCCTGCCAATGAGACGTCCCCTATGCGACACCCCAGTACTCACCCCTCTGCTCTGTGTTTAAGTCCTGTATTTTTTAAGGCACAAATGGAGAGTAACGAAAGTTTGACTTTTCTCCTAGTTCTGGAGTATTATAAAAGCCACACTTGTTGTTAGCAATGGCAAAACTGATGGGCATTTCAAAAGGCCGTCCACAATTATTTTTTTTGAAAGATGCTGTTCCTTGAGCATTAGACCTTTTTGAATTCCAGTTTCCTCTTGTTGGTGTAAGCAAGAAAATCTTCTGTATTTCAAAATATGTTTTCATTGAGAGAAATGGCAAGGAAGACTTACTATTCACATTCCTAATGTAAGTGTTTTTAAATGTGTAATGGTTTATAAATGTTCATAAAGAAAGAAAAAAAATAAAATAAAATAAAATATTTGGGGAAAATGGCTGCAAATAGGACCTATAAAATGTTATATTTTAAATGCAACTTAATCCTATGGTTTTGCTTGTTTGTTGAATGTTCTTTAGATTGAGATACTATTTATACAATGCTGTTTTAAAGTATTAATTTACTGTGTGATATATTTGATTATCTTAATTCTTATGTCTAATCAATATTCCTTGTTATTCTAGAAAAAGTAGATGAAACTGAAAAGAATGACAATTACAAGCAAATAAAAATTATAGGAAACTTTTTTGCACTGAAATCCACTTCAAAGCTCCTATACCTTGGGAAATGAAAGGAATGGGGGTTCTTAGTATATATTTGTGAAACTAGTTAATTTGGACTTCTCAGATACTCATGAGAAATTCTAAAGTAAGAATTGAGGTAACACTTTGTACTACCTAAAATAATACTTAAGACAGTGATTGGAAACTACAACTACGACTTGTTGTCGTTTTACTCATGTCTGAAAGTTTTCTATATATTTTGTCATTTTATAATAG
This sequence comes from Urocitellus parryii, assembly GCF_045843805.1. Taxonomy (NCBI): domain Eukaryota; kingdom Metazoa; phylum Chordata; class Mammalia; order Rodentia; family Sciuridae; genus Urocitellus; species Urocitellus parryii. The sequence goes on along the minus strand of NW_027554094.1, from coordinate 3,080,636 downwards.
CATTAGTCATTGAAATACCTTAGTTATTTATTTTTTCCCCTGTAGTTAATAGATTGGTCTAAAAAGTACATAGATATGTATATGAAAAAATATCATTCACTGCTGGAAAGTAATCTATAAAGACTTTCTGCTGCTTCTCAACTAGTGAAGAGAAACCAGTTTGCTGTTTAATTCTCTAAGATGCTAGATATGCATTAACTGAGGAGAAGGAGTGATGTAGAGTGGAAATGCTAACTCGCTGGGTTACTGAAAGACAAATAAACATAATGTCTCTTTTGACTCAGTTTCCACATATGAAAAGCCATTTCAGTTTTCTGCATTACTACTAACTGCCATTAAGGCCACTTGTGGACCCAGGCTGATAGACAGCAACCCACATTTCAAGGTGACCATACAAGAAGGAAAGAAAGAACTTGGATGTATCCCCTCTGGCAGCTGAGAGGTGTTGATGCCCTCAACTACCCTCACATGAATGGCTGTGGAAGCCACTTGCAGGGAGGATACAATGTATGATCCAGTGAGCCCCAGAGGGAGGAGAATCAGGGGAATGTGGTCCCCTTTCCCAGAGACCAGAGACAGTAGAGTGCAGCAGAGAAGAGCTCAGTGACTCAGAGGAAACCATGGGAAGGAGAAAGGGATGTGGGATGTCCTCTTGACTGGCCATGTGGCCTGAGGTTGTGACAAGGGCTGTTTCTCTTTCTGGGGTTCCTAATAGGATCCTGGGATCTTGTCTATTCAGATGCTTCAATGAGTTCCCGTTCTGGGATCTGTTATGGAGAACAGGACTCAGTCTCTGCCTCCCTGAGTCTGCATGGGGCAGGAGTATGCTCCAGGCCTGTGTGTGATCCCTGGGCTCAAGCTGGGCTTTGCAGGCGAAGGGAGAGTGAGGCAAGTGTGCAAGGGCAGGAGAGGATGCAACAGATTGTTTAAAATTAGGATTTCTGAGATGCAACATGGTCTGGAATCAAGATTTTAGGCAACTGAGTGTGCTCCCTTCAGTTGGGCTGATGAAGAAAACATCACAGCATGGCTACACAGACTTGGCTTCTCAGTTCTGGAGGCCAAGGCCTGGTTGCCTGGTCATAGTCTCTCTTCTTGGCATGTCTTCTAAAAGCCTTCCTGGAGATGCAGGCAGAGAGTGCTGGTCTCCTCATAAGGCCACTAATCATGACTCAGGGCCTCTGATCCTACCCATCCACTATGGCTGGGGAAGAGAAAACCAACCCAGGAGAAGGCATTGCCAGTAAGGCACAGGAGCTTGGCCAGCCCTCAGGGGGAGATCATGGTCAGTGCACTCTGAAGGAGCAAGCGCTCATGGGCATTTGTGCTATAACTGTGGTGATTAAATGGCAGAACCCACAATGGGCCCAAATGAGTGGGACAGGGCATGAGAAGACAAGGGGAAACACAGCCTAATATGTTCCTTGTGCTCATGGGGAGGACGTGCATGCGGGCTGACCCATGAACTGAGAGTCCTAGTCACAGGCACAGGTCCTCGGGGAACTGAGCACCTGACATGAGCTAGAGCAAGTCTGGACCAATTCTGTACCCGGGCAGGTGTGAGCTTCACACCCACCCCCAAAACAATTTTAATTGTTTTGACTTTGAATAAATATTACCTTCATAACACACCATAACTGGTGACTCCTGCACAGCCAGGCTTTTAGAAGAGCTTTTATTGTTTTATCAAAGCAAAATCATACAAGGCTCTTGGTGGCCTCTCTGAACTTAAAAAGTACATGCTGCAATCCAAGATTTAGATGATGGTGCCGCCACCTTCTGTGGCATGGGCATGAAGCAGGGGCACTGTCCATGAGTGTGCTGGCATCCAAGATACCCTGATAGGTCATGGCAGGTTGTGGGCTACAGTTACACAGTCAAACATCCTGTGAGAGAAAGCGGCAGCATTTCTGTTATGAAAACCCCATAAGCACTGTAAAGGCGATGGCTGTTACTTAAATAGTTTCAACTGTGCCTTGTGGTGAAGCCAGCACATTCTTGGGGCTGATGATGCCCATCTGTTGAAAAAGGAGGTTTCTTCCCCACAGCCAAGACCTGAGCGGTGACCCTTCTGGTTTCTATAATGGGACAGGCAAATCCCCATCCAGGGCACCCCCCACATGTCTGACTGGGTGCCTGGTGAACAGCTGACCCACTTCTCTTTGGCTTTGTGGAATGATGGTAACCTTTATGTCTCTGCATTATACTTTCCCTGACTATCAATATGAACAAATGATTTGATACTTTCTGCTTCTAAATACAAAGGCAGCCAATAATTGGAGCAGGTGTATGTGTGTGTGTGTGTGTGTGTGTGTTTGTGTGTGTGTGTGTGTGTAGATTCTCTGTCTTCTCGGTATCAATAGCTATGATTTTACCAGGAGCCCAGATGGATTATGGTTAATGCCTTTGAGAAAGATTTTGTTGTTTTAAATTCAATAAAGTTTTCCTACTCTGCTTTTATTCTGTTGTTTGCTTCACTGAATCCAGTCTAGAATGTCTGTTTCTTTCCAGCAAAACACAGCTATTTGAGAAAGAAATATGCTTTAGATAATAGATTTTCCTAGTAAATACCAGACCAGGTACATTGTATTTTTTTCACAACCCAAGTACTTTGTTATGGTAGTGCACAGCACAATGAAATTATATTTTGCAGACTTCAAAGTGAAGCTTGCAGAATAGGAAACCGAAACCTGCCCTGTGAAATAAGACAGACACAGTGGTGCATTTAGCCAGTGTCAAGACAAATGGTCACACATGACATCTGGCCATTGAAGGAGCAGGGGACATGGCCCAGGCCACCTGGAGGCATGCTTAGCAGTGTGGTCTTCGCTCCTGCTGTCCTACCCTGCTTCCTGCCCTGGCCTCCTGGGGCAAACCTGAGTGAAATCCATCTGCATGTGATGTGGCATTCCTGTGTGGGTTGAGGGGAGCATGTCTTCACCGTCCTGAGGTCTTCCCTTGCCAGGGAAGGATCCTGACCCACTCTCCACAGGGAGAAAGCCCAGGACAGAGATGGAGCAGGCATCTTACCACAGCATCCTCAGCACTGGTCACTGTGCATCCTACCCACCATGGGCCTGCCACTTGGAAAGCCCAGCTCAGTTTACATCCCTTCCTATGGCCATGCTCCCCAGGTTCGTGGTGCTTTGCTGAGAAGCCTTCCCACCAGATGATGTGCAAGTAAGTGTCCACTGCCAGTGAGCCTGAGAACCTCCTCTGCAAAATTATCCCTGGCTCTTCTTTTTCTCTTTAGGAGTTAGCATAGCACTTGGAAAATCAAACTGTGTCATGAACAAGCAGTAAGGAATGTCTTGAACATTCTAGAATGTACACTCCAAAGTGTGATTCTGAGTGTTTGTGTCCTGGTATCATGGATCTGAGCTATGAAAAGGACCAACAACTTCCACCTGTGGGGATAATAGGGGAATGATGCAGTGCTGAGGGCAGGATTCCCAGGGGTTCACAACTCTCCACTCTGCAATTTATTGCTAAGACTGGAAATTATAAGAAAATCTATAGACATTGGGAAAAACATTGTAAAAACTACCAACCATTCTGAATTTAACTGCAAGGAATATGTTATTAAGGTAGCAAGCAACAGAATATTGTAAATAATTCTTAAATGTTTATAGAGATAACACGTGCTGCCTTGTGAATAAACAAGAGCAATCAGAGTGTGTGGAGTGGCTACTGTAATGGAGAACTCTGTCTTGCAACTAATTTTCACATTCACTGTTTAAAGGGTCATTTGGAAAGTAATTGTTCTTCTTCTTATGTGCTCACTAGCTCACATTTAGAAATATTTCTCTTAAAATATTTCTCTCCTACTTATACTATTAGAATTGTTCTCTGTATGTGGAGCTATGTATGTGCACATGTATATTTAAATTATGTAAATTCTTTAGTTTATGAAAAAAGAAAGAAAGAAATGCAAGCTTAACATTTGTGCAAACAATTATTTCCTTTTCTGAACACTAAGAACAGAAATTGCAAGGTGAGGTTACTTCTACCCAGAGATGAATACGTGATATTTTCCTAGTAGAAGTGCTTTATTCCTTGCACTGGACGTTCTGAAGCTGTAGGAGGGATGTCAATACGCTCTCTGGGTCTGCTGCACAGAGATCCAGAGGGGTCTCCAGTGGAGGCTTTTAGGAGGTTCATGACCCAGGAAAGGGTGGTATGGGCACCAGGTGGCCTCCAGGGTGCCTTCCCTCACTCTCTCGCCAGCACCAACCTTGTTGCAGTCATACTGAATCCTGATCTGGTTGAAGATGAAACCCTTGGGTGTGTAGACCTGGGTCACTTGCTACAGTGTGGACCCAAGGCTGAAGGCCCCTGTGCTGGAGTGCTCAGCTCCCTAGGATATCATACCAGGGCATGGAACGGCTTGCTAAGCCCCAGGGGGAAATAGACAGAGGATGGTGTGCCAGGGATAATCCAGCTCCTTCCCCATCCCCAGTGGAAGTGAGATGAGTGCTAGTGCTACTTTAGCTCTGGGGTTCAGATTGGAGAGACACTGAGAACTCCTGAACCCTTCACTCCACGGCTTCCCAGAAAGCCTTGATGCTCTGGGAACAACAAATGCAAGAAGATTTTATAGCAATTGGGATATTCCCAGTGGGATTGGGCTGACAATACTTTGGGATTCTGCCCCACTGGGGATCAGGAACCCCAACCATTGGATTGTATGCATATCCATCTCTTTTCTTACTTCCTAGTTCTTTAAAAACAAGGAACACTAGAATAAACAAAGGAAGAGCCTTCTTCTGATCCCATGCGGAAATGGACAGAATATATGGAGCCAGACTGAGGCCTGACCCCCGCCTGGGCCTCCTACCCATGTCGGACCATGGCTGAGCCCCATACAGGGAATGAGGCCATGGGCCAGAACACGGACATGTGAGGATGAGCCTGCTTCTGCTGCCACCCCACCTTCCCAGCCTAGGATTTTCTGCCACTCCTTAATAAATATATCTCAACACTCCACGGGCAGCAGTTGGCTGGCCATGATCACACACTCCATATCAATCCTTACTTATTCAATCCTAGTTTTACTAAAACCATTTGGGTAAATCCCATGTACTGTGAGAAATTATTAAGGTTAATTTTCTTTAATTTGAGAAGCTCAACAAAGCTAAATCAAAGATACTAAAACAGTTAGTATCCTGACAGTCATACATTAGTGTCAAGCCTGGCCCTAAGGCAGATGTTGGCCTATGGGATGTGACAGTCTTGTGAGGGCTCTGACCTGTCAGGATTCATACAGTGATGGGTTCACATGCTAATGATTTTGGGGAACTTTGTGATATAAGTAAATTCTCTCAATGTCTCCTGGCCACTTGGATGTTAGTGCTTTGCACCCTGATGTTCTGCCTTATCAAGGACCCAGACACAATAAAGTCACATGACCACAGACAAAAAACAAAGTAAACCTTTTGTCCTTTTAACTTGTTTCTCTCAGGTGTTTTGTCATGGCAACTGAAAAATGTGAATCAACAGAATATCCCTTCATCTAAAGAACTAGAAATTTTATTTTTAAACTTTACATTGTTTTCTAGTCACAGAACCATTTTCTTTGGAAGATGTCACACTTAATAACACAAGCAACAAGCAACACAAATGTGTTATATAGACTAGTAATATGGTAGTTTGGGCTCAGAAGTGATATATATATATATATATATATATATATATATATATATATATATATATATATATATACACACACACACACACACACACTTATTTATTTTTTGTAATGTTGTTATTTTTTCCATCATATCATTGAAGAAAATGTATCTTGGAATTGTGGTAAGTGCTCATCTAGGTTAATGTCCAGGCAGCAGATGGGCTGGCATGTTCAGGGCCAGTGAGCACAGCTGTTTGTATCCTTCTCTCCTTGTGGTCTGACCCCAGGAAACCAGGGAAGAAAACCAGACCTCAGTGCCAGGAAGGAAATGGTGTGCTGCTGCTTACTTCTGGAGAACCCCCACCAACAGACCAGTGTAAGCCTTTGAGTATCTCTAATAGACAGAGGGCTGCTGGGACATGTAGGCTGTGCTGAGAAGTATAAGGGAAGAATTTTGAAATCAAATAGAATTTGTAGTAATTTAATTGAATATGCTCTGAGACATGCTTCTCTAATGTGGGAGCAGTGTATCTGCTGTGCCCAGGAGCGCATGGGCTTAGAGGCCATGTGTGCAGCCTGTAGTGTGGAGTTAGCTTTCAGAACATGCAAGATGTCAGAGCAGGACATGCAGGTCCTCCAGAGCCTAGACTCCAGGCTCTGCAGACTGCATCCAAGCCCTTCCAGCTTGTGGTGTATCATAAATATGCTTCAGGCCAATTGTTATTTTTTAGTCAAAGGGAAAACTGAAAGCTCTCCAAGTGGACTCAGGCACATGACAGGGTGTGTGATGGTGCATATGTATCTGTTGTCTTTGGGTGTGTTTCTGGGAGGAATGCATATAAGGCATGCCACCCCCCGCTGTGGCACTTGTCAGGGTAACCATGTGAACCCTTGTGAAACGGTGCTTGTGTGTCCTGGTGAGCACATCATGGTGCCTGACATGTGAATGGACTTGGGGGTTTAGGGCCATGATGCCAGGGAGGTTTCTCCTGTGCTGTGCTGTGAACCACAGAGCAGTTCAGTGCTGGCCTAGGCACCTGTAGGGCCTGTGGTCTCCTCTCCAGGAACTCCTAGTGCCAGACCTTCTCTACCACTGAACCACACCTTCTCAGAAAATCCCCTCCAACATCACTACCTTCCATAGCTCCCACATTTTCCATTATGCTCCAAAAGCATTAATTAATTCAGGAGAACATGAGATGCCAAGGTTAGCACTCAAGAGCCCCTTCCCTGGGAGCCCCATGGTGACATCTTCCACTCTTTTTCAGAGTTGTGTTGCTGGGCTGAGTGTGTGCTCCAGTTTTCCTACCATTCCTGGCCTTGACCCTTGCTTCAGCAGGAGCTGATGGTGATGGTGTTTTGCTCTCCATGTCTCTGTCCCTTCCTGATGATGGTCATGCCCCCAGCAGCACTGTACAGCATATGATGCCCTACTGGAGTTTACAGGAACATTACCATGCTCATGGATGTTTGGTGTGCACTAGCTCTGAAGCCTCAGACCTTCCTCTGTCCCTCTCCATACCTTGAAAACATTTAACTTCACTGTTTCCTAACTATTGCCCCTGGCACTCAGGGTAAGGGAATATCATCACTAAGATGGGACCATGGAAGAGAAATCAATGTCAGAGGGAAGGCCTGGAGTCAGGCAGAGCTGGCCTGCCCTAGACATTGCTAACACTGCTGAGGGGAACACTGGGTCTGTGCTGCATAGATGGGATGCAGGATGCAGGATGTCAGGCTTCAGACACAAGTATGAGTCCTTCTCAGAAGGTACCTGAGGCTCTGAATATCAGTGAGTTTCCTAAGAGTGATTATGGGAGAGAGCATCAGGGTCACACACTGCTCATGATGCCACAGCTCTGGATACTGATGGACCCTTGAGAAAGGGTGAACCATGCATTGGCTTCCTGTCATGCTTTCCTCTCTGCAGGGTGATTTCTTTTGTCTAAAAATATGCCCTGTGGGGTTAACCCATGAGAAAGTGAAGGTTAGCTGTGTTGAGCTGCAGCCTCCAGAACCCAGGACCTTGGAGTGGGGGTGAAGTTCTCGCTTCCTTCTGGGCAGCTATACCTGCACAGCCCCTTGGGCACTCTGTAACACTTCTACAAGGGTCTGTGTCTTTGGGGTGCTCCATGCTGCCCTGGACAGGACACACAGCTCAGGGCTGGACCAGCAGGATACAGTAGCCTCCGTCCCCCTTGACCCCCATCAGATTCCCACATCAGGACTGTACAGCTCCCACCCTTCAGGCTGAAGCTCAGTCCAGGCAGCAGATGAACTCTGTGGCCATTGTGGGGATCTCTTCCCTGCTGCCATGATGGTCTAACATCCACATGTGTTCTGGTGCTCCATGGAGCTTCCCAGGGTGATGAGATGAGACCTCAGGTGATGAGATAGGATCTCAGGCACACTTCACATTGGGCTATGGGTTTCAGTGTAACTGAGGCACTCTCTGCTTTTTCTCCACCCATGCATGCACAATATATACTCAAAAGACATTATATATTTTTATGTTTTATTGTAGCAAATTGGTAGATGTTAGAATTCAAAAGATAACCATAAAAATATAACTTCTTGTGAAGTTGGTCCAAAGAAAACTTTAAGAGAGACACAATAAAAAGCATTTAGAGGGGCTGAGGTTGTGGCACAACACTACAGCACTCACCTAGTGTGTGCGAGTTGCTGGGTTCACATAAAAATTAAAAAAAATAAAAATATAAGTATTGTGTGAAATTACAACTAATTTTTTTAAAAGCATTTAGAAAGAAAAAAAATAGAAAAAAATATCAATCACTTATATCCTTCATCAACACCAAATGATTTCTACCTGTGCCTTACGATGAGGTGGTCCTGCCTTGGATGACATGCTGCCTGTTCAGAAGATGATTAAAACCTGCCCAGCAGTGAGCTTCCCATGCCCTAGAAGCATAGCTGGCTCTGTCCCTCAGCAATCCCTCAACCCCATGGCCAGGATCCATGCTGACCACACCTGCATCCCCACAGCCAGGCTCAGGGCTGACCACACCCACATTGCTCTTGGCTATTTTTGGTGTGTGTTTGGACAATTTTGTTCATTTTCATTTCTCTTTGTAAATATGCTCCTAACCTCAGTGTTTTGCAGGGAGTTAATAGTTATAGTCCTACATCTTTGTTCTTTGAGGCTTGCCCATTAGAGGATTGATTGAAAGGTGCATTATTCTCAGTTAACAGCTATAGAGACTGAGCTGCTGCTGATCCAGGATGGTGACACCATGCTGAAAGAAGATGGACTATATTGTGACAGCCCCCAGGAGGGTGGAAGAGCAGTGCTGGGGACCCATGCACACCATCAGCAGGCACTGGCTCCTGGTGAGCACATCACAGGGCTTCCTAATGTGAAAAGGCAAGCCTGGTTTATTCCCCATTCAAATAGGAAATTGTGGTTGATACTTCAGGTGCTCATTCTTTTCTACAATGCCTTAGATAAATGGGCTGCTCAGACCAAAATGAACATTTGTTTCTCATGTGATCAATATGCTCCATGTAAACATTCTCAGTTTGGGGATGAGATCCAAGTTTTATTTTAAACTTGGTGTATTTTTTTCTTCTTCTTTTGAACAGAGTGATGCATCATGCCAACCCTTTATGCACTGAAACACACCACCAAATGCTCTCCAGAATTGAGCCACAGGGTCAGGGTGTCTGGTGTTGGGTTTGGAGGGGCATGCACAGGGTGGGTACTCAGCAGGAATGGATGCTCTGGGCCCTTCTGTTGTGCTAAGCTTGTGCATTAGCACACTGATTCTCATACATTGCAGATGAGAAAGCAAAGCTCAGTTCAGAAAAGGAAGAAAGCTGGTTGGCCTGTTCCTGGACCCTGGACCAGAGCTCAATTGCATGGGTGTCTGATACCCTGCTGGATCAGCACCTCTAGTCCCAAAGAGCAAACCTCAAGGTCATGACTGTTGCTCTTGTGTGGAGTTAGATAATTTGGACCACAAACCGCAGTTATCACAAAGGACTCAAATTAGGCTCTTGGAAAGCCTCCAAGAGTATTAGCACCATCAGCCACAGCTGTGTCATGGAGTCAGGGAATGGCCTCTCTATGTAAGAACAGAGTAGTACCTCCCTGAGTCACACATGAGCAGGTCACTACTCCAACCTACATTCCAGGAAACACCTTCTTCCCACAACTGCCACTGGCAATGCCTTGGGAGCATGTCTCTCCATGGTCTTGGCTGCTGTCCCCTTCACCTAGCAGGGGCAAAGCACTCATAATGGCACTAAACCCCATTATCTCACTTCTTTACACAGTTCAAGACCTCTGAAAGGAATGTTAGCAGAAACAAACATCCCATTCTGCTTCTACCCCCACAAAAATCCCATTCTGCTTCTACCCTTCATGTTAGTATTTCCCATAAGTTGATAAATTTTTATGTATCAATTTTTCACCTCCTGGGTCTAATCTTTAAAAAAAAGAGGAAGAGGGGGAGAAGGAGAGAAAGAAGAGAGATAAAAAGCTAAGTTTCAGGGGCTGGGATTGTGGCTCAGTGGTACAGAGCTTGCTTAGCACATGTAAGGCCCTGGGTTTGATCCTCAGCACCACATAAAAATAAATAAATAAAGGTACTGTATCCAATTACAACTAAAAATAAATATTAAAAAAAAAAACAAGTTTCAGTTTGTGCAGGACAAAACAGTGTGGGTGTGGAGGCAGAAGGGTTTGCCTCCAGACTGGCAGGGTGCAGGCAGAGTAGGTATTGGCCTCTGAAGGCAAGCTTTCTGGAGAGGGACCATCCTCAGTGGTGCAGCCCCACCTGTGAGCCAGGATAGGAAGTCAGGCTGAGAAGTCCAGGCCCCTTCCTGAGCTTGTGCCCCAAGGACTGCAGTGTGAGAGGCCTGCAGGGAGGCAGGCACCTCCTGTTGACTTATAGAGTCTGAAGACCAAAGACAGGTCTTGTGCTGAGCCTCCAGGCCTCTGCCTGCACAGTGGTCTCCACCCAGAGCTTATGATGGAAACACAGGAGTAGTGTGAACACCAAGCAGGCTCCCCAAGGTTCCCAGCAGACTTCCAATCATGAACAAGAACCTCTCTGGCTGAATGCTGCCCTCAAGAAGTACATGTGAGCAAACTCCGGCCCCAGGCACCATCTGCTGAGATGGCAAAGTAGCTTGCACAGGCTGCCTCCTAGCAGAGCCACCAAATGCACACATGGCACAAGGCACATTCCACCACAGGGCAGACCAGGCTGTGCTGGCAGCTCGCATTTCTGCTGGCAAGTGCCCACAGAGGGGTTCTGTCTCAGCCCAAGTAAACACAAAAGTTTGGGGGATGGTTTTGTTTTTTCTTGAAATCTTTTTGTGCCTCCCACTTTCCTTAAAGGACCATTTCCACTGTACTCATATGTGAAGTCTTGAGACAAGAAGCCAGGTTTATTGTTGGCTCAGTACAGAAAAAGAAAATAAAACCAGTTTTCTGTTGTTTAACCAGAGGGATCCCATCATACCCATGATGATAGTAGAGGTGCTACTCCACAGAATGGGGCATGCTGCACCTACAAAGGAGTGAGAGACATCGAAGATACCCACCGCATGGCAGTGAGTAAGAGCACTTCTGCAGGTTATGGGTTTGTTCAGAAGCAGAATCCTAACTTTTCTCAACAGCAAGGCTTCCCAAAGTGGTATCCCAGCAGGGCAGGACCTCAAACACAGATGGACTGGTCAGATGACTGCAAAAGGTGGGCAGTGGACTCCTCTGGCCAGAAGCACCTCCATTCATCAGGCTTCAAGACCTGCTCTCAATACCATGAATACAAGCTATAATGGGTTTCTGTCACCTTGGCAGTGGTGAGAACAAGCAGCACTTCATGGAGCCCACAGGAGCAGTCACAGGATGACAAGTACTATTCCAAAGTAGTGAGGATGATAACTAATTTTGGAAAAAACTAGATGGTTATGAATCAAGTCCACAGAAAAAGTTGTTAAATTCCTGAGAAATGGGCTGGGGATGTGGCTCAAGCGGTAGCGCGCTTGCCTGGCATGCGTGTGGCCCGGGTTCGATCCCCAGCACCACATATAAACAAAGATGTTGTGTCCACCCATAACTAAAAAATAAATATTAAAAAAAATTCTCTCTCTCTCTCTCTCTCTCTCTCTCTCTCTCTCTCTCTCTCTCTCTCTCCCTCTCCCTTTAAAAAAAAAAATACCTAGGACTCTCCTTCCCCCTCCACCAAAAAAAAAAAAAAATTCCTGAGAAATGAGCAGTCCATCCTTTGGATAAAATAGGTGGCAAAGGTGCATAAGACACATTGTGTGTATGTGTTGTCCCTGCAAGTTCCCAGAGAGCATGAGCAAAGACTGTCAGGATGTTCTCCAAACCAAGCCAAAAGTGGCTATGCCAGAATCATTAGCATTTTTATACTAAAATATGATATTAAGAAAAACCATTATAGGGTTGGGGTTGTAGCTCAGTGGCAAAGTACTTGCCTGGCATGTGTGAGGCCCTGGGTTCAATTCTCGGCACCTTATACAAATATATAAAATAAAGGTCCATCAACAACTAAAAAAAATAAAAGAAAAGAAACGCCGTCTCCCTGCTTTCTTCCTAAGGAACGTGGCCAAGTGTAGAGAGAAAGATTAATGACTCTGAGGTAGAATACTTGTGAGACTTTCCTTAATTTAAAAATTTCCCTCTTACAGATTTTGGAGTCAAGTTATAAAAAATATCAGTGTTAGGCCTCTGCAGAAGGCTGATTTAGATACTAAAATAAAATACTGTTCGAAGTATGGCAGCTTAGTGTGCATTTGCAAACCCTCCATAAAATGTCATTATGTTGTAGTAGGATTTAAAATATTGAATCATGCAGTGACCTTTCCTTAGAAGGAAGAGGTTTAACCCTGAAGCAAAATTATTGAGAGTTGCCTATATCAATTTAGAGCTCTTTATACTCTAGCAAATGTAGAATTATTTTTCTCAGATTATGTGGTTCCCAAATTAATAACATCAGGGTAATTTAAAATTGCACATTCTGCCTCCATATTATATTGGTTAAGCCTGGATTTCTGCTTCAGTGTCTTCCTTTCCCACAGAGCCATTCAAGGCTCAGTACCCCCAATACAATTCTATGGCTAGGCTTTGAGCTCAGTGAAGCTAGGTACAGAGGACTCAGAACAAATGGACAAGCAAATTAATATTTAAAATACAGTAAGCTCATCTAACTGCAGGCTCCCTGTTGACTTACAAGTTGATCAGCAAGTCCCAGAAATTAGAGGCTAACTGAGCTCATGCAGAAAGGCTGTGCTTCTTTGCTTTTCTAAGCCTGTGCACAGAGCTGAGATTCAGATGTGGCTGGAGTGAAAACAAATTCAAATTTCCAAAAGGAGAAAGAGAATTAAAAACAGAGACAAGAAAATCTCCTCAAACAATGACATTGGTGGTGACAGTGACTCTCCCTTAGCAGCCTGGAGTGTTTAATATATTAAAATGGTTCATCTTCTTGCAGTGGACTTTTAATAACTCTACAGGTGAGAATCTGTGCTTCATATTTATTCATGTTGTCACTCCCCCTCAATCTATCTACACATCCTGATGTGCTTGTCTGGTAAACTTTATGGCCTGAGTGCACACAGCCCCAAGAGCCTTGTTATTACCTTCATAAATAACCTGGTGCTCCTGCTCCCGCTAATCCCTCATGCCTTCCTGTGCCCTGCCACAGCTAATAAGTGCTTTGCCATGATCACTGATTCATATGCATGGGCACCTGTTCCCTTCATTCAACTTGCCCTGCTAAAGTAACACGACAGAGACAAATGTGATTTTGACTGGATCTTGTCAAGGAATAAGGAAACCGATCTGGAAAATTCCCCTTAGGGGCCAATTTATACAGACAACCAATTTTAACAACTGGGATTAATCTCTTCTTTCTTCCTTCCTTAGCAATAATACTTGGAAATAAATATAAATCATATTGAGTATTATGTTAACACATTATTGCTTTAAAATGGTCTAATATTCATGCAAATATCTACAATGAGTGAGTTGTGAGAAACTGCCAATATTATATATTTCCAAAAGTTTAAAAATACACATTTATCCCCAATACTAACTTTTATAGTCTAAGTTTGATTATGCAATATTAACCTTTTATATTAGGATAATAGATATTTTAATTCTGCAATTATTTTAATGCTTAGATTTCAAATGTAATTACATCATTGGTGTCATTGTGCGCACCAACATATGTACAAGTTGCATGCCTGTCCCAGAACCTAGACCTGAAGGACTGAAAAACTCTGTTGTCCTAGGTACAGGCATTGAGTGAGCCCATTAGAAACCCTTCAGTCCAAATCTTAACACTGAAAGCATGCTATTTTTAAAGGAAATGCCGTAGTGTAATATATTAGCATTTCTTCATAAAATCATTACATGGAACATGCACAAAGTGGGATGTCAGAATCAAACTTAATAACTTAGTGACTGTAGCAGTTTTAGGTTGGGACTGTATTTCAAAATTCATGAAAAACCTCTAGCAATGCTACTTCAGTACCATGGTCCCATTATCCTGAATTTGGGGCTGTTTGTGCCCATGCAATACAGAGATACCTAGGTTTCACCCTGCCACTGGGCATTGTGAAAGTTTGCCCACATTCCAATGTTGAACTATTATTTGTAACTGTTGCAATATAAAATAAATTAATCAAAATGCAGGATGTATAATCTAGATATGACAACATTCCTGGTTATAACTTTTAAAATTATGTACTAAATATTTATTATTTCTCCCAACAAATTACAGCCATCTTTGCAGAAGGCATAGAAAGTAATAATTTTCTAAACTAAGTATTTTTTCTATTAGTTTCCTTTTTTGATGGAGTTTTTAGTAGCATATGGCATTTCTGGCTTTAATGAGGATTCAGCATATTTAAAATCAAATTTTATTTTTAACTATTTTACAAAACTCTCTTTACAGATCACATAGTGTTTGAAGTTTCAAGCATATCCAAATATCTATCATATATAATTTAGGCTGTTAGTTGTGTTTATTATACATGAACTCTGTCTCCAGACTTTGCATTAACTGTACCCCCTGCCTCAAATACTTTTTTTTGGTTTCTGAGACTTTCTTATCTCCTCTCCTCAAGAAACTGGGTTAAATATCCTTTATGAGAATTACACTGCTCTGTAACTATATTTCATGCTTGCTTTCTCACTATATCTAGTCTCTTTGAGGACAAGACATTAGTATGTTCATGATTATTATCTTTGCTACTTGGCGTGAAGCTTGGCACATCATAGGTATTAAATAAGTATTTGTGGAAGAAATGGATAAATTACCAGAAAAAAAATGTTACTTAGTTTCATATTTCTTCCAAATTTAAAAGCCATTATAAATCCCATATGTAAAAATATCCACTTGTTATCTTGATGAACGCTATACTTCTTTATATAAGTGAAAAGTTTCTATTATTTGGTTATATTTTGAATTTGGGACTAGAAAAATTGGTTCTTTAGTGAGAGATCTCTAGTTTCCCTTGAAGAAAAAAATTGTAGATCATCTATTCAGACAACATGTAATTAGCATCCCATGTTATTCATTAATATAAATTTCTGAAATAGCTGGACTTACTTTTTTTAAAGATTCAGAGTTCTGTGTACACTAGTTGTAGAGCTTTGAACGTGAGTGGGAAGTATGGTCCTGTGCTCCCTGCCCATGTAAGTAAACATACAATGAAAAGATTACATTAGTTAAATGTTTCTTCTGTTGTATTGCTATTTACCACCTACCAGAAACTCTGGTTATTTTGGAACCCAATAAGTAGAAGTTCAATAAATTCCTGGGAGAAGCAATACTAGAGTGCAGATCCTTAATCAGCATGTGCCCTGTGAGTGAGTGGTTAAACACATTCACAAACAATTTAATAGATGGAAGTTACTATCTACATGTCATATGCTTTCTGAAAATTAGTAAAAATTTCCTAATGGGGGTTAGTTTACATAATGTGTCAATCTTTCAGTTAAAGTATATGTCTAAGATTAATCCACATACATTCAATAAATTTTTCAAATTTAATCTAGCAAAAGGAATTGAGAAAGATAGTGTTTGTGTGGCCTCTAAGAAGATCTTGATTCTAGAAGACATAAAGTAAAACCTCTAAAGGTCAATAATCATGAGGCTTAGTTCAGAGAATTATATTTTAGGATTTTACAGAAGTTCCTCTTCTACCAGACCCCAGCCCCAAACTGAGAGAACAACCTCTTTTGTTCTCTCCACAGTTCCTTCTTTTAATGCCTCTAGCAAAAACATTTTATACTAACACAAAAATATTTTCCTCCTTTAGCAAGGAGCTAAACCAAGGAACCATGTCATCCACTACTGCCACTAGATTGACAGAGTGTCAGATGGTGAGTGCAGTCTTTACCTGGCAACTGAGCTCCCGGTGGCCTTTGCACACTGGTCCTCCGTGCTGCTCCAATATCCTGAGATCATGTGGTCCACCATCTCTTGGTTGTGTTCAGGTAGCCACTGTCCTTAGGTTCTCCAGTCCCTGCTCCAAGCCACACCTCTTTTCATGGCCCATCTTCCCAGGAATGCTGCTACCACCTTTGCAAACCAATGAAGAACTCAGGATCCAGGATGGTACCAACTTGCCCCTAGGTGCACACTCCCAGCTCCCAGAGTTCTCTGACAACAGGCACTTGTGGCCCCATGTCATATGCTGCCTCTGGGCAGTGACTGCAGCATCTGCCCAAATGGAAGCACTCAGGGCTGGGAAGAGCCACTTCCTATGCCCCTGATTTCCCTGCATGCTCTGGCCATTTCTGTTCACACCTTTACCCCACACTCTGCCCTCTGCCTTTTTTTTCCATTTCTCTATTCTGTGTCCTTTATTTCATATTCCCATTTTCTTGGGCTGCCAACTCCCAAGATGCAAACATAGTTGCAACAAGGTGCCAGGCTGAGTGACGGTGTGCAACAAGGGAAGGGTAATATACACACACCACAAAAGCACACAATCATAGCCTTACTCATTCCCACAAACTTATGCATCACACAAATATAGACTCACAAAAACAGTTCATGCACACAGATAAGCAAACACACAATACCTAGGTATACAGTTGGACATCTCCAAACAGATGCACATTCATTCTCATATATGCATACTCCAGGCACATGTCCTCATGCACACACAGCCATATTTGTTTACCCACACTCACAGTCCAGACATGCAAAGTCTCTTTTTAGTCTCCACAAGTATAAACATTCCCAACCTCTACAGGGACCTGGAAGGTGGCTACCTATGAATCCAGAGGCAGGCTAAGCTCCAGTCTGGCCCAAGGGAGAGTGAAAAGGCAGTGGGACAACAGAAACCTGTTATCTTCCTGTCATAGAAAGCAAGGTGTGAGGAGAACCTACATGCCAAAGAAGCAGTCCACACACTCTGACCTGGAACCCTCAGTAAGGGGCCTCCTGGCTCCTAGAGTTGTCCCCCAGGAGTAAGAATGTTGGGGTATGGAAGGAAGTCTTTATGGTCACAACTGAACCTCTCCCCTTTGTTGAAGGCTGGGCTACCTTAGGCATCCCCTTTCCATATCAACAACCCCCCACACTAGACCTATCCACAGGATCTTATCTTTCCTTTAAGATCTCCTCACTGATACCTGTACCTTCACAAAATGGGGTTTCACTCAGACACCTCAAGGTAATGTCCCCCTCTGAAGGATCCTCATGCTGCATCCGCCCCTGCAGAAAGCTTAAAGACACCAAAGGTACCCTTACCTCCAGTCCAAGACCCCCAAACTAACAGGCCACACTTCCTGCATTGCAGATGAAGATGCCCATCCTAGGTGAGCCCACCTCTAATGTGGCAACTCCTGTCGCCAAAGAGTACCTCTCCAGAAGCCGCTATCCTCAAACCCAAGGCGCTTGCACCCTCCCCTTGGGGCTCCCAGCACCTACCTCCTTTGGCTTGGGTCCCATAGATGGCGGCTCTCAACTCTGGTGGCAGCAGATCCTGTATCCCAGCTGCAACATCATTGGCTCCTACACTCCAGCAGCTCCGGGGCTCTATCGGCAGTGTTGGTGGCTCCTGAGTTCTGGAGGCCATCACCCCTGTAGCCTTAGATTCCGCGCTCTCTCGTGGCAGTGTCACTGGCTCCTGTACTCCAGCGGCTCCCACTCTCCCTGGGCGGCAGCTGCGTTGGCTCCTGCACTCCAGAGGCTCCCGTGAACCCGATGATTTCATGCTCTGGTGTGGCGTCGGCGGTGGAAGCAGTGGCTCCTCCTCCCATGATTTGGGGGCGGCTTTGGCTCCTGTGCTTTAGCTAAGTCAAGGGCTCCTGCACTCCAGCCACTCCGGTGGTCCGGCAGGGCCAGGGGCTCCAATGCTCTGGCGGCAGCATTGGCTCCCGCACTGCAGCGGTTCCTACACCTCTAGCTGGCTTCAAAGCTCTAGCTGAAGCAGCGGCTTTGTCTCCTGCGCTTTGGAGGCGCCATTAGTTCTTGCGCTCCGCAGCTTCCTGGCAGAGGCGAGGCGGTGGCAGCTCCACCTCCTCCTCTCAAGTTCTGGAGGTCTCCTGGTCTGGTGGACTTGCTAATGGACAAGTGCAAGTGCTCTGCCCTCACACAGGGGGCTGGTGGCAGGAGCAATTCCTAAATTTGGACCAATAGGGTCTCAACTTTTTCCAAATCCTTAGTAGCATAAATGTGAACCAAAGGGGTTGACCCAAGAGGTATATAAACACCTAGCTGAGCGCCCTCCCTTGGAGAGTTATGTGGGCTGCTGGGAGTAGGTTGCATTGTCTGAATTCAGAAGCCCGGAACCCTGTGATAAGTGTCTGTGGTTGGCTGCAACATTGGTGTGCAGAGTCTCCCATCAAGCTACTTGGCCCAGAGGCCTGCCACTTACTAGAAACCCACCCACCAAGACAAGCAGAAAACTCAACTTTCACTACTGGGAGCTCTTAGCGAAGTATGGGTGCTTATCCATATAAATCAATATAAATGAGGATATAGTTTATTTTCGTATAATTTCACATGTTAATTTTTCAAAATAAAAAAATGGTTTAAAAATTAGACATATTTAACTAATTCAAACAAATTTAAATTAAAAAAATAGACACAGGCAATATATGGGGACACATATCTATAATCCCAGTTATTAGGAGGCTGAGGAAGGAGTATTGCAAGTTCAAGTTCAAGGTCAGGGAATTTTAGGTAGACCCTACTTCAAAAAAAATTTTTTAGAACTTTATTTTGTTATTTATTTTTATGTGGTACTGAGCTAGTGGCTCACATGTTCAAAGCAAGAGCTTTATCTATCTAGCTGAGTCACAACCCCAGGCTGGATGTGAAGCTCAGTGGGAAAGTGAGAGGTGTGCAGGCACATGCACACACACGTATGCACAGGAATAGAAATGCAAGAAATAAATGTATGGTATGATCATAGATGTGGAAGAGTTTACGGTTTTATAAATTTGTAACCTTTAATAAGAGTAAAACTAGAAGAAAGTTATGGTCAGCATTAAAAATTGTATGGAATGACAAAACTTTTGAATCAATTCAGAAACATTGGCATTCTTGCCAACATAAAATGCCAGTTATATGGCTTTCCACATAGGGTCACACTACCCTGCTTATCTTGACATTGATATATCTCATTTTCTGTGGCTCTCCACCAATAGCCCAGCAACATTGAGAGTTCTAATATGAATATAACACAAGTTCTTATATATTTCATTTGCTTTGTGTTATATGCCAGTATAGAAACCAATTCCCAGCTCTATGTACATTACACAATATATGAGTTGTGCCCTCAGAGAATAACAGAGTCCATGCAGAAACTAGTACCAATGCACCTAATGTCACCAATAGGAACCATGTTTTGTGGCTTTTCACATAGATCCAAGCAATCCTGTAAATCCTGACATTGTATAATTTCAGTTTCATGTGAATTCCATGTAAACCACAAATATTTTCCCTTATCCTGTAGGAACACTCCATTCTCATCATATAATCACCCTGCTTCAACGACTTGATCAATGCATCCTGACTGGAATGCCTACTATATTCTTCATCCTCCTCAATGCCACAGTTTCCGACAGCTCTTGATTACAGGTATGCTGACTTTAATCCCTGTCACCTATCCTTATTCATCCTCTCCAGAGGCCTTTATGGTGGCTTTTCCCTTTCAGTGGAATGTCTTTCCTGACCCTCTTTTCCAAAATTTCTTCCTCATCTATGAAATCTTAATTTGATTGTGATATTTCTGATAAGTTTTTTGACTCTCTTGACATAATTTATACTTATTCTGTAATTGACACTGAGTCTTATTATAAGTATAACTTGACCATTATTTGTGTCTTTTACAATTAACATCTGTTTCCTACATTAGAATAAAACTTCACTAAGGGACTCTTTGTCTAGGCTTTAACTGTGGGTGTCAGACATTAACATCAATTTTAATATGTGGCATCATATCCAAAGCATCTGGCAGTGTCGGCCATGTACTAATAACATTCTTTATAGTCATCTGGCCAATTAAATTAATTATTATATGATTTAGGATAATAAAATATGAAGTGTGATATAGTAATTTGGGGTTATTTAAATACTATATTTATGAAGAAACTTATAACATTTAATGTCATAATTAGAATACTATATGATGTTTGAAGTACAGTCAGTCCTGAATACCTGTGTGATATGTAGGAGTAGATTCAATCAATTATGAGTTTTAAGACATCTGGAAATAAATGGAATCTTAACTATACATGTACACACATTTATTCTTGACACTAGTTCCTAAACAATATTGAAAAAATATATTTTGTTGAGATATTATGTGTGAAAATGACTGAAAGTATACAGGAAGATATGCAATAAATAATACAAACATATAACACTACTGTGTATAATAGATTTGAAACCCAGCAGATTTTAGTGTGTGTGTGTGTTTGGGGTGGGGCTTAGAATCACTCTCCCATGAATACAGAGGGACAACTGTAAACTACAAGACAAGGAAAGGTGGCTGTTTTTCCATCATAAATACCATTGTTTGCATTAATTGAAAATAGAATAAACAGAATTGTATATCATTTACTTATTTAGGATGCTTATGCTAAAAGAGGGCTTTTTCAACCATGATCCTCAAATATTAATTAAGGTCACGATTTGACCCAGCAACAACTTAATTGAAAAAATGTACCATAAATGTATTAATATCTATAATCTGTTCAATACCCTGATTTTCATAATTTATGTCTTTTTGTACCTCTTTACATTTTTGCTTAAAAGCTTATTTTCTAAAATCCTTATTAGTAAACTTTATTTATATTAATATCCAAAATTTCAACAAAAATGTCTTCTCTTTGTCAATTTTCTCTTTGAATCTAGTTCCAAAATTTTAGAAGTCCACTCTCCTGCCTCTCCTCCCCCTCCTACTCCTCTTCATTTTTTAGAAATTATTGTGCTGTACTCTCTTGGTGAAGATAAATACTTAGTAAAAGATGAGGCTTTAAAAATGTTTTGAACAACTAATAATAATAATAATAATAATAATAAAATGTAAAAAAATAAAAATAAAATGAAAACATGACTAAAGATTTTTTAAATCATTTCAAGAACACTGAATAGTGGTAGTAGCTCTGAATACATATTTTATGCATTTTCACATATTTTAGGATTTCACAAATATTCATGAGTTAGGATCACAATCAGAAATCAGATATTGAAGACTAGTACTGTCTTTGAAAGGAATTTGTGCAGAAACATGAATGAAGAAGAAGCTTGTCTTTGCTGGATAACAAAAAAAGCCATACTCTAGCTTTATTCCCATCTCTTGTTATTTAATATAAAGTGATTGTTTAAAAACTTCTAGGTAATATGCTTGAATGATTAGATTTAGATGTAATTCTAATTAGATTGAATTCCTTATGAAAAATAAAGAAAACTGCCATGATTCTAGAGATTGAGTTAAAGGAAAGCACAATTGGAAATTAATTAAATACTTTTTCTAACTTTTATCATTCAGTAAGGGCATCCAAAGGGATAGCTTTCAAACACTATTACAGCTCTGGATCCAATAGTCAACACATCCCTGTTATTGTTTCTCAAAAACCTCGATTTACTCATAATAAATTCATTAGTATAATATGGAGAAAACTATCAGGAACTCCAGGAGGCTTCACATCACATGCTTTTGCTTCTGTGGTGAACTCAGATGGTGTCAGCACTCAGAGCACTGTAACCCTGGCTGCATCTTCAAGAAAACCTGATGCCTTAGCCAGGCTGGAGGGAGAGTGTGAAGCTGCTTTGTCACCATTGAGGACAAGCACTCTAACCTCTAAGTCCTGCTTAACTACAGTGATGAATGTTTTTCTTTCTTTTACAAGGCACTCACAAGAATTACAGTTAAGTGTTAAGTAACTTTTATTATTCCAATTTTGTTTTGCTTTTTAAAAGCATCTTGAAATCCTGATAGAGTTGCCATAATTTTGATCCTATAAATTTGTGATTGTGTTGAATTATTTAACTTGAATCATAATTTCTAAATTCAAGCCTTTAATAAAAAAGAAAGATAACCGATAACACAATATTTAATCAATGATTTAATTATCATATTGGAAATTAAAATTACACACAGTTTAAAATACTACAAAACATAAAATTAAAAAAATGACCAAATAACACTTTATATTACTAGGAAAATATTTCACTTTCAAGGTCAACATTTAAAGTTGCCACATTTTTTTCCATTAAAATATTTTTAAAAATTTAATTAATAAGAAATGCATGATATATTTACTGTAATATATAGTATTTCTGCTCTATATATTGTAAATACATGTAATAAAAAGAAAAATAAGTGCAAAGAAAAATTTACGGGTTTAGAAAATCTAAATGGAATGTCAAAATATTTTTCTTTAAATGGGCATATTGAAAAATACTGGTTTGCCATTGACAAAATTAGATGCTAAAATTGACATTTATCTTTAAGTAAAAGGAAATAGTGGGGATTTGATTGCTCATTGCATTTTATTAAGCAGAAAGAATTTAAGCTCTATTTCACTTTACTATATATCAAGCACTTTGTAAGAGATTATAATTAGAAATTCATTGTATCAATTAATCTTCAAATAACCTTATATTACTATTACTGCATCAATTTACATCTGAGGAAATTGTCAAATTTGCAAAATAATTTTCAAGAGTCTCATGTTAAGATATACAAATAAAAATTGAAGCAATGTTGCAATTTTAAATTAAATTCAACTACTGATTGTCAGAAGTACATTTTACCCTAATCATTGCAAAGGTGTGAGACATTTCTATAGAATTGTGACATCATTTTAATATTTCTATCATGATGCATTACACACATGAGATATCTCATCATCCATCATTATGTTCATTTAATTTGAATTATATTTTGTTTTACCCACAAATAGCTCTCTGCTCTCTCATGTCAGGGTTAGACTGTTTGGGAGACACGGAGATGGAGTGACAGAAAATAGCACCTGGAGCTTCCCCCAGCAAAGGTGGAAGAAAAGCTTTTCACATGAGACCTTCAGGCCCAGGCCCTGAAAGTAAGGAGAAAAAGCTTCACTTAGAGGTAGCCTTGGGAGGGTTTAGGCAGGAGGGGTGGAAAATACCATCTTAGTGGAAAATAAGATAGTAGGCAGGGTGTGGTCTTGAGCCAGGAAGTAGAGGGGGTGATCTAATAAGGCAGGCCTGCCATGAGGAATAAAAGGGAATGGACAGGGAGAAGGTCAGACTTTGTACAATGAATCTGTCTTTGGGGATTAGTGGAGTGGGCAGGCCAAGTTTGTGGGGTTGGATGTCCAATACAAAGGATATGATATCACATAGACAGAATTAGGGGGTCCTGGATGCCCAGTGGAGTGCAGCTGTGTACAGGAGTGATGTGGAGCTGCTAGCAGGAAGTAGCCCAGGGAGTTGAAGACCCTCTTCTTGGCTGTATAGGTCCCACATATGGCAGGGAGTTGGTCAGCATTCACTGAGGTATTGACTGAAGAGCCAGAGAGCACCCCTGGGAATGAGGTAGGCTATATGAATGAGACTAAATCAACTGTTAACACCCCTGTATCCCAGATCAGCCCAGGTCCATGTATCAGAATGCTGAATGGTACTCACTGTGTGCCAGGCCCAACTGGGCTGACCTGGGAACTCTGGTTTCCATCCACTCAGCAGTTCCCCAAGGCTGCTTAGGAAGGTCTACCAATAGCGCCTGCCTCCTGGCCCCACTACCTGTGTATGGCTACCCTAAGGAGGGTCATCAGGGGCCATGGGAAGCCTCCATCAGAACAAGGCATCAGACTGCCATCAAACAAGGCAGGTCAGTGCCACCATCATTTCAGTCTCTATCCTCCCACACCAGGGCAAGGATATGGACTCCACCCAGAGATAGGGAAGACTATTAGACTTAGCTGGTAAGGCTGGAAGCTATGTGGAAAGGGTAGGCAAGAAGTGGCCCTGAAACAACCTCTGCAGAGATGGCCATCCTTAGAGCTGAGAACTTGCTGGGGTATGCATATGAGAGGGGAGACACATCTCTAGAGTCCAGCTGCCTGCCTGTGGCCAGTATAAGAGGCCAATGCAGGTTTGAATAAATAAATTATAGTGCATTTTCTGGAAGGGATTCCACACACACTAGTAAAGCATGATGAATAAGAATAGTTTCAAATGTGCAAATTTTTAAAATATAGTCACAAAAGAAGAAACTTCAGCACAAAACACACAGTGTAGTGGGACCCAGCCAGACCCACATACTCCAGAGATGGTGTAGAGAGACGCAGAGGTGTGGGACTGTGTGCCCACCCTGCTGGCTGGGCTTCCAGTGCTGGCTCTGTGACTGCCTGTCCTTTAAAGCACTTAACCCAAGGTGAGGATCACTTTCCTTCATTTGTCTGGTTCAGAGTTGGTCTGAAGGCCAGAAATGAATGGAAAAATGAGTAGATGGTGGTGAGTAAATGCAAACATCTAGAATTTGGTCACAAAGAGGATGCTAGTGACCTTTATCAGGGTGTAGGTGCAGCTAGCTACAGGGCAAGGACACTAAAAGGTGCAGAGACTGGCCCCTGAGAGAATTCTCATGGGGCTGGAGAGGAGATACAATGCACAGTTCTTAGGACTTATACCATGGGTGGCTACAAAAGGTTGGGCAGACTTGCTTGAGGGTCAGAGGTCAGGGCCCACCAGGCTATGTACCTAAAAGCATGAACTTCACTGACCAGGCACAACCAAATAGCTAGGGCCCTCAGTAACCCTATGACAGGGTTGGAGTAGGTATCAATTGCTCATATACTCCCTCCACTACACACACACACACACACACACACACACACACACACACACACTCATATTATTTCTCTCTCTCTCTCTCAGTGTCTTCCTCCTCCTGACCCTTCTTCCAGATGCACAGACTGAGAACCCCTGAGGAGAAATTCTAGACCATAGGCCCAGGACTGCACAAGGGCTCATTCTGCCTCTCTACTATTCTGGCTTTGCCCGCTGGACCCCTCTTGGTGCTGTAGTGGCTGCCATAGGCATCCATGCCACAAAACCAGAATTTCAAGCCAGGGCAGGAGCAAGGGGTGGGGGAGATTCTCAGGATTGGGAAGCAGAGGGAGGGTGAGTCCAGGGCCTGAACAGTTTGGGAAGGCTTGGTTCCACAAGCCCTGACCCTCACAGACAGTTTATCACTTGCATCAAACAAGGGCAATAAACTGTGCCCCTCTCTTCTGGGTGGACTCCTGGAATCCCCTCATCCTCTTTGCCCAACTCATCTTCTACCCACACATATTCACAACCCCCATTCCTGATAACAAGTCTGTCCACAGAATTCAGGGCACACCAATGTCATTGGCTTCCCAAACTCTTAAATTCAGAGCCCACTTCAATTCCTTATCCAAGGGTAGGTGTGGGTACAAAAGAGAAATAGGAGCAAGATAAAGAGAAAACTGCTACACAAAAGGTCTGCCAAGAACTTCAGACAGTTGCCAACAATGAGCTCCTAACTCCCAGGGAACCAGTGTGTACAAGGAAATAGGTGCTCATAATTTCTAAGACATTGCTTGAGGGAAATGAGACAGAGCATCTTGTACCACAGTTAGAGGTGGAAAAATGTTTTATCAAGGCTTCAGCACTGAGGGGACTTGGGTTCTGATGTACACATAGGTGACCAATTTGTGGCCCAAGAACATAGTGATTCTTTAAAGTGTGTGGCACAGAAGGTCACCTGCCATCTTCCTTTGGTGACAGGGAAGTCATTATTTATTGGGAGTATTTCATTCAATTGTGGATATTAGCAGTAAAACTAGGTCCTGTATTGAGACTTTCTCTGTGAGGCAGTGACTAGCAGGGTTAGAGATCCAGCCACTCTGTAACCATGAATGAATGGTGAGTCTGTGGCCCAGCCCCACCCTATCGGCTCAGGCAGTCCCTGAGCTCCAGTATCTCTAATCTACCATGGAAGTTAGCAGGGTTGGGGCTCAGGGCCTATGGTCATGCCTGTGTCACCATGGGCAGGGGCTGTGGAGGGGTCTCAATGAGTGCCTCGATCCTGTGGGAGTTTTCTGTGGCTGCTGAAATAGATGACTGCACTACAGTGGCTCAAAAAAAAAACATGCATTTATTCTGTCACAGGCCTGGAGGTCAGAAGTCCAGAATGCATCCTGGGGATCTAGAACCAAGGTGTTGGGAGGCCAGGCTCCTTCTAGGGACTCAGGAAGAGACCATTGCCTGACCTTTTCCAGCTCCCAGAGGATACCACATCCCTGGACTCCTGATCCATTCCTCTAATTTCAAAGCCAGCTGTGCAGCATCTACAAATCTATTTTTCTGGCTTTCTCTGCCCCACCCCCTCTCTCCTCTTCTCTTTCCCTCTCCCTCTACCATCTTCTCTTCTTTCTCTTTCCCTACTCTCTCTCTCCCTCATCTCCTTCCATTCTCACATTCCTTCTCTTATACTGACCTCCCACCTCCCTCTTTCCCCTACCTTGGACCATCCAGATAATTTGGGATAATCCTCCATCTCAGGCCCTTAACATCATCCCTTGGGCAAAGTCCCTGTGATTACAAACCATAATACACTCACAGGCTCCAGGATTAGGAAGTACTATTCTTAGGGGCCCTCATTCAGTTGAGCTCAGCTTTGATCCTAATTCCCTAGGGATTAGGGCAGACTTCTCCTCAATTCCTCTCCCTTTCTATTTCTGTCCATCCCCAATCTGGTTATTTCTGGGGCTAGCCCAGGCTTATCCCTGCCCACATCCCTGGTCTTCCACAGTCCCTACTTGGTCTAGGATCACAGGTAAGGAACTATAATTTTAGTCATATCTCTGAGACATTTTGTTCCCAATTCTCCCTGGGTCTACTTCTTGTCACCAAACTGCCCTTGGAGGAAGATCTTATGAGGATCTTCAGTCTATGATGGAGACGCCATGGCCCAGAGTCTCTGGGTGATTTGTCTATCAGAATTAGATCACTGGGCTGTCATCTCCCTACTCATACCAGTATCAGCACATCTCCAAGGACTCCTGGACTCCGTGCCCTCCCTTCCCTCCTCAAGCCCAGAATCTCTGGTCACGTCCTCTCTCTACACTTCCCATGGCTCTGATGGCCTTCAAGTGGCTTCATCCAAGGATCCTCTCACTTTCCTCCTCTGTTGATCTTGGCCCTGAACACTCCATGCCACTCTCACCATCTTGAAACTCTTCACCCTTCTGGGCCCCTCTCTTTGGTCCTCTATGCTGGTGCTGCCCTGTCACAACTATTGGGAACTGGCTCCTTGTGTACTCTGGGCCTGTTGCTTCTTTGCCTGCTCAATCTCTTAGGCTTGCTGGGGATTGATGGCTGCTGGAAACTGGTAATTTGGCTCTCCTTGTGGCAGCCCTGTGCCAGGATGGGCTTACCATTCTGAATCCCCACTGGAGGCAGGCACCCAGTGACAAGGGCTGTGTCTCCAGCAGCCTGTCCTCAGAGGTTCAGTTGGGTTCTGGACTGGACCTTACTGAGCCCTCCATGTTTGCTGTTTCACTGTAAAGTTGCTCCCAGTTCTGCTGCAGGTATGATCTCACCAGCCATGACCTGTCAACATAGTGACCTTGGCTGAGGGTTACTTTCAGGGAAACTCTGAGCTGGTATCTGACATGTTTTATATCATGTGATCCAGACCACTTGGAGGCAGATGTCATATGTCATGCAGTCAGGGAACAGACTCTGGCCACAGAGATATTTGCTCAGGACTGCAGCAGGCAGGAGAGCTGGGTTTCAAACCCAGGTTTGTGGTTTCAGAGCTTCCAAGGCTCTGCCTGGACCACTATGTGCACTTGAGCACCAGTGCTGCTCTGAGGGGGAAGGTTAGTGTCAGGTTAGGCCTTAGCCCACAGGATGTTCAAAGACTCGCTGTCTCCAGGTCACAAGGAAAGGGAACCCATGCCTGTTCCCATTCCCTTCCACTGAGGCAGGTTGCTGTTTGTGCTTTGTGAAGCTGTTGTGGAAGCCAATCTGTTTCCCTGTGACAGCCAGGTGTGATTCCTAACTGCCCCTGCTGTGGCCTCTCTACCTTGGCACCCCACTGAGGGCCTCCTACCCTGCCAACCGGCTCTAGGTGTCTCCCCAGTTTCTTCCAGTGCTGTGGCATGGTTTCTTTTTCTCCTTCATCCTGGACAGTGCTAGAACACTGACCCTGCCTTGGTTTATTGTAGCTGCACCTTGTGGGGCCTCCCATGCCCAGTTGTAGGTTGAGAAGGCAGATCACAGAGGCTGAAGTGAGCAGGGCATCTGGGCCTACTATTCCCTGATGTGAGGGTAGGAAGGGATGTTGAGAGCAGTTCCCTTTGGGAGTCAGGCCTCCCCCCAGAAGGAACCACTTTATTGTTTATTGCTGGGATCAGTCTTTATCTGGAGCCCAGCTCAGCTGCCCAGCATCCTGACCTAGGGTCTCTCCATGGCTTCCATTCTGTGCCCCTTTCCCCCTCCAGGCTCCTGCATGTACCCTGGGCTCCACTGCCTTGGGTGTGAGTCTCTTAGGAATTGAGGAGGAATATCAAGGCCAAGAGGCCAGGCTGAGTGCCCACTCCCTCCCCTTTTTGGGAAGGCTTGGGTGCACAGCCTGTAGTGTATGGAGGGTGTGGTAAGCTTCCAGACCCTCCCAAGACTCCCATCTTCTTGTGCTCTGTCCTTCTGTTGTTGCTTTGGCCTTGTAACACTGGTTGAAGCTCTGCCAGGCCCAGGCCTCAGTGCTGCATGCTGGGAAGGGTAGGTTAAGTGGCAGGGCTCTTTATAGAGGGCACCTTCTTGGCCTTCTGAAACTGGTCTTTATGGCCTCCCTGACTTTGAGGGAGGGCCAGTGCTCCTGGTCCTGCCCTATCCACTGAAGAGGCAAAGGGGGCTAGATCTCTGGAAAGCAAACAGAGTTTGGAGGGGTCTGCAGGCTTTGGGGTGTGCTGCTTTCTGGCTGTTCACCCCTTATCTTGATGGGCTTATGAGCTAAGATCTGAGCACTGGGATTGGCTGGGGTAGGTTTTCCAGCAGGTGGACTTCAACAAACGACCCAGCCGCATGAGCTCCAGGCCCATCAGCTTCTCTGTAGTCCTGAAACTATCGAATGTCAACTTGCAGGAAAAAGCATACCTGGTGAGTTGCCCTCTAGGTCTCTGTAGATGGGACTAGGGCTGTGCTGCATTGAGGTCACAGCAGGACCTCAGAGAGCATTGAGGTGGATGGGAGGGTCCTGCCATCCTATGATGTTTGGGTGTGGACCTTCCTGGTTCCCTGGGTTGGAGACCAGTGGATTCATAGTTCCAGCCCCCATGAGCCTGAGTGTGGCTGGGAGGTGTGGACACTTCCTTGTGGCCCCCACCCTGGACCTGGAGCAGACTCATCAGCCTGATTTGGAGGACTCTGAGCATCTGGGCCCCATCCCCTGATGAGCTTGGTCCTTCCCTGCTGCCTCAGGATGGCCTAGTGGAGCAGTTGTATGACCTCATGCTGGAGTACCTGCAGGGCCAGGCCCACAGTTTTGCCTTCCCTGAATTGGCACTGCCTGCTGTCTTACAGGTGTGTACCCAATGGTTGGCTCCCTCCCCAAATCCCCGGGGCATGCTTTATGATGGACTTTGATTATCTTTTAATGGACTCAGTGACCTTTGTACACAGGGACTGAAAGGAGGTGTCTTTGTCCCAGCTTCACAGGGCTAGTAGCAGAGCCTGATCCTTTATGGTCTCCACACAGGCACCGCCTTGTAGCTGGACCCCTTGGACCACAATGTGTGGTACTGGTCTTGGGGGTGTAGGAGATTATCAGTCACTCAGCAGGTTGGGACAGGTCTGGATGGCTCACCAAGGATCCTAGCATCATGTTGGTCCATTGAAAGGCTGTCTAAGCCTTCCAGGGACCAGATCAGCCGCCTGCAGAAGTCTTTACACTGGGGTGGGCTGGTCCCTGACTGATTTCCTATGTGGTCCTGGGGCTGGGGTGGGGGTTTCTCTCTGCTTCTCCCATGAGAGTATGGCTCTCTGTCTGCTGTTCCCTGTCTCAGGCCTGTACCTCTCATGGGGGAGGGTCACTGCTGCTGCTCACAACTGAGCTGCATCTGAGGCCCATCCATACAGGTTGTGTGTGTGTGTGTGTGTGTGTGTGTGTGTGTGCGTGCAAGGCTGCAGTCATATAGTTGTGCACACATGCATAGTCACTTGCTGTTCTTTGGCACTTTGCAGTGGCCTGGGTCCCAGATAGGAGTGCCTGGCAGTCAGGAAGCTTCTGCTGCTGGATTCAAAGGTCTCAGGGATAGGGGACTAGAGTAGGGGTAAACAGGTATTTTCAATAAGTGTTCTTGGATTTATGGTTGCATGGTTTCTCAGTCTGGTTACTGGCCTTTGGCCACAGTACAAAAGCAGCCACAGAAAGCTCATTGCATGTGAGGGAATGAGTGCAGCTGTTGCCAGAAGAGGTTTATTTACAGAGATGGGCAGGCTAGAGAGCAGCCTGATTTCATCTGTGGCCCACTGCCCACTTGTGTGCACTTGGGCTCTGGACCTCCCTGGAGTTGCCATGAGGTTTTGATGGGCCCTGGACTTCCTGTCTGCCTGCTGGGTTGATTGCCCCCCATTTCTGCAGTTCAAGTCCTTCCTCCGGGAGTGCAAGGTGGCCAACTACTGCCAGCAGATGCGCCACTTGTTGGAAAAGGTGCAGGAGAATGCAGAGCACATCCACAGTCACCGCCAGAGGGTCTCTTTTGGTGTCTCTGACCAGCTTGCAGTGGTCAGTAGGGAACTGGTATCTGGAGTGGGGGTGGTGCTGCTTGAGGGCACTTGTCAGGGAATGGCTGGGTTTGAGGTTTTCCCATAGTGGGACATGACTCTGAACTGCCCCACCCCTAGGATGCTTGGGAGAAGCAGGCCCGAGAAGAGGGGACCCCACTCACCAGGTACTATAGCCACTGGCGGAAGCTGAGGGACCGCGAGATACAGCTGGAGATCAGTGGCAAAGAGCGGGTACATCTGGGGTGCCAAGGGAGCGGGTGGGTCAGCTAGATTCAGATCTTGCACATTGGCATGACTTTTAGGACCAGGCAGAGATTTGATGGGGTCTTGGTGGTGGTGTGGGTGGGGCATCGGAGGACTATGGCTGTTTGAGGAGGTGGTGATCCTATGGGGTGGTGTCAGGAGTTGTCACAGCCAGGCATCTCCCAAGGGTAGGGGTCTTGGAGGGAATGGAGTGGCTACACATACTTGTCACACAGGCCAGCCTGTGGACCCCAGGAAGGCAGGTAGAAGAGGCAAGAAGGGCTTTAGCTTTTGACCCTGGGCATGGCTGTGGCTATGAGTTGGGGTGACTTGAGAGACTACTACTTGGAGTAGCATGCCACCAAGGTGCTGGCTGTCCTGGGAGGGATGATACGGATGTGGGAGCAGAAAGGTTGTCAAGTAGCAAGTGGCCAAGCAGGGTGCTCCTGAGGGATGCTGGAGGCTTCTGAGGGAAATAGTGTTGGCCTCTCT
The DNA here is from genome assembly GCF_045843805.1 of Urocitellus parryii. NCBI lineage: Eukaryota > Metazoa > Chordata > Mammalia > Rodentia > Sciuridae > Urocitellus > Urocitellus parryii. Next base: position 3,049,004 of record NW_027554094.1, on the reverse strand, counting down.
GAACCCCCTGCCCATGCCTACCTACTCCTCTGGTTCTGATTATTCCAGCTAGAAAATCTGAACTTCCCAGAGATCAAATGGCAGAAGATAGAGGACAGGTAGGATGAGGACAGGAAGGAATTTAAAGACCTCTTTGACCTGGACAGTACTAAGGATGAGGAGACCACAGACTTTTGGGAGAGAGGTGGGGGCTGCCCCTGCTGAAGCATGTGCTCCTGGAGATGGGGAGGGTGTGGATGGATGTGGGACCTCACAGCCAGAGGGGTCCCCACCTCAGTGTTTTCTGTGCTGATTGCTAAGCATGCCTACTTCTAACTATTCTGTTTGGTCTTCCACCTGCAAGTGGAGAGAAGGGTGGTCCTCTAGCTTGTGGCATACCCTCCTGTGAACCTCTGCTGGTGGTCGCTGGGTGGGGGGGCTCATCATGGACTCTTCTGGGTTCACAGAAACACATGGGTCCCTGAGAACTCGGCAGGGTCTCAGGGCGGAAGAAGATGATAAGGACCACCAGGATGAGGAGGATAGCAGACTCAGAATGTGAGTGGTTCTTGGGGCAAGGGATCTGGTCCTTAATCCCATCTGGCAACAGAGCCATGGGAGGGCAGCCCCAAGCCTGGCCCACTCCTCCCTGGGGTGCCCAGCCAGCTGCTCTGTTCTCATGGGCTCTAGCAGCCAGCTTATAGTGCAGCAATAAATTAATTAATGCTGTGATTAATTAGTGATGATTAACCTCCAAGACTGGCTTCCTCCCGATAAGCAGAATTTATGTAGCCTTTTCTCTCCCTGCAGATGAAGGCCCAGTCACAGAGGCGGAGCTGGACCCTGGTGAGCTGTGGCAGCTGGCCCAGGGGCCCCAGGATGAGCTAGAGGATCTGCAGCTCTCGGAGGAGGACTAAGGGTCTCCTGCAGTACCCCAAAGGCCCTGAGGCCAGTGTCTGTGCAGCAGGAGGGCAGTAGACAGTGGACAGGGCTTTATTGTCACAGCACGACAGACCAGATGAACCAAGAGCTGTGCTGACCTGGGCAGCAAGAGCCAGCCCTATGCAGGAGGCTGGTTCTGCTGCCAGGTCACAGCAGCCTGCTCCACAGAGGTGGCTCCCTGGTTCCTCTACTCCTTTGTCTTTGGTTTGTCTGTGGACCTCTGCATTCACCCCCAGAAAGTTTTTGAAAACTCATTCAGTCCTTTTAAGTCACATTTTTTCCTTTTAAAAATTCTTGGTGTTTCTGCATCCAAATCTGAAAGGGAGAAAGCTGTGGGGGAGGTACCACTGCATCCTGTGCTGGGACTGTGGGCAGCCTGCTGGCCAACTCAACACAGAGACTGGGTGGCATCTGGGGCCCCTGGGAGTATTGCTGCTGTTCCATTCTCTGGTTTGGGTGAGGCTTGGCTAGTGGGTGGGTGGCTCCCCCCATAGGGGGAGTTGGCTGTTGGTGGGGACAGGGGCTGCTCTCTGGAGGTAAGCTCCTATTCAGGAGCCTGCAGGGTTGGCGGCTGCAGAGGCAGAGCCACAGGGAAGCTGGCCATGTAGAAAACTCGGCCCAGGCGCTTGGCCACCTATAAAGAAAAGCCTGGATGGGTGCCTGCCAAGGACATTGGGTGATTTCAAAGAGCCTTTATGCCCTCTGCCCACTGTCCATGCTTACCTGGGCCCGGATCTTGAGGGCGGGCCCCAGCTTCAGCCCCATAGTCGTCAGCAGGTGCTCCTCTGTCAGCAGGGGCAAGGTCTCCCCATCAATTTCTTGTTCTCTGAATACCTAGAACAGGGATAGGGTCAGGCCTATCAGTCCCACACAGCAAAGGTCCAGAGAGCAGCCAGGGAGAGTAAGCAGGCTGTGTAGCTTTCAGGGAGTGGTCAAATGAAGGAATCCCCTTTTGCTTTGGGCAGGGGCTAGCATGAGGCAGGAGCAGGTGGGGCTGAGGGGTGTAGGGAAGGGAGAGGAGGGCAAGTGACAGGCCCGCTGCACACCCAGGTCAGCTCTGCCTCACCAGAGCATACTCCCCACAGCCAGACAAGCCCCCAATGAAGCTGCAGACATCATCCACAGTCCACTTGCTGACGTCCTCAGGGGATGTGGCCACCTCCCCATCAGCAAAGAGTCACCCCATGGTGCCTAGGTGTGAGTGGGTGTCACTAGGGCTTTGTTCCTCCCATCCCATACCCCACTGGTCTGCTGACCTTTGCTTGCCTTAGTTGCTTAGAGACATGCAATCCATGACTTAAGATTTTTCGACTGTGGAGGCCTTGCACCCCCTCCCAGTACAAGACCTCCAAGGGTGGCTGGCCTGGGTCTCCACACCCACCTGTGTGGAAGTACGGGCTGACCGAGTAGGGGAAGCCCAGGGACAGAGGAGGGGGCAGGGTGGAACCTGAAAGAAGCCCCTTTCCCTCAGTGCTGGTCCCTCCTAGGGCTTGACCTGGGGTGGAGCCCCGGCCCCCTGTGGGTGCTATCTCCAGGTCCTCTCCATCTGAGTCCTTGGGGGGCTCTTCTGAGACATCTTGAGCCCAGAGCCCAGATGCTGTTGTCTCCTTGGATTCGCTGGGCCGAACTGAGGCAGAACTAGGGCCCCCCCTTCCGCGGTGCTCTGCCAGCAGGCTCCCGGGGTGAGGTTGGAGGCTCCGGACCAGAGACACCCTGTGAAGGCGAAGCGGCGCGGAGCTATGTTTCAGTACCAGCATGGCCCCGCGCCTCTGCAGCTCCTCTGTTCTGTCTGGGGCACGCAGGGCCGCTTCAGGTGCCAGCAGCTGTGGCCGGTGTGTGTTCTCCAGCTCTTTCTGGCGAAGCAGCTCCGCGGACATCTCTAGCCTAGGCCAGGAGTAGTAGGATCAGCTTGAGGGCTAGTGCCACCCACCTCCCCTCCCGGCTTTGGCCGCACCTACCGGGCCAAGTTCTGTTTACGCAGGAGCTCCTGCTGCAGGGGGAGCATCTCCGCCTGGGCGGGGGGCAGGAAGCTGTACCCTGGGGAAAAGGGACAGACCAGGGCCAAGTGGTCAAATGGTGCTGGCCTGATGAATTGGCCCTCTGCACCACCTTGGTCCATCCTCGACATTAATGGGCGACCTTACAGGACCAGTTTCAATGAGCGTGCCCATAGGACATAAAAGACGTGCACACCTGCCTATTCCTTACCTGGAGTCTGGCACAGAGCCTATGGAACCCCCAAGAAAGGGGGCCTGAAATGGGAGCCCAGGGCGATGTGGGGGGCATTCTGGGGTGACAACAAAGGGGGCGGCTGCGACAGCTCCCTGTGAAAGGCAGGACTGAGGGGCATGCGTGGCTTGCCCGGCCCCCTCCACGCCCCAGATTCCCCTAACCGTCTCCAAGCGCATCCTGGTCGCCGCTAATTGCTGGCCCTGCGGGCGGTCGATGTGCCGCTCGTTATGGCTCTAGGTCGAGCGCTGCCCCCGCTCTCGCCCCCTGGCGGTGCCAATTAATCTCGAAGGAGGCGCTAACCCGGAGGGCCGTGGTGACTGCAGCGGTAATTACCGCGCGGGGCCCTCCTCCCCACCCCCTCCCCGTAGCGGGCCCAGCGCTGCCGGGGGCACGAAGCGTAATTAGCCGCAATCCTGAGGCAGCGGCAGCTGCAGACGCCGAGCTCCGCTGTGGAGGGCAGGGGGTGCGCCAGACTGGAGACGGCCCGCTGCGGGGGGGGGGGGGGGAGGGGGGCATCCCTGAGCGCCTCCCTGTTCTGTACAGGTCGCCCCCTGTCCCCGCCCGCCCGGGAGGCGGTCTCCCCAGACCGCTAGTGTGTCTGAATTGGCGAAGCGGGCTTCCCTCCTCCCCCAGTTCTAGTCCTCTGGCCGACCCCTCCCGACTTACTTTGGGCTGGGTTTCCAGACTTCCAGCCGCTCTGCCTTCTGCTTCCCCAACCTCATCCCCCCCTCACTGTCCCAGGGGCACCTGGATTTTGCTGGATCCCAGTTGCTCAACAAAGAAGAGTGACCCTTCACATTCCTGCCCAGGGTTCTTGGCACCCAGGTACATACTGCCCTGGAAATGTTTTCCTGGGCCTCTACCCAGCTCAGCCAGCTGCAGGAACTTTTTGCCCAACAGACCGTAAACCCAAAGCAGGCAATACCCACATGACTGTGCAGCTGCAATCAGGGAGGAGTAAGTGGGTGGAAGGTGCAGGCTATGGGGCCTGCAGAAGTCAGATACCAAGCCCCAGTACCTCTCTGAGAAGGACCGGGCAACAGCTGGAGCTGGAGCAGTGTTCTCCCGGTGCTGAGCCAGACCCTGCTTCCGGTGCTGACCTGCTGTGGATGAGGGCAGGTGAACTTCCAGGCCACTGGGACTCCTCGAAGCTGCAGCTGCTACCTCCTGCCGGACCCTCAGGAGATCTGGGGGTGGGGGGGTAGGGGATGGGCAACAGCAGCGACCCTGAGGCCCAGCCTTCCCTGGACTTCTCCCCTCATCCTAGTGAGCACAGGACACTGGCCCAGGGGAGCCCAGGAGAAAGGGAACCAGGGGCCCACTTCCACACCATCCCTGCTGTGTGTCAGGCCTGATGTCAGTCACTGGGGCCAGAGGAGCAGCCCCAGGGCAGGGGAGACAGGTTTGCAGGAGGACCTGAAAGGAATGTGAGGTGGGAGGAAAGCCCAGTGTTGGTACGCAAGGCTGTGGAACCTGAGGCTGGAGCCTTGAGGGGAGGGACTGTGCACAGATCCATGAGAGCATAGACCAGGTCCTGGAGGTCACTGTGACAAGTCTAGGAGTGGGTCTCCAGACTCCACCAGGTGACCGTCTCCTAGATGGGAGGCAGGAAACTGAACCTGTACACATGGCCACACCTCCACACCAGCATACACCAACATCCGTTCACATCGGTCATCCAGCAGTGGTTGCATACAGTCAGCATCCAGCAAGACCACACCAGGCCCATGCATACGCATCCTTGCAGGCACACCAGCCACAATCTCTGGACGCGGCGACGTGCAGTGGTTTGATGCACTGTGCTCCTGCCCAGGGCCGGGCCTTCGAGTCCCCACCACCCCCCTTTGCATACCTTTGCCGCTGAGCCACTGCCTCTGTTTATAAATTAATTACCCGAAAAGCGGAGGTGGGTCTGCCCTGGGCTGGGTGCCAGCCCGCAGAGCCTAGCTGGCTCAGCTGCCCGCGTCGATCCCAGCGGGGCCTGCACCCCCGCCCTCCAGCCCGCGGTCACAGCTATTTGCAGCCGGCTCCTAGGCAGCTCCCTGGCGGCCGCAACCACGCTCCCTCCCCCACATAGGCCTGCAGAGCGGGCCCCAGGCAGAGCAGGCAAAGCAATTAAAAGGGAAGATTTTTAAATTATTAACATTTGGTGAATTATTCAGACTCTTGGTGCCTTGTGCAAGGAGAGGAAATCTTGCCCCTTCACAGCACCCCATCCACCTCCTACCATAAAAGCCAAGTTCACCTAGCAGGAGACTAGCCTGTGAGGCTAGAGTGCAGCTGGACAGGTATCTGACTGCTCCCTGGGCTATGACCACAAGGGACAGAGCAGACCCAGTGAGTGGAGAGGGGTAAGAGCCTCATCCCAGCCTCTAGCTGGGCCTCTCTTGGCATCCAGGAGGCCATGGTGGCCAAACACAGCTACCTCTTAGTGGTCCTGTCTTTCTGGAAGGCTTGCCCCCCATGCAGGACAAAGATCTGGCACTATTTGAATGTGACCACAGGTCAGCGTCCACTGACTTAAATTTGTGCACCAACTGCTGTGGGAGTCAGGAGAATGGGCACAGACCACAGGGTCTCCTGGATAGGGGGCAGATAGGCTTACTCAAGCCCCTACCCCTTCCTCTCACCTGGGCTCACCCCTGAGTAAGCTGTGTGCATGCCTGGAGGGGATCCTGAGAATGTGATGAAAAGTGGGGACTTGGAACAAGACCTGGGGCAGCCAGGCCTCATCGCCTACCCACAAAGGGCTGGGGGTCACTGACAGATCCAATCCTGGTCTTGATGTCAGCAGCCAACACCCTCTTCTGGGGTGGAGAGGCAACTGAGAGTGTACACAGGTATGGGGGCAGGTGGGGAGGTCACATACCATGGCTGGGGAGGCCCAGGTGGTAGAGACGCTGTGGTTCCTCGAAGCTGCCAGCCTCACTGAGAGCGGAAACCAGTCGGTGGTAGTGGTCCTCAGGCGCCATGCTGGGTTGCAGCTCTGGCAGCAGCAGAGTCTCTGCGTTGGGGTAGCACATAGGGAGGGGATTTTCCTTGAAATACTACCCAGGCGGAGAGGCAAGTAGGGAAGGCACACCTCACCCTAAGCCTAAGCCTAAGAACTTCCACCCCTGCTACGAAACCCAAGTCCCTCCTCTGTGCACACCTGCCCCTTTTGGAAGGTCTAACAACACTTCCAAGCACTCAGTTACTGCTTCCTCCTCCAGTGACCTGTCCCTCCTCCCTGGGTTGGGCTCCCACCTCGAGGGTACTCAGACTCACACTCGATTCGCTTCGGGCCTTCTTCTCTGAAGAGCAGTCACTGGTGACGTTCGGGGAGCAGCCCAGTCTCTTGCCTCGCAAGCCACCTGCAGAGGGTGGAGTGAGCCACACCCAGTCTCAGGGACTGGAGGAGGAGGCAGGGAAGACCAGGTGGGGAAGACCCACCCCTGCCCCAGCTCAGTCTAGTGAGCCCCAGTCCCCTCCACTCAGGAGCATCCTGGGTGCTGGTGGGCAAGGCCTTGCCAGCCCTGGGTCCCAGGCTTCCACCTGGTGAGCCCAGCTGGCTGGAGGATATCATGACAGGTATGGAGCAAGGCAAGGAAACAGGGCAGCCCTGACCCTGGGCCCCAGGCTGCATTTGAATAGAAGTGATGGGTGTGACACGTGACTGTGACTGTGTCCCCAAGGGCCTCTGGCTGCCCCTAACCAGCCAGTCCATTCCCATGTGTGCTCATGAGCCCACCTCAGCTTCTCCTGGAGAACAGAACTACCTTCCCTTTCTGAGAAGGGCTGGGGTGGGCTGTGCAGGTGCTGGGGAAGAGAGTCAGTCAGGAAGGCACATGTCACTCCCCACACCAGGGGTGTGCTCAGGGGAGCCCTCCTCTCTGCACCAAAAGCCCAGACCCTCCTCTTTCCTGCACTCAGCCTTGGCAAGCACATACCTGCCCAGCCAGGCTCTGCGCTCCAAGGGTCACCCCTGGACAGCTGACCTGCCCTACACAGACCCTAGGTGCCTGGCTCCTGGTCTGCCTATTCCTATACTATCCCCTCTAGAGATCACATCTCCACATCAAAAGCTGCACACAGGGCTGGGGATGTAGCTCAGTTGGTAGAGTGCTTGCCTCACATGTAAGAAGCCCTGGGTTCCATCCCCAGTACCATAAAAATGAAATGAAAATAAAAGCCACACACATCTATAGGTCCCTCTCCAAACCTGTCCCTGCACCCCCAAGCTCTGCTTCCTCCTGAGGACCCTGACATCAGGGGGCTCTGCTGATAGCAGGTCATCATCCTGGCCTCTAGGTCAGACCCTATTGCCTCTGAAGACCCAGGGTGGCGGGGATGAGGGCTGCTCCTTGTGTAACTCAAGCCTTTCATGACACCTTGGTACTTGGGGGTCCCCAACCTGTGCCCCCAGGAAGCCCTGCTGTCAGCTCAGGAGCCTAATTCCTTTTCCTTATTCCTTTAATCTGTCGTTTTTATCAGGCTAGGGAAGTGCGGCGGCAGCCAGAGCACTGATCAATCTCCACATTACAGCTGACAGAATGATGCTAATAACTTATTGATCTCAGCCACCTCACTGCCACTGGTTTAGCTGGCTGGCCCCAGGCCCTGCCCCAAAGACAGGGGGCAGTCCCCACTGCCTGCATGAGGGGTCAGGTTAGACAGACCCTGTAGGACAGATGGAGGGCACTCAGGTGCACATGGGCATCACGAGCTGCGTGTCAGAGTCCAGCAAGCAGGAGGGCACCCCGAGCGCACCAGGCAGGGAGTGGGTCTTGCAGCCTCTCTCCACACCTGCTGCCCATCTCCTGCTCCCTGTACATGCTCAGGGGTCAGCAAGGGTAACCTCTGCAGTCTGTTCCCTGTTTCAACAGTGGCAACTCCCGCCTCCTTGCTGGGCTTCTCTGCTCCTGGGGAGCTTGAGAGTCACAGCTTGGGGGAGGTGATACTGGGGTTGGAGTGCCCCGCAGTGAGACCCAGCCTTGTAGCTGCCTTGAGGAGACTGCATAAGCTCAGAGTCACACCTGATGTAGGCAGTGACAGGAGGCAGACACACGTACCAGGGGTGGACCTTAAAGTCACAAGACCTGCGCTGAGCTCCTCAGTCCTCTGGGATCCTTCCTGTCCAGAGCCCAGGAAGCTGTGGCTCGAAGGACACCCCCTTGGGCCACAGGAAGGAAGTAGACATGGTGACAGGTAAAGACCACTTCAGGGCCCAGAGGAATCCCACGGGGAGCTGCAGACCTGGCAGGTGCACGCGCGCGCGCACACACACACACACACACACACACACACAGCATCCTGGCTGCTATGCACAGCATGTGACCTGCACTCACTGTAGAGTGTGGAGGGCTACCTGGCAGGGTGAGCAAGCCCTGCAGGAGACACACAGGGCACATGCAGGTCTGTGTACCTGAGGAGGTTGTACATAGGCAGGAGAGGGCCTGCTGCCTCAGAACATCTCAATCACTGAGGGGCTCCCTCGGCTCCGCCCGATCGATGGGGCAATTAGATTTTATCAGCCACCTCCAAAGCAGCTCCAGAAGCAACCCCCACCCCCATCCACAAGGGCCTTCTGGGCTCATGGGGGCTCTGTTGGGAGTGTCCAGGGTGGTGGGTGATGCCCACCCTGCTTTCCCAGAGCAGTAGCCATTGTCAGAAACAACCCTGTCCAGGGTCCATGTGACAAGGCCCCTGAGGTCAAGTTGTGCCCACTCTCAGCGGTGGCATCTTGCAACCCCTCATGACCTGCTCCATGGGAGACTGCCTGGGTCCCCAAGCTGCTCTCTCCCTCTGAGTTCCTGTTGCCTCCAGGAACCAGATCTCCTTGGTGGCCCTGGAAGCTCCTGGGCCAGCACCCTCTTGGCCTACCTGAAGCGGTTCAGGCTGCAGGGGATGGGCCCTTTCCCTCCCAGGACCCCTGAGAAGCAGGACCAGGCCGACATGCCCTGTGGGTTTGGTGGGAGGTGGGCATTGGTGGGAGGTGAGCTCTGGAAGGTCTTTGCCTGTGCCTGTCTTGTGAGGAGGGGGTGGTCGGCCTCGAAACTCCAAGCCCACCCCAGCAGTAGCCACGCTGGAGCTGCCCTGGGCCGCCAGTCTGCCTAACTGGCTGGGATTAACACAATTACCATCACATGGAGCCCCAGGGGACAGCCGGCCTCACACATCCCGCCTCCTCTGCTGGCCTCCCTGGCTGCCCGCCAAGGCTTCCAGAGCTGCTGAACAGACACAGGGAGGGTGGCTGTCCCTAGGCAGAGCTGCTGTGGCCCTGGCAGCCCCATCATCGCCCTCAGGACACAGGGGCCTCCTCACCTGTGGGTCCCAAGCCAACCTCCACACTGCCTCTCTGGAATTCACAGCGGCTCTGGTGCTCGGGCATAATGAGGTGGCGGCTTCAGTGCACACTGGATATGAGTGTGGGAAGGTCACTGTCCTGGCTGCAGCAGAGCAAGACAGAGGATGGAGCCATGAGCCTTGGCAGTGCAACCTGATGAGCATGAGTACAAGGGTGCTTGGGGCTGAGGACAGTGTGCACTGAGCATGGTGATGTGTGCGCTTACCTCTGTGAGCTTGGGATGCCACAACTACGCACACTCAGCAGGCAGGCCAAGAGAAAGCAGAGACGGTGGCACCTGGACCCCACTCCAGCACCCAGCTGGTCTGTGCAGAGCCAGAGCAGCCCCTCCCACCTTCCTCTCTCCAGAGAGGCAGTGCTGTGCTCTGCTCCCTGCCTCAGAGGGAGGACAGGACGGCCTTCTGTCTCACAGGACAGACATATAGAGGGCACACTGTCACCCATGTGCTGCCAGCTCTGAAGCAAGCACCTGGCACATGCCACTTTGGTTAAAACTTGCAACACCCTCTTGGGGCCCTCATTTCTCCAAATCAGGAAACTGAGGTTCAGACCAAAGTACTGTAGATAAAAAGATCTGCCCTGGCAGGCTCAGGACACCTGTGATCCCCAGGGTGCACCCAGGCCTGGCCTTGGAATCACCCTGCATGTGATTCTTTGTCCCTTCTCCCTCCTGCTGAGCCCTCACCCACAGCCCCAGAGAGAAGAGGGAGGAGAAAGTGGGGCACCCTGGGGTTATGTGAGCAACCCCATCATCAACAGAGAAGGAGGGGACAGGAAGTCAAGGCCAGCCAGAGCAGGGGCAGGGAAGCCCAGTGCCCCCAGCAGTGCCCTCCCGGCCCACCTGTGGTGGAGCAGCCTCTTCAGCAGCACTGACACTAGCAGAGCCTCCTCACAGTGACCTAGGAACCGACCCTGAACCTTATTAAATAGCCCCCAGCCCCCAGCCTGGGCCGGCAGGAGCCAGGCTAATCCAGGGCCAGGCCCTAAGCAGATCAGTTTCAGCACCAGATACCCCGGGGCGGCCCCAGAGCCCCTAAGAGACCCAGATGTAGGTTCTCCCCCACCCCATGAAGGCGGGAGGCAGGTGGGGAGTAAGTACTTTATGGGATTATTCTCACGAGGCTCATCCCCCATCATCCTCACTGATGTGGGATGTTGGACAGAACTGCTGTCCTCAGCATGGGGAAGGGGCCTGGGCTGGCCGGGTACAGGGCTGCAGCTGCCATGGAGCTGCTCCCCACAGTGCACTGGACACTTCCTGCTTCCAGGGACTGGAGAGGTGAGCACAGTAATTTCCTGTGAGCCCTGGCCTGGACCCCCAGCAGCACCTGCATCTGGGACCAGCCTCAATGACAGCGATCGGCTCAGTATCACTTGGGGGTTACCCGGGCTCTCGAGGTGCAGGCCGATGGGGGCCACCCTTGGCTAGACAGGACCTGCCCTTGCATTCCACACCCGAGTCCCTGCCTTGGGGGTTCATTCCTCAGGTCCCAAGATGGGCCAGTCCTGAAAACCTGTTCTGGTCACTTAGTTACTCACTGAACAAATTATGCTGGGTTCATTTAAAAAAAATGCCAAGAGACTCACACCCAGGCTGTAGAGGTGAGAGCTCTGCACCTGTCTTCACAGTGTGGGGCCACTACACACAGGCAAGGCCTCAGCAGGCTGCTGTGGCACGTGGGGAGGAGACTGGGGCAGGGTCAGGAAGGCTGCAGGGAGGGTTGTGAGGAGGCCAGGAGAAGGGTGAGACCCGACTCCCCCCTGAGGGCCTCCCCACCCCAACTCTCTCACATAGCCTTCACCAGCTGGGGGCCCTAGAGGGTCAGGGACCTAGAAGGCCCTTCTTGCCAGCCAGGCTGCAGGGGCATCACAGGGCAGAGGGGCCCTGGGCCTTTGCTTGCAGCCAGCAGCAGGCATCCCCAGCAGGACTGGTCAGAAGGACGAAGAGGACAGACAGATGCAAGAGGCAGACAGACCAGTGAAGAGTGACTGACAATGGGGATGGACAGACAGTCGGGATGGGACAAACACAGTTGGTGACCCAGTGTGAGGCAGCTGGCGGTCCACAGCCCTCCTTGTCCAGACACTGGGGGCTGTTAGCAGACGGGATATGATGGGCTGTTAGTCCTCTGGGGTGTGCTCTTCTCCAGAACTGTAACCTTCCCTTCAATGAAATCCAGAAAGTCATCCTTGCCCCTCTGGATCCTCTGTGGGACCAGGGTCTCCACTAATGCAGGCCTGCTTCTTCCCAGGCACAGCCAGGCTGCAGCAGCCAGTACTGGTAAGAATTCAGCATGGGACTCCTGGGGCCTCCCCGCACCCCAAGGCCAGGTGTACCGCAAGGAGGTGCAGGTCCGGAGGGGAGGCACAGCCATTGGGTTTCCCTGCAGGCCTTGCTGGCAAATTTATCCTGTAGCGTCCAGAGTAAAAGGCTCATAAAATGTCATCAATGTTCATGAGGGTTCATAAAAATGATCCGTTGAGCTGGCAACTCCAAAATGAGGTGGAAATAAGTTTAAAGATGTTTTTATTGTAATTCGGCTCCAGGATCCAGACATTCTTGAAGACATAAATAATGACACCTCTGGCAGAGATCCAGGACAAGCTGCCTTCCTGCAGCTGGGCCTGGGAGGCCAGGCACCCACAGCTTGAGTCCCAAGAGGCTTTCCCTGCCCTTGGTGCCCACTGCTCCCCATCAGGCCTTCCTGTGGTGCTCCCCTCGAAGCCCTGAGGAAAAACTTGGCCCCAATAACCAGAAACCAGCCCCTGCCCCTTGGGAGCAGGAACTAGGTCCCTGACACCTGACCTCCTCCTGGCTTTTTTTTTTATCCTCTATGTCTTGGATTCACAGGCCCCAGCCTGTTTCCATAACCCAAATCCATGTGAGGAAACCCCAACCTTCCAGGGTCCCCAGAAGGATCTTTCCAAAACACAGACCTGATCACTCCCTGCTCAGGAACTTTCTGTGGCTGGCTCAGGTTGGAGAACAAAGCCCAACTGGTCCAGCGGCTAAGGTGCAGACCTTTTAGCATCCCACTGAGCCAGACCTGCCATGTTCCCATTCTCCTCCCTTCCATCCCATCCTTCATCCCTCCACAGCTTTGCAGACCACCTTTTCCCAGTGAACTCCTATGCATCCTTCAAGAACCTGCTCACACATCACCATTCTCCCTCCTGGTGGGTCTCTGGGAGGGTGAGAGGTGAAAATCACAGCCTCATCTTAGAGCTGTTGGGCTCCAATGGACAGTCCAGTGGTGAGGTTCATAGCATGCTTTGTCTCCACGGGTGGGCTGTCTAGGACCCTGCCCATGCTGTTGAGGCCTGGCACAAGTCTGCACTTGGCTGAAATGGGCCTCCTGATCTCAGTTGGGCACCATGCCACCTACCTTCCAGGCCAGGTAAGGACACACATCCAAACCAGCCTGTCAACCGCATGGCCCACACTGGCTCACACTGACTGGGACAGAGGACAAGACAAAAGACCATGGGTAGAGGAGGGAAGCAGGGTGGGTGGGACCCAGGAGAAATGGCAACAGCTGCCCCTGCCCAAGCCAGGCTCCTACCTGCAAGATGTCTCTCGGAAGGAGATGTTCACATCCCAGTGGGTGTGGACTCTACTGGGAGAGAAAAGAGGGTCAGTGGCTCCATTACTGGCACAGAGACAGCAGCGGGGTGTGGGCCTGACTCTTAACATCCCACCAGCCAGAAGCCAGGGCAGTCATGAGGGTGGCACCTCATGCCCAGTTCAACCTGGTGGCAGCTTCCACTGAACAAACCCAGGGCTTGAGATGCTCTGGCCTCCCAGAGATGAGGACGAGGAGCAGGCTGAACAGCCCCGGGCAACACCAGGCACCACAGCCCCCACCATCCTTACTCACAGACACCCCACCCCTAGGTGCTGGCAGGACGAGGCCCATATCAGGAAACAAATTTCTGGGAGGTTGTGGGTGTCAGCCCAGGTGGGTACCGGACCTTGGGTCTCTCTGCTGGCCAACCTCTACCCAGAAGTGACCATGGCATGGCTGAGGCAGAACAAGGTGCCAGGGCGCCAGTTCAGGAGAGAGGACAGCCTCTGCCTGCACCCCCGCCCCACAGCAGCATTCCAGAAGACCCCTGGTCTTCGTGCCCCCTTCCATAGGAGCCTGAGCCTCCCCGCCCAGATCTGGAGTAAGTACTTTCTCTTCATGATTCGGACATGCAGATCATCCTCCTGCTTCAAGCCTGGCTGCCGTCCACAGGCTGGGCCACCTCCATCACTGTCACCATCACTGGCAGAAAAGCTGGGGTTCTGTTCCTTTTTCAGGGAGCGTGCAGGGGGCAGGGCCACTGTCCTTTTGTCCGCCAGCCGCCCCCGGTTCTGGGCAGGAGGAGGAGAACGTTAAGGCTGAGCTAGACATCAGCCTCCTGGGCCTGGGCCAAGGCCCAGGGGCCTCATTGCTGTAGGCACAGCCTGTGAGGACAGCAGAGTGTGGGCTGTTCTGCCTGCCCAGCCTGAGTGTGGGTACCCACCCTGTGGCAGGGAGCCCTGGGGATGCCTAAGCTATGACCTTCAGCTCCTTCCCTGTGTCCCCAGAGTCTTCTGGGATTGTGCATACAGCCTGGGGCAGGGATCATGGGGCTGGTCCTGGTGGGTGTGCAGTCAGGGAGCAGGTCCCTCTCAACGTGTCTGGCTGACATCCCATCTCCTCTGTCAGTCCTGAAAACTTACAGCAATATCAACAAGCAAAGTCACTTTTCTTTTTCTTTTGCAGTGCTGGTGAAACTAGGGCCTCACAAAACACTCTGCCACTGAGCGGCAGCCCCAGCCCCTCTTTGCTATTTTGTTAGCACCATGAAGAGCCCAGCTCAGGGGAAGTCTGTCTGAGACTGCTGGTCCCATGCAATCTGCAGGCCTGGGAGCCACAGGCTGCCCGAGAGCACTGACAGCCCTGACCCTTTGTTCCCCAGCCCTGATGGTTCATTTCTCTCCTCAGTGTCCCCCCTGCACCATGTGTAAGTGTGTGGTGCTGTGTATGCTCAAGCTTGGAGCTCTGCACCCAGCTCACACATTTCTGCACAGAGCGTTGGACATGAGTGTGTGGCCCCAGTCCTGGCATTTCTCTACCCTTCCTGGCTCCAGGTCCTGATGCCCCAGGGAAAAGAAAAAAAGTCATTGGTTATTTTCCAGTGTACAGAGGTTTTTTCTTACTTGGTTAAGAGGCTGCTGGCTCAGAGGCTACATGGGCTTTCAGAGTATCTACTTTCCTCTCCTGTTCAGTCCTCCCATTGCCAGAAAGAGTTGATCCTCACCACACCCATGAGCTTAGTGAGGAAGGGGTCAAGGAGGGTCCCTGCCCCAGGTCATCCAGGATCCTGAGGTGGGCTGCTGCATGGAGTCCTGTCCTTGCAAGGACGCTTCTCTTCAGATTCAGCACCACATCATCTCCGGACGCCTGGCTCTGCCCAGCTCAGTGCTCCCTCCCCCAGCTCTGGGAGCCACAGTATCCCCCACACCTGCCCTCACACATCTGCTGGGGTCTGCCCAGGATACCCTGATTCCCTCTGTAACATGGTGAGTGAAATAGACCCAGCAATATAAGGGCACATGGCATGGGGCCAATGGGTTTTCAGGGCCAGCCCACAGGATGACAGGGTCCAGTGACAGCAGAGCGCAGGGAGACGGCAGTGGTAAGTGCCCACCTATGTCTCGGCCTCTGTCAATCCATAGGTTTGGTATCATTTTCAACACCCCTTGGCCCATGGCTCTGCCTTGTCCAGCCTGCCAAAGCCCAGTGCCAGGCATCTGGAGATGAGCTCTGCCCTTCTCCTCAGTCACCTTTCAGCCTTAGGTGAAATACTCTCATGAAAAGAAAAGGGGTATTTTCTCAAAGCCACCTGCTTCCCCTCTTTTGTGGCAGAAATACTCCCATCCAAACAGAAAGTAGAACCCAGACTAGGAGTAAACATCTCTCTGCCTCTCACCTGTGGGAAGAGAAGAGGGGGACACAGAGTCTATAAGACTGCTACTTGGAAGGGGGCCAGGACCGGCTGGCTGGGAAGGAGCCCAGGCTATATGCCAGTCTTAGCCACATGAGGCACAGAGCTGGGCACAGGATCTTCCAGTCCCTGGTATGCGCTGAAAGCACCCTGGAAGGTTAGGTCTGGGGTGGCTCTTGGGGGTAACTCTATGGGGGAGCATGCTGAGAACCCAGATGGCCACTCTAACCCTGCCCAAGGATGGGGAACACATGCCCCCCCATACATCAGAGACTTAGCTCCCCACTGCTCAACAGATTTGAGAAGCTGGCTCCTAACCAATAATTGACCCCTTCTGAAATGGTGAGAGTGGGTTCCAGCATGCACAGTCACATGCACACCATGTTCTACCCCTGGAGTATCTGTGACCATGAAGTGCACACACCTTTGAAACTGGCCACAAGGGTGGGTAGAGACAGCCTCTGTGCACCAATAGGTTGGGGCTAGAAAGGGGATCCATGGAGATACCTCCAAGGAAGCGGCCAGGCACAGAGAGGCCGGCAGGCCCAGGTCTGAAGTGCCCTTCACTCAGGGCAGGAACCAGGGAGCTTCAGAAAGGCAGCAGCTCCATCCCTCTCTGAGCTTCAGATTGCCACTTGAGGTGATGGCAGATGTTGAGCTCAGGTCACCCTCTGCCCCTCTCTTGTGGCAGGCCTCAGGGGTGGCAGGTTGGAAACTGTGGGGCACTCCCATCCAAACAGGAAAGAGAACCCAGACTAGTCTGAGGTGGGCACCCAGAGGATCCCGTCCAGTTCCAGCTGCCTGAAGGGGTGCCACGATGGAGAGGGACTTCAATCTTTTGCCCAGTAGGTATGTGACAGCAAGCAAAAGGTGTTTCTGCACACCTGCTTGGGGAGCTCTTGTACAGGTGCCCTGTGCTCCTGTAGACTCAAGTGTGTAGGGCGGGCGGCTTGAGGCTGTGACTGTGACAGACCAGGTGTGGGCTGGGCCTGTGGCTCTCCTTCCCCTGCCAGCATCCATGTGTCCAAGATTTCCCAGCCTGCTCAGCGTGCATCCTGCAGAGCCCACGGGGAAGCCAGGATACCCCACCACCCGGTCAAAGGGAATAAACCCAAGGTGGCAGCCTGGGCCCTCCAGGACCACTGGTACCTCCACCCCTCCTGCTCCTTCCTGTAAGAGGGGACTGCTGGGTGGACCTAGGAACAGCAGCCTCCACCCCCCATGTCCCTAGAGGTACCCCACTAGGGGAGCTTCCTCTCTAGAGGCAATTTCCTTTTCAGATCAACCCTCTACTCCTCACTGCCTGGAGTCTCATACCTGCTCCCCAGGCCAGTGGGGAGGCCAGAGATTGTCTATCCTAGGTGGGGTTCTTGCTCTCTGGACACCTACAGGCAAAGACCCTGCCCCAGCCAGGCTCCATGTCATGGACCCTCCGAGGTCCATACCCTTGCAGGGCAGCACTTCAACATTAGGAGCACCAAGACACACACCACTCAGGCTCAAGCCTGGGGATAACCCAGATGTGCAACCTGGCCAGCTAACACTGTTACACCTCAAAAGAGTCCTGCCCCAGCACCCAGCACCTCTCTCTGCTGAGCCAGATGACTTGGTGATCTCCAGACCTGGGACAGGGAAGTCCCCAGGCCCAATGAATGACAATAACAGTGGGAAGACCCTGGAACCTGGAAGGCTGGAGAAGTAGCTCCAAGACACCCATGAGGGAGGCTGCTCAAGAACAGGCAGGACCCGCCCTTCATCCAAACAGGAGAGGATCCTGTGACCCAGGATTCCCACCCATTCCCAGGGATGGTCTGGAACAGCACAAAGCAACCCCACCCACCCCATCTGCCCTGGGAGGATTCCCTCCAGCCTGCCCAGAGTGCTGAAGTTAGGACTCCCAATCTTAGAAATCACCAGGCTCTCAGGGGAGTCCAGACACCCCAACCCAGCTTATTCCCAGGTCTCACCACAGGCGAGGATATTCGACAGCCCAGGAAGTCGAAGATTGGAGGATGCACCTGCAGAATTCCCTTGGACATAAGCGTCTTCAGACTTTTTCCTGTGAGGAGAGCCGAGCACAGCTGGTGAGGGGCAGTCAGGGCATAGATGGATCCTCTGGGGCTCCGTCACCCACAAAGCCAGTCCCCACTCCCGGAAGGTGTATGCAAGGCACACCAACCTTCCAAACCCACTGTTGTCCAACTTCGGAGCCTGCTGCCCGCCCCACCCTCTCAGAGGAGAAGGGGATCTGCTGGGCTCTGAAACTCAAATCCTGGGCGAGGCCCTCCCCTGGTGGAGGGCGGCTTCCTCTCAGCCCTGGCGCCCCTCCTCCTGCCCCACCCTCTCTTAGCCAGTCTAGCCCGAACTGTGGCCGGGCAGTGGAAGGCTGAGCTGGGGAATTGGTGAGCGGAGGCGCAGTTGCGACCCAGGCCTGCGTCAGTCCCCAACGCAGGAAAGGGCAGCCACTGCGCAGCCTGAACTCCTAAACCAAACGCTACCGGGTCCCAAACTTCCCAAGACCCTCGCCAGAGGTTCACCGCGCTTATCAGGTGCCCCCGATCCGGCCTCCAAAGGTGTATTGTTGCACCTTTGGAGTCACCATCCAAACGGGCTGCTCCAGGTCTCGCTGACACTGTTCCAGCTCCGCACGCCCACGCCCCGCCCCCCTCCCGCGGCCCCACGTACCTGTTCAGCCCCAACTAGTGTGCACTCACACCCCGGCAGCACGTGCTCTGGAGCTGCAGCGCACTCTCTGGGCCAAAACCAAGTCTCCCCAGTGGCAGAGCGAAGGGCTCGGACCCGCGGGTCCCCAGTAGCGAAGGAGAGGGACAGCGGCTTGCGCCCCCTCGTCGGCCGCACCTGTGTGGCGGATGCTGCGCTTCCAGTCCTTGGCCGTCTGGCGGCCGCTGACGAACTGGAACTCCTTGGGCATGAGCCACTCGCTGCGGTGGCGGATGGACGGGCCTTTGCTGCCCTGGCAGAGTTTCCGTACGTTGAGCAGAGCACGGTTGGCGCCACACTCCACCTCGATGCAGGGCTCACCGTTGTCCAGCAGCGGCTGGAAGTCCGCGGCCGCTGGGGCCAAGAGGAGCTCAAGGGCCAGTAGGTCTCTGGGCAGGTGGAGGTTCGGCGTGGCCTCGTGCAGGCTAAGGTAGGCGCGCGAGGGCCGGAGTGGTGGAGCCAACAGTTCTTCATAGCCTGCAGCAGAGGCCGGCAGCGAGGCAGCCGGGGGGGCAGAGCTGCTGCGGCGGGCAGCGGGGCCAAGTAGCCCGGCAGCGGAGGCAGAGGCAGCGCGGCCAGGGTCAGGTGGAAGGTGGCCAGGGCCAGGGCCAGGTCCTCGCGGCCCGGGAGCTCCTTTTTGACCGCCGGCATGTAGCCCGGGTGGCCCAGCAGCCGGCTCTCGGTCGCCGGCGCAACTTATTTTGGCCCTGGCTGGAGTTGCGTCTCCGCCGGCCCTGAAGGCGCCTGGCCACGCTTCCACCCCGCCCGCTACTGCGCCCTGGCACCCGAAGCCGCCGCCGCTGCAGCAGGGCCGCCCCTTCCTGCTACCCGGCCTACTGCAGGGGTCTCGGCGGACCCAGACATGGTGTGGCCGGAGCTGCTACTGATCACAGACCGACGGGTAAGAAGGCTGCAAAAGCCAAAGCCCCACCTCCAAACCCGCGAGGCCCCGCCCGCCCTCCACTAGGCGCCACACCGTCGCTGCTCCAGGTTCCCCCGCGCTGGGCCCTCCGCCGCTGGGCTGAGGCCGGAGCCGCCTCTTCCGCCGCCGGCAGGGGGAGGAGGGTCATAAATAACCCTCGGGCAGCAGTGCAGACGGTGACCTGAGACGTCCTGGGGGAGTGAAGGGACGGCCGTCAGCACTTCTGCCCCCAACCCCACTGCGCCAGACTTGACCCATCCTGGAGTGCCTGCCTCTTAAAGCCCCCCTTTTATCCATTCTTTCATCAGTCAATCAACCATTTATTGAGCGCCAGATGTGGTGTAACCCCAGGAAGAGACTACCCAGAGAAGGGGTTGTGGGAAGAGAGATGCAGAGGAAGAGTGAGAGCACAGGTGTAGAGTCCAAGGAAGTGCGGGTTCCCAGAGTCCTGGCCTGCCTCCCGGCTTCTCTGCCTGAGCTCACCAGCTTCTTCAATGAGGCGGGTGCTGCATGGGAGCGCACCCAGACCCACCAAGAACAGGGGGACATGCAGGGACTGAGCTTATGGCCCACAGGTGTGGCTGACACTGAGCTATGAGGAAGCACACCTGTGTACACAGCTGCCCAGCCACCCACAAATGCATGCATGCTCAAAGACATACAAAGAGCAACCACAGGTGTGTCACACCCATGACTTTCTGTGTGCCAGCACAGTAGTTGCTGAGCCTGAATGCATCGGACAGGTTCATGGAGCACACAAATCCTCAAATACTTCCCACAAGCACCAACACAGACAGGATGTGTGCTAAGAGATACAGATCACAGATATCCCGAGACTGGGACTTGAAACACAGGCACAGATGGACCCAGGTCCACATGTTCACCTGCCAAGGCAGGGTGTCAGACACAGGTGACACCCAGTTGGTTGCACTATTGGTCTAGAAAGAGTTAACCTGGAAGGTCAGGGGTTAGAGGTTAGCCAGATGAGGCTCCCTCAGACATTCCTGCAAAGTAGCTAGAAACTTCAGGAATGTAGCCTTTTCAGACCTAGGGAGAGCTGCCCTGCTGGGACACCTGGGCAGCTAGCTGTGAGCTGAAAAGAAGCCATGCCTTGTCTCTCAGCATGCAGGAAGGTGTTTTGGGGCTGTCCACTACCTTAGTCTCTGCCACTTAAAGGAACAAAGAGAGAGGGCCTGAGCTCATCCTCACCCCACTCCTGTGGCCATGCAGTTGGTGTCCAGATGCACACATGCAGGAATTCTAGCAGGCACCCACAGCGCCCTGTACTGCTGGAGTGACGTTACCTGTGCAGTGACAGTCATATGTCATGTTCAAGGGTGTCAACACAGGCAGTGACCAGACACAGGCACAGTGATGCACAGGTGCTCAGCACTCCTGAATTCACCCTCAAGGCATCACAGAGGCCTCTCCTCCTGGCCTGGCGGCATGGGCCTGATCCTCTGTCACCAGTGGATCTGTACACTCGGCCCTTCTGCAGAAGGGACAGAGATGCCTGTTTCTGACCACATGGGGGCAGAAGCAGCCCCCATCTTAGGGCAGTCTTCCTGGTGCTGTGGTCCCACCGAAAGGTAGACTCTGTTGGGGAGGCTGAAGCAGGTGTGCAGAGCCTCAGACCCTCCTGCAGCAGCTGCATGACCCAGTCTTCTCTGCCCTTCTTGGGACCTTACTTTCCCATCTGAAAATGAGAGGTGGTCTCAAAACCCATCTTCTAAAGCCTTCTTTAAAGAGGTGGGCTCAAAACCCACCTTCTAAAGCCGCCTTTAGCTTGAAGTAAAACAGTCAGCAGAGCAGCTATGGGAGGTGGGAGCACCAAACCCCTGCACACCCTAGACACTTTCCTCTGTAAATTGATCTGGAGCGCAGAAACTGAGGGGCTCCCATCAACTCTGAGCCAAGCAAAGGGAAAGAAATGAGTTATCTAGTGCCCCCTGAGGCCCCCAAATCTATCTCATCTGTCTCTCACTGAGATAGATGTGAGGGTGGTTTATATTCTCCTCCCTGCAGACAGTATGGCCACACTTGGGCCCAGTCTGGATACTAGAGCATACACAGGGGTGCATGGGAGCAGCTGCTGTCCTGCAGAGTGGATGCGGGGGCAGGGTGCAGTTCTCTCCCTCATGGCTCAAATTATTGTAGAAATGTTGTGCACCCTCAGGGCCACCAGAGCTAAGTAGCACACAGGCCTTAAGTGCAGTCTCACCCACTCCACGTCCCAAGGGTGTGTCAGCAGGGGTGGAGTGAGGGGCCCCATGTGCTCATGTGTGTCAATGCTGCGTGAGGGGTGTTCCTGTGCTTATGTGTGCCTGCCCTGTCCTCCTGCCATTCATTTTAGCTGACACTCAGCACAAATATGGTGTGAAGGCCTCAGGGACCCGTGTTCCTTACTCTGGGAATCTGGGCCTTCATTGGTCCAGCCCAGCAGTGTGGGTTATAGTTCACTCTGTGTACAATTCACAGGCCCTGTAAGCCCTAGGGCCAGAGCCCACCAGGAAGTCCTGATAGGGGCACTAGGCTATGCTGTCTGCAGAGCTTTGGGGCAGAGGTCATCCCCAAGTGGGGAGAGGAGTGGGTACAGGTGGGGTCTCTGCCAGACTGCCAGGTGGAAACAAGAGGATATCTGGGCAGTTCCTTCACAAAGAAAACCTTGGGCGGGATGTGCTGAATCATCACGGATGGTGCTGGAGGGAAAAGGAAAGGGCTAGAAGGGGTCAGGTGGTCAGCTGCTGCTCTGCCTCACCTGAGAGCCCCCTCAGCTGTTCAGGCTGCAGGGTGGATTCTCAGTGCTGGGGTAGTGGCTTTCCTGACACACCCTGGCACATGGCAGGTACCAGTGTCTTAAGGACTGTCCATGGGGCAACCCAATGTGGCCATGGGTGGATCCAGCTCATACCCTGATCTGGTACCTGCTGGGCTCTGGGCTCTCTGAGCCATTCCTAACTTGACATGGCTACCCTGTCCCTGGGCAGCACCATTGCCTGACTGCTCCCCTCTGCTACCACCTGCCCTGGAATCTCTACATACCTTCCTGTCCCCAGAAGCTTATTAAGAGTTGGACTACAGATCTGGGAGGCTGAGGCAGGAGGATCACAAGTTCCAGGCCAGCCTTAGCAACATAGCTGGCAATGTAAGCAACTTACAAGACCCTCTCTCTAAATAAAAAAAAAAATTAAAAGGATTGGGGATGTAGCTCATTGGTAAAGTACCTCTGGGTTCAATCCTCATTACTGAAAAAAGAGGGTACTGCCAGAGGTACCCTCTTCATCAGAGAGAGATACCTGAAAGTCTTCTGCTGAAGAAGCCTAGGTAGACATCCTTGGTCTTCAGCAAGCACTGCCCAAGCTGGAAGATAAGGTTAGATCTAAGGGTGCATAAGTGGGATGTGGTGCTGTTCTGAGGACCCTGCCACTGACACAAGGGTGAGGCAGAGTGCCCACGGACACATAGCGACAGGCAGTGGTCACACCATAGAGGGTCTGAGATCCTGCAGACCAAGTGCTGGCTGCCTGAGATCTCCTGATGCTTATCCATGTTTCTCCTGTGATGTGCCTTCTCTGTCCACCAGCGAGGGTTTGTGGGGAATTTTTGCTGTCTGGGGCCCCACAGGGCAGGATTCAGGCCTAGGAAAAGCAGATATGGAAGCTCAAAATAGAGAAAACTAGTCAGAGTTGCCTGGTAACAGCCTTTGCCTTCTCCTGGGTAGAAGGATACAAGAAAAAGCTAAAGGCCACCTGCTGAGAGCCTGACACTGACGGTTGCCCAGGTGCAGGCCGGTGTACCAGATGCCCTCCAATGTCTCATGTCCTTGCCCCAGTGTGGCCTGAGTCAACCTTCACACGGCATTTGGGGTGGAGCAGTGGTAAGTGTTCAGGAACAGAACACAGAACAGCAGCATACACTCAGGTGAGTGACAGGGAGCAGTGGTGCACACACAGGTGTGTACCCGGGGACAATGCGTGGGTGTTCAATGCAGAGTGCCTGACGTGGAGCATGCTCCCTCACACAGCCCGAGGCTGCCCAGTTGTCTGGGGCTGTCCCTTCAGTGTTTCTTCATGCTATAATACTGTCACCTTGTGCTCAGTAGGTCACACCTCTGAACCAGTTGCATCATGAAGAGGGCATGGGGGCTGGGGAGGGGGCTCAAGCGGTCACGCGCTCGCCTGGCATGCGCGGGGCGCTGGGTTTGATCCTCAGCACCACATAAAAATAAAATGAAGATGTTGTGTCCACTGAAAACTGAAAAATAAATATTAAAAAAAGGAAGAGGGCATGGACACGTGAGGCCCCACCTGGAGGGCCAGCAGCCCCTTCATCAACACCGGTGTCTTTGTCATGTCGGGATTGTTGTAGGTAGGAAGCTTGGGTGGACCAGATCACTGTCCTGACTTCCTGATGTATAGACCGAGTCTGACTCCGGTCTCCCATTGCCACCAAGCCCCAGTCCTTGGGAGGTAGGTTGACAATGACATCCTTTGAGGTGCACTGGTGGCTTTGTGCATGGATGTCCGGTGAGGCCCTCTGGATGTGTAAGTTCCTATTCCTGACTAACCAGGCTCCCCTGGGACCATCTCATCTCGTGCACTGTGTGAGGGCAGGTGGGGCAGCCCTGAGTGCTATTCCCTGGGACCAGGACTCTGCTCCTGTTTGGCCATGACCCCAGGTGTGGCCCCAGGTGGGGATGTGTTGAGGCCCTGTGCAGAGCCCAGATGCAGAGGCTCATGACCTGATGACAGCCACCTGGAAGGAATGGTGCACACATCTGCAGCCATACTTCACCCGTCTGCATGAATGGTCAACACAGGGCCTTGGGAACCCAGGCAGGGCTCATCTATGGCTGCTCACTCCAGGGGTGTGTGGGCATTTGCAGGCCAGGTACAGGGGCTGCCCAGTTCCCTAGAACCTAGCCTGTGATGGCAGGAGGGACTCAGGGCCCTGGGCACCATCTAGCCTTCTGAACAGTGCAGTTCCTACTCCCACCCCAGCCCCCACCTGCAGCACTGAGGCCGAGAGTAATAAAACACCCACCTCACAGGAGACAGCTTTATCTTGTTGATGGGAAGTCTGCCAGCCCAATTTATGATGGAACATAAGATCTCCAAATCTGAATTTATGTGCCGGAGTATAACGAGAGGTCAATGAGATTGAAAGTGGGCTCCTGAGAGGAGCTGGCAGGCTCACTCCCAGGTGCTGTAAGGAAACCTCACAGTCTTTGTCCCCAACTTCAGCCTGGCCCAAGAGGGAAAGGACCGCCAAGGAGAGCCCTGCCTGAGAGCCCTGCTGTTTGGTGTAAGGGGGAGAGAGAGGGACTCTGTCGGGCGGGGCCACGGCTGTGGCAGGAGTCTTGGAGAGGGCCAGCCTGGACCATCTGTGCTGAGGATGCAGATCTTGTGCCTGGTCTCAGGCCTGGCCCTCAGCCGTGGGCGAGCCCCTGGCTCAGAACAGTCACAGCAGAGCTCTGGCTCTGGCCCAGGGACCCACCGCCAAATGGAGTTGCCATGGGTGACCATGAACCCATGGCCCCCACCCAAGCCCTCTGGAGCCCTCTGTCCTCATCACCCCCTGGAGTCAGGGGTGGGGTAGGAGGAGGGTTGGCTCTGTCTGGGGTGGGCACCTGGCCAGCAGGAGGCTGGCTTTCTGTGCCCCAGGGCAGACCCTGACTTTAGGATTTATACAAATAAATGAAATGAAAAGTGCTGGCAGCCCTGATCTAATTACAGCCATTCATTCTCTGGTCGTTAATAATTTGTGCAATAAAGGGTTTCGGCTGCTCCAGTGTGGAGGTGGCTGCGGCTCAGCCTTCCTTTGGCGCCGGCTTCGGGAGCTGGAAACATGAATTATTAGTTTCTTATCGCTCGGACCGCCATCACTCATGCTGCCAGGACCTGGTGGGAGCTGGCGGAGGTCCCCTGCCTCCTCTGCTGGCCCTGAGCTGCTGCTTCTCTTGGAGACTCACGGTGGGGCTCAGCACTACCCCACCCAGCCCTTCTGGGAGTGTGACCCCTGGAGCAGGAGGCTGCAACAGGCATGGGAGCTGCAGTGCTGTGCTCTGAGCCTCAGATCCTCTCTGTGAGTGAAGCCAGACCTCACACGCCAGCAAAGCACTGGCCCAGGGAGGGTGGGGTCCTTATCAGGGTGCTCTCCAAGGGGCACAGACTGCCTAGTCCCTGGCCAGAGAGGAGAGGAAGTCCCCTCTGGGAGCCACAGTGCCTTAGGCAGTCAGAGCTCCATCACCTGCAGTACAGCCAGGGGCTTGAGGATACCCTGAGGAAAGGGATGGTGCTGGCTATGGTCTGGGTGGGGGTACTGGTCTCCTGGGCTTTTTGTCTGCACCTCCAAGTATAGCTGCTGAGGTGTGTGGGCTGGGGGCTGAACTCCAAGGCCACAGCCCAGATGGTGACCAGGTGGTTACCTGTCACAGAAGCACGCACCCTCCTGCAAGGCTCCCAGCCAAGCTGGGGAGTGCAAGGCTAAGGCAAAGCTGGGGTGTGGGAGGAATGGGGACCTGGCACCCACCTCTGCCTCTTGCCTGCCAAGCCCCTCCAGGTGCCTCCTGGGCTGCAGCCCCACTTCATCTCTGTGAGGATGTGGAACCTAGAGGGTAGGCCTTGCGCCCAGGGCTGTTTGCCCACCACTTCCTGGCTGTGTGGCCTTGGAGAGACTGTCAGTTCTTCTAACCTCAGTCTATAAAATGGGAATGAGGATAAAAGGAGACAAAATTAGTATGTACTGAGTGTCCGGGGTGTGTGCAGGTGTCATAGGTGGAGTGGGGTGGCCCCTGCAGCCCTGCATGCTGGGCAGTCCCATCCTTCAGGCAGCGTGGCTTCAAAAAGTCTGACCACATTTCATCTGCTTTCTGTTTTCTTAACGTCTGGACAGAGTTGTAGTGAATGTCCCAATGTACTTGTCTCCTCCCAGGTCATCTCTGTCATTTCTGGGTCACCTTCAGTTGACTTGTTTCCTCTTTTCCTGCTGGGCTGTGTTTTCTGCTTCTTTGCACACCTGTGAGGGTGTGTCTCTCTCTCTCTCTCTCTCTCTCTCTCTCTCTCTCTCTCTCTCTCTTCCCTTCCGTCCCTCCCTCCATGGTTATTTTGTTTATTTATCTTTATGTGGTGCTGAGGATCAAACCCAGGGCCTCATACATGCTACACCTCATCTCTGAGCTAGCCCTCTCACAGTGCCTGGGCTGCACAACATAGCTGACCCCATGCCCTCTGCAACCTGCTGAACACACCCTCAGCCCCAACAGCTGCCAACCCACTTTTTTTTGGTAGTACAGATGGACAGAATGCCTTTATTTTATTTGTTTATTTTTGTGTGGTACAAAGGATGGAACCCAGTGCTCACACATGCTAGGCAAGCGCTCTTCTACTGAGCTATAGCCCTGCCAATCCAATTTTGCTATGGTGTTTTGGTTAGGTCTGGGACTTCCTGAACATTGCCCAGGGAGAGATTGAAGGGGCTCTGTGGGCAGGGGCTGGGAGGCTGCAGCCCCTGCAGCAGCCAAGTCTGGCTACTTTCTACCTCTAGGGCATAGACTTTCTTCCACCTGCTGTGGCAGAACAGGAAGCCCCCACCCGGCACCTGGCACTGAAGACCACTCATCAGGGCCTGAGACACAGAGCAGCCCTGAGGTCCCTCTTTCTAACCCTGTGCATCCTTGATGCCAGTTTTGAATGCCATTTCTGCCAGGAAGCTTCCTGGATCCTCCAGTCAGAAAGCATCCTGTTCCTGGAGCTTCTGAACACATCCAAACCGTGGTATTCTGACTCCCACAGAAATCCTGTCTTCCTCTAACTGGATGGGAGCCCCAGTGGATGGCACTCTGGCATTCTTGGCTGATGGTTCTTTAACTGAAACCAGAAGAGAAGAGCCAACCAAGGGCACGGTCCTCCTGGCTGGGCTGTGGGCAGGGCTGAGGTCTGTGGGATATCTGAAGGTCCGGAGGCTCCAGGCTTCCCACAGCCCCAGGCTGGGCTCTCAGAGGGCTGCTCCTGCTGGGGTCTGCCCTTCCCCATTTTTCTGGCCCCTCTGCTCCTGTCCCCTGTGGCCTGTCTGGCCACCTCCCTGCTACCACACCACACCCTCTACCTCAGATGGCTTCCTCCCAGCCCCAGCTCACACACACAGAATCCCTTACCCCAGGAGCATTCCAGGCATGCACAGTCCACTGACTTGCCCCTGGCCAGGCTGTGCATTAACACAAAGACAGCTGGCTGGGTTTCCCTCACCCAGGTCTGGAGCTCCTGAATGGGGAGCCCCCACCCCCACTTCGTGTGGTCGCCTCTATACTGATTTAATTTATCACTGACCGAGGATGAGTAATTTTATTGTGAAGCACAGTTCAGGGTGATAGATGAGGGAGCAGGGCAGGTCCTTGCTGTCTTCCTCTCCAGAGGGAGGTGGGAAGGAGAATCCTGCCTCTCCATAAGTGGAGGCTGGCAGTTGGGGAGGAAAGAGCCCCATCAGGGTGGCTGGCCATGCCAGATGGGAGTGAGGAGGCAGGGAAGGCAGACCAGGTCTCCCTGTCCAGATAGGGCAGGACCAGGACATGGCCATCCCCCACGTCCTGACTAGGGCTGAGGCTGAGGGCCCTACAGGTGGGAGTATGGAGGGGCAGATGTGTAACTCCAGCATCCAAACAGAAAAAGTGGGGATGCTTTCCTCTGAAAATTGCCACAGCAATCAGCTTCTCTTTGAATCCATGTGTTTCTGTTTGGTTTCCTTTTTTTTTTTTTAATTTGCAGTACTGTGAACTGAACTCACTGAGCCACACTCCCAGCCCTTGTCATTTTTTAATTTTGAGACAGGATCTTGCTAAGTTGCCCAGGCTGGCCTTGAACTTGAGATCCTCTGTCCTCAACCCTGCTAATCCACTGTTTTTAACAATGCTCATCTCACCAGCTACTGCACACCCACACTTCAAAGTAACACTTGCCGGCTGGGGCTGGAGCTGGGGCTCAGTGGTAGAGCACTTGCTTAGCAGGTATGAGGCTGTAGGTTCCATTCTCAGCACCATATAAAAATAAACAAAATAAAAGGTATTGTGTCCATCTACAACTAAGAAAAATAAACAAAGTAACAATTGCCATTGGTCACTTCCAGGTGTTTGGTGAGGGACCCTGCATTGCTGCCGGTGGGATTTGGGGTTCTGGCCTGCCCACCCACTCCAAGGTCCCCGGCCTGGGTGGGATGTGTGTGGCTGGGTGGGTGGAAGCTGGGAGGCGCAGGTGCCAGGGAGCAAGCTCACCCCGACTGCTTATGGTGGGCAAGGTTCTGGGGTCTGGGAGGGCTGAACAGACCCAGGACTTCCCTCCACTGTGGTCAGCCAGCAGCCTCCCTCTGGCAGGCAGGTTAGCCCCCTGGCTGGACATGGGTCAGACAGTCCTGCAGGACCTCTCAATCTTGGCCGAGAAGCGTGAATGGTGGGCGCCTCGCTGTGTGACAGTCCCTGTCAGTCACGATGGATGTGGGCCCAGAGAAGCGGGGACGGCGACGGGAGGGGGCGCTGGCTGGCGGAGCTGTCCCCAGCCGCCGGCTGCGTCCCCGGAGGCTGGTGGCTGCGGCTCCAGGAGCGTCCTGGAAGTCTGGGCAGCTGCGCCGCCACTGCCCCTGGCCTGCCCCCAGCCTGCCCCAGTGGGCTTAACCCTTAGTCTCTCTGGGCTAACCCTCGTGCCCAGGCCTGGCTTAACCCTTAGGTCTCCACTGGTCTAACTCTTCTGTCTCAGGGACTAGCTGACATCCGCTGTGCCTAAGTTGGCCCCAGTGGGCAGCCCAGGAGCAGCGCCTACTGGAGCTTCAGGCTGGAGAAAGATGCTGGCCCAGGTCACTGAGGACACTGCCCCTCCCTCCTGCCCCCTTTTCCCAGGGTCTGCAGTCAGGCCTGCTGTCTTCTCCTTGTACCACAGGGACGCAGTGAGGGCACACTGGATAATGACAATTTCTGCTAAAATTGTTAGTATGCTGGGCTCCCTACCCAGCTCTTTGTGCAAATCATGAAGCTTGTCAAGATGGCCTGCCCAGGAAACTGACGCTCTGAGAGGCCAGGACTTGGCTCAGCCATGGCAGGTGGTAGAGCTGGATCCTGCCTCCTGCACCAGGGCTAAAGGCATTCCCTCCCCTCTCTCCTGGCCCCTGCCCCTTCCTCTTCTCCCTCCCAAGCAGATGGTGCAGGAATTGAAATGGACTTGTGGGGAGGTGGGCCTCTGGATTCTCAGAGTCTCTGAGGAGGGTCTACAGATGATGAATCCCTGGGAGTGGGAGTATCTTTGGATCTCAAGGAGGAAGAGTCAACAGTCATGAAACCCAGAGAAAATGGACTGCAGCAGTTCCAATCAGGTGAGACTCAACCTCTCTTTGACTCTGGATGGGCTAAGGGGTAGACATTGTACCAACCCCTGTTGCCCACTGCAATGCCAGCTTGAGTTCTCACACAAGACTGGCATTTGAACCATAGATAGGAGCCTTAAAAATAACGTAAAGGTCGGCTGCTGTGGCGTGCCGGTATTAAATCCCCAGCACAAACAAACAAACAACAAAAACTACAACTTTAAGGGGTTAAGGTGTAGTTTAGTGGTAGAGCACTGCCCAGCATGCTCTACCATGAGGCCTGGGTTCAATACCCAGCACCAGGGAAAACAAAAGAAAATAAGACCTTAAGGAACAGAAATCATTGGTCAGCCAGAGAATGACAGGAAAGGCTTGGGCACACTACTGGAGACAAGGGAGAGAGAGAGAGGTGCTCCAAATTAGGGCTCCTAGGGTTTCCACAGCCTCAGCCTCTCTACTACACGTATTCAGTTCCCCAGGACTCGGCTGAGGTCTGGGTAGCTAGTGTGTGCAAGAGGACGTGGGCCTTCAGCCCCTCCAGTCAAGGAGAGGTTGAGTCTCACCTGATCAGAACTGCTGCAGTCCGTTTTCTCTGGGTTTCTTTGTTGAGGCTTGGGAGGCCTCAGCACAGCTGTGGCCCACAGGTTGGTCAGGGATACCTGGGACCCAGAGTCCTGTAGCACCTGCAGGGCAGTCCCAAACCATCTTCCTGGCTCCTGTGCATTTTAGGTGGGTGGTGGCTGGCTAAATTTCTCAGCATCTCCCCAAGTGTCACCCTCACTTGTGACCTTGGATTCAATACCCAGTCTCATCCTAGGTGGAGACAGCTGGAGTTGCTGAACTATGGGAACTCTATCCATTTTTCTGAGCAGGAAAGAAAAGAGGGTGGGAAACTGGTTTCTGAAAGCCAGGTCACATGCCAGGAGGACCTCTGGCTGCATACAGTCAAATCTTGCAGTAGGAGGACAGTAGAGTGAGCACATGTGGAGGGTCTGGGGTCCAAGAGACTGACCATGAGGGACAACTCTGCACCCAGCCAAGGTCTGCATCTTATGCCACTATCAAAGCCTATGGGTGGGTGAGGATAATTCCATGGGTTATGCTGCACTGCTGCGGTACATCCTTAAAACTGGCAAGAGTGGGTTGGCAAGTGAGGAGGGCCTTGACTCAGAGGATAGTGCTGGATCTGCTCCTGAAGGCGGTGGAGCCCACTGCCCATGCAGGGTGAGATACCTGCAAACTTCTCTTCCTAGACAACTGACCAGGAGGTCTGAGAGAGGCAGAGTGAAGAAAGTCAGGGTCAGGGTGAATTGACCCTTGGCCTGACTGGTGAGAGACTGAACATGTTTAAGGGCCAAGGGGCTGAGGTGGGGGCTGAAGATCCAGGAGAGTTTCCCCCAAAGCAAGGTCAGACTTAGATGGGAGGTGGACCCCCAGCATCAGGCCAAGGGCAGGACTGCCTGATGGGTGGGGGTCTGTTCAAGGTTGGTGAAGGAGGAGGAAGGCAGGGAGGGGGTCATCAGGGCTTCTGCCAATGGCTCGGTGAGGGGCAAAGGTGCAGAGGTTGCTGCTAAGTGACTGAAGCCACAGTGTGGGCAGAGGTGAGCCATCAGGGTCTCCTCTGCAGGGAACAGTGTCAGGAGGTGGAGCTCGTCTGCAGCTGGTGAGGGCAGATCAGGTAGAGAGGAGTTGTGGACACACAGCAGAAGGGGGCTGCAGGTGGAGAGAGAGTAGGGCTCTTAGCCTCAGCCCAGAGAGTCCTGATCTGGCTGAGGATGGTGGGGCTCGAGTTCTAGGGACAGTGGGTACTAGCACTCAGGCACAGCTAGATGGCTGAGTGCAGGGCATATATGGCCTGCATGGCTTATTTTTTTTTTATTTTATTGAGATAGTATTCACATTACAGGGGCTGGGGTTGTGGCTCAGTCGTAGATTGCCCGCTTAGCGTATGTAGGGCCCTGGGTTTGATCCTCAGCACCACAAAAAATAAATAAACAAAATAAAGGTATTGTGGTCAACTACAACTAAAAAAATATTTAAAAATTCACACAACATAAATTTAAGCTCAAAGTGAAAAATTCAGTGGTGCTTTTTGCATTCACAGAAGTAGTAGTCCACAGATTCACATACAGACATATATTGTAGATTAACAGATACCATGCTTTCTTTTAAAGTTCCTAGACATCCTTTGCTAAATCCAATGATAATTTGGGGGCCATAAAAAAGAGTTTAAGTAAGTACAAAACTCATACTCTACAGATGCTAACCAAAATTAACAAAAACATAAATTAATGTGTAAGATTTAACTATAGGCAGACTTAGACAGAAAAACACTCGGTAATTTGGTAATACTCTTGTAGATGACTCTTGAATAAAATACAACATTAACACCACAGTTAAACAGAAGATGATTTTTGGAACATTTTATATAAAAGCTCATTTTAATAAAAATGTCAATATTAAATGAGAAAAAAGGAAGGAAACAAAATTTGCCAATCAAGAATTTAGAAAACGAACAATGTGAACCTGAAGAAAGAATAAGTGTATTAATTAGATAAAAAATTAGTTAACATATTAAAATTAGAATTGATATATAAAGAACTCTTCCGGGAAGGGAAAAATTGGGCAATGCACAAAACCAACCACATGAATACTGGTAGGAAAATTTGAGACATATTCACACCAAAATTCCTGCACTTATACTTCCAGTATGTGAATGCATAGTTGTAACAGACATTCTCAGCAATGTAGCAGAGCTTCCTTTGAATTGCTGCTTCACAACCTGAGGGACATTATGACAATAAAGGCCAAATAAAAGTTTCTAACTCTCCTTTACAAAAATAATACATAAAAAAGCAATATTACAGTTTCCTAGTATAGAAGTAGGTTCTCATAGCGAAAGTCCAAGATCCCCTGTAGCTCTGCAGGGAGAGAAAAGAATAACCACCATGAAATACATCACAGACTTCTCCAAAACAAAGGCCATGACTCTGAAGGAAAAGGACTCTGCCAAAGCTACATCCCACCTGTAGGAAGGGTACTTCCCTGACTCTAGTACAATTTAGTCTTCCTGCCTTATCTAAAAAGACAATATCAACAACAATAAAAACCATACAGCCAATAGCTGTCACTAAATCAAGGACACAGATTTAGAAAGCTACAGTATTAATAAGAGTCTGGGGTCAGCTTGACCCCTGGAGAAGCACTGGTGAAAGACACAGAACCAAACAGAGGCCTACTAAAAGACTGAGATTTAACAAGAAAGCTACAGAATGTTCCTTTACCCTTTTTCTTTACTACCACACCAACAGGTTCTAGTGTAATGAAAGAGTACATAAGCTGAAAGAGTGCTACAAGACAGCTATTTTTGTTGAGAAGTAGTACTTGGTGAAATCAAAAGTCAAGAGGGGATGATAAACAAAAAGTCAAAAAGATATTAGTGAATTGTGGAGCCTCTGTTACCTAAACCTAGAGCAAACATGAAATACAGTCTAACTCCTAGTTTGATGAACAAGAATCCTTTCCTCAAAAGCCTCATTATTTCAGGTCCAATTATCAAATACAAGGCATCACAAAAATCAAGATGAAAACACAGTTTAAAATGACAAAATAATTTTCAGAACCAAAATGACAACATTTTATATAATTACCAGATATAATATTTAAATAACTATTAATATGCAAAGTAATTTAATAGATAAAAGCAGATAAACACAAGAACAGTTGAGTAATGAAGGTGGAGAGATGAAAATTCTAAGTATCTAAAGGAGCAACCAGAAATTTAAAATGCACACACAGAGCAACAGCAAGGAAACAGACCTCTGGGAGCT
Source organism: Urocitellus parryii (assembly GCF_045843805.1). Lineage (NCBI taxonomy): Eukaryota > Metazoa > Chordata > Mammalia > Rodentia > Sciuridae > Urocitellus > Urocitellus parryii. The sequence continues at coordinate 3,015,712 of NW_027554094.1, read as the reverse complement.
CAACATAGACTGAGCACAGCTGGAGAATCACTGTGCTCCAAAACAAGTCAATTGAAACTCCCTAAACTGAATTGTAAAGAAGGAAAATAAATAACAAAAAACTCAACAAAATCCAAGAACCTACAGAAAATTTTCAAAGGAATAATAAACACATCATTGAAATACCATAAAAGAAGAAACTAACATAAAATAAACATTTTTAAAATTAATGACATGCCAAACCCCAGATGAAGGAAACTCAGAGGAAAACAATTACTAAAAATCTGTGTCTAGGCATATCATATTCAAACTGCATAAAAACAGAAAACATAATAAACAGCAAAGCAGAAAACTAAACATACATACATACATACATACATACATACACACAAAAAAAATTATCTGTAGAGGGACAACTTACCTACATAGGGAAACAACAAAACTTATCTTTAGAGGGACAAGGAAAGTAATTACATATTCTCAACAGAAATCACAAAATAAAAAAATAATTAGACAAACTACTTGAAGTATTAAAAAACACTCTGAAATATATATATCCATCAAAATAATCCTCTAAAATGTAGAAATATGATTTTTCTCAAACAAAATCTGCAGAAATTCCAGGCCAAAAGATCTGCCCTATAAAAATGTTAATTAAAAAAGAAAAAGTTCTCTAGGCAAATAAAAAAAGGTCAAAATCACACCTATGTAAGGAAATGGAGAGCAAAGAAGAAGGGATGGATCAAGGTTAAAACCGGGTTTATTTTTCTTATTCTTAATTGATTTGAAGGATAACTATTTAAGGCAGCAATTGTACAATATATGGGCCAAATATAGCATATGCCTAAGTGAAATGAATGACATAAAAATCAGAAATGACAAAAATAGAAAGTGACACATTATAAGTTACCTGTGACACATTTGAAGTGATATAGTGCTCTCTGAAGATGGGCTTATGCTAGTTAAAGTGATATATTTTAAGTCTGGGTCAACAATTTAAAAAGTTTAAGAAAAAGAAAACTCTGTTAAGAGATAATTTGGAGTTATATAAAGTATTAAATTGAAACACAGAAGGCAGTAAAAGATAATGAGAGAAAGAAACAAAGAACAAAAACAAACAATAGAAAACAGATATTAATATGGTGAATATTCGTTCAAGTTATAGCAATAATAACTTCAAAATGTCTAAACACACTAAGTAAAAGAAGTTTTCAGGGTGGGCACTTTATGTTGTCTGTAAGAAACACATTTTAAATATGAAGACTCAGATAATTTAAAAGTAAATTTCTCGAGAAAGATCTACTAGGCTAACACTAACCAAAATGAGGCTAAAATAGTTACATTAATATGAGATAAAGCAGACTTTGGAGCAATGACTATGAAAGATAAAAAAATAATAAAAGGGCTAATTGTTCAGAAAGACATAAAAATCCTAAATGTGTATGTACCTAATAAGACAGCATCAGAATTCACAATCCAAAGCCTGACAGGGTTGAAAGGAGAACTCAACAAGCCTATATTAAAGTGTGTACAATAGATTCCTGGGGAGAACTGCCGGTCGGTCGGACGTCTCGGCTGTCGCTGGAGGAGCGGTCCCGGCTCTCCGGGAAGGCGGCTGCGGCGGCAAAATGAAGATATTCGTGGGCAACGTCGACGGGGCGGATACAACGCCGGAGGAGCTGGCAGCCCTCGCCCTAAGGCACGGTCATGAGCTGCGCTGTCATGAAACAGTTTGCCTTCGTGCACATGCGCGAGAACGCAGGCGCGCTGCGCGCCATAGAGGCCTTGCACGGCCACGAGCTGCGGCCGGGGCGCGCGCTCGTGGTGGAGATGTCGCGCCCAAGGCCGCTGAACACTTGGAAGATTTTCGTGGGCAATGTGTCGGCTGCATGCACGAGCCAGGAATTGCGCAGCCTCTTCGAGCGCCATGGACGCGTCATCGAGTGTGACGTGGTAAAAGGTAACACGGAGGCACGCTCGAGCGCCGTGGACGCGTCATCGAGTGTGACGTGGTAAAAGGTAACACGGAGGCACGCTCGGGGGCGGGGGCGCGCTCAGGGCATTCTGCCTGTTAGCCACGCCCCTTACCCGGGGGTCGGTCGGTTGGGCAGGGTGGGGAAGTGCGCTGGGGCGAAGCCAGAGGTGTTGGGGGTGCGTTGGGCAGAGCCACCCTCCCCCCCTGCGGTCCAGGCACCGTTCACCAAGTGGGAGGAAGCGGCTCTGGGAGGGTGCGGCGGCCACTGAGAGCCGAGCCACGGGGCCTGGGACGCGCCAGAGACTTGCGAGTGTACCGGGGGCGCGTCTTCTGGTCTCCTGGGCCTGGCACCGAGCGGAAATTGGGAAGTGACGGGCACAAGCCGGATCATGGAGCGGGGAAGATTTCGCCACTTCCCCACTTCCTCTCCAGACGTCGGTCAGAGCAAGGGAAGAGGGAAAAGGTGGGGGCTGACGCCCCAAGGCCGCCCTCGTGTTCCCTCCCGATGAATGCTCCCAAGCGGAAGGTAACGGGGCCCTTGGACGTTTCTCGGGCTGGGATCTCTTAGTATTGTTTGGCATGGGTCTCCTCATGGGTACAGGAAGGGCCCCTTCCGAGCCACTTTGGTATTTTCAGTATTTGATGGGTTAGATGTGGCAGCTCTGTGGTCCAACTCCCTTAAACCTGTTTTCCCTCTTTTCCCACCCTTTGGGCTCGATTTTAGATCTGTTAGCTGGAAACCCTGACCTTTTTGCTTGTGGAAGGAGATTTGTTTTATGAGGGCCCCTTTTGTACAGCTTTACTTGCCAAACTGATGCCCCAGGGCAGTGTCATTCTTTCATAAGCTTGACGACTTGCAAGGGGGCATACTTTGGCTGAGGGGATTATGGGGAGAGATGTGAGAGGTCTTCCTTAAACATTGTCTGGAAACGATTTACTTGAGAGTTGTCATTGCTTGAATTAATTCTCAGAGCAGATCCCTAGTTTGTCTTTTCTTTGAGAAAAATGTGTCACCATAATTTAGGCTTGATTTCCTTTTTGGAGCCCAGTCGACTTTTTCTTTTTTTCTTTTTCTTTTTTAATATTCTGGGTTCTTATCCCCTAAGTTCTTTCTCTTTTGGGGAAGATTTGATGGGTCAGCCCTTGTATATATGTGGCCTGTCTTTGTTCCACTTGGGAACAGATCTGAATTAACTTTGCCCTGTTATTTTCAAGGATGCACCTGGGAGTATGTGATGCCCTCCTGGTATTGGATTCATGCCTGCTCATACCCTGTGTGAGACGTTTTGAGGATGAGAAATAAATAGGTGCAGTTGCTTGTTCATGGTCACCAAAGATATTTCATTTGTTGTCCGGTAAAGGCACATCTTTGGCCATTCCTTGTCCTTTCCACAAGCTGGGGAAATGTCATTGTGTCCCTTGCTAGGAACAAATTCTTATTCTGCATTAATACTCCATTCTATTTTCCTCAACTTAGGTTATGCAAGTCCACGAGACTATCCGGAATCGGGCTTTCCTGCTGGGTGCTCTGAGGCAGGATGTATGGTGCATGGATTTTTGATTTTGTTTAGAATGAAAGGGTGGGAGGGTGTCAGATTGGGTACTTGGCCAGCAAGGGGTATGAGAGTTTTGTGTTTAATTAATCTGTTAGGTTTCTTCTGTAGTTGTTAGGCAGGGTGACTGGTAGATTGAAAGTCTAGAATCAGTACTTGGGGCAATCTCTATGGAACTCATGATCAAGAAGCTTGTTCTCAAGTGATAGAGAAAGCCAAAAGTGTTCTTGAATTTGTTTGGGATCAACACTAAGTGACCGGGGGAATGGTGGTGGTGATCGTGGTGGTGGTAAAGTGCATGATAACTTCACATGAGTTTTAGAATTTCTGGCTGATTCCCTGTGAGAGTTAGAGAGAAAAGTTTGTGCATTTTGTTCCTTTGTAAACATTTGTTAGCAGAAATGCTTGGACTTCCTCAGGGAGGTGTCTTCCATTGTTGTTAGGCTTATATGCAATAGCACCTGATGCACTGATATCCTTCACTGATATCTTTATAGTTCTTAGGGGTGAAAAAACTTAGGATTTAAAGTTGGGAATTTGTAGAAGAGACTGGCTCAATAAATAGCTTACTTATTTCTTGACTGTGAATGAGCGTTTGATTTGCTGTCAGGTCTTCTGGTTTGCAGTTCTAGGGTTCAAACTCAGGGCCTACATGCTGTGCTAGCGACTCTACCATTGAGCCACACCCTCAGCCCTGTCAAGTCTTTGAAAAGCGCAGGACAGCTAGCTCTGTTTTATTTCACAGGAGAAAAACACGGTTGCTTGGTTACTCTAGGAGCTTAGATATGATTTGTAGACCAAAAATCTCCATAGCAACAGTGGTAACCACTCTCTGCAGCTGTGTCCTATTGGTTATTCAAAGATGAACAGCTTCAAGAACCACTTGCAGACTTTGGCCATTGCATACTTCAGGGGAGGTCTGAGTCAGAAGAGGAAAATTATCCCTTCTCTTTTGTGGGTAGCCATCCTTTAAATACCGAGCTCTATAATTTCAAAGTTTTTAAAAAATCATCTTAGGATAGGAAAAGTTGTTTTTCTGGATTCTCTTAACTTTGGTACTAGAGGGATTGTGATGTCATCAGACCATTAGGAGGTATCTGCAGAACTACTTGTTAGGTTTAATGCTAGCCTTAACGGAGAGATTACTTTGAGCTAACTATCCAGGCAAAAGAGTCCCTGGAGTTCTTCGGATCTCTGCTACTCTGATGGCTGGGAAGGAGTTGGGATTCTGGGCATCGTTGATGGGGTTAGGCTTGAATTTGGCTACTCAGTGTGATGGGACACAGTTAACCCTGATGTGATTCAGTCATTTGGACAACCTAGTTATAATTCCTTTCAGATATCAGGCTTAGAAACTTAGATATAATTTGGCTATAATTATATCTTCCCCCACCAACAGTTACATAGTTCATCTGGGCTGTCAGTTGAACTGAACATGTGAAATCAAACCAACCCCGCTTTTTCTTTTTGCAGTGCAGGGAATTGAACCTAGGGTCTCACACATATTAAGCATGAGCTCAGTTTATTGAGCTACATCTCCAGACCTGAAATCTCAGTTTTTAAATTTTACTCCTTGATCTCTTAATAAAACCCAGCTATGTAGGGAGTAGACAATGGATGTTTGGGGGAATTCCAAATAATCAGGAATGTGGTGTGTTTCCTTAATCCCTCACAGTGCCTGGAGATTGTCCCCTTTCATCCCCCCTCCCCCAGTCTGCCTACAGGCTCTAGCAGATCTTCCTGTTTTCTCTTTACCTTGAGTGAGCCTTTCTGCTTGTCATTGCATTCTCTAGGTGGTTTTGCCATTCCTGAGGGTCAGCACAGTTTCTGCTTTTAGAGACGTTAGACCACCTGCTACTGTTTTTAGCTAGCTACCCAGAATGAAGATGAGAGATCAGAGGATAATTCTAGTACTGTGTGGCCAAGTGAAATGGAATGCTTAGCTTTTCATAATTGGTAAATAAGGAATCAGGCTTTGTCTGTGGGAGTGTTGAAGACTTGAGAGTTGTGATAGTTCGTTTTATTCTTTTATCATCTTTAGAAGGTTCCAAGTTTGTGTGTACAGATGACATTGTGTTTTATTATAGATGAAAGATAATATTCTTTAGGAGAAATAGATCTTTGGGTATGCAAGTGAGGGTATCTCCATTATTTTTAAAAATGAATATTTCTAAAAATAAGGACACTTGTTTGAAGGTCATAGAAAGGATATCTTTGAAAATGGGGTGTTGGGAACTTCTTCGAGGTATCTTTTTATTTTTTAAACTGATGTGACAGAGATTGGATCCCAGCATTTGGATTTTTTTCTTAAAATAACCATAGGGCCTTTAACTGCAGGGCTTTATTTCTCAGGGACAAGCTCCTCTCATTGTTCAGGTCCTGTTTGCACCATTGCAATTTCTACAATTTCTAGTATGGACACAACCCCGAGAATTTTTTTTCCTTTCTAAAGTTTTCTTCTGTGGTAGATTAATAGTTCAGTTTTGAGATTTATAGCCTGTCTTAGTCCCTCTTCCTCACACAATTCATTCAGGTCTTGAATGAAAGCCTCAGGGGTGACCTTCTAGCTTGCAGTGATTGCAGCTTCTTGCCTCACAGCTGAGAAACCAGGTCTTTCCTGTGTGCAGTCTGGCCTATGAACAGAACTCCAAAGGATAAGGTATACCTCTCTGTCCTTTAAAGAGGAAGTGGTGGAGGATGTAATATGCCTGAGGGGGAGGGGTCTTAGTTTCCATTTCCCTTACCTTGTAGATGTACATAGGATCTAGAATCTCTCTTTCTAAGCTTACATTTTTTTTTTCATACTACACAGTTATACCTTACACCAATCTGTCCCAGGGACAGATGGGTGTAGCAAAGGGGCATGGGGCATAGAAGAGCTAAAACTGGTCCTGACATTGATATACTTTGATTTGGGCAAAGTAAAAATTCTTGAACATGTTTGCCCAACAGTAAAGTGGAGATGATGATCCTTTGTTGTGCCACCTTACAGGATTGTTATAAGGCCCAAGTGAGGTTGTGTGCATGAAAGTACTTTGAAAGTTGGAAAGTAATGTGAAAAGAAGGGAGATTACATTGGAGGAATTTTGTGAACTGCTTGCTCTTTGTAGGCTCTTGCCTGAATTGAATCTCTTTCACCTTAATTGATCTAGGCTGAGAAATGGCTAGTGCTTGAGAGCTAAGCGTCAAAGGTGAGCAGTGGTGTTTGGTGAGCATGGGATGAGAACACTGAATAATTGAGTGATCCAGAAACCCTTTCTTTGTTTTGTCTGCTGGTTTAGTCTTAAAATAGCTGTGAAGATTTTTATCCTGTGTTGCAGTTCATCTTTACTCTTTCTTTTCTCACCAGGGAGTTGGGTGAAGTGGCAGGGGGAAAGGGGAGAATGGGAAAAAGCCCTAGTCAAAGGTGACTCTTTGGGACAGTCAGAAGCTTTGTTATGTGGGAGCCAATATTTTATGACATACTCCTGGGGAGGAGGGTTTGGTGGCCTGGAGGTAACTGGCAACAGCTGGGGGCTGTTGTATCCAATTTGGGACCCATCTGGTAGCATGCCCTGCCCCCCTAATTGCTAACCCTCTGTCTGCTGCTTTATCAGACTACGCGTTTGTTCACATGGAGAAGGAAGCAGATGCCAAAGCCGCCATCGCGCAGCTCAACGGCAAAGAAGTGAAGGGCAAGCGCATCAACGTGGAACTCTCAACCAAGGGTCAGAAGAAGGGGCCTGGCCTGGCTATCCAGTCTGGGGACAAGACCAAGAAACCAGGGGCTGGGGATATGGCATTCCCTGGAACTGGTGGCTTCTCTGCCACCTTCGACTACCAACAGGCTTTTGGCAACAGCACTGGTGGCTTTGATGGGCAAGCCCGTCAGGCCACGCCACCCTTCTTTGGTCGCGACTGAAGCCCCCTGCGCCGTTCACCTCCCCGAGCCTCTTATGTGGCTCCTCTGACGGCCCAGCCAGCCACCTGCCGGGCCCAGCCCTCAGTGTCGCTGGGAGCTGCCTACAGGGCCCAGCCTTCTGCCTCTTTGGGTGTCGGCTATCGGACTCAGCCCATGACAGCCCAGGCAGCCTCTTACCGCGCTCAGCCCTCTGTCTCCCTTGGGGCCCCATACAGGGGCCAGCTGGCTAGCCCTAGCTCCCAGTCTGCTGCAGCTTCTTCTCTCGGCCCATATGGTGGAGCCCAACCCTCAGCCTCAGCCCTCTCCTCCTATGGGGGTCAGGCAGCGGCAGCTTCTTCGCTCAACTCCTACGGGGCTCAGGGCTCCTCCCTTGCCTCCTATGGTAACCAGCCATCCTCTTATGGCGCCCAGGCTGCCTCTTCCTATGGGGTTCGTGCAGCTGCTTCCTCCTACAACACCCAGGGAGCAGCTTCCTCCCTAGGCTCCTACAGGGCTCAGGCTGCCTCCTATGGGGCCCAGTCTGCAGCCTCCTCGCTAGCTTATGGAGCCCAGGCAGCTTCTTACAATGCCCAGCCCTCGGCTTCTTACAATGCCCAGTCTGCCCCATATGCTGCACAGCAGGCTGCTTCCTACTCTTCCCAGCCTGCTGCTTATGTGGCACAGCCAGCCACAGCTGCTGCCTATGCCAGCCAGCCAGCCGCCTATGCTGCACAAGCCACTACCCCAATGGCTGGCTCTTATGGGGCCCAGCCAGTTGTCTAGACCCAACTGAATAGTTATGGGGCCCAAGCATCGATGGGCCTGTCAGGCTCCTATGGGGCTCAGTCGGCTGCTGCGGCCACTGGCTCCTATGGTGCCACAGCTGCCTACGGGGCCCAGCCTTCTGCCACCCTGGCAGCTCCTTACCGCACTCAGTCATCAGCCTCATTGGCTGCTTCCTATGCTGCCCAGCAGCATCCCCAGGCTGCTGCCTCCTACCGTGGCCAGCCGGGCAATGCCTACGATGGGGCAGGTCAGCCGTCTGCAGCCTACCTGTCCATGTCCCAGGGGGCCGTTGCCAATGCCAACAGCACCCCGCCGCCCTATGAGCGTACCCGCCTCTCCCCACCCCGGGCCAGCTACGACGATCCCTACAAAAAGGCTGTCGCCATGTAGAAAAGGTACTGTATGCCCCCCCGCCTCTGCCCCCAGCTGGGGCTTAGGGCAAGGGGCTGAGGTTGGCATGGGAGGGGAATTTTAGGCCCCTCCCTCGGTCTTTTCTCCTTTACTCCTGTGGGGTGTGCAGAGGCCGAGGGGGTCGGTGTCTGTGAACTTTTCTGGTCACCAGGGTTCAGGTGGAGCACAGAGCTCAGCCTGGGGTGGTACCAGTCAGGCTGGGAAAATGTCACCATTCTAGACTAGCCCAGGTGCCTTAGGAGCCACTGCCTGCAGGATTATGGCTCATACCCTTTCCCTATGTCTCAGGGATTCTTAAGCCTGTTACCTTGTTGTCCTGGTATTGGTGGGGGTGGGCGTGAAAGAGTAGTCCTTTTGGCACTTAATGGCTGAAGGCAAGTTTATGAGATGCGTCCACACTCTGGGAAGTTGGGGACCTTGCTTTCATCCGCCATTCTGTTGATAAACAACCAAAGTCTTTGTGTAGGACCCATGGGTGGGGATATTTTGTTTGTGGTTTGGGACTATAGACCAAAATTCACCTTGGCCACTTCGGAAAGGAGGGCTTCAGTGGAGGGCTTGGTTTCCTAATGAGTTGAACCCAGGCTTGATTTCTTGGCCTGGATAGGGTGAAGAACCTTCTGACACAAGGAAACCAAACTGTTGGAGACCAATGTGATCACACCCTCCCTGTCCCTATTGGCATCTCCCCCATGCCCATCTGGAGCCCTCCCCTCAATTGTCTCATTCACCAACTGTCTTCTTCTCTCGACTAGGTATGGTTCCGACCGGCGTTTAGCCGAGCTCTCTGATTACCGCCGTTTATCAGAGTCGCAGCATTCGTTCCGCCGCTCGCCGACAAAGTCCTCGCTGGATTACCGTCGCCTGCCCGATGCCCATTCCGATTACGCACGCTATTCGGGCTCCTATAATGATTACCTGCGGGCAGCTCAGATGCACTCTGGCTACCAGCGCCGCATGTAGGGCCATCCTGGGGATGGGGCACCACGGGGAGGGAGGGAGAGGTAGGTAGGGTGCAGACCCAGGTTATAACCACTCTGGCCCATACCTCTCCCATTGCGGTTTTTCATCCCCTCCCTCTACCATGTGGGCCTTCCCCAGGAGACCATCCTTTTGAGTGTTTGGCAGTAACTTACTTTGTTCCTTCGCCTCAGCATCACATCTTGTTACTGGCTCTAGATCTGCGGTTTCCCCTCTACCCTGCCTCCCATCTCTCCAGAATGGAAATTACTTTTGTTTTTATTTTTTCCTGGCTCCCTTTTATTTTTGTGCGCGATATTTAAGGTCGTGTGGATGGGGAAGCAACCTGCAGCTGAGGTCGGCGGCGCCTTTTTCTTTTAGATGTGAGGGAGGCCAGGAAAAGGTTAGCTTAACCATTTCCTGTGCGCCAAGCTGTGCCAGCAGTCCAGGGGTCCCTGATTGTTCCTCTGTAGACTGTTGAGACTGAGATCCTATTGGGACAGTCAGTTGGTATGTGTCCAAATCCCTGCTTACCACTGATGTTCTAGCGATGGTGAGCAGCACAGTCCCAATTCCCCATCTCCCCAAGTAGGTGGTGTTAGAAAACCTTAATTTCCCCCCCTTTTGTATGGACTACAAATAAAACTTGGGGCGATTTGCAGTTTGGAAAAAAAAAATAAAGTGTGTACAATAACCCTCTATCAGTAGTTGATCAATCAAAGAGCTAGACAACAAGTACAAATATTCATGAACCAAAGAGTTCTACCTATTAGCTTGATGAAATTGACATGTACAGAATATTCCATCCAACAATGGCAGAATTTACATTCACATTTACATTAATATGAAAACTTGACAAAGATATAACATTTTCTGGGTCATAAAACATACTTAAAATTTATTTAAAAAATCATGACTGGAGTTGTGGCTCAGGAGTAGAGCACTTACCTCACAGGTGTGAGGCACTGGGTTTGATCCTCAGCAACACAAAAAACTAAATAAAGAAAATGAAGATATTTTGTCTATTGCCAACTAAAATTTAAAAAAAAATCAAAATTATGGGCTGGGGATGTGGCTCAAGTGGTAGCACACTCGCCTGGAATGCGCAGTGTTGGGTTTGATCCTTAGCACCACATACAAATAAAGATGTTGTGTCCACTGAAAACTAAAAATAAATATTAAAAATTCTCTCTCTCTCTGAGTGTCTCTCTCTCTTTCACTCTCTCTCTAAAAAAATCAAAATCATACAAAAAATTTTCCTCTTATCATAATAAAATTTAGAGGATTCTTTGAAAAATACCTCAATATTATAAAATAAGTGACACAGTTCTGCAACAACCCACTACTCAAATTATCAAGAGAAGTTTAGAAATATTTTGAAGTAAATGAAAATGAAAATACAGATTACAAAAATTTGTGCAATACAGCTGAGCAATGCTTAGATGGAGTAATTTATAGCATTAAATTCTTTTTTTTAAAAAAATATTTTTTTTTAAAGATAGAGTGAGAGAGGAGAGAGAGAGAGAGAATTTTTTTAATATTTATTTTCTAGTTCTCTGCGGACACAACATCTTTGTTTGTATGTGGTGCTGAGGATCGAACCCGGGTCACACGCATGCCAGGCAAGTGCGCTACCACTTGAGCCACAACCCCAGCCCCAGCATTAAATTCTTATGTTGGAAAAGGAGTTCTAAAATCAATAACCCACGTTTCAGTAGAAGTATAGCAAGTGAAGTTCTAAAGCAAACAAGAAATAAGAAAGGGGAGGGGGAGGATCATCAAATTTGAAGCAGAAATAAAAAAATTGAAAAGCAGGAAATAATAAAGAAAATCAACAAAACCACAGTTGGTATTTTGACAATATAAATTAATAACAATTCTAGCCAGGCTAACAAGATAACGAAGAGAACACATAATAAGCCAACATTATAAAGGAAAGAGAGACTATCATTACTAATCATGAATCTTAAAGATGACAAAAGAGAGCTATAAACAACCAGCCCTATCTATAGCCACAAAACTGGTAGCCTAGATGAAGTGGACCAACTACTTAAAAAACACGAACTAAGAAAATTCACAAAAGAAATATAAAGTCTGTATAGCATTGTATATTTACTAAGAAATCCAATCAATAATTAATAACCTTTCAAATAGGAAAGTATCAGTCTCCAGTGTTTCATTGGTGAGTTCTACCCTAAATTTATAGTTTTCTAAATTCTCCACAATCTCTCCCCAAACATAGAATCAGAGGGCATAGTAACACATTCTATAAGACCAGCAGCACCCTAACCAGATAAAGACATTGCAAAATAGGAAAAGTATAGAAATCTCTCTCTCAGTAACACAAACACAAAACCCCTCAACAAAATATTAGCAAATAAAATGTGTAAAAATGTACATACTGACAAAGTGGAATTTATTCTAGGTATACAAGGTTTAACATGATCTACTACATTACCATGCTAAAAGAAGAAAATACATGAGTTCAAGTAAAAAAATTACTTAGCAAAATCCAATTTCTATTCATAATAAAAATAAAAAGTCCTTGTCTTATACAGAATATACACAAAACCCTAACGAAAACATCATACCTAATGTGAGCAATTTGATGATTTTTCCAAGAGAAAAGCAAGGGTACCCATTTTCACTATTTCTATTCAACATCATATGGGAAGCCCTCACCAGTTCAAGAATAAAGAAAAAAATATACATTCAAAGGAAGAAACAAGGTGTTTTTTATTTTTAGATGACATTGTAATCTATGTAGAAAATTCAAAAGAACAAAACCAAAAACTATTGGAAATAAGTGCATATCGCAAGGTCACAGTATACAAGATCAATACTTGAAAGTACATTTTGGCCTCATAAAATGTGTTTGGAAGTATGTCCTCTGCTTGTATTGTTTGGAAGAGCTCAAGAGCTAGGTAACAAGAGTGGTGATAGAAGGGGAAGTGGACACCGGAAAATGTAGGCAAGAAGATACCAAGTGGCAATGTACAAGATAAGCAAGTTTAGAGATGTACTGTACAATGTGAGGACTGGGGTGATGAAATTGTACTATGTATGGTTTGAATTAAATGAGTATATTTTAGCTATTCTTGCTATGTAAACAAAAATGGGCAATGTAAGATGTGGGATGATGATATGCTAATTTTCTCCAATGTAGTAACATTTTTATTCTGAATATCTTACAAATGTATTCTCAAGTTTGTATGAAGACGACAAAAATTTAGATAGACATAATTTGGAGAAACTGAACTACTCAAAATTAATAACCTACAACTTCAGTTAAAAAAATAGGGTCTCATAAAAAGTATGTAATCACTTTGCATAGACACGCTGACTCAACATAGAGACTTATAATTTTGCTTCCACCAATTAGATGCACTTGCAGGACAGTTGATTGAGGACATTAGATATGCAAGGGAAGAAGCAGAACATAGAATATCCATGCCTGTGTGAATCGTGGCAAAGACAATGACTTCCTATTACAGTAGGTAGAGACACTCATTTTGCTACTAAGTTCACTGGATGGAGTTGAGTTTCAAACCACTGAATGAAGTCACTAAGAGGGCATATGGTAATGTAACTAATGGCCTCATCTCAGTATATGGTATGAAAATGAATTCTAATTTGTTGTCATTAGTAAGAGGGTCCTAAGGGAACCCCCCTGTCCTCACAGGGTGAGAGGCTGCCTGGGAACATGTTCTCCAGTTACCTTTTAACTTCCACCTCCATGTCTCAGCAAGTGGACAGTATATGAAAACAGAACTTGATGCATTATAATCTCATGCAGGAATATACTTTTTTCCTGGAAAATTTATCCCAGGACACCTTAAAATCTCGACCCTTAGCCACACATTTTCCTGACTTTGATTGTTTTACATAGATCCAATGCAAAGCAAAATAAAAAGGCATGTAGATCTTTCACCATCCAAGATTTCCCTACTCAAAGGAAAGGTCCCTTTGGGACTGGAATTGAGACTTGGCGGGCACAGTCGCCAGCCTCAGAAGATGGCTCCGCAGGTGTCTGTAATGTCGACGAGGATGGAACTCACAATCAGGAGCAAATACACAATGGCAGCTTGAGGACTTAGATTAAAACATATAAGGGACTTTCAGAGTGAGTTTGAAATCTGCCTTGTCTCACACTGTGCTTATTTTAAAAAATCAAATAGTTCTACAAGGCTTCAGACTAAAAAGGGGCCGTTCCTTCCCTGGTTTCCCACGCCACCCCTCACTCTTCTTCCTCCACAAAGCCACTGCCACTTCCAAACGTCATCTTTCCTTTTGGTACACATTTGCCTTTCTTGAAATAGCACCGCAGGCCGCCTTCTGTGGACATGATTATCCCTGACCAGCTCCATTTTCCTGGGGACTCCTTCCACCCCTCTCTGTCTCTGAGCCCACCTCCTGCTCATTCTTGGCAGCTCCCACGTAGGATGAGCACCAGGTGCCATGTGGTGAGCAGGCCCCAGGCAAACCTCAGAAGTGGGCCTTTTTCCCCTTGACTTCTCTGATAAAAATCTAGATGACTGGCAACTTTATTTCTCGCCATTTTGATGCTGTGAGGCAGCTTCTGATGGCGTTTTTAATGTGCCTGCAGGAATCAAATAATTTGTTGTGGCGCACAGTGTGGAGGGATCCTAAGCCTTCCCACATCAGCTAGGATGACTATATGATTTATCATCCCTACCAGAATACTTGAGCGAGTCAAAGGGAGATGTGAGCCATCAGCCAGGACACAGTCCGGGAGCCCGGCTGTCCCAGGCACCCTGCAATGAGTAGTTGCTCTAATATTAGCTTATTTACTCTGTGGTTAGCCTGTGGTATGCCAAGAACGGCTGTGAAACTTCACAGCCGGCACAATGGAGCAAATGACCAAACGCCCCCAAAATGACATGATTTGGTGGAGAGGCCACAGCCAAAGATTCACAATGTTCTGTGGCACTTACTGTAGAGACAAGGACGACAACGCGTTTTCTGAATGGGTTGATGTTCCTAAGCAGAGAAAACCAACCAACTGTTGCTTTTGATCTTCCACTTCATTTCAGATACTTTGAAACATGTAAATTCTTTGGATGAATGTAAATCATTAAGGACATGTTGGATTGAATAGCCTATTAGGGTAAAAAGGCCATGGGCTTCTTAGATAATAAAGAGATGTCACATCTCCTTGGACAATAAACAAATTATCTAAGAGGCTCCAGTGTTCATGGCTCTGAGATGTCAACATTTTTGTAGTAGAATAATGGAGTTGGAGTGGCCTTTGATGAGGCTGTCTGAGCAGAAAGTACTGCTTCTCAGCCGTACCTCTCCTCCACTGTGGCCCGTCCCAGTGACATTGGTGGTCCAGGAGCTTGGCTTTGTTAGCTGAGCTATGGAGCTGCTACCATGCCTGATGCTCCCAGCCAGGGGCAAGGCCAGGGAGCCCACAGATCCAGTGGAAAGACATTTCCACCAGCAGGAATCTCATGAGCAAAAGCCCCTGGGGCAGGCAGTTAAGGGGTTTGGGGAAAATGAAAAGCAGAACTGTTGAGGGCAAAGAGCATCTGAACTAGAAGCTCACAGATGGGACCATGAAGGATCCTGAAAGCCAGTGTGCAGAGCTGGGACTTGGTTTCATGGGCTTCTTTTTCTCCAAGGATGACAGTAATCTTAAAATGGGAGGGTTAGGAGAAGCATCCCTTGGGAGGCGTCGGCAGGAGTCCAAGGCCAGCGAGGGCTGGGGACTGCAGCTGCCTTCTCCAGGCCTCCGGAAGCCACCTTTCATTTTGCCAGATGGGAGTCACAGAAAACTGGGAAGGGAGAAAAGCTCATCATTTCCCAAAGAGCAGGAGAAGCTGGGTTCTGGAACACACAGATGATACGTTGGATATTAATATTGGTTCTGAGCAAAGATTTCAGCAGATCTTTGAAGAGCTAGCGTGTCGACACTTGGCAGGAAAGGTAGTTCCTCAGAGCCAAGCCAACTAAGTTCCTCTCTTCATAGTGTTACCAGATTGGGTTTCCAGGGCCGTGGCGGAAATTCTTCTCCAATCTCCTCAACGAAACGGAGGAAGGTGGGCAGGGTGGGCAAACAGCTTGGCAAGAGCCCAGATATAAGCAAATGCATGATTAGAGGTGCAGGCAGATGTCCCCAGTGCTGCCGGAGGGCTCTGTCCACATCCTACCCTGATGATGTGCTCATCAATGACAAGGGTGAGGAGACCTTAACGGGTCTATTATGGCATATTCTCTGCTGTCACAGAGCTGATGTGTTACATGTCAGACTTAAGAGTTTAAGAGATTTTGGTTGTAAAAGGATGCATGGAAACCAATAAGATGACATTTAACAGGGATAAAGATAAATCCTGTCTTTGGATAGAAAAAATTAACTAGCTCAGTATAGGATGGAGAAGACCCAAGAGCGGTTCATCTCAAACAGACTGATGGTCTATAATTGACCGGAAGTTCAATGTGAAACAATAGCCCACATCCTGGCTGCTCAAAAAAAAAAATCAATATAAACTTTGGGTGCATCAATAGACTCATAATATTGAAGGTATTAAAGGGAAGTGCTTCCAGGTCAGAGCGTTCTGGGGTTGTCGTGTGTAGTTCTGGGTACCAGGATCAGGGGACAGGACTTGGGGAGGAGGGGCACATGCATCTAGGCAGATGAGGGTCTAGAAGCTGTCACATGATGGACAGGGAGGAAATGGGGACGTTACTCTGAGACACGAGGGCTGTCTTCCAAGCATTTGAAAGTCTGTCGAGTGTAACAGGTGGCCAATTTTGTCTGGAGGGTTCATTCATTTATTCAGTAGCTTTTTTCTCACTGCCAACTACATTCCACATTGTGTCAAGCATGATGGGTGTTAGAGGCATGTGATCTCCCAGGAGAGTGGACACAGGGTCCCACGGGCTGAGGTGGATTGACATTAGGGATACATAAGGGAAGCACAAGGGGTAGACTTGCTTGTGCCTACAGAGGCCCATTCATGCCTACCTGACCAGGAAGTCAGGGTGCTGGTGGGCCAGGAAGGCGGGCACTTGGGACTGGGGAATGGTGCTGACTGAGGTCCAGAGTATTCAAACACATGGCCGTGAGAGCCGTGAGCTAGAGTTTGCGGATGGCATGGTGTGACAGGGGTGTTGGATACCAAAGATGGCCTTCGAAGCAGGACAAAGTGTATGCCAAGATGTTTGCACTTAATAGTAGGCAACAGAGAATGAAATGACATCAAGTACCTTGTCTCTTTGTGCAAATTAACCCTCCAGTAATGAAGCTGAGCTGGGGGCTTAAGCCCCTGACTACCATTGCAACATTTCAGAATAGAGGAAAACTTGAACCAGGGCAGGAGGAGATCGAATTGACCAGACAAAAGCAGGACCTGCAAAGGATGCTTTGGCAAGGACAATTTGGGCTAAAAATAAGCAACAGTCTATTTAATCATTGAGGTTCTTCAACTTGTGAAAGGAGCTGAGTGACCACTTGTCAGGGATGCCGTAGAAACCACAGCTGCATTGCCAGGCAGGTGGGACCTCACAGGGCTTAATGTCCCTTATCAGTGCTAAGAATTGGTGATTATCTCTCACAGTGTGGAGTGATGATTTCATCATGAGAAAGCATGTTTCATATTTTAATATCAGTAATGAAAGGTGGCATTGCTGGTTCTTGGTTTTGAGATTCTATGCTAACGGTATGGTCTTGCTAGAACTCCCGGAGCAAGAGACCACAGACTAGGCAGTTGAACAACAGGCACTTGCTGTCTTTCTGGAAGCTGGAAGTCCAAGATCAAGGTGTGGGCAAGGTTAGTTTCTCAGAGGTACAACGGAAGGACCAGGTCCAGGCCCCCCTCCTTGTCTGTAGATACAGTTTTCTACCTGGCCACCATCTTTCTTCCTTGAGAAATTGTGTTCACATTTCCCCTTCTTATGACACTTGTCACATTGGATTATGCCCCAGTATAATTACCTCATTTTTACCTGATTGCCCCTGTAAAGACCCCATCTCTGAATAGGTCACATTCTGAGGTCCTAGGGGTTAGGACTTCAGCACAGGAATTTGGAGGGGGCATAATTCAGCCTATAACAGTAACTGAAGGTCAACTCTGGACTTAGAGAGAAACCACAGCCCCTAACAGGATCTCTGAGCCCTCCTGTGAGCAGGCCCCCTCTGCCACAGTGAAGTCCTAGGCTCCTCGGTGCCTTCATCTGCCAGAAGTGGACTCCCCAGCTCAGTGCTCCCCTCTGGTCCCTCAATTTCCTCCTCAGGCCAATTCGGATCCTCCAGAACTACTGGAATCCTTCCATTTTGTTTCATAGCACTTATTATTTGTAATTATGAATTATTTTACCATCAGCGTGCCTCTGCATATTCCTGGGGGAACATGCTTTAAATATCAACTAGGCCCAGGTAGCTGCATTTAAAGGAAAGACTCACAATCCAAGTAAAAATATGTGTTCTTACTATGTTCAGTACCCGGGGCAACTCTCTAGTCCATTTCATAATTTTAAATTGTGGTAACAGAGAACATAAAATTGACCATTACATTCATTTTTAAGGGTACAGCTCTGAGGCATTGGCAGAGTCACATCATTGGGCCACCATTGCCACCATCCCTCTCCAGAACTTCTTCATCATCCCAAACTGAAACTCTGTCCCCATTCCATCTCCCCAACGCCCCCGGCACCCACCATACTATTTTCCAAGTCTATGAATTTGCCTACTCTTAGAGCTTGATATTAGTGGAGTCCTGTAGCATTTGTCCTTTGGGGACCAACTTACTTCACTCTGCACTATGTCCTCAAGGTTCATCTATGCCATAGCATGTGTCTGAATGCCCTCTCTTTTAAAAATGGAATGTTCCCTGGTCTGGCTCTCCCGCCTTGTGCTTCTCCCATCGTCCATTGGAGTGTACTTGGTTTACTCCTACTTTGGGCTACTGTGCACTATGCTGTCGTGAACACGGGTGTACAAATACCTATGAAGTCTCTGCTTTCAGTTCTTGTGAGAACATACCCAGAAGTGGAATTTTCTATTTCATTTTTAAGGTGCTGATTACAACCCTATAACCTGAGTTCATGGCCACCTGCAGTTGGAAAGACTCTATGTTTTCTGTGCTGCACCTTCGGCCCCAAGCCTGGTGTCTGGCACTGTGTAAATTTTTTGGAAGCCTGTTTCATTAAACAATAGATGTCCAAGGCTTCATGTTTCTAAGTAATTTTTTTATTGCTCTCTATGAATAAATGGTACAGAGCTCCTACTTTCTTTTCTCTTTTTTCACACATTATACAAATGCTGTTATTAATTCCACTGAACACTATGGTTACATTGTCCTACAGAGTGTACATCATTTATTACAATGACAACATTTTCTGGGCTTAGGCCACAAATTACCTCAAAATGATGTGGAATCACAGTCTGTTAAAATAATTGGGAAAAACATCACACATTATTAATTAAATCTTCAGAGATTTTTCTTGAACTTTCTCCATGAATTCTTTTTTTAGTGTCATGTAGATTAAACCTAATTGACTTAATGTTAATATGCTTGAAATGATTCTATATATTTTTTTAAGCCTAAGGTTTTATCATTGTGGGAAAAACACAGCTGTTGGATACCCTAGGTTGAGTGTAATGATGATCTTTATTGACTCAAAAGCAAGTGGACTGAGTTCTTCCTTGTAATTCCACTCTAATGGAATTAATATCTTCTAAGAAAATCTCCAGCTCAAATTTACAACTGAACTTTTAAACAGAGTTTTCCTTTCCCACTTCTGAATTTTCTTTACTTCCAAACCTCAGCTGTGGTGACCAGATAGTATTCTTTTACCATTCAAAGTCAGGAATACAAAATAAATATTTTTTAAAAAGTCACTAAAGAGAAGCAACTTCTTAAAAAATATTTATTTTGTAGTTATAGGTGAACACAATTCTTTATTTTTTAGGTGGTGCTGAGAATCAAACCCAGCACCTCACACATGCCAGGCGAGCACTGTACCTCTGAGCCCCAGCCCCAACCCAAGAGAAGCAACTTTTAATCATGTATTCATAGTTAACATTTCCCTTCCTAGTTCAGAAATGCCACGCCCGGATTATGCCAAACCTCCCCTGGATCCTGAAGCTCAAGATTGGGAGGTTGAGTGTGAAGATGGGCACCGAAGAGGGGAAGGGTGGCAAATGAGAAAACAGGAGGGCAAACTCAGAATGTTCATCGTGTTCCGTGTCGCCCTTTGGAAGCTCTCTCTGCACAGCACCTGCCTCTTAGAAATGCAGGGGACAGGGAGACCTTTACTTGGCCCTTTTGCCAAGTGTCTTGGGCTCTCATTTCCCTTCCCTGATGAAGTCCTCAAACATGTGTCCTCCTCTTGGCATCCAGGAACCTGATTTCCATTCCCACTGCCCCCTGAGATGCTCCAGGTAACCTGGGAGCCTTTTGCCACCAGATGAAGGGTCTTTCCCCATTTGCATCTTCCCTGGCCTTCTGCAGAAGACCCTGCCAAGCACTCACCCCCGGAAGCTGTCTGTGCTCTCAGCTTCCTGCACCACATCCTCTGAGGAAATTCTGGCCTCTCCAACTGCTCCTTTGGAATTTCCTTCTCCCCCCCTTGCCAAGCTCTGCCCCAGTTCCCCTCTGACTTTCCACTCTCTCCTTTAGAGAATTCACTTACAACTCTTTGCCAAGGATTCCTAGAGCCCAACCCTCTCACTCCAGCTGCCACAGGGCACTCCTCACTGGAGGTTTCGCTGTCCCTGCCTATCCCCCAGGTCCACCTTGGTTCCTCTATCCAGGCCCTCAGTGCTCATTTCTGGAACACTCAAGACACCCTGGGCTGCTCCAGCAGCAGTCCCTGACCCCTGGTGTCCAGGTCACACACAGACTCAGCTCCCAGCCCCATTCTCATCAGCATGTGCACCCATGAAAACCTCCACATAGCCCTCCATCTCCTGCAGGGTCTTGTTTAGACCCCTCTGGCTCTTGGAACTCTCTCCCCTGGCTCCTGGCCCTCAGTCCAATCTCATTCTGCTAATGTCTGCTACATGAGCCATCCATTTCCACCAGGCAGGGCAGGCTTCTTGGCCCCTCTGCAGGTCCTGCTGGCCTTCTTTCCTGCAACATCCTTAGGACGTCCTGCCCACTGTCCTTCACCCACCTAGGTCTTTCAGCCTTTATCCTCCATATATCGTCCCTTGTCAACAATCCTTGTTTTCCTTAAAGAACAGGCCTTAAAAGTCCCCCTTTGCCTGCAGCACCTAACAGCAGCCTGATTTCCCCATAAACTAAATGGGCCACACACAGAGTGACAGACCCCGTACCCCACCCTGCCATCTACTGGTATCTACTCTAGTAGTTTCCAGAAAGACAGGCCTCCAGACCTAGGGAGGCCCAAAAGTTCCCTAACAATAGCTCATACATCCCCCCGCTATGTTCAACCTACAAAGGTTCACACCTAAAACTTCAGATTTGCCCATATAACTCAAGGTACGAGTGGTTGTGCATCAGAGGTGTAAACGTCACACTGTCGCTTCTGGACTAAGTCCATCGGGGTTAGAGCACCCTCACCGCTAGTGCCCGCACTGTCATCACTTCTGGCCGTGGGTAGTTAACTCAGAAGGTTGACCTAGCTTTAATAGGGGCAGGAAAAGTTGCAAACTCACGGATGGGCGCGCTTCTCCCGCTACGGTACTTTGTCCTGACCCTCGGCCTCGCCCTGACTGAATGAAGGCAGATGCGAGGCTGTGACTGTGACGGGCCGGGCTGCCCTGGGAGGGAAGCCGCGGAGGGTGGCAGCTGCGCGCTGTCCTGGCCGAGGCAGGGCCAGCCGCGGGGGGAAACGGGCGGCGAGGGCGCGCTCGGAGGACGCGGCCCCAGGGAGGCGCCCGGCCAGTTGTCTGCGCTGGGTCCCGGAGCTGCGCACGGCGCGAGGACAGCGCGTCCGCTGAGCGTGGGCAGGGTCCCGCGCCCCTGCTCGCGGCCTCGCCCTTTGTCCCCTCGAGGCCGCCCGCCGCTGCAGGGCCGGGCCTGGAGGCAGTAGCCGCGCCCGCCCTCCACGTCCCCGCGCCTCCGAGGCGCCCCCTGGCGGGCGGCCCGGGCAGCGCGGGCGGTGGCGGCGGGCCGGTTGCCATGGTGATCGGCGGCAGCCGCCGCCACAGCAGGGCCGGCCCCAGCGCCAGCGCAGCAGCGGCGCGGTGCGGCTCAGTGTGTGGGTGAGCGGCAGCCGGCTGGGAGTGGGCGCGGCCCGCGGCCTCAGCATGGAGGACTGCTTCTCAAGCTACAGCAGCCTGTACGGCATGTCCTCGCTGCTCCAGTTCTGCAACGGTGAGGGCCCGCGGCGGGCGGCGCGAGGGGGGCCAGGCCTGGCGGCCGCGGGGACCACGCAGTCACCCCGCTCCCGCCGCCGCCGGCGCATTGTGCTGGGGCCGCGGGGCCACGCTCGCCCCGGGCCCCGCGCACGCGGCCTGCGTGCGGACCCCGGCGGGAAGCGCGGGAGGCGGCGGGGAGGCCGGCGGCCCCGCCCGGCCCTAGGAGGAGCGGCGGCACGGCCGCCCTGTTCCCGGGGAGCAGCGCCCTGGACGCTGCGCCCGGCCGGACAGCCCCAGGCACCGGCCGACTCCCGGGATGCGCGGGTGTGCTGCAGAGGGACCCGGGACCCGCCGTTTCGCGCAGCCCGGAGCTTTTCAGCGCAAAGACGGCGAGGACTGGCTCCAGGGTGCTGCGTCTTATTTGGCGTACGGGATAATAGTTTTTTGTTGAATTTTTTTACAAGAAGGAAACATTCCTACCTATGCATAGGGCACTGGGTAAACAAATATGAAATCCTGCATGCTTGGAAGAGTTCTGGTCTCACTAGCAGGGCTGAAACAGATTTTCACAGCACGCTGCATGTATTATCAGAACATGATGTGTGATAATTCATGCACAAAAGTTTACCACCTATTTTTTTACATGTTGGGGTTATTGCTTCATCAGAGGACCCCCAAAGTTTGTTAAAGGAAAAAAAAATGTGTATTTTGTAGAATATGCTTACATTGCAGTCGGGGATAATTCAGTCACTAAAAGATGGGGTGTAAAATTTCAGGAAAAATTGTAGAATCATCTATTTTACATTTCAACTCAGTTAAATTTTGCTTCCTGTATTTTGAAGCTCTATATTGGGCACACACATGTTTAGGATGTTGAATATTCCTGGTTTTTATCCCTTTTTTCATTGTGGAATGACTGTCTAATATACACTTTATTAGACACCTAGTTTTTTTGACATTAACAGTAGTCCAGCCTTCTTTGCTTACTGTTTGCATGGTGTATTTTTTCTATTCATTTACTTCCATTCTATCTGTATCTTCATATTGAAGTGCATTTCTTGTTAACAGCCTATAGTTGGGTCTAGCTTTTTAAAAATATCATAAACAGTACCCATACAATTTTTTGTCAGAGAAATTAATCATGGCCGTCTATTTCTTGGTATTTGATTAGCATTTTGCAATTGTACATTCCTGCACATCAGATTTGGCATATTTGGACCATTGTTTTTTAGATTTTGTTTTTGCCCTATTCTCTTGCTTTTCCTTGTGTGCCAATTAAGTGTGTGTTGGACTGCTAAGAGTGCCTAGTAGATTCCCACGGCTCTCTTAATTTTTGGTCAGGCTTTTTTCTGTGTCCTTCATCTTCATTGCTTCCGATATGCCTGCCTTCAGGTTTTCTTGATCTTTCCTCTGTGTGTCCTTTCAGTTGTTGTCCATGCAGTGAACTTTTATTTCAGAAATTGTGTGTATGTATATATATGTATAAGTTCTGGAATGTGTATTTGGTTCTCTTTTTAATTGTTTCTATTCTGCTGGGATTTCCCATTTCTCTACTGAATTTTTATTCACTGAAAGAATGTTAATTTTTCTTTTTAGAATAGTTATAATATCTATTTAAAATTCCTCATCTGGTAGTTTCAATATTTTGTTCCTCTTGAGATTGGACTCAATTCTATTTTCTCTTCTCCTGAGAATGTGCTCCATTTCTTTATTCTTGGTGTGTTTGGTTATTTTGAATTATGTGCTGGGCATTGTGAATGTTAAGCTACATGATATCTTTTTTCTTTGGTGGTGTTTCCTTTGTGTTAATAGGTGCTGTTCTTGTCTGGACTTCAGCTGCAGACCCTATCTCTGGACCAACAGCTCCACTCTCAGTTCTGATGTTTTGCAGTTCGCTGCCAGATCAGTCAGAGATTTGAGCATATGGGATTTGGGGACCCTTCTCTTGCTTTTTTCCTTGTAGGATTTCCCCACCTTTTCCAGTAGTGTTTCCTAACTTGATTTTTTTTTTAATTTCTTAGGGCAAAAATATTTCAAAGCTTACCACTTGGGCCCTTACCACTGAGTGTACTGCTTATCCCCAGGGTAAAAGCAATGAGACAGGCTTCTTGTATAGTTTCCTACATTACTTCTTCTAAGTGAATGTGAAGTCTTCAGTGTTGAGTGTGAGCATCCCTCTGGAGATGAAATGTGAGTGCCCACCAGAGTCCAAGTGTGAGCTCCCCACCATAGTCTTAAGTTTGAGCTTCCCACCATAGTCTAAGTGTGAGCACAAGGGCCCACAGTGCCCGCCAGAGTCTCAGTGTGAGCTCTCCACTATAGTCTTAAGTGTGCTGTCCACTAGAGTCTCAGTGTGAGCTCCCCATCAGAATCTATGAGCTCTCATTAGGTTGAGTGAGCTTCCCACTAGGGCAAGTGTGAGTGCCCACCAGAGTGCATGTTTCTGTTCTCTTCCCTGTACCTTCACGTAGATTTTTTTTTAATGCTACTTCAGGCTTTTGGTTTCTGCATGGGGTGGAGGGTGCTTCCAGGAGGGTCTTTTAGTCTGACATACCCCAAAGCAGAAATCCCTCCACGATGCTCACATTCCAGGTGGAAGGGTAGCAGTGAACATGCCAGCAAGACCATTTTATAGTTTTTAGAACATGCTGTGCAACAAATAAGGTCAATGAAATAGAAAGTAACAGCTTTAGATAAAGTTTTTGGGAAAGTTCTCCCAGAAGCTCCTATTTGAGTTGAGTCTCAAGCATAAGAATTTGGTCATGCAAAAAGTTGGCTGAGAAACAGCCCAAGCAAAGGCAATGCAGAAAAAAAAAATCCCGAGGAGAGGAGAGGCCAGCCCCTTGGAGCAGGATAGGCGAAGGGGAGGACAGGAAAGGCAGGAGGATGCCGGAGTGCCTGCCTGGGGGGCATGGGGGGTGCGATGCTATGTACCGAGCACACTGGGCCACTCGGCACTTTGTTCTTCAAACTCAACTGACATAGCCCTGTGTGGCCTACCGTCAGCATAGCTGAACACAAGCCAGCAGACCAGGCAGAACAGACTTCTGTGCAGGTGAAGTGGACAGATGCCCGCATCCCTTCTACTTCCGAATTCTTAATGTCATAGAAAAGACAGTAAGTTGGCCAACCTGCAGAAAAGGACAACAGCAGTTAAAATCACAGTTGAAACTTGAGAGGCACAGACTAAATGAAAGGAGAACAGGAGGAGGGAGGGCTGGAGCACAGGAAGGAGGGCTGGAGCATGGGAGGAGGGAGGGCTGGAGCATGGGAGGAGGGAGAGCTGGAGCAAGGGAGGAGGGAGGGCTGTAGCACAGTAGGGAGAGCTGGAGCACAGGAAAGAGGGCTGGAGCACGGGAGGAGGGAGGGCTGGAGCAGAGGAGGAGGGAGAGCTAGAGCACTGGAGAAGAGAGAGCTGGAGCACAGGAAGAGGGAGGGCTGGAGCACGTGGCAATGCTGGGACAGATCTGCCTTCTCTTGTGCTCTTTTCATTCTGTCTGTGTCTCTCAAGTTTTGAGTTTATAAATTACAATTTTCATTTTCAGTTTATAAATTTCAATTAACAATGCACAATTTACAGTCTAGTTGGAGCCTTGTGCCAGCCTGTGGTTGGAGATGTGATTGCTCTGGGAGTGTCTAAAACTATCCCCATCTTCCCTTTGGCCTAGATGACAGCGCGTCTGCCGCGAGTAGCATGGAGGTGTCAGACCACATCGCCTCCTTGGAGCAGCGGGTCCAGATGCAGGAAGACCATCCAGCTGCTCAAGTCAGCGCTGGCCGACGTGGTTTGGCGGCTGAACATCACTGAGGAGCAGCAGGCTGTGCTCAACAGGAAAGGACCTACCAAAGGTGAGTATTATTCAGGAACGAGGGCGGCACAGGTCTCATTGAGATTGCTGACAGCAGCAAAACTCAGAATCACAGTACAACAATTCGCTCTGTCAAAACAACCACGTGAAGTGTGGCAGTATTTTTGGCACAATGTTGGTGAATCACACTGCCTAGGGGGTGTGCATTTGTGTGGTCATTCAGTGCTCTTTGGGTCGGAGAAGGGACTGTCCACATGCCCTGCTGAGAGCTGTGTTCATCAAGGCTGTGGGGCTAGAGCCTGAAGAGGAACCGCTCCTTCCAGCACCTCAGAGGGCCCCGCAGGGATTGGTTGCTGCCAGCTCCCATCTCTATCTGTGCCCTCAGCTCACACAGCACACGCTTCACTGATGTACGCCACCAGGGAGGCCCCCAGCCAGGGCACAGAGGTTGGGTCCCTCCTTGAGGAGTTCTGAGTCCTGATGGTGTCCCTGACTTCCCTGCCTGGCTAGGGCACTCCTCCCGGCCTCCCCTTCTGTCTCCAGTCTTCTCTGCCATGGGGTGGGGCAGGGGTACCTGTGCAGAGGTCTGAGCCAGTGGATTTCTGGCAAATTTAAGTCACTGTTTCATGTCCTGTGGCTCCTGGGAATGAGGCATTAAAAAGTATTTGTGGTAAGTACTGCTTAAAAATTGGGGAATAAATACCTCGGAAACGTCTCCCTGACTGGGTGGGCCCCAAGGCCTGCACTGGATGGGTGCCATTGCTCTTCTGCCACAACGTGTTCACAGTGGCTGCCGTCATGGCTGAAAGGTTCCTTTGGTAAGAACATGTTGAGATCCCTTGAAAAATGCCTTTCTTTTTTGTTTGGATTCAGCAGATCACTTCACAGTTAATGTGTTTTTCTTGATGTGGAGATGACTGTCCAGTATATCTCTTAATTTTTTTCTCAAGTACTTGGCTGCATTTTCACACATCTGGGAAAGGAAATCTCTCTCTTTGTCCTTCAGTGGAGTCCTGCCCCACTGTGTGTCAGATACACATGCTTAGCGGATGTCTATATTTTGAATAATTGTTTTAAGTAATCTTTTTTTCCTTCCGAGTTGCAAAGTGATCAGGGTATTTTAAATAGAAACCAGGTTATTTTAGGTATTCTTGACCTACTCGGCTTTCCAAAAATAAATGTGATGACGACTGTATCCCAGAGGGTTCATTTGAAGGAGTTGCCTTATGAAGATTCAAACTTCTAAAACTTTATTTTTAGAAAAGTTGGGAAAAAACAATATAAAGGGCTTGCCCAGGAGTTTTATTTTCTTGATTATGAGGAAGCTTGGTTTTTGTAAAACTTCTTCTAAGAGAAATGATTTGTTTTCATAGTTACTTGACTTTTTTTTTATACCTTGCTCTTCATAAGTGAAAATGAATCTAATCATGAAAGCCAGCAGGTCACTGAGAGATGGAGTCCACAGAAAGTGGACGAGCGGGAGGTCTCCCGGGAGCAGGCGTGGTTTCTGCGCACTGTGCAGCTAAGGAGGGGAGGGCAGGGGAGGACAGGGGAGGGGAGCATATGCATCAGAAGCTGTGGGTGCCCCTCTGTAGAGAGCTGTCCCTTGGCCATGGCCTTGCACCGTGGCCTGACCCTACACTCTTTAGCCACAGTTTGGTGTAGGATTTCCTCTGTGAGATATGTTAGGGTTTTGGGAGGCTGTGTTATTACAGGTCAAGCACATCTTACCTGAAACACTCGGATCAGAAGTATTTCTGACTTTTTCAGATTTTGAAATAGTTACATATACTTCATGAAATATCTTGGGGATGAATCCTAACAAAATTCATGTATGTTTCTTTTTTTTATGTATGTTTCTTAAACACCTTATGTACCAGAAGGTCATCTTGTTAATCAGTTCTCCATTAGCTGTACAGATGCCTGAGACAGTCAACTCATAAAAAGGAAAGTTTTATTTTGGCTTATAGTTTTGGTCCATGATTGACTAGTGTTATGGCTCTGGGCCTGTGGGAAGGCAGCACATCATGTGACACTGCATGCACCATGGCCTCAGAGTGGATAAAAAATGTGCCCCCACTTACCAGAACACCTCCCACTAGGCCCACATCTTCCAGTAGCCCCAAGCTGAGAACAGTCCATGAAAACAGGGCCTTGGGGAGCCACTCCAGATCCAGGTGGTAGCAGCAGTTTTCTACAGTGATTCTGCATGTCTGCATTTTTACTGCAACCTGTCATGTGTGGAATTTTCTACTTGTGGTGTCATGTCAGTGTTCAAAAAGTTTCAGATTTCGGGGGCATTTTGGATTTTTGGATGAGGGATGCTTGACCTCTGTTATTGTTATCATTTTGCAATATTTTGGCTCTTGTTCCTATTACAGCTTTGAGATAGGCTGGACACAGGCATTCTGAGCTTTAAGTATTTAGGGACTCCCCCAACCCCAAGATTAACTGACAGAAACTCTAGGCTCAATGTTTGGAGCTGCAGGTGTGTATCCTTGTTCTTTGCCTAGGTGACAGCGTGGGTGGTTGCACCACAAAGGAAGAGGCTGCCTTAGAAGCCAGGGAACATTCAGAGTGCTCAGGTGGTTCAGCTGGAAGCCAGTGCCTGATGTGTCCGTCTTTGCGGTGGTGTCCTTCACTGTTAGCCTGCAGTTAATACTCGCTAGCCTCAGTGCTGCCTGGGGGCTCATGGACCATAGGAACAGTTTGTTCCACTCGGCGTGTCCCCATTTTGCTGACCTTGGATTACCATATAGTGGAGAAGAGATAACCCAGTAGTTTGAAGTTTATGGAGGCCTATCTTCTTCTTTTTTTAAAATTTTATATATATATATATATATATATATATATATATATATATATATATACACACACACACACACACACACACACACACATACATACATACATACACATACACATACATATGAGTTGTAGTTGGACACAATACCTTTATTTTATTTACTTATTTTTATGTGGTGCTGAGGATCGAACCCAGTGCCTCTCACATGCCCGGCAAGCGCTCTACTGCTGAGCCACAACACCAGCCCGAGGCCTATCTTCTTAACGTTCCTGCTCGTATTATTGTTTTTCAGAGACGTGACTGGAGTGGGGGTCTCGCTGCTGGCCGAGCACAGTGACCCTGTAGATGCTGCTATTGCGATGTGGAGAGAGCAGATGCTTGAGGGATGCAGGGATCCCTGCAGAGCTGTGCACAGTGGAGACCCCGAATGGGAAGCAATAGGGCCAGCCAGCTGGCAACAGGGCAGGCCCCAAATCGGTTACTTCCATATGGCTACGTCCTGTTCAGTCTTAGAAAATGCTGAGAATTGGTAATAAAAGGAAAGCGCTTGTACGGTATTTTAAGTCAAAAGCAGGATATAGAATTGAATACACTATCACTTCAAGTAGAGATGAAAGTCATGCAGAGAAGACTGGAATGAAGTCGACCAAAAGTTGGTAATTTTTTTTTTCTGAGTGTGGGATTAAATTTTTTTTTTACTTTTTATATAATTTTAGTTTGTTTCTAAGTGTTCTGTGGTACCTAGTCCTTAATAAGCAGGAAAAAAAAATGTTTTAAAAATCACTTCTTTTTTACTGCAGACTCTGAGGTGGACAGCAGCGCTCTTGGCAATGTCAGGAGGTGGGTTGGCTCCCATGTGTTCTCAAGGATCAGGGTGTGGGGTTCACTTAATAAAAGATCCATTGTGTGCAGGCATGGCTGATTTCCATGTTAGTGCTGGAATTTTAAATGTAAAATGCAGATTAAAATTTGCTATTCTTCCATGTATCTGGGATTATCTCTTGTTACTCAGGAACCAGCAAGTAGTTTATATTATTTTAAATTATGCTCATTCGTTCAGACTATAGTTAGGCAGCTTATCTTTTAAAATACTTTAATGTGCCTTTGGAAACTATTTTATTGGCTATATTAGCTAGTGGATCCACTCATTAAGAGATTGGAGAATTACATTAATTAATAGCTTTATTAATTAATAGATCAGATAATTACTAAAGAACCAAAAGGCTTCAGTTGGCACAGTCAGCCAGCAAGTGAGTCCTGCCGTTCTAAGACCGTGAAACCCTCCAGCCCCAGACCTTAACCTCGGCCACCCTGGCCACGAAGACCAAGATCTTCTGCCAGCCCCTGTGCTAGCCTAACTTAACACTGAGCTTCAGAACAATTCTCATAACTACTGCTGTTGATTGGACTTTGCAATAGCAATTTTGGACGTGTTGGCGCATTTCACCTCTCCACACTTCCACGTGGCAGGTGTTATTGTGCTCTTTTTATAGAAGAAAAAGCGGCCTCCAGGAGGCCTGGATAATTTGTCCCAGTTGCTCAGCTGGCTGGGGACAACCCTAGGCAGCACCTCCAGGAATTCTTTTTGCCAGGGGGCTGCTTCCTTATGCAGGTGTCTTAGCAATAGAACTCAAAATTAGCATGAATCAAATCAAACCAAATAGTTAAGAAATGAATAGCTGCATGGCTGGAAATAAGAATTTTATCCACCAAGATTTAATTTTATTTGCAAAGTATTTCCAATATAATAGACCACATTCAGCACGCCCTTGTGTAGAAATATTATGCTATGGTCTCTCCCCAGGCTTTATTAGGTAGGTACAACTAACAAATTCAATACTTGGGGATATTCACCCTCATGGAATCAATGAATAATTAACTTAGTTCTTTATCCTGGTTAACCAATTTCAGGGAGCAAATGGCCTTTTCTATCTCTCTCGTCTATGCATGTTCTCCATATCTTTCTCCTCACAAAATGGTGAATTACAGGGGGAGAATTTCTCTCCTTTAGCTAGAAGACCCTGTTTCTTTCACTTTCTCAATAGTTGCCCTGCCAGGCTTAGTAGGTTTTTTGCACTGTTTATAGAAAACATTGAGTATGTTCCTAACTCTTCAGAGGTCAAGATTGTTCTTAAACTTTGTAACACGAAAATGTTCAAATGTACACAGAAGCGGGACAGCACCTCTGCCCGCCTCCTCAGGGACTCCCTCCACTGCTCTCCGTGGTGGGTCACCTAAAAGCAAACCCAAGACCAGTGTCACTTGATTCACAGCACGTCAGTATGTCTCTCCAGGCTACAAGGACTCTTCCCTAAGTCTGTAAATTACTGATCCTAGTAACCGTTAAACACTGACAGTTCCTTTACATCCTCTAATATCAAGTCAGCCTTCATGTTCCCTAATTACCTGATCCATTCCTTTAACAGCAGATTTTTAAATTTTGTTTAATATGAGATGCATTTCACTTATCGTATTGGTTTTTAATATTCACAGAAATCTTGATATCACCCAGGTAGGAACCCGCCCTCCTCCACAGTCATTTCCAGTGGCTCCTCTTGTAGCTTGCAGCCACACCATTGTCCCTGTGGGTCCTCCCATTCTCCAGGGGTCTTCTGTAAACAGGATCCTACAGTGCGAGGGCTGTCACCACTGTCTTCCCTCACTTAACATAACCCTTCCAAGGTGCATCCATGTTGTAACATATCTATTACGTATTTATTCACTTTTATTTTTTTCAGTGCTTACTAGGCTAGCACTCTACCACTGAGCTATATCCCCAGCCCCCATCGTTCCTTTTTATTGCTGAATAATATTTCTACTAAATGCAACATTTTGTTTATCCTTGCATCAGTTGATGGACATTTAGGTTGTTAACAAATGACATGAATTCAATTCATTAGTGTCTATTTTCCACATATTTTTATTATTTTGAATTTTTAATGTTACAGCATTCTTGCACAACTATACCCACCCCTCAGAATTCAGATTAAAAAATGGTACAATGGAGAGCCTCATCCACCTGTTGATCAATATATTAAAACTCAACTTATGCATTTAGATCATTTAAATTTTGGGGGAAGGAGGTACCAGGAATTGAACCTAGGGGCCTTCAATCACTGAGCCACATCCCCAGATCTTTTTAGTATTTTACTTTAGTATTTTACGGGGTCTCACAGAATTGCTTAGGGCTTCACTAAGTTGCTGAGTCTGGCTTTGAACTTGCAATTCTCCTTCCTCAGCCTCCTGAGCTGTTGGGATCACCATGCAAAGCTCATTTAAAAATATATATTTTTTAATGATGTAAGAAGCCAGGCATGGTGGCACATAACTGTAATTCCAGCAGCTCAGGAAGCTGAGGCAGGACAATCACCAGGTTGAGGCTCTAAGCAACTTATGGAGACCCTGACTCAAAATAAAAAATAATTAGGGCTGGGCTGTGACTGAGTGGTAAAGTGCCTCTGGGTTCAATCCCTGGTACCAATAAATAAATAAGAGTTAGGGGTTCAAGCCTGCTTTACATCTTCAGGTTTGTGGGGCAGTGAGCACCAGGTACCCTCCTCTGTGCTTTGCCCTGTTCACAAGGGCGTGTCCAGAGGCCTGCAGGGCAGTGCTGGGAGTTTCTAGAGCTGCCTAGAGCTCCACATGGGGTTGGGACATGGCTTACTCAGCCAGTGTCGTGCGGTCTTACTTACAAATAGCTCTGCCGTGCTTGGCCTTGTGCAGAGGGTGTTTTATATTTTGGCCAGGACGGCTTTAGGATAGATTCCTAGAAGTGGGGTTGCTGGGCGGGAGGACAAATGCTTCTGTGATTTTGCTAGGTCCTGGTGGAGGTGATGACAGGAATCTTCCCTAGCACTCAGCAATCATCTATTTTGTTTTGCAATTTAGCAAAACCAGGTTGCCTTCTCCTATTCCAAACATGGACATCTTTTAGATTTTGAAATAGATATTTAGGAATTCTTCCTTTCTTTTCTTTTCTTTTTTGGCAGTACTAGAGATGGAACCAAGGGCCTTATGCATGCTAGGCAAGTGCTCTACCATTGAACTTCCTTCCCAGCTCTTTTTATTTTATTTATATCCTCTGCCTCAGCCTCCCAAGTACTGGGGATTACAGATGTGGCCCACCTGGCCTAGTGATAATTAGGGATTCCTGATGCTTAATGGTCAAATGTACTAAATTAAACTTCAGATTTCCACATATAATCATAGACAAAATAATATTTTGTATAATTACATTTATTTCTCAATCTAATGGGAAGTTGTAGGTACCAGATATTATACACAGAGTTATGAATATCATGTAAGGTAAAGGGATTGGTTGATCTTTAGATTGATACTTAATCCCATAATAATATGCTTTAGTAGGTTTGACTAGCTTATACTGGAAATTCTGTATTTACAGCAACTGCGATTTTGAAAATATATCATCATGATTAGTACCTCTTGAAATCTAGATATCCCAAAACTCCCATTAAGAAAGATGAGAGGAGAAATGTCACTCCCGGCTCGGGGAGTGTTTCCGTTGCTGCCATCCTGGACGTGCTTTAGTTAGAGCCAGAGATCTTTCAGTCTCCTAACTCGAGTGCGACTGCAGGGAATTTGACCCCGGGTGGTTGGTGACACTGTCGGTCAGCGTGGGGCGCATCAGGAAACCACCGGCCACACATGCTCTGCCTCTTGCTCTGGCTGCTGTCCCTCAGGCCTCTCAGACCTGACAGTCTGCCAGCGGGAAGGGATGCAGCATGCTCAACTGCAAGCCTCAGATGTCACTTGACAGAGGCTCTTCTCACCTGTGAAGGGGCATGGACTGCAGAGCAGGAAATTCCCTAAGCAACATTTAGATGGAAGCCTTTCCCCTGTAGGCAAGGAAAGCAGGGCCCAGGGGGCCTCACCTGTGGTCACACTGCCAGTGGGAGACATAGCAGGCACCAGCACCCTGGTTCCTGACCTTACACCTGAGTCCCCTCCCTGCTCTGCCTCCTGCGTCCCTTTGCCTGGCATCAAAGGGAGCACTTCTCTGAATGTGATTGGCCATGGCTGCTACACTTCCCTGCTGTCCTCGTGGTCCAGGCGGAACCTGTTCAGTGGAAGCTCCATCAACCAGCTTTGCACTGCTGTGCCAAATGCTACTGGTGACCTGCTTACAGGAGGAAAGGTTTACTTTGCTCCTGGTTTCAGAGGTTTCAGTCCACGGTCACTTGGCCCATTGCCTTGGGCTGTGGTGAGGCAGAGCATCACAGAGTGAGCACGTGCTGCAGGGAGCTGCTCACCTCAAGGTGGCCCAAGGTGGTCGGCAGGCAAAGAGAGAGCAAAAAGAGGTCAGGTCACAATGTCCTTGTAAGGGGATGCCCCCAGTGACCTGCTTCCTTCTGCTGCTGGACCCCACCTTCCAAAGGTCCCACCTCCCTCAGCACCACAGGCTGTGACCAGGCCCTCAGCAGTGGGCTCCTAAGTCCGTGCTGTCTGGAGGGCAGCTGCCCTTCCTTCCCCTAAGGGAGAATGCGAAGGGCTTCAGAGCCTGAGGCTTTTGTGATTTGGTGACAGAAAAGGAGCCTGGAGAGACATCACGTGCAGAATCGGGGTTCAGTGCACTGTTGGAGCTGGGGTGATGCTGGTGTGGGAGAGGCCAGTGGTGTCACACGTGGGGAGTGTGGCTGGAAGTGATCTTGCCAGTGCGGGAGCTTCCCAGCCTCATCCCAAGGGTGCTCCCTGGCCCTCCCTCCCTTCTCCCTCTATCCTTCCCTGATTTCTCAGCCCAGCTCCAGTAGTTCTGTCTACTTCTGATGCTACTCTGGTAGATTTTAAGGTAAAATTTCTTATACGCCGTGCAGCGTGCACTTAGTTTTCATTACACAGGCTTTTAAAATCCTATTTCTGCTTTAGGGAGAAGGGCAATGCTAGGTTATTATGAGGCTGAATTTGAACTATAATTCAAGAAGGAACGAGCAGCCAGGTGTGGAGGAGCACGCCTGCAAGCCCAGCCCTCGGGGGGCGGGGGGGAGGGCAGGCCAGCCTTCCTTCTCCTGAGACCTGGTTGTAAAGTGGGAGTCAGGCCAGGCCTCAGTGCTGGTCAGGAGACGCGGTGTGCTCCACGCTGCTGACCCTGCCCAGCTCCAGGCGCTTGGGGACTGCTGTCGTTCCAGCGGTTGCATTTTGCCTGGACTGACCACCTGTAGCAGGTGTAGCAGCAGGCTCCAAAGGGCCCAGGAGTGTGGGAGGCCATCCTCGCATGTGATTTGAGTTACCTCCCTGGCTGGGAGAGAGGCGCTTAGACACAGCCGTGTCAGAGCCTTTCCCACCCTGTCCCAGGTACGAGGGCTTGTCCGTGCAGAGGCGTGCCTGGCCACTGCCCCGAAGACCCAATAGCTGGCCCTGACCTTGGGATGCTGCCCCCCTTAACCTTCATTGGATGGGATTTTCCCTGGAATTTTTTGTTCCCCAATAAAAGCTCACTCCCTGGCATGCACTCCCTCTCTCGCTAGTCTCTTCTGTAAACCTCTCCACCGCATTAGGTGGCTGGAGGTGGGAGCTAGGAGAAGCCGTCCCGGAGCTGGGAATAAAAGTAAACGAGAGTCTGCCTC
Organism: Urocitellus parryii; assembly: GCF_045843805.1. Lineage (NCBI taxonomy): Eukaryota > Metazoa > Chordata > Mammalia > Rodentia > Sciuridae > Urocitellus > Urocitellus parryii. The sequence continues at coordinate 2,980,683 of NW_027554094.1, read as the reverse complement.
TTTAATTTAAAACTCACTAGCAATTTTTTATGCATCGAACCTTCTTTTATGAAGCTCGCGCTGGTTGCCTGGCAGACAGGAGTGTTGCTGGGGTGTTCTGACCAGAGCTGTAAGGAGACTGGATTGGACAGAAGCAGATGGCGGGAGATGTGCTGGTTCTGGAAGGCTGAGAGGGGAGACTCAGAGAGAGCAACAGTGGGGACAAAAAGAACTGTGCCACCAAAGCCCACTTATTCTCTGGGCCCAAATCAAGGTGTCAGCAGGTAGTTCCTTCTGTACTCCAAGGGAGCACTGCTGTATTCAGCGCTCCTCAGCTGGAGACACATCATGCTGGTCCCTGCCTCTTCACACAGCCTTCCCCTGGGCATCCACACATGGCCTTCTTGCGAGGGAACTCTCACTGTGTTTAGGGACCACTCAATCCAATGGTTTCATCTGGCTCCCTACCTTGATAACACCTGCAAAGGCCTAGTTTCCAAATACAGCCATATTCTGAGGTTCCCAGTGGATGCAAATTTGGTATATCCAAATTAGGAGCTCAGTATGTATATTCATATATATATATATATATATATATATATATATATATATATATATATAATTTTTTAGTTGTAGATGGACACAATATCTTTATTTGTTTTTATGTGGTGCTGAGGATCGAACCCAGGGCCTCCCATGTGCTAGGCAAGCGCTCTAATGCTGAGCTATAACTGGCCACTGTGTATTCTTAAAGAATGGATGAGACTGAAAGGTGGGTAGGGCCGAGAGAGGAGGCTGAGATGAGGCGGACAGCAGGAAGGAGAGCAGATGTGAGAGAGACTGAATTCTTGGATGGGAGCCACGACGTGTCTACTGAGGAGGGCATTAAAATAACAAGGGAGTATGTCCCTCTACCTCAGCACTAGAAGGTATTTTAAAATTGGAATTTTGTGTGGAATTGTCATGGGTAGTTTGGAGACCTAAATTTAAGGCAGATTTAATTTTGTGATTAACAAGTAAATCATGCTAGTGTTTTGAAATGAACTTTTATTTTAGAATAGCTTATATTTACCGAAGGGTTGCAGGGGCAGGCAGTCCCCTGGACCCTGTGCCAGTGACCTTCTTGCTCACGATTCTCTGGGGCCGCTGTTGGTACAGTGTTAATGAAAGCCCATCCTCTGTCAGATTCCTCACTGCCCCTGCCCTTGCTGTGTCCCAGGAACCCATCCATCCAGGACACCATGTTGCTTAGTCATCTGTCTCCGAAGGCCCTGCTAGACTGACGGGCCCCCTGTTTTGATGACTGGGCAGTTTGGGGGAATTCTGGTCAGGGCGTCCCTTGGCCTTCAGTGTAGGGGGCTGCCTTCTGCACTCCTGGTTAGCCTCGGGTTGTGGTTTCAGGCAGGAAGACCATGGCGAGTGTCACTCTCTTCCCATATCCTGCCGGGGTACAGGTCCTGGGCATGACTCACCTCTGCCCTTATTGACCACCTTGTGAGGGGTCAGGCTTTCCCTGCTCCACCTTGTGTCCTATTTGGAAGGAAGTCACTGGGCCACCCACACTGAAGGAGTGGGAGTTGAGCCCTGCCTTCTGGAGGGAGTACCTATAAAAGTCAAGAACATGGACATTGTCATTCTGCCTGGGGGTGTCCCCGTTTATTTATTCATGCAACCATTTATTTATTTGATTTTATTTTTTGGGCGGGGTGAGTGCAGTCATTTATTTTTCAGTCTGTGCTTATGAATACCTACACTGCGCTTTGGTTACAATCCAGCGCTCTGTTCCAGCTTTGGCCACTGAGAACTTTCAGTTGGCTCCTGTATCCCTTTGGCCTGCCCCCTCAATCCCGGGTTTGGGAGTTCTCTGTCACTGAGTGTTTCTCTCCTTATCTCCCCCTTGCCTATCTGTCACTCATCTCCACCAGTGAGAGACCCTGCTCCTACCATCACCACTGCCTCCCAGGGCTGGTCACCACCAGCACACCGTGCTCTGCACAGTTCCTCTGTCTTTGTCTTCCAGTCTCTTCTGACCTCTAGAGTTTCCAGGTGGTCACTTCCCCTCACCCTGCTCAGCGGGGTTGTGGCATGCATTTGCAGTAGGGTTGGGCTGTAGGTGTGGCAGAGCACTTGCCTAGCCTCCAGGAGGTCCTGGGCTCAATCCTCAGTGCTGGGCTCAATCCTCAGTGCTCGTAATGCAGGTACATTCTTGTTTGCAATCTGCATTCCGTCACAGGTCCCTATCTTCACTTTGGATTTTAGTTGGTTACATCCAGTTCCACTCTTGGTGGGTCTCTGGGTTTTCACAAGGCGTGGTGCATATATCCACCACCACAGCATCACAGAATAACCTAGAACGTCTCCTGCTCGACCCCACACCAGCCTCAGCCAATGTGCCCTTCCAGAATGTCATGTGAATGGAATGACACAAACTCCCAGGGTGGCTCACTCAGCCACGCTATTGGTACCTTGGTTTGTCCCTTTTAAATCCCAAGTCATGTCCACTCTGTGACGAGAGCACTTTGTTTCTCTGTTTACCTGTCTAGGGGAATCTTGATTGCTTCCAGTTTATGACAGTCACAAATGAAGCTGCTCTTTGTTTAAAATGCCAAAATTCAGACCAAAGAAAGATTTTTACAGATTCAAGAGAGAAGCACCAAGTCATTGGTAAAAGGTAACACATCTGGATAACTCAAAGGGCCAGAAGGACATGCAATAATATATTTCAAGCATTAAAACAGAAATACTATAGTGGCACCTCCTCATACACAAATGCATCTTCATTAAGCTTCTCCACAGACCCTCACCATAATTGTTCTTGTTTACAATGTATCAGCAAAGATCTCTACAAAATGGCTCAAATGTGGTTACACTCCCTATTTCTTTTTGATCTGCTCTGACTTGCAGAAACTAAATCTACCCCTGGGTTTCTTGTGGGACGAGGTGGTGGCCATTGGGTCAGAAAAGTGAGCAATTTATTTCCTCCTTTTCCTGCTTTTTTCTCCTCCCTTTAATTTTCCGAAAGGACACAGCTATGGGTCGCAAGAAGAAGAATTAGCTGAAGCCGTGGTGCTGGTATTGTAATAGAGATTTGATGATGAGAAGATCCTTATACAGCACAAAAAGGAAAAGCATTTTAAATGCCATATATGTCATAAGAAATTGTATACAGGACCTGGCTTAGCTATTCATTGCATGCAGGTTCATAAAGAGACAATAGATGCTGTAAGGAATGCAATACCTGGGAGAACATACATAGAGTTGGAAATATACGGTATGGAAGGTATTCTAGAAAAAGATATGGATGAAAGATGACAACTTCTTGAACAGAAAACACAAGAGAGTAAAAAAAAAGAGGCAACAGGATGATTCTGATGAGTATGATGATGATGACTCTGCAGCCTCAACTTCATTTCAACCACAGTCTGTTCAACCTCAGCAAGGTTATATCCCTCCAATGGCTCAGCCAGGACTGCCACCAGTTCCAGGATCACCAGGAATGCCTCCAGGCAAGCCTCCACTGATGCCAGGTGTTCCTCCTCTGATGCCAGGTATGCCACCAGTTATGCCAGGCATGCCACCTGGATTGCATCATCAGAGAAAATACACCCAGTCATTTTGTGGTGAAAACATAATGATGCCAATGGGTGGAATGATGCCACCTGAACCAGGAATACCACCTCTTATGCCTGGTATGCCACCAGGTATGCCCCCCCCCCGTTCCCTGTCCTGGAATTCCTCCAATGACTCAAGCACAGGCTGTGTCAGCACCAGGTATTCTTAATAGGCCACCTGCACCAACAGCAACAGTACCTGCTCCACAGCCTCCAGTAACTAAGCCTCTTTTCCCCAGTGCTGGACAGATGGGGACACCTGTAATAAGCTCAAGTATAGCTTCATCCAATTCATAAAGTCTTTCTGCATCTTCTAAAGCTCTGTTTCCTAGCACAGCACAAGCTCAGGCAGCTGTGCAAGGACCTGTTGGTACAGATATCAAGCCCTTAAATAGCACCCCTGCAAAAACTACAGAACCCCCAAAGTCTACATTCCCTGGTTATACACAGTCTACAGCTTCAACCACTAGGGCAACAAATAGTACTGCAGCAAAACCAGCAGCTTCAATAACAAGTAAGCTTGCTACACCTACAACCACCAGTGCAACCAGTAAGTTGATCCATCCAGATGAGGATTTATCACTGGAAGAGAGAAGGGCACAGTTACATAATTATCAGCATAATCTTCCTCGATTAGGACAGGCCCCAATCAGTAATCCACCAGTTGGACCAATTGGAGGTATGATGCCACCACAGCCAGGCATCCCACAGCAGCAAGGAATGAGACCCCCAATGCCACCTCATGGTCAGTATGGTGGTCATCATCAAGGCATGCCAGGTTACCTTCCTGGTGCTATGCCACCATATGGGCAGGGACCAACAATGGTACCCACTAACCAAGGTGGGCCTCCTCAACCTCCAATGGGAATGAGACCTCCTGTAATGTTGCAAGGTGTGCTGTTTATATAGCCGAGCTTCCGTCAATAAGGCTTCATTGTGACTTTAACAAACATTATCTTCCCACATACCAGGAAGTATTGTAAATTTATTTCACATAGGAAAAATTATTTGGAATAATAAAGCAGGAACTTTTCCTGAGGTTGCAATTTATACTGCATGGCTTCTTTTTCATGTTTCGTCTAGGTTTTTAGAAGTGAAGTATAGTAAATTTGGATTGTTAAATTGTGAAGGCGCTGGAATTACATGAACATACCACCTTAATAAAGGCAAGTTCTGTAAGCTTACATTGCTATTTGTAAAGTTATGCATTCACAGCATTTCAGATGCTGTTGGACTTCATGTCCCCAACCTAGTTTGGTGAGGGCTGTTTCCAAGTACCTGTACATTGGAAGTCTGAATGTGTAACAATACTTAATGTATTTAGAGTTCCTCATGTTGCAGGGTTTAAGAAATCTGACCCACGAAGGTCATGTGACTTTTCTGTACTGTTAAACTTCATTGTAATAAAGAGAGAAAAAAGTATGCCTTTTTATTTATAACCCAGCTGTGGACCACTGCCTGAAAGGTTTGTACAGATGCATGCCACAGTAGATGTCCACATAATAAAATTCATAGTTATCAATGCAGTTTTGATACATTATTGAATTCTGTCCTTTGAATAGTAGATTGTTTCTTAGCTGCATGTTTTAAACTGAACAGTTTATATAGAATTGTATGTTGATATTTCCATTAAATATACATATTAATTATTATGCAATAGGTTTGAAATCTTCATATTGTCACCTTTCCACACCCTTGGGTGTCATCAGATCTCATAGATATTTAAAATATATAAGCCTTAATAGTTCTTCCATGAGCTATTTAGAGCCTACTGCCAGACCGATTAATTTCATGCTGATTATTTTTGAGATTTCAGTACTGCATGGACCTCAGAAGCTTTTCAGGTACAAACTTCTAGAAGCTTAGGTGCATGTAGTAATAGCTACTTATGTTGTTAATGGGTTGTTATATGTTATTCTAAGTGTACTACTGTGCCTCTTGGGGTACTTTGATGGTAATTGGTGGACTGACAATTTTTAAATATATTAGGTTCCTGGAAGGTAACATTATTTATTTGATTAGATGGATACCTTCTGTTATTAAGCCTACTTGGCTTTGCTGTTTTTATCCTTGGCAAATTTGAATATTATTGTGTTCTAATAGAGAACTTTTCTGTAGAGATAACTGCCATTATTCAGTATTTTGTGTTACAAATCTTTTATAATAATAGCCCTTGTTGGACTTTTTGTTTTTCCTGATATCTTTAAGTATCAAATAATCCACAAAGTAATTATCAATGAATACAAGTGGAGTTTCTCTAATTGTAAGGCTTCTAAAAAGTGAGTATTTCTTAAAATAACTTTGAGGTTATGGGAAAAATGTTAAAAAATAAAGTTTTAAGGCAAAAAGGCTTTAACTTTGTAGGAAAATATATTTAAATGTTTACTCATTACAGAAGAGTTTGTATTTAAGTGAATAATTTCAAGTATTTTAAAGCTGAATGGTTTTTAAAATCTGGTGTTGTGCTCTTCTGATATAGCTTCTGTACTCTGGTACCATTGAGGTGCAAAAAATTCCATACTTTGAAAAGACAGAATCCATTTATCACCATGAAAGCTTTTGCCAGTCCCACAATCCTTTCCACTGTTTGCATAGCTAAATTGTTTTGTAATATGCATAAGTTTTTTTTAGATTTGGTCACTTGTTTTTCATACTTCCAAAGAAACAAACTTTGTTGAAAAGTATTTAAGGTAAAAGTGGCCTGATTAAGAATGATTAATCATTTATAATGATTAAATAGGAAATGTTCTCCCAAATCAGTGTCAATAAAGGATTTCATGTACAGATTTATCCACAAACTTTATAAGAGTTGGTAGACCTTTATAAAAATTGTGTAAAGCTTTATGTGCATTTTATGAGAAGACCAATATTTTATAGCAAAGTTTATTGTTCTCTGGGGTCCAAAGGGATAAAAAAATTTAAACAAGTGATAAAATTCTAATGAACAATTAATTGATAGTGTTATGCATGGCATTTAAGAACTAAGTACATTATCTTTCCTGTACCTTGTAAGTTATGTGGCTCATAGGTGATGCCCATTTAGTGTATGTAATCTGTAATTTTCATGCACCTAAAGATGATTAAGCTTCTAGAAAATACCTTTTACCTAACTGCTTCTGGGGTCCTTAATGTGGTTGAATCATGAGTGGGACAAATTATGTTGAAATAACTCTTTTGACTTGTGCTTCTTTAAGTAGTAGATAAAGTTGAGTCAAATTGAATTTTAACTGTCCTACTTTGGGGATTTGATAAATTCAGGCAGGCACTGTAATTGCCATTATTGAGGAAGTTATAAGATTAATAGAACTGCAGTTTTGGCTCTTTCATCTACTCCTCTTATCACCCTTTGTAGAAAAGCAAAAACAATGTTTTGTCTGGCACTAGTTTCTATTTTATAAGATTTACAACTGATGATAGTAACAAGGCTGGCAAATGAGGATCAATTTTTGAGAGACTGCTGGAATTATTTCATTTGAATTTGTGTTTTAGAAATCTCTCACAATGTTTGCCATTAGATATGGGAGAATACCTATTCCATTGATCAAGTTATGTGTTGAACTCAGTTTAATTAAACTTATATAGGGGAAAATTCCCTTTCCCTAGGAAAAAACAAATATGGGCTTAAAATGGAATTGTAGTAGATAAAAGAGCTGCTCTTTTCTCCTATTCTTGCTTGATCATTGGATTTTTTTAAAAAAATAATGCATGTATTTTAAATTAATTGGGTAATGTTTTTCTAAAATTAAAATTTTCTTCTTCCTATAGCCCTGCCATAGGCTGAGGCTGAGTCTCAGTGTTGCCCTGTTCAGTCTGAGGCAAGTAGGATTTATTTTATTCCTTATAGGGGCTTTCACAGCTTTATGGCTGTTGGATATTTATGTCCCCAAACTTGCAGCAAGTTTGGTGAAGGCCCCTAAATTTAATTAAACTTAGGATTTTTATAATCTTTGGGCAGAGAAGGCTTTATATTAATATTCACATTTGACTGTGGTGTAAACAAACAAAAACAAAGTATTTTATATTACATTAACAGCCTCAGTAAAGTTTATATTATTGTATAGAACCTCAGTAAATTGACAATTTGACATTCTTAATTTGGAGCCATGAAATGTTTCTTTCAAAATTTTCACTTTCATTTCTAGGAAAATCTTACTGGTTATACTCTCCCCAAACTATTAAATTTAACCTCAAGGATAAGTTAATTATTGGAACTGCCACAGGGTACTGATATATGTTATTAATCTTAAGCTTATACATTGACATCAAGGTTTGAAAGGACATCTGGAGATGTTTGTGATTTTTAATATTTTCAGATGTCACCACATTAGAGCAAATGTTAATGTAGTGCCCTGTGAAGAGTGGGAAGGTTGTATGTGTTTGTGTGCTTGTGTGGTATGTACGGGTGTAGAGTACATGTGTGATAGAAGAAAAGGGTTTGAGTGTTACAGACCTGTCAACCTGGATAGTTTACTAATTTTTAGGAAACCAAACTAAAATTGGATCGTGTGGCAAAGTTACAACTATATTAAACTGGTTTTGAAAATGATTACTTCATAGTTCATACTCACTCTTAGTGAGCAGTGTTTTATGCAGTATGCAGAGATGAATAGTATCCACATTTGTTTCCAAGCAAGATTAGTTTTATTTGGTGAGAAAAGTTGTATGTCTATGTGTGTGTGTGTTATAGGGGATAAAGAGAAAATTGGAAGAGGGGCCAAAACAAACCTGGGTTATGTTTGTTCCTTCTTCTGTATTAAGACACCATCCTAGCCAGATAGCATTTCCTCTGAATGAGAGCAATTAACATATAGTATGATATAGACCTGTATTGTGTTTTTATTCTTGGAAACTTAAAAATCATTAAAAAGCAATTCAAATTTGGGGAAAAAAATTTACCCCTGGACTTAATGAATGCACTCTGCTTCTGTGGATTTATAATCTGTAAAATCCCTGACAGTTCTAAGAAATGAGACACCAGGTAACTTATGAGAACTCACAGAAAAAAATAACTTTCATGTAGACCCCTGCAAAAATGTATACCTTCAAGCTCCCCTGTCGACACCACTGGGTATAAAGCTCAACAAATGTCTGGACTCAGTATTCAGTGAGAGAATTTGTTTTAAGTGAAAGCTCCCTCTGGAGATGCTGCAGACAATAAACCTGCTTCCTGCTAATTCCTCTGGTGTCCAGTCTCATCTGTCTTACTTCAGTACTGCCAGTCTACACTGTGATCTGCATCAAAGTTATTCTTCAGAAATAAAGACTTTTCAAAACAAGAATAAACTAAAATAAACTATGACAACTAGGCTACCAGTGTAGGAGATTCACAATGGAATTTTATATACACAAGAAGAAGATTAAAATAAATCATTGGAGAATACAAAGAATGAATGTAACCAGAAGAGTGGATAAGCAAATGCGAATTAAGAGTGAACCCTCTATTATAAAGAAACACACCTCATTAACATTGGATTCACATCATGTTAATTATCAACTTAAAAGATATAGACTGAAATATTCAATTAACAAACAAGACCCAAATGTATGTGGTTTATAAGAAACACACCTGACTTGCAAAGTTGTTCACATAATAAAAGTGAAAAAATAGAGAGATATTCCATGTAAATGAAAGCCAAAAAAGTAGTAGCTATTTGTAAATGTGATAAAGGTGACTTCAAGCAACAATTACTCAAATGTAGCAAAGAAGGTCACTACATACTGCTAAAGGGAAAAATCCAACAAAAATAAAAACGTCTGTAAAATATTTACACGTGAATGGCATTGCAATCAATTTTATAAAAATAATTACTATTCAGTCTAAAGGGACAAATAGGCCCCAATAAAAAACATAAGTGTTGGTGAAGTTAATATTACTATCAAAAGTGACTGGTTAGGTGGACAAAACATCAATAACTGTCCTATATATCACTTTTACTTTATTTCATATCAACTTAATAGTTATCTACACACTATTTCATCAGAGAAGAACAGAACTCATAATTTTTTAGCATACAAAAAACTTCCTTTCTAATAGATCATATATTAGGATACAAAGCATGTCTTAGTAAATACAAAACTGAAATAATTCCCTCTAGCCCTTACCACATCACAATGGATTGCTATCAGAAAACAACACATACAGCCTTTTTAACAAGTGGGTCTGGGAAAAAATAGATACACACATTAAGAGAAAAAGTCAACTCAAGAGTGGATCAAAGATTTAGGAATTACACAAGAAACTCTACAACGGCTAGATAAAATTGTAAGGTGAACTTTTCAACACATTAACACAAGCATCAATTGCCCTAACAAAACTCGTAAAGCATAAGAAATAAAACCAAGAATCAATAAGTAGGATGGCATCAAATTAAAAACTTCTGAACACTAAAGGAAACAAATAAAAGCATAAAGACAGAACCTGCAGAATGGGAGATCTTTGCCACCTGATCCACAAATGCGTGTTAATATCCAGAATATATAAAGAACTCAAAAAACTTATTATAAAGCAATTAATAACTCACAGAATAAATTGAAAAAAAAACTAAAGAGATCGTTCTTAAAAGAACTACAAATGAACAATAAATATATTTAAAAAGTTCAACATCTCCAGCAGTTTGGGAAATACAAATAAAAACTACATTGAGATTTTACCTCACTCTCTATAGGATGGCAATTATCAAAAACTCAAGTAATAGTAACTGTTGATGAAGATGCAGAAGAAAAGTACACTTGTACATTGTTGGTGGGACTGCAAATTAGCACAAACACCTTGGAAAGCAATGAAGAGATTCCTCAAAACACCAGTAATGTATTACTCAACTCTCCCAGTCCTTGGTATATATTGAAAAGATTTAAAACCAGCACATTTTAGGAATGCAGCCCCATCAAATTTTATGGCAGCACAATTCAAAATAGAAAGGCTATCAAAAAGAAGCCTAGGTGCCAATCAACAGATTAATGTATAAAGAAAATGTGGCACATACATGTAATGCAGCTCTACTTAGTAAGTCATCAATAAAAAGAAATAATGGCATTTGATTGTAAATGAATGAAATTGGAAAATGTCCTGCTAAGTGAAATAACTCAGACTCAAGAAAGTCAAGGGTTGAATATTTTCCCTTATATTAAGAAGGTAGATAAAAATAAAGAAAAAATGGGGGATTCCATAAAAATAGAGAGGTCAGAGGAGTAGAGGAAGGAGATTTAAAGGGATGGAGGGACTGTCAAAGGAAGTGTGGTGAAATGAATCTGAAGAAATTTTCCTTTGTACACTTAGGAACATATCACACTGAATTTCACTTTGATGTATATCAATGATGTACTAATTAAAACAACTACAAATAAATACAAGAAAGAACAGTGGAGTAGATAACAGATAACAGAGGTAGGGAAGGGAGAATACTGGGAATTCAAACTGGAAAAATATATACCATGCTTGTATGATTATTGCAAAATGAACCCCAATATTACATGTGAAATAATTATCTAATTATAAAAGAAGCAAATAGTGAGTAGAACTACAGAAACTGCATGAATACTTGAAGAATCAATAATACAGTTGCACAATCAAAGGGTCACTGATGAAATCAGGGGTGGAAAAGTTTTAAATAGACCCAAGAACCACAAGAGAGTCAAAACACAACATCTCTATATTTATGGGACAAAGTAAAAGCAGTTATTTTTATTGCTTGTTTTTTATTTTATTTTACTGAGACATTGTATGTAAATATAATAGTGGGGTTCATTATACTATATACAGAAATGCACATGTCATATTTTGATAAATCTTACTGCACAGGAACTTTTCTTTCCCTCTGATGTCCCTTCACTAATCTACCAAAAGCAATTGTATGAGGGTAGTTTATAGCAATGGCTACCTCCATTAAAAATCTGAGATATTTCAAATTAAATACCTCATGAAGCATCCAAAGTCTAAGAAAAACTTCAGTAAATGAATTCTAAAACCAATACATGAAAGGAAATAATTAATGTCAGAGCCAAAATTATAAAATAATTAAAAAACATATTAATAATAAAACAAATAATTGGTTATTGAAATTGTGAATAAAATTGATAAACCCTTTGCCAAGGGAACTAAAAGAAAGAGAAAGAAGATTCAAGTGAATAAAGGTAAAAACAAAAACAGAAATATTAAAACAGACACCACTGAAATCCAGAAGATCTCTAGAGACTATAGGAAAACTTATTTGTCAATGAATTGGAAAATCTAGATTATTTTAAAAACTAAAATTGCAACAAAAATATCTAGAAGATATTTGTAAAATATGGCCTAAAATTTTTGAATCAAAGGGATAGAAAAAAAAAACCAAACAGCTCAATAACAAGCAATTAGGTTGAAGCAATAATAACAGGCCTCCAAGACCAAAGGTGAATGCATGGCTAAATTTTATCAGATATTTAAAGAAGAACTGATATTAGTCCTCCTATTACATGTAAGAGCAAAGGAAAGATTCTTCCAAAGCAATTCTGCAAAGTATTACCCTTACTGGAAAAGAGAATATGAACAGAACAAGGGAAAAAATTGATACCAATATCTTTGAGGAACATAGTATAAAAATCATAAAATCTTTACAAATCACATTTGACAACACATTACAAAATTACATACAGTGTCAGGCATGGTGGTATATGTCTACATTCTCAGATAGGCAGCAGGTTGTTGAGGAACACTGTAATTTCAAAGCCAGCCTGGGAAATTTAATGAGACCTGTATCAAAGTAAACAATAAAAGGTGCTGGAGATGTGGCTCAGTGGTACTGTGCCACATCCTGGTTTGAGACTCTAGTCACATAAAAACAAAAACAAAAAACATAAAAGCTGGTTTTGCTCCAGGATGATTCAATACATGCCAATCAATAAAACTAATGCACCACATATAGAATCAAGGGCAAAATTTTATGATCACTTAAGCAGCTGCAGGAAAAGCCTTTGATAAATTCAATCGCCCTTAATAACAAAGCCCGGAGAAACTAGAAATATGAGAAATTTATTATAAGATAATAAGGACCAAGTATATCAAGCCCAAAGCCAATAGTATAATGAAGAGGAACTGTTGGAGTCTGTAAACAAGTCAGGATGGCACCTGGCATTTTGCCAGAGAAATGTTAGAGTCTGTAAACAAGTCTGGATGGCGCCTGGAAAAATGCCAGAGGGAGTGGTTTGTGAAGTAAGGCCAGCGAACCATTAAATGTGGAGATTCCTTATTGGTTGACTGATGTATCTAGTTTATGCTAATTAAGATAAGCTGGGTGGAATGTATAAATACCTTTGTTGTCCTACAATAAAGGGCTTCTACTCCTGCTGTATCAATCTACACAAGTTCCTCGTCACCCCCCCCACCCCCGCTATTTTGCTGCAGCTGGAGTGCGGCAAGGAACATTTTCACTAAAATCGGAAAAGACAAAAATATTCATTGCTACCAATCTCACTAATCACAGTACTTAAAAGTTTAGACAAGAGAAAGAAATAAAAGAGATTCAAATAGGGAAGTTAAAATGTTAAATCATTTCTATATGCAAATGATATAGTCCTATTCTTAGAGGAACATAAATGATGTATCATGAAAATTCTACTTTTGATGAACGAATTCATCAGAGTAACAGGAAACAAAATAAATATATAAGAATAAAGTGTCTATACACCATAGCATACCTAGTGAGAACAAAGAAAGAGTAATAGCTCATTCAAATAGCTTTAAAAATAGCTAGGAATAACCCTCAAGAAGACAGTGAATGACCTCTTCAAGAAAAATTACATTTGATGAAAAAGGAAACTAAAGAAGAAAATAGGAATTAAAAAGACCTCCTATGTTCATGGAGAGGCAGAATTAATATTGTGAAAATGGACATAGTACCATAAATGAATTATATATTCCATGTATTCCCATTCAAATTCTAATGACATTTTTCACAAAAATTGGGAAAAAAAGAACTACTCCTAAATTTGTATGGGAGGAAAACAAACAAAAAAAGACTTAGACAAAGTGATGCTGATTATAAGACAAACAATGGATAAACAACAATGCCCAATTTCAAAATATAAAACACAGCCATGGTAATAAAAACCATGGCCCTGGTGTAAAGAAAGACTCATAGACCAATGGATAGAAGAAAATTCAGAGAGCAAAGTCACACAGATACAGTCATGTGATACTAGGCAAAGACACCAAAAACATATTTTGGCGGAAAGACAAAAGACATTTTAGAAATAGTGTTGGAAAAACTAGATATCCATATGTAAAAGAAGGAAATTAGATGCCTATTTTATAACACTATACAAGAGTTTATTCAAAAAGGACTAAAGACATATGTACCAGACTAGAAGGTTTACAAATGCTAGAAGAAAAAATATATGGAAAACACTTCAGTATGTAGGCAATGACTTCCTGAATAGAGCCCCCTACAGCTCAGAAAAAAAGAGCAACAATGGATAAGAGGGGGTGCATCAAACTGAAAAAATTCCTGCATAACAGTAAGAAGTGGTAGCCTCCAGAATTGGAGAAAAGAGTAGCTTTACTAGCTACTCTTCTGACAGAGGGTTAATAACCTGAAAATATTAATGCAAATATCTTAACACCAGAAACACAAAAACCTTTTCAATCAATGAGCAAATGCACAGTGAGTCCTCAAAATAAGAGATACAAAGGCCAACACTTCAGTGAAAAAAAAAAACCATAACATCTTTATCAATCAGGAAAATGCAGATCAAAACAACAAGCTCCCATTTTCCACAATTCAAAAAAGTAATCATCAAGAAAGCAAATAATACTGGGAAGATGAGGAGAAAAATCTCTTATATGTGAATGGTAGGAACATAATTACTATATCCCTATGGAAATTCATATGAAGGCTACTCAAAAACTGAACATAGAACTACTTTATTATCCAACTATACTACTCAGTACTTAATGGAAAATATTAAAATCTGCTTACTTTAGAGATATACATATGCCCATCTTTACCATGACACTATTAATGATAGGCAAGTTATAGAATCAGGCTAGATGCTTGTTAATAAAAGAATGGATAAAGGAAATGTGGTATATATACACAAGGAAGATTTCTATGCATAGAGAACAACAAAAATAAGTTAATTTTAGCAAAACGAATGAACCAGGGAAGCATAATGTTAAGTAATATAAGCCAGACTCAGTAAAAAAGTATCATATATTGTTCTCATATGAATAACTAGAGGTGGAAATGTTCAACATAAAAATAAATGAATAAAAATTTTTAACCATTAGCATACATAAAATTGGGAGTAGGGAGGAAAGAATGTTGAAAACAGAATTATGGGAATATACTTGATCTATATGTATGTACAAATATGCCACCGTGAAAATTCTGTATAATTAATGTGTATCAATTTTTAAAAATTTACCATCTTTTTTAATTTTTAGAAGTTCATTTTTTTATTTATTATATTCATTAACACTAATACTTGTTCTGTTTAGATTTTTATTTTTTTGAATAGCAGTACTATCTGTATTATATATATGTATATATTATTAATTGATTTCTTTTTAGTTATATGTCACATTGATTTCTTAAGCATATAAAATATGCCACATTTATTTGCTTAGTTTTCTATTCATTATAATCACAAATGATTGTGATTGTAATCCCAAACCCTGCCTCCTAGTCATTGAAGGACGTCAAGAGTAAATGATAGACAAATATGACACATTGTTCTATATGTCCAGCATGTACTTCCCATAACATTCCAAAGTTTGGCCTAATATTAAGTTGCTACTCTTATTAATTTTAATATTTATTATTTAAGTATCAGCCATCTTGACTCTTATTCAATCTGGACACAACTTTCCCTTCATAAATGAATTCTTTGTATGCATCCCCTTTTCTCAGGTTCATATTCATAAAGCTGTTCTTTTGGCTTCTTTTCTATTTCTTTCATTCCATAAGGGCACACTGAAAAACTGTTTATTCCCACCATATTCTCTCAATGTTAATTCTATAAATACATCTCATCTGTTGCTATCCTTGTTTTCTACTATAACCTGGTAGCCTTATTTCTTTCTAGCATGTTTGTCATCATGGAAGATGATATGTAAAAAAAAATGCAAAGAATTTTTTTTTTAAAAATACATTACCTTTGAATCAGGTGACGGAATGGAAGGACAATCATTCTTTATTCTGATTGCCTCCACAAGTGTGATTTCAACTACTTCCTTCTTTGATTGGTAGGTTTACTGTTGACAGGTAAGTTTCCACTCTTTTGGTTCCCAATGTCATATTTTACTTCTGACGGTAAAAACATAATAAACAGTATATAAAATTCTGTAATTTTTTTTAGTAGAATCTTTTTTATTCAGAAAAAAACAAAACCAAAAAAAAAAGAACAAAAAATCCAAAACACACAAAAAAAAATGAGAAAAATTTTTTTCCAACCACACACAGGAGGAGTATGGGTAAGGGGCAGGTATCTTTCCATCCAGCCCCGGCCCTGCCCCAGCCCCAGCCCGTGGTTTTGGCAGCAATAAGGGTAATAAGGTAATGGCCCAAAAAATAAAAATGGTGTCTGTGTATGGGAAGGAGGGGGTGCAAAAGCTGTGGGGAGTGGTGAGGGAAGGGACAGAAGAGGTCAGTACTGGGCATGCCGCAGGTGGGAAGCCATTTCATAACATTTCTTGTTGATCAAACCACCGTGGACACCTTCTTTGCCCATCAGCAGGACTAGCGTCTTGGCAGTCATGGTGACAGTGACATTGAAGGTGGGGGCTCCACCGGTGCTCTTGGTACGAAGATCCACGGTAAATTCCCCATCCTGCAGCAGTGAGTCCCGGATCACAGAACATTTCTGGCCCCCAAGTGTCAGCCCATTCACGAAAAAACTTGACCGGTCTTTGCCAACCAGGACACCAACCTCAGCTGGCGTAATGTTGACGAAGGTTTTCCCGGGGACGCCGGCCCAGACGGAGGGCGAGTCCTTGTAGCCCACGATGGCTGCGACCTGACAGGTCCCGTCTGCCATGAGGTTGTCGATGTAGGCGTTCCACCCGGCCATGGCGCTGCTGCTGGGACTGCTCTCGGAGCTGCTGCTGGGGCCGCGGGCTGGGCTCGGGCTGCCTCGGACTGGCGGGCAGGGGAAGGCGGAGAGCTCAGGGCACGCGCTACCATCCTGACCGCAACTCTGCTAGCTGTGCAGCAGCCCTCGCACCGCCACTTCCTGCTCTTCCCCCCCCTCTGGATTTTTATTTGCAAAGGCGGTAGGGGCGG
This sequence comes from Urocitellus parryii, assembly GCF_045843805.1. Classification (NCBI taxonomy): domain Eukaryota; kingdom Metazoa; phylum Chordata; class Mammalia; order Rodentia; family Sciuridae; genus Urocitellus; species Urocitellus parryii. The sequence goes on along the minus strand of NW_027554094.1, from coordinate 2,963,837 downwards.
GGCCTGCTCCCCATTCTCTCCCTCCCCCCGTCTGCCCAGATACCTAACTTTGCAAATGCAATTTTAAAAATCCCTCCCCCTATTGCAAAATTTGCAGAGTTCGATGGAAAGCTATGAAAATGGCTGGGGGTGGGGGGTGGCGGGGGAAAGGATAAGATTAGGTCTTGCCCCAGTCGGCATTGACTACAAACTAGACTTTGGTATAGGGGAAAGGGGTGAGCCAGAGAATGTAAAAGAGAAAGGAGGAATAATTAGCAAAATGCAAATTGAGCAAATTAAAGCGAGTTCGGCGAACCCAGGGTTAAACAGAACGACTCCTCTTTCCCCCACCTCCGCCGGAGGGAAGGAAAGGCCAAAATTCTGTAATTTAAAGTCAATAAGCATCAGAATTTCAGGCAGTCTTCAAATATCTTACCATTCTTCATGGATTGTCTGGAAGCTTCAATTAATTCTTTTCCTTCTTCTGGGATGTTCTAGGAAGAAAAAAAAATTAAAATATAATAAGAACCAAAGTTGACAAAATAATTAATGTTCTCCACTACTGCAGGGTACAACAGAATAAGCATTCTGATGTATACTCAAACTAAAATTCTCTCACTAATGGGGTAAGGATTATGAGCCATGACAGAGATATCTCCAAAATGTCACTCCCCTTACCTCCAATTGATTTTTACACAAATACTGAAATACATTACACTATTTTTAAGTTGAATGTTATAGAATAAAAATCATATCCATATTTATTTAGAATACTTTTGAAAAAGACTAACAATATGAGAAATTATAGGTAATATTTTAATGTGTTTTTATGACTTAATATTGGCATGAATTACCTCTTGAGGGGAAAGCTCATAAGACATGAGCTTTTAGAGTATCAAAGATGATTGACTGTATTCATAAACAGTATAAGTTTTGTCCATCTTATGTGTTAAATAGCTAAAGATAAATGATTATACAAATTTTGCTGCTTTCAAAAGAAAGAGAAATGACAAAAACCATCTTCTGGGGTGATATCAATGAATAAAAACCACACAGAGTTACTAAACAGAAACACTAACTCAATAACCAAACCAAAGTGACAGAAATGGCACAATGAAAAGACACTGAAGAATGTTTTCTGCAGGGAAAATTAGGCATTAGAGTAGGTTATTGTTTTAGAAAGGGATATATATATATATTCTTTTCATTCCAGTACCTTCATATAATTAAATTAACAAAACAATAAGATATAAAACAATACAATATCTCTTAATAAACCAGGTGGTGCTGCTAACCACATCACCAGGTTTGCTTGACATAGGTAACAAAAGACAGTGGAATATGTTGTTTTTTAAAGGATAAGCAAGAAGGAAGAAACTACAAATTTTCATCTGAAGTCCAAATTTAAACTCAAATTTGGAGAAGGCTTGGAGGATATTGTTGTTCCTACTAACACATTTATGACATTACTCTAACTTGTTTATTCTTCCTTTATAGCACCAATTTGAGATAACTTGCTCAAAACTTTCACATCCAACATATTAATAGAGAATGAAAAATTAAAGCATATTTTTGAATTCAATATACTTAATTACTAGTTATATCATGCATATTATATTACATATGACGTTTCAGCAAGTAGACATTTATTTTATCCACATTTACTCATGTTCAACAAAATATATAACACCAATTGCTAGAAATAGTGCATTTTTCCAAGCCAAATGAGCTCAGTTAAGTTATGAATAATATCATAATAGCATTCTAAATGGAATACAGTATGATAACTCTATACTTTTATCCCCCAAATAAAAATTACACCCTTCTTACTCACATAATATTTGGATCTTCATAACTGAAATAAAATTAAAGTTATTCAAAAACAAAAGATGTTGTTTACATTTAACCTTATTTTAGCTGCTCCAGGATATTTGCAAATATATTTCCTAACCTAGAATAGTTTATAAAATAGTAGTGTTTTGCAATGAACATTTAAGTAAATATAGAAACATCTAAAATTTGAAATTTCAGAGTGTGACATAGAATTTGGATATTTTAAGAAAGTATAATGAAAAAACAACAATTCTGAAACTAAAGTATTTCAATTATTGGAGTTTCTGCTTCTAAACTGGTTATTACTTTGCACATGCCATCTAATCTTCGATTAGATGAAGAGTAAATTTTTAGAAAATTTCATTACCTGATATTTTTTTGAGAATTTTTATTGGTTCTTTTCAGTTATACATCAAAATAGAATTTATATACTAGGATATAATTATAAAAGCATAGAATTTAATTTGTTCTAATTCAGGACCTAGTACTTCCTTATGTTCTTCTAATCTATCTGCTATTTACTTATAGTTTTTAAAATTACTGAAAGTTTTAGTGGAAAGACTCAATGTATGGATATGTAAGCCCTTCTTAATGCAAGTATTAAGATATAGATTCTAGATTACTGGGTTGCCACAATTCGCAATATTACTTTAGTATAAATACAGAGCCAAGGAGTGAAATAGAGAATACAAGTCTCCTTAAATGTTATGATACCGAAACATCAAGGGTCCAAGTGAAAAAAGAAAAGTTATATGCAATGTATATTATACATTCCAAACTAATGGCAACAGGGAAATTCCACAATTCTATAAAAATTAATTTAGGAATGGATATTGTAAGTCATGTAAGAATGATTTAAAACCACAGTAATATAAACTGACCCAAAAATCCTTGACTAAAATATTATATTTTTCTGCAGTTAGAAAGCTGCAATTTTTCTGTTACTATTTATTTCCCAGGCTATCATTCCTTCCTACCCCCGGGACCCCCAAGTACTTAAGAGAACATTGATACAAAAAAAACACATTTTTAAAAAATTCAACATAATTCTTTAAAATGGATTATTAGTAAATTTTCATATAAAATGTAAGAAAAATATAGCTACATTTTCAGCATTAACATCTTAAAACACAAAATTCAGAGCAAGAACATGAGCTTTACAAAACATCACTTTACCTTATTATGAGCTTTATACTTGCTCTCAACCCTTGCAAAGCAGCAATCACCTGGATGTGATTTTTTAGTAGATTTTTAGAGCAAAAATGTATAAAAAAACAGGTGAGTAGTTTTCTTTTTAAAGTAAACTCTGTTTAAAGTTAAGGTATAATTTATTAAATAAATGGTGTTTCTTGATTGGCATAATTAAAATATGACCTCCATTTAAAAAAAATAGCTCGTATTTACCTCTTTCTGTCTCTACTGCTGTGAATCTATAAAATATTCAATGAAGGCACTCTTAGTTCCAATTCAGAGAAAAAGCCAATAAATCAGCAGAACCTGATAATAATTTATTTTTGCAAATTGCCTGTCTTGAAGGCTGAACTTAAAATCCATGTAATAGCTGGCATTTTTCTTCCACCTGAACTGAAACAAACCTCTGATAACTCAAGACAAGGTAGCAAGATGCACAGTTCCCTATCTTGGAATTCCAGGAGTCAAATACTAAGCAAGGTGCTTGAAAATGTCGGTCTTTGTTATTCAGCATGGAAATCACCAGTAATAATACACTATCCAATCCCTTTATACATAAAAAGTGCAAAGAGTTCTCTGGAACTTTAAAAAAATTTTGAAAGCTACAAAATTTGTCTGAAAGATGTATTCTAAATGTTATTAGAATACATCTTTCAGACACATTGAAATAAATTATAAAATTGATTTTTTTTCTGTGTCATTCCCACTTTATTCAAGTCCTCATAAACTAGGAAGCATTTTAAAACCTTTACAGACTCTCAAGGGGAAAGACTGCCAGAAAAGCAGAGTCTTGGTATTTGTACCTCTGTTTCCCTAACTATTATGTAAATGTCCTCCTTCCTCTGGGAATCCATTTCCCAGTTTCTCATCTGCAAAAATCAGTGGCAGTCTCCAAACTTGAAGTTTACATTCCTTAAATATACAGATTCCTGACATAAGGTTAAACTAAAAGGAATCTCAATCAGTGGCCTGTCTAAATATATATCTAATCAAAATAGAAATAAAAATATTAAAAGCTTATGACACTGATGTTTTGTTATAAAATATTCCTCCAGACCCATATTGGAGAAATTTTTAGAATTAATATTAATTGTATTTCTGACAGGTAATTAATGAATGCATTAAAAATTCCTATGTCTCCCACTTTGTACTTATCAAATGCAAGGAAGAAACATGGGGATTATAAAAGTTTGATACTTAAAAGTAAATTATTGGTCCCATAACCTTAATCTTTACTAAAAGCTGTAAAAATGAAAGAAAACCTTATCTTTGTCACATAAAATAGGATAAAGATATCAGTGTCAAACAAGGGGAGACAAGCAGGAAGTGGCTTTTCTCACAGCTCCATGACATGGGATTCAGAGAGTGAGAAAATTACTTCTCTGTGAGGTGGGGATTAAAGCATGCCCCTGATACTCAATATTGGACAGAGAGCCTTGAAAACTGGGGAATTTGGGGTGCATCAGATGAAGATGAGAAACAGAACTGAAGCTTAGGTTCTGATGTGAGTGGGGGAAATCAGTACATGAGGACGGAAAAGACTGAAAAGTGCTGCAGACAAGGGGCTAGTGTTATGCCTCAGAGGTAGAGTGTTTGCCTAGCATGCATGAGGCACTGGGTTCAATTCTCAGCATCATGTAAAAATAAAATAAAGATACTGTGTCCACCTAAAATTAAAAAAGATAATAATAATAAGAACAAAAGTGCTGCAGACAGTCTTGGAATGCAGAATCTGGGACCAGGGGTCAAGCCTGCCCTGGGCAGACTCAAGTTTTTCTACTCATTAAACTGTGGAATGAAAGTCACCACCAGTCTGCCTGCTATGTACAGGTAGCAGAAGATGGAGATATATTTAAACATCTGTTACTGCAGTGGCTCCAACTCAGACTGAGTACTTAGATCCATGTGTTGAGGCTCAGTCCGATACATAAATCTGCCAGACACCAGCCACAAGGCCTAAACTGAGCCTAGCAAATCAGTAAAATTCCTGGCATGGACAGTATTTTTCCTGGAGGTAATGCAAGTCAGATAAGCCAAAAAGAGCCTATCCTCCTCTCTTCCCTTGACACAACAGTGCCCAAAACCAGTGGCAGTGGCTTCAAAATCTCATTGATCAGGATTGATGGTTCTTGGTGCTTGGTAGCAGACCTCAGGATGTCAGAAAGAACAGTGCCCTGGAAATACAGAATGGTAAAGGATTGGCTTCACTGTCCCATGAATGTAGCCCTGAGGAGAAGAGTGAGGTATAGTACGAGGTGTGCATTTATTTATTTATGCCTAGTAACTTCCCATGGAATAAAACAATTGGGGAAAATACTGGACCTCACTGCCTTCCCTGAGTATATCTTGTACAATGCAGCATAACCCTTATCATGGAGATGCAGCTGACAGCACTTCTCACAGCTCCCCATGCCATTCCATGGAGAAGGGAAACTGAGATATGGAAAGATACTTTGGAACAGACAACAAGCACATAATCTCAGTAACAAACCAGGTTTTTATTTTTGTTGTTGTTATTGTTGTTTTAGTTTTTCTCTGTGTACAGATGGATACATGATGAATATTTATACATTTGCACATCTACATATGTTTCTGGTTCTTCATTTGTGCCATTGTTAAACATAGTTATTTTTTCCATTATCTGTTTCTGAGGGTTAAAGATTTCAATTAGCATATTTTGCATTGGCTTTTTATTCTGTTTCAAATCTTTTATTTCCCTTTGTTTCTATATCTCTCGTTTCTCTTACAAATAATCAAATTCCATTGTTCTCTCTTTACTCTTTATTTCTTTTACTACTAAGCAAATAATCTAACATTACATTTTAAGGACCTAGAGAAAAACACTAAAATCAGCAAAAGAAAGCAAATAATAAAAATCAAAGATGAAACTGATAAAATCAAATATTGAAAAAGAAATTAATCAATTTTTTAATAAACAAAATTGGTAAATTTTAGCCAAGCTAACACAGAGAGAAACATGCAAAGTACTAAAATCTATGGTGAAAATGGAAATATCAGCATAGACACTACTGTAACAGAGCATAAATAGAGTCTATTTTTCAATATCTATATCCAAATAAGCTAGAAAATCTTAAAGACATCAGTAAATTCCTGGAAACATGAAGTACCCAAATTGAACCAGAGGATATAGAAAATTTAAACAGATCTATTGCAAATAATGAGAATAAAGAAGTCGTCAAGACTCTACCAACAAAGAAAAGCCTAGGACCAGATGGATGCTCAACCTATTTCTACCAAACCTCTGAAGAAGAACCAATACCAATCCTCCTCAATCATTTCATGAAAGTAAAAAAGAGGGAACTATTCAAGTTAATTCAATGAAGCCTATCTCACATTGCTACCAAATCCAAAGACACATCAAAAAAAGAAAAATTCAGACTAATATCCTTGATGAACATAGATGCAAAAATCCTCAATAAAATACTGCTAAATCCCATACAAAAATATATTTTAAAAAATAGTGCACCATGACCAAGTGAGTTTCATCCCAGGAATACAAAATTGATTCAACAAATGGAAATCAATAAATGTAATTCATCACACAAATAGACACAGAGATGAGAACACATGATTATCCAAATAGATGCACCATCTACTTTTGACAAAATACCACATCCATTCATGCTTTAAACTCTAGAAAATACAGGAATTAAGGAATCAAACCTCAACATTGTAAAAGCTATACATGACAAACCCAATGCCAACATAATTCTAAATGGAGAACAACTACAGAATTTCTTCTAAAAACTAGAATGAGACAGGGATTCCCACTTTCACAACTTCTATTAGTACATAAAGAAACTCCTAGCAAATACAAAATGTAGATATAATACCCTGCAATCTATCAGATCATAATGGAATAAAACACCGAATAACCAAATTCACTATTGAATGATAAACAGAGAGCTGAACAAATCAGGTCCTTTAATCTCTAGCTAGAGCAATGTGGCAAAGGAATGTAATTAAAGGGATATCAAAATGAAAAAAAGGGCTAAAACTAGCTCCATTTAAAGAGGACATGATTCTATACTTAGAACACCCCCCACAAAAAAACTCACTAGAAAACTTTTAGAACATAATTGAATTCATCAAATTGCAGGATACAAACGTAACACTCATCAATCAATTTTGTTTCTATTCTCCAATAAAGAATGAGCTAAAAAAGAAATTAGGAAAATTATCCTATTCAAAATAGTATAAAAACACTTGGGAAAAAATCTAACAAAAGAGGTAAAAGACCTCTACAATGAAAATTACATAACACTCAAGAAAAAAATTGAGGAAGACCTTGGGGGATGGAAAGACTTCCCATGTTCTTAGTCAGAATTAATACTGTCACAATGACCATACTACCAAAAGTGCTATAAAATTTCAATGCAATTCCCTTCCAGAGCCCAAAGATGTTCTTCACAGAAACAGAAAACATGCAATCATGAAATAACTTAGATAAACAAGAGACCTAGAATACCCTAAACAATTCCTAGCAAGAAAAATGAAGCATGAGGCATCACAATATCAGACTTCAATTACACTACAGAGGTCTAAAGACAAAAACAGTATGCTTTTGGCAACAAAACAGGCAAGACCACCAATGAAACAGAAGACAGAAACAAAACCAAATAAATACAGTTACCTCATACTAGACAAAATCACCAATATAATATGCTGGAGAAAAGATAGCCTCTTCAACAAATGGTGCTGAGAGAATTGGAAATCCATATGTAGTAGAATTAAATGGAAACCTAATCCTCTCACCACACAAAAAACACAACTCAAAGTGGATCAATGACTTATGTATTAGACTAGAATCCCTGCTCCTGATGGAAGAAAATGTAGGCCAAAAACTCCAACATATCAGCTCAGGAACAGACTTCTTAATATAATCTCTAAAGTACAAGAAGTTATTGGTGGGCCTGACCATGGATCGACAAAGAAGAATGCCTATCTTGCTCATTGTGCAACAGAGAAGTCCTAACATACAACACTATGTTTTGGAACAGAGTGTTGTCAGAACACTGGCAAGCACCATTTCCCTGCTCCTTTGACAATAAATTATTCCCCTGTTGGTACAAGGCAGTTCCTAGACTCTTGGTTTCAAGAATCCTGTAATATTGGCACATACCCACTATAGAAGCTATTTTTGCTGCATAATAGAGCAGAAACAATTCTCTGAAAATGTCTTTGGAGCAGTTTCTCTGTGCCTTCATGCTCCCAATAGTAGATGCTGGAAGGGCAAGACTCTTCTGCAAAAAGTAAAATCAATTATCAATAAATAGTACTGCATCAAACTAAGAAGCTTCTTCATTGCAAAGAAAAACACCAAGAACATGAAAAGGGAACCAACAGAATAGGAAACATACTTTTGCCACCTGCACCTCAGAAAAAGCATTAACTTCAGAATAAAAAACTAAATAATGGGGCTGGGGATGTGGCTCAAGCAGTAGCACGCTCGCCTGGCATGCGTGCGGCCCGGGTTTGATCCTCAGCACCACATACCAACAAAGATGCTGTGTCCGCCGAGAACTAAAAAATAAATATTAAAAATTCTCTCTCTCTCTCTCCCCTCTCTCACTCTCTCTTTAAAAAAAGAACTAAATAATGATGATGATTTTGATGATGATGATGATGATGATAATAATAATAACTTAAAACTAATAATAACACTACCACCCATTTAATAAATGAGCAAAGAAATTCAACAGGAACTTCACAGAAGAAATACAGATGATCAACAAATATATAAAAATGTTTACAGAAGTTAAATAAAAGCAGTAAACAGACCAGGGAAAGATGGCTTACAAAGACATTCCAGTGTAGGAGAGAGCAAATATGCTAATATCTTACTTCCAGCTACTTTTTCTATTTTATGTATGGTACCAACAAAACTTTACCTCCCTTAAGGGTAAAAGTGTTCAAAGATGGCAACCTTCAGAGTTTATATACTCTTATCCACACCACATTGTCATGGGTAAATGTAGAAAGAAGCACTAGAAAGGTATCAGTAAGTTGTTATGTAGTAGCTGATATAATAAAATATTTACATAGACTATTAACTCACTCATGCTTTCAGAAGGAGCCAAACATTGTCTATCCACATAGGAGAAGAAAATCTTTCCCACTTCATTTACATTATAGAACAAAACAAAATAATATAACAACAACAATCAAAGAAAAAAAACAATGTGAATCTTGTGGCATTTCCTCTGAATTTCCTGGTAGGACAGAGGAAAGAGATAAGTGGTAATGTATAGCATAGAATGTATGAGCTCTGGCTTCAATCCCCAACAGCAAAATAAATAATGATGATGATAACTATAATGGAGATGATGATGACTATGATGATGAATGATGATTTTTTTAAAAAAATTGTACTGTTAAAATGATACAGGCTGAATTTATATTCACCACTCAAAAGAAGAGAATTATTTCAATTCATGCATTCTATTCAAATTTGAGTCTTATTTCCCATGGCAAGGTAAATGTAGAAGACTTTTTGATGACAATTTTATAAACTATGACTTCTTTAAAAATATGTTTTTAGTTGTAGTTGGACATAATACCTTTATTTTATTTATTTTTATGTGGTACTAAGGATTGAACCCAGCATCTTGCATGTACTAGGTGAGTGCTCTACTGCTGAGCCAAAAAAACCCAGCCCAAACTACAATTTCTTGAGACTGTAAAATTCCATTAAGAAGAGTTTATCTGGTCCCAGGAGAGCAGGATGGTCCATTTAGTACTGTGTTATACAATATGATGTCAATTTTCCCAACCCTCCTCATAAGTGGAAGTCTTTTATAGACTCCACACTTCTTCAGCATGCTTCAGTATGCATTTTATATGTCCTCATGTCCTATTCTGATGAACAAAAGCACTAAAAATGGAAGACAACAGCTTTAAATGTACCCAACTCACAGAGAATGTACCTCAATTTCATGATGCTATGCTGGCACCACAAAAGCACTAATATAAATATAAATATAAATATAAATATATATATATATATATATATATATATATATATATATATATATATATATATGTTCAAATGTATTGTTTTCTTTTTCTGTTTAATTGTGACCTGAATGATTTATGGGCATTCATACAAATTCATATTTTTTCTCATTTCTAGCATTTTTTTTTGTTACTGGGGATTGAACTCAGGAGTACCCGACCACTGAGCCACATCTCATCCTTGCTTCATTATTTTATTTAGAGAAAGGATCTCACTGTGTTGCTTAGCACCTAGCCATTGCTGAGGCTGGCTTTGAACTCAGCCTCTCCTGTCTCAGCCTCTCAAGCTGCTGGGATTATAGGCATGTACTACTGAGCCCAGAGACTACTAGCATTTTTGAAGCCACTTATTTTTCATGGATCAATATTTGGAGCTACCAATAAAGAAAATTCCATGAGTAGATAAATTCTATGTCAATTCCTACCAAATCTGTAAAGAAGAAATTACACCCAAAACTCCTCAAATTATTCCATTAAATAGAAAAGGATAGAACACTTCCAAACTCATTCTATGAAGGAAGAATCACCCTGATAACAAAACCAGACAAAGATACCTCAATGAAATAAATCTTTAGATAAATATCTCTGATGAACATATATGCATAAACTCTTGACAAAATACTGAAAAATTACATACAAAAACATATTAAAAACATAGTGCACCATGACCAAGTGGAGTTCATCACAGAGATGCAAGGTTGGTTCAACCTATGAAAATCAAAACATAACTCATAAATAGACTTAAAAATATCACATAATTATCTCAATAATTGAATAAAGAGCATTTGACAGAATACAGCACCCATTCATGTTCAAAATGGTAGTAAAACGAGGGATAATAGGAACATAACTGAACATTTTAAAAGCTCTATTCCCCAAAACCGAAGACTAACATCATTTCAAATGGAAAAAAATGAAGAATTATTTCTAAAAACTAGAACAAGACAAGGGTGCCCTCTTTTACCACTTCTATTCAACATATGAATATTGAAATTCTAACCAGAGCAGTTTAGTTAAAGAAATTAAAGGGATATAAATAGAAAAAGAAGAGCTCAAAGTGTCCCTATTTGCCAACAACAAGATTCTAAAACTACACCACAAAACTTCTAGAACTCATAAACAAACTCAGCTTAGTAGCAGGTTATAGAATTAACACCCATAAATCAATTATGATCTTGTACACAAATTATGTATCAGCTGATGAATCACAATAGGCTCAAAAAATTAGAAAAACAAAATAATTGGGAAACAATCTAAGAAGTGAAAGACCTCTTTTATGACAATTACCAAACACTAAAGGAAGAAATTGAAGAAGCCCTTAGAAGATGGAAGATTTTCAATGGTCTTGGATTGGCAGAATTTATGTTATCAAAATTGCCATACTACCAAAATTCTATAGATTTAATGCAATTCCTATTAAAATGTCAATGATATTTTACAATGAAATAGAAAAAGCAGTTATGAAATTCACTTGAAAAAACAAGAGGCCCAGAATATTCAAAACAATCCTTAGTGAAAAAAGTGAAGGAGGCAGCAGGCATCACAATATCCAATCTCAAATTATAATATAGTGCTAAAAATGGCATGGTTTTGACACCAAAACAGGCAAAAAGTCCAATGGAACACAGAAAACATTACAGAAATCACATAAATATTATTATCTCAAACTAGACAAAGGCACCAACAACATACATTGAAAGAAAAGACAGCCTCTTAAACAAGTTGTACTGAGAAAATTGGAAATATGTATATGGCAGAATCAAATTGAACCCATATCCCTATTCCTGCACAAAACTCAACACAAAGTACATCAAGAACTTAGGCATTAGACCAGATATCCTGTACCAATGGAAGAAAATATAGGCCCAACTCTCCATCATGTTGGCTTCCTCAATAAGGCTTCTAAACTGCAACAAATAAAATCAATAAATGGAAAGGTAACAAAGTAAAAAGATTTCTCACAGCAAAGAAAATTATCAGGAACATGAACAGAGAGCCTACAAAATGAGAGAAAATCTTTACCACCTGCACCTCAGAACATTAGTCTTGTGGATATGTAAAAAACTCAAAAAACCAGCTCAGGAGGCTGAAACAGGAGAATCAAGAGGTACTAAACAACTCTGTGGCTAAATAAAATTCAAAACAGGGCTGGGGCTGGGGCTCAGTGTTAGAAACTTGCCTTGCCGGTGTGAGACCCTGAGTTTGATCCTCAGCACTACATAAAAATAAATAAATAAAAAACAAATAAATAGATAAGTAAATAAATTGTGTTCATCTATAACTAAAAATAATAAAAATAAAATGCAAAACATAGGGCAGGGGATGTGGCTCAGTGGTTGAATGCCCTTGAGTTGAATCCCTAGTACTTGCCCCCATGGACAAAAATCAAAAAACTTAACCCAAACATACAAATAACCCAATACAGTTGGGCCTATATTCTCTTCTAGTGGGCACAGGATGTCTATAAATATGCAAAGAATCTGAACTGGTAGTTAATAGAACAAGAAATACAACTGGTCAACAAATATATTTTTAAAATGCTCAAAGTCCCAACAATTAGAAAAATGCAAATTAAAACTACATTGAGATTCCACTCTTGGTTCAGTCAGAATGGTAATTATCAAGAATGCAAGTCACAATAAATGCTGGAGAGTATGTGAAAAAAATGTTACACTCATACATTGCTAGTGAGACTGCAAATTTGTGCAAGCATTCTGGAAAACAGTACAGAGATTCCTCAGAAAATTTGGAATGGAAACCCCATTCAACCAGTTATCAACCCAGTTGATTCTTGATTTTATTTGTTGCAATTTAGAAGTCTTGTTGAGGAAGTCAGTTCCTAAACTGACATGATGGAGAGTTGGGCCTACATATATAACCAAAACACACTGTAGTATGTTAAAATCAACATACTACAGTGACACAGCCATATCAATATCTACAGCAGCCCAGCAATAGTTAAGCTATGGAAACAACCTAGGTGGCCTTCAAAAGATGAAATTTAAAGACAATGTGGTATATATACACAATGGAGTATTTCTCATCCTTAAAGAATAATGAAATTTATGGCATTTGCTGGTAAATGGATGGAATCTGAGATTATTATACCAAGTAAAATATGCCAATACCAAAAAACCAAATGTCAAATGTTCTCTCTGATTGTAAATAGAATAAGTTATATCCCATGTATGTACAAAATACACTATACTGTCATATATATCTTCAAAAATAAAAATAAAACCTGGTGCTGAAAGAAATTAAAAATAAGAACAGAGATAAAAAGTTTTCACCTAACACACCCATTTAGTAATGAATAGAGATAACTAAAATTAAATGGTGTGAACATCCTAAAGCAAAACTAAAAATAAATGAAGCAACTCTTATGGAATTATGCAGGTATGAGATCTTCATTTATTCAGGTCCTCAGCCTAGGTCTCTCCAATGTATTTGCAGACAGCACATTATTGACAAGTTTGGAAGAACCACAACAGAAAATGCATTTCAGATACTCTACTGCCTATATTACTAGTCCAATAACGTGACTCCACTCTCACAACACCAACACAAAAAGTTGTTACTTGACAGTGCAAACTATCACAACTCAGGAGTCATAGATAAGACATAGGAAACTACAATACAGACACCATTTGGAAAAGAATTCAACATTACACGTTTAACCAATAGCACAGGACACATCATCCAGGGAAATCTATTTCCTTAGCAGACACTCACATAAATGTGGAAAAGATATATATCCCTGAAAATGTACAAATTTCAATACAGAAATATACGAAAGGTAAAATGCAAGGTAGCATGACTGCTTCATAGTTCATAACTCTAGAAACTCTTTCCAAAGATAATGCAATAGACAAAAGTGCCAGAAAAAAAGTTTGGAAAAGGGGTTTAAAATTGTGAATTAATTCAAAGATGAAGCAAAGAAAAACTGAGTAAATGAAGGAAAACAATGCAGGACATGGAAAAAAAATTCAATACAGATTCTGGAAAAGAATCAATTAGAAATCTTAAAAATGAAGAGCCCAATGCCTCAAATTAAAAATATCCAGTTGAAGTCAGACCCACAAACTAGATCAAGTGAAAGAAAAATATCATAGCTTGAAGGTGATGAAATATCACATTCACACAATATCAATAACAATTAAAACAATTGTAAACAACTTACAAACCCACTAGACACAATTCATAGACTACTTTTATGAATCACTGGTACACACAATGGAGAAGAGGTACAGGCTGCAGGCAATGCAAATTTTCTCAGTGAACAAAAGTAACTATTTCTTTTATATTGTGAAAGTTATGGACATCCAGGTATAAGATTTTAGAATACCAAGTGGACATGGCCATATGAGAACCTCTCCAAATCATAGTCTATAAAATTACCAAAGGTAAACTGAAATCTATAATAAGGGCCAAAGCAATTATAAACACATCAGAAAAATATTAGATTTATGAGTAGAAATTTAAAGGCCCAGGATAGTAGGAAATGGTATAATTCAAACCTCACATGAAAAGGTTAATAAAAGAAACGAAGAAAAAACTGTAAAATGGATGAAAAGGGTGGTCATCATGTTAAGGTGAAAAAATCAGAAAAAAAATCCAATTATCATATTCTCTTCCTAACATATGGTATCTGGAAAGAGAAATTATGGAGGGAATATTAAAGAATAGGGATGGTAACTGGGGATGAAAAAGAGAGAGTAGGGAAAATTGGAATTAAGGAGAGTGGTCAGGATTCAAGTATTGTATATGAGTGTATAGAAATATCACTGTGAAATTCACTAATTTGGTCATTCAATAGGAGTTGATATTAATAGTTGACAAGAACACCTGTTTTTATAACAAGGACAATTTGTTATCATGTGACCATATACAAAACACAATGTACTAATTTAAAAATATTATTCTTACTTCTGCAAAGACATAAAATTTCAGAATCAAAATTAATGTAGAATTTCTTCACAATATCATTTAGATGATAAATTTCCTATAATTAATTACTAACTCCTGAATTCTATATGATCAAGAAAGATATTAAGAAAAATATGAATGGAATTTGAACATTTATTTTTTTCCACTGTTCTTTTGTGATCAAACTTTCTTACTCTTATTTACACAGGGCATGAACACCAAGAGTAACTCACTTTTGTGAGTCTTACCTGGATTGAAATTTACTGATGTTCTAGATTGTGCTTTCATATAACAAAGAATTAGATTCCTGTTGCTGTGTTTTGAAAAGTAATAAAATTGGTATTTTAATATTCAGATGAAAACAATGACCAAATACATTTCAATACTTATTAATGTTTTAGATCTAGTATCAGAACTTTTTAATATGCTCTCCAAATCTGTATGCTGTATAAACATTTTATTAACTTGAAAATTATTTGTACAGTGTTGTTCTGTTTTTGAGATGTTTTTTCATGATGATGGTCAGGCTGATCTTAAATTCCTGGGCTCAAGCAACTGTCCTGCCTCAGGTTCCCAAGTGGCTGGGGTAAATGCATGTGTCTCTGTACTCATAACTTGTAATTAAAAAGAAAAAGTAAGATGAAATGATCATGAATTGAGAGAAAGACAGGTACATATATTAACTAGTGTGTCTTGAACTCAGAAAATGCTCTGTCTGTAAAAAATAGCTTTTTGTTCTTGCACAAGTACTTTCCCTTAGGCTTAAAAGCCTTCTAAAAAATTAGGGTTGTATAACTTTAGTTCACCTGGTTGTTATTGAGATTTACGAAGTTAATATTGAAATATTTTAAGCAAAATAGTAAAATAATGACATACTTCACTACTTAAAACTGACCTAGAACTAATGTGTATTTTTCACAGATTCTAATATTCAAAAGTTAAAATTATTTTAAAAAATGCTTGTGTCCTAACTTTCATTATTAATTGGGCTCTTCTTTGTGCTTTATAACTCAGAGCAAATCAGCAATTAATTTATAAATCTATTTATAAACATCTCCTTTAATAAAGAATATAATCATCCCCTTCTGTGAGACTAATCAATAGCATCAAAGGCAAGAAATTAACAAATGCCAAGTACTGGCTTGGTCGACTACCATTTCTTCCCTACCTAGTTGAACAGAACCAGCAGATCTTTGTAAGAGTAGCTACGTTTCCATGTTGATCTCCAACTGACATGGAACACAAACTCCTCTTTAACACAATGGATGCTGAGGAGTCATGATGGGGCTTAGCTCTCTTGCATTCAATGAATCTACTTAATCTCTTCCTTTTGAGATAGAACTTAATAAATGCTCAAAACTTTAGGCAGTGATTCCAACAGCTTGTAAATTTTTCATTGCTCCGGAAAACCATTAGAAGTGCCATTCAAAAGTTGGCACCCACCCTGGAAAACAGTGATATGGGGCTCCCTGCAGTTAAAGAAAATCTATTTCAAGGGATGGAAGGATTCAGGGAACAGATCTATTAGCCACATTGACAAAAAACTCTTGGTATCTTCCAGTGACATTACTTGAAGCTCTCTAATAGCTTTGAATGATTTTAATTTTATGACAGAAAAAAAAGTCCTCAAAGGATAATTCACCAGAAAGGGCAAGGCTAATAGGAATCAGGTTCCTACAATGGGGACAAGGTCAGAGTGTTTAACATTTGTTGGCCAAAGCTAGAGGCTAAGTTGCCAAAGCAGAGTGCTGCTGCTTGGAAACAATTGTTAAATAAAAAATCATGAGTGCATAAGAACTAAAAAGAGTGTTGTAACTATTGAGTCTAAGTGTGTGTTACCATGAAGACTCAGAGTTTGGGATCATGTTATAATAAAAGCTGTTCATTACCAGACTGCAGGGCCAGTTCTTGCAGAAACACCACAGCAACAGAACTGACAGAGACAAAGGAATAATTTAAAACCTATTTATCCCCCTCCTTTTGATTATAGAATTGTCTTCATTAGACTTCAAGGACTACCACATATCCAGCAACCCCTATTGGCTATATATATCCCAAAGGAATGAAATAAGTATGTCTAAGAGACATTTGTACTCTAATTTTCATTGCAGCACTATTGAAAATATCCAAGGTAAAGAATCAACCTTAGGATCTATTAATAGATGAATGGATAAAGAAATGGTACATACACACAATAGAATAATATTCAATCATTAAACTAAAGAGAATCCTGGTCTTTGTGAGAAGATACATAAACATGGAAGGCATGACGTTATTAAATTAAAACCATGCACAGAAAGATAAACCCCATGATTTTACTTGTAAGTACAATCTAAAATTATTTCCCATTGAACTGCAGAATGGTGCTTACCTGGGTCTGAGGTGGATGTGGGAGGGTTGATAGAGAGATTTTGGTCAAAGGAGACAAAAATCTCAGTTAAGAGTAACAATTTTAAAAGTTCTGTTGTACTTCATGTTAGCTATAGTCAATAATCATATAGCTTAACTTGAAAAATTCTGGGACAGTGGATAGTATGTGTTTTCACAACAAAAATAATAAATATGAGACGTAATACATATGTTAATAAATAAGATTTTATTATTCCATAATGCATACATACTTCAAAACTTGATGTACATAATAAAGAAAGAAAGAAAGAAATACAATTTTATTTGTCAATTAAAATAATAAAAAAGAAAAAAATAGAAAAAAAATGTTAACTGTAAAGTAGGTGGGTATAAGATCAACATCTTTATTGTGGTAGCTCTTACCTAAATTGAATGCTTGAATAGAACAAAATAGCAAACTCTCCCATGAGTAAGTAGTAAGGAGCTTCTCAACTGTTTCAGTTGTATATTTAACTATATATATCACAGACAAGGGCTTTTTCAATGATGACCAGATTTTGTTGTATCTACCAATGTAATTTGTCACATAATGAACAGAAACTGATGAGTATTAATAGGCAGATGAAACATATTTAATAATATTCAATGTCTATTAGTGACTAGGAAATTATTTTTAAAAATCAGAAGTATAAATCAATTAACCTATTAAAATTAGTTTCCATTTTTCAAAAGGACAACAAATATGAAGCAAAACATCATCTTGATTTGGTGTGCTTGTATAAGAGACCATACATAAATATCTGCTAGAATAGATTTTCTTATTTTAAGTATATTTTAGCCTTGTCTCTCAAGGCAAAAGTATACTTAAAATAAGAATATTTAGAAGAATTTGGGCAAAAAAGTAAAACTCAATACACTCTTTGAGAAAATGGACATTTAACTTTTATAATTATTAAGACAGCTTGAAAAGTAGCTGGCTATAAGATCAACATACTAAGTTTGATGTTTTATCCGTCAGTTAATGTTTAACATGCTAATTATGTTAAATTAATAAATTCGATTCTAATCCAATGAGAGTTATTTGGAAAACCTGTGTTGTTTTGTTGTTATTGTTACATTGATAACTTTATTAAAAATTGAATAGAACATAATTTAAAGGCTCCATATCCATCATCTTGCTCCCCACTTCCATCTTCACTGAGAAATTCTGCAAAATTTTTTTCTGGGTCTGCTGTTTTGGGCTTCTATTATTAACCACATCTTTATTTCCAAATCTGGTATTGCAACTTTTTGATCATTTTAGAATTAGCCTCAAGAGAATGATGTCTCCTATTGATCCATTGCCAAAGTTGTCACTTTTGTCAATTTTCTGATAGTCTTTTCCTGGATACATTTTGATCCTCCAGTTACAAGTTGCTTATATAGCCTTCAGAGGACTCATTGCATGTCTGTATTTATTTCATCACATTTTGAATAAAAGTTCTGCTCAATATGGCATCTTCTGCACATTCCTCCTAGTGACTTTATTCTTTCTTTTTTTCTGACAAAATCTTGATTTTACTCAAAATTTGGACATCTTATATCTGTACTTTCTCCAAATTTAATTTAATAGAATCAGGAAAGTTTTGGAAGAACATTAAATAGGGTCTGTCAGAATCATGTAAAAACAATTTTATACAAAATTTTGATGTAGTTCAAAACCTACTCATGTCTAAAAATATTACTAACAAAAAGTTGGAAAGTTTTCCTCAGATATAAAATATTGGTACCTTTGTTTAAAAACAAATTAATCTAAAGTGAGATTGTTCATTATGTTCAATCTTCAGAAGAATTTCTTTGAAATCAGAAACACAACGTAAATACCTGCTAACAACTGTGAAACACGTAATATTTTAAATGCACATCTTCTATCATTCAGTAATTTTACCAAAATCCTTCAATACAAAAATATAGGTACATGTAAATATTCATGCCAATTTATTTGTAAAATGTAAATTCAGCTAGGCATAGTGATGCATGCCTGCAATCCCAATAACTCAGAAGCCTGAGGCAGGAGGATTACAAGTTCAAGGACAGTCTCAGCAACTTAGAACTTGTCTAAAAATTTAAAAAAAAAAAATAAAAGAAATGGGGATATAGCTCACTGGTTTGGTGACTCTGGTTGTTTCCACATAGGAGCCTAATTGCACTGTGACTTTTGTATATAAAATTGTGTTTTTATATAGAATGTAAACAAGATTGTATACAGAGGGTGCAATGATGAAATGCATAGCTTCACAGTGAAATCAAAATATCTTTCTTATATTAGGAAATCAACTGTAGTGTGAATGTCTTTTTTATATAAAAGAGTGCAATAAAAAGATACAACAATGTACACAATTCATAATATAATGTATAATATTCCATAAAATATTATGCTTCATATCTCTAAATAAGAAACATGGATCCTAAGGCAAATTAAAAGATTAATTTTGTTTTAAAATTAGCACAACATGTTACTAAATTGTCTCATTTCTAATAAGATTTTAGTCTATCATTTTCTAATTAGACAGGATGAAAAATACTAATGACTCAAAATCAAATGATAAACAACATAAAATAAAGAAAATAATGAAGAAATTAATATAAGCTGTACACAGAATGATGAGATTTGATCATTAAAATATCTAAATTTCTTACTTGCAGAGAAAATACCAGATTTTGGTTACACAGTTTTATGTTTAAAGCCTTGAAATTTGGTAATTTTTTTTGCTATATCTAAGAGATGAAGATACAATAATCAGAGTGAGACGTGTGTATATATAAATAAAAAATATCTAAGTATATTATGGCTAACATAATTGTAAAATGATCTCATTTGTCTTTAAATCAGTGGCTAACATAATTTTAAAATGATCTCACTTTTCTTTCAATCAGTGGCATTCAGGAAATGAAAATATAATAAATTTTTTTATGAATAAGCATGCACGTGCATTTCTAGTGATTAAGTTTATGCATGGATTCCTCTGAGCCACTTGTCCCCATATGTTTGGTCAAATATTATTCAGATGATGCACATGAAGGTGATTTTTTAATGAGACTGATTTGAATCAGTAGAGTGTGAAAGCAGATTACCATTTTTACTGTGGTAGCTCTTACCCAATTTGAATGTTTGAATAGAACAAAATATTATGATTAACTGAGTAAGTAATATGGAGCTTCTCACACCTGATTACCTGAACAGAAACATCTTTTTCTGCTTTGTTTCTGCCATTGGACAAAAACTGAAACATCAGTTCTTCTTTGATCTTGAATTGTCTGATGTTTAGACTGGAACATATCTTCCCTCTTCCTCTTCTATATCCCCAGCTTGCCTACTGCAGATCCTACAACTCCTCAGCTTTTATAATTGCATAAGCCAATTTCTTAACATAAGTCATATTTATGTCTGTACAAGAATGAATGTGTGGTGTGTGGATACAATGTTTTTTTTTTCTATTTCTGTAAATAATCCTGACTATCTCACTATGGAAATTAGATACCAGTAAATTTACCATATAATTTATTCAACCAGAATGAGATTTTGAAGAAGTTTTAAGTCTCCTAAAAATTTCCAAATGAGGAAAGGAATATGCAGACTTCAATCATCATGTGAATTATTCATGGCCCATATCACACTTCCCCTAAAACCTTTTTAAACTGAAATACAATGAGAATGTAGGGAAGTACTATGTAAAGGAAACAACAGTAAGAGCTGTTTGTAAAATCAGTATACAGATTCTTCACCATGGTTCCAGATTTATTTGCCTACATAAATTAGAGTGAAAACAGCATCTAAGACATTAGGAGGAAATTATGAGTATGTGATTTTTCTAGAACCATTAGGGACAGTTTTTTTTTTTTTTTTTAATATTAGAGTAAAAACCCTTTCCATGAAATCTATGGACACACTTTCCTTGCCTTTTACAGTCACCTGTTCAAAACTTTCATTGAACATTTATTGTGTGACATTACATCTTCTAAATTTTGTAGATAAACTGGCAAGAATCAAGGACTACAAGATGCTTTTATGTAACCTGTTTCATAAAGGAAAAATTACAAGTAATGAAAAAACATATTTTCCAACAGCATCTCCTTCCCCTGAAAAAAGACAGCAATCAAAATTAATTTAAAAAGAGCATCATGATGCCACAGAGAGTGAGGAATTTAGAGCATGTACAACAACAACAACAACAACAACAACAACAAATATATCCTTTTAATTCCAGAAACACAGGAGGCTTGTGGCATAAGGATTGAAAGTTGGAAGCCAGAATGGGTAACTATCTCAATATTAAACAACAACAACAAAAAACTGGGAATGCAGGTCAGAGGTAGAGCACTCTTGGGTTCAGTTTTCAGTGCTGACAGCAAAATCAAACTATACAAAAAAGAAAGAAATCACCAAATAAATTTCTTGCCTATGTGCCTAAAATGTATGTACAATAATTATTCTGACATTTATTTAATATTTTTACTAAAACAACTAGATGGAAAAAGTGTAAACAGGCTCTCTGAAGCAACATAATCAAAAGAAGTAAATTAGGCCAGGTCTGCCTGTAATCCTAGCAGCTCAAAAGGCTGAGGCAGGATGATTACAAGTTCAAACCCAGATTCCTCCACAATGGTGAGGCACCAAGCAAATTAGCGAGACTCTTTTGGAAGGAAAAGTCAAAATAGGGTTGGAGATGTGGCTCATTAATTGATTGCCACTGAGTTTAATCCACAGAACTCCCCCAAAAGAAAGCAAGTACAAAATAGTCAAGCAGAAAATTCATTTGCTTTTTAAAAATGTTTGAGAAGAAAATTTCAGTGAACAATATTTGTTGGAATCACACCTGAAAAATCAAAAGCAATCTGGAAGTAGACGAAAGTGCTCTGATAATAGCTGAAATCAATGGAAATTAGTAGCACTTGTGGAGGGAAATGAGATTGGATGGTTCCAGAAAATCTCCTTCTCCCACATGACTCTTTGGTAGTCCCTCCTGCTTTTAAAAGATTAAAGGAAAGTGCGTGGGCACTTGAAGTGAGAAAAGAAACTCATTGATTAGTTTTGATTCTTATTTAAGGACAGCAGTTACTCTCTCTTACTACGTACTTTAAAGTTTTAAATAATTTTCACAAGGAAACCACCCATGTGTAATCAACAAAACTATAATCCTTGGCATAAATATGGAATATTATTAGTTTTAATTCAAGCGTGGCAGATTTGAAAAACAAGAAGAAGTGTAGAATGGAAGGATAAGCCAAGAGAAGATACTTAAAATGGGGAAGAATTTTAATAACTCCACAAAAGTTTATCCAAATGGCCAGTGAAAATATATTCAATCTCATTATTACTACTCAAGGAAATACAAATTAAAACCACAAGATACCATTACATACATATATATGACAGAACTTAATAATTGAAAATATGTACAAAGAGCAACATGATCTTTTATGTATTCTAATAGCAGTAAAATCTGTACTAGTTTGGAAAACTGCTTAGTATTATTTCTTAAACTTGAAGATATACATACTTGATGACAAAACATTTCTATCCCTGAATATGTACTACACAGTAATTAACTGCATAAGTCTACCAAGAGACATGCACAAGAATAAAATTATGTCATTTGCAGGTGTAATGGTGGAACTAGAAAACATCATGCTAAATGACATAAGCCAATTCCAAGAAACCAAAGGCTGAATATATTCTCTGATAAATGGATGCTGATCCACAGTGGGAGTGGGGGTAGGGAAGAATGAAGGACCTTTGGATAGCGCAAAGGAGAGTGAAGGGAGGGGTGAAGCATTGGGGATGGGAAGGACATTACAATTAAACAGACACTATTAGCTTATGTATATATGTATAATTACAGTACTGGTGTGACTCAGCACCATGTACACCCAAAGGAATGAGAATTTATGCTCCATTTGTGTACATTGTGTCAAAATGAATTCTGCTTTACTGTCATGTAAAACTACTTAGGACAAAAAATCACAGTACCTGGCACATAGTAGATGTTCAATAAATATTGTTAAAGTAATTTACACAAAAGAATGTTCATAATAGCAAGTTTTATCAGTAATAGAAAAACATTGTTGGGCTGGGCTTGTGGCTCACTTGTAGAGTTCTCACCTAGCAAGTGTGAGGCGCTGGGTTTGATCCTCAGCACCACAGAAAAATAAAATATAATAAAAGCATAAAAATTATCAACCATAAAAGAATAAATTACATCTTATGAAGAAAACTGGAAGAAAATTTAGTACAACACCATTATCAGTGATGCTTACATATAAGAGATGACAATATTCTTTTGTATATATGTACCACATTTTGTTTATCTGCTCATCTATTGATGAATTCTTGGGATTCCTTCCACCTTTTGGCTACCATGCACATCTCATTCTGTAAGGATTAGTGGTGTTGAGTACCTTTTTGGCCCTTTTTTTGGAAAAATATCTAGGTAAGTCCTTTGCCCATTCTCTAACCAGAATTTTAAAATAATTTATAAATAGAAATTCTTTATACATTCAGGACATGTATTGGAGACATGATTTTCATGATATTATTTAGTATTTTAGTACTAATTAGTACTCACTCAAAATAAGTTCAATTTCCTGTTACTTTGGAATGAGAATCATAAGAAATAAGGCTGGACTAGTGTGACTTAAGGTTATCACTTTCTTTAGGAATATAAAACACAATATCAGACCATATTTAAGCCACTGTTTTAATTTAAAGTGGCTATCTACTTCAGTGACAATAAAAATCTATTTGTGAAATTACTATTTAAATAGTTTTTGAATTTTATTTCCCCAAAGCACATACATTATATGGTCAGATGGAAAAACATTTATATAATGAGAAATTGTTAGATATCATACATACACAGTTGCCTAAAATTTATTTTCAAATACATTGTTGAATTGCTGTTACTGATAGCAATATTTTAAAGTTCTTTTTGTAGAAAACACTTTTCTTTTTTGTTCTTTACAAATTGGTCCCCTCCCATGGTTGATTATAAATCTTGTTTTTCATTTTTTTCCTCATATTAATTCATATGAAGCCTCTTTATAAAGATGAATTTTAGTTTTTAAAACATTCTTCAATCATTATTTAATAGGAAGAAGAAAATAATCTCATTTCCCAATTTACAAACTCTTTATGATACAATTTTATATTCACATGAAAATATCAAGTCTGTCCTTCATTGCTAAAGACATATGTACTCTCTGACTTCAGCAAATTTAGAGTAAGCATTGGTTCCTTTTTTAGGAGGTCTGTAGTTTAAAGCTTCAGGGGAAGGTGTATTGTTACACCTCCTAAACCTTTTAGGCACATGACTTCACTTCTCTGTACTTCACTTCCTTTATTTGTGCCATGTTTATGATAAAAAGGCTTACCTTACAGGGATGTAATAAAGATTAATAAGCTAATGCATAAGAGAACATGGACAGAGAAATGCAAAAACAGTCATCTTTCTTTGGTTTAATATCTAATTTTTAAGTGTTTATAAAATAAGTCATTTATTTTAGTAAATTCTGCCAGTTTGGGGGGGGGTACTTACCATGTGTAGGAACTCTAGTAAAAATGAATATAAATAAACTGTAAAATATCCACACAGGAATACTATAGAGCAGTTC
This sequence comes from Urocitellus parryii, assembly GCF_045843805.1. Lineage (NCBI taxonomy): Eukaryota > Metazoa > Chordata > Mammalia > Rodentia > Sciuridae > Urocitellus > Urocitellus parryii. The sequence goes on along the minus strand of NW_027554094.1, from coordinate 2,938,874 downwards.
AAATCAGTGATCAGATCTGATATCAACATGAATATCATTCAAAAATATAATGTTGAATGAAAAAAAGAAAGCTGTAAGCTCAAATATGATATGATGCCATTTACATAAAGTAGGCACATTAACAGGTAACAAAAGCATATAAAAAGGAAAGATATATATCAACATCTTAATAGGTGCCTGCTTAGAGGGAAGGAGGAAACTAGAGAATTTACACACAAGAGACTAACAATCCATGATGTTTTCTTTTTTAAAAATGTTTTTAGTTGTAGATGGACACAATACCTTTATGTTATTTATTTGTTTGTTTGCTTTTTAAAATATTTTTTAGTTGTTGATGGACATTTATTTTATTTATTTGTATGTGGTGCTGAGAACTGAACCCAGTGTCTCTTGCGTGCTAGGCAAGTGTGCTACCACTGAGTCACAACCCCAGCCCCTATGTTATTTATTTTTATGTGGTGCTAAGGATCAAAACAAATGACTCACACATGATAGGCACACTGAGCTACAGCCCAAGCCCATGATGTTCTTTTATTTAAAGGAAAATCTGAAGCAATTATGACAAACTCTCAACATATTAATTCTGGGAGATGTGTACGCAGGTATTTGCTATTTTATGCATTTTATCTTATAAAAATTGTGGGAAAATGAAAAAAAAGTCAATTTGAAAATAATAAATGGTGTTGAGCTGGATGGACCTATTTAGGAAGAGTAGTCAGGGAGATCTTCACCAAGAAGGTGACATAGAAGGGCTGGGACTGTAGCTCAGCAGTAGTGCACTTGCTGGCATGTGTAAGGCACTGGGTTCGATCCTCAGCACCACATTAAAGATATTCTGTGTCCATCTCCAACTAAAAAATATATATTAAAAAAAGAAGGTGACATATAAGCTGAAACCTGAGTTGAAAAATGCAAACCCTGCACAAAGTTCGGGGGGGGGTTTCCAGACAAAAGGAACCACATGCATAAGGGCTCTATGGAGGAAAAGAATTAAATATGTGTGCAGAATACAATAAAAATGGTGACCCATGTGGCTGAACTAAAGCAGGGATGTGGGTGAAGGGGTCAGCAGGTAGGTAGCACAAATGTGAGGTGATACAAATTAACACCTTGGAGTCCAAGGTAAACTGAGATGGGATCCACTGAAGGGCTTGCAGATGCTATTATACTTTTATAACAGAGTTCCATCTGCTATTGGGACTATATTAGAAGGGATAAGAGAAGAAGGGAAACACCAGAGGAAGGCTGCTATGGTGATCCTAGTCACAGAGGATGGTGGCCTGACTTTATCATGGGGGTGGCAGTATCATTGAAGAGAAATGGATAATCAAAATATTTCAAAGATAGGTTGGCAGGACTTAACTGAAAACAGGATATTAGAACTGGGATGAGAAGAAAGTAATGGAAAGAACTTCTTCTTAATATAAAAATATTTGGTGTTTGCCCTTTTGTGCCCACTACTTTCAAGCATTCTATTAGATGTTGCTGAAAGATTAAAAAAAATTCCCAGCCCCTGAAACTGTTTTAAGAAAATGGAATGAACAAGCATATCAAACTCATGAAAATCTAACCTGTAAGAGTGAATGAATGTAAACGTAACCTGATGTCATTAAATTGGAGAGTGAGGAAGATCAGGTTAAATCACTCATGGAAAGTGAGTTGTGAAAAGTGAGTTGTGCACAGAAATTTGCGGTGTGGGTGGACAAAGGCAGAAGAAATGGCAAAGTAAAAACACAAACTTGAAAATAATTTGGTAAACAGCATACAAAAAAGCAGACTATACAGCCCTCAAACAAAAGAAAAACATAATTGGAGGTAAGAGAGGCTCTCAGGCCAGAAATAACAGCAAAATGTGTTTATTTTCTAGATAACATTTACTGAGTACTTTCTATGTATCACACATGCAACAAGGCATTAGCACCCATTATTCATTTAATTTTCTCAACGATCCCATTGGGTAGATACCATTATTAAAAAGAGGGAAGCTAAGGCTCAAGAGAGGTTAAATAGACATGGATTACCACTGGGGAAACAACAGAGGCAGAACAGAGTTATGTTTGCTGCCTCAGTCTACATGCTTAGCTGGTAAGCCAGGAGCCTAGAGGTGGTAGGCAGAACAGTTAGAGCAGGGAGTCTGAGGTTCCTGGGCCACTTAATAAAGTTGTTCTGCAAGTCACCTCCCTGTGCCTCAAATTTCTCATCTATAAACTGTGAATTATATCTTCCCATAACAATTCAACCTTTCCACCATGGTTGCACTCAAATAGCACCAACTGAAGGCATTGATCACTTCCCTGTTGCAAAATTCAGTGCAAAATTTTCAAAACTATCATTATTGTCTCTTCCTGAAAGCTGCCTACTACACCTCCCTGAAACACTCTTTCCTGGCTTCCATGACACCACTTGTTGCTATCTTTTCTACTTTTCTGGCTACTTTTTATAACCTACTTTTTAGGTTCATTCTCCTTCAGCAAGCTGAGGATCCTTACACCCATTCTTTTTCCACTCTCTCCTCTCTCCCAAAAAAATCTCATTCATCTCCATGGCTTAATTTACCACTTATATATCAATGACTCACAAGTTTATATCCTGCCACTTCAAACTTAACATATCCTTAACAGGGTGCTGTTGGATAGGAGAAATAAATTCTAATGTTCTATAACACAGTAGGTTAATAATGAGTGAAAACCTTTAATTGAATATTTCAAAATAGCTAGTGGAGAGGATTTTGAGGAACCCTACCACAAACAAACAAATACTTGCAGGGGTGGATATGCCAATTGCCACAGTCTAAGCATTAAATATTGTATACATGTAATGAAATGTCACATTGTGCCCCATAAATATGTACAATTACTATGCAACAATTAAAAATTTAATAACATTTTTTAAAATTAACACATCCAAGATCAAACTATTCATTATTCCCTCTCCCTGCCCCAAACTTGGTCATATTCCAGTCTTCTCTACCTCAGTAAAAGGCACCTCATCCATCTATCTGCACAAATCAGGCATTCAGGAGCTGACCTTCATACTGTTCACATGCAAAACTCCACATCAAATTTATTACCAAGCTTTGATGATATTTCTCTCTTAATCCTACCCCAATTGCTATCATCAGCGAAGCTACCACCATATCTTGCCTGAAATATTCTAATAACAACCTACTAATCAGTTTCCCCTCATCCACTGTGACCCATACAATTCACTCAGAATGATGTTCTCAAAATGTCAGTGTAAGCCAATTGCTCTCATCTCCACATAAAACCCATTAACATTTGCCCCTTACTCAAAAATGGCCTGCAAGGCCTGTATGGCCTGACTGTGGCCACTTCCCAGCCTCGTCTCACATCACTCCCTACTTCTTTAGTACAATCCTGCTAAATCAGCCTTCTCTATATTCCTTGGCCACATAATGCTTCTACCCACCAAAGGGCCTCTGCACATGCTATCTTTCATCCTGGAATACTTGTCCTACAACACTTTTTCTAATTAACTCCAGCCCATACTCTGCAGACTCAAGGGCTATGGGTTCTGGAATCCTGTTTCATTCTAGGTCAAGGGCCTTCCACTGCTATCAGCACTCAGAAATTTATGTTTCTTTTCTTAGCACTTATTTTCTTCAGAATGGCATAAATATTCACTTGGCCATTTGATTAATTGCTCTCACTTTCCAAAATGAAAACTCCATGAAGACAAAATCCTTGAATACTTACTCTTACCATCAATTCTCCAATACCAGAACCATGCCTGATACCTAGTAGGTGCTCAATACCTTGCACAAACGCTTCCTCTGGGTAGTTCTAAGAAACAATAGTAGAAGGACTACACTATGCTAAGGACTTTGTAACTGAAGCCCACTGTTACCTCTGACACTATCATCTTCTGACAAGGAAGAATGACATGCTCAAAGCAAATGAGTGGGTGAACATGGCACCCTTGGTGTCTATTCTAGGGCCTTCTCCAGTGCAAATGCTGGCATTTCCATGTGGTTTTGTACCTACAGAAGATCCTTTCCCTTGTTTACTAGTAAGTAATCATGAGTTTTGTCTTCCAAGCTCTTGCTCTAGTTTTATTGGAATCATTAGCTAAGGTTTTCATCTCAAGCTGGCAGGTCACTAGCAATGTCATTTGTCTCCATTTCCCTCCATGGTACACACTCAGCAAATATTACTTGAAGAATTTCTGGCTATGAGGCAAGAACCAGTAATTGAATTAAATATTTTCACTGTCTCTAAGTCAGTCTGCTGAAAACAAATTATTTTCTCTGCCCTATCAGGACACAATTAAAGAAGAAATATCCAGATTTTTTCTGTGGTTAAATTATCAGCTGTCCATTGCATCATGCCATGCAGTCCAACGTAAATAGAACATGTACCCTTCCCTGTTGGCCAGTGCTCAGAAATATTACATGTGGTCTCAAGAACAATGTACATTATTAATAGCCTATGAGCTTATGCCTTTCCCCACCCACCCCCAACTGTTCTCCCTACCACCCTCCTGCACAGGGCTGAAAATGTTGCCTGCCACTACATCAGCATGGGAAAAAATACTGAAACAAATATAGACAAATGTCTGATAATCCAAATTATGAAAGAAACCTAATAGCTTTTGTTCTACTCCCATCCTTACTCAACTCAGCCTCATCACTAGTTTCAAACCATCAAAGCTTTTGTTAAATGTAAAAAAGCCAATAAAAATAGGTAACAGAAAAATAAGCCCCAATCTATAAGGAAGAATTAGTAACTAGAACAATTCCAAAGATTACATATAAACTGTTTCTGGAAATCACTCATGCTTTGCTGTCCTTTTTTAAATGTGATTAGTGATTCACTTTTCATTTACATTCCATTTCAGACTGCTTTTCAAAAGAGAGGGAATTTTCAAAGAAAAAGTTTAGATTTTTGAGACTGACACATTGAAGTTTAATATTGGGATATAAACTAATTCAACCAAAAAAAATAATAATAAAAAGGAAAAAGCTGAAAATCCAACAGTAGCACTCAATTTCAAAGGAGGGACAACATCTCTAAAACAATGACTACAGGGCTCAGGAATCTCTGGATAAAATCAAACAGCTTCTTCACAAATATATACATACGCAAAAAAACTATTCTCCCCAACTTCCAAAACTCCTACAACTTACCAAACTCAGGTCACTGCAATTTTACACAGTATTTATGATCTGGTGAAATGACACAGGCTTACTCTGCTCACTAACATGATGAAACACAAACAGAAAGAGCTAATTCTATTAGTTTTCCCTCAGTTAATCAGTCCTAAGCCATAAGCCCAGCAAGTTTGTTTTGTTTTTAAATTTGACATGGATATACCTTTAATGTGCCTGACTATACGCTTCGAGCCACCATACAGCACTGACAAAAGTAAATTCTTCCAATTAGCAATAAATATACCCAGCATGGCTAAAGTAGGGAAATAGTGTAGTAAAATGTTATACACTGCAGATGCAAACACTTGGGCATCTGATTAATTTGGGGTTGGGGAGGAGGAAATATGCAAGGTTGTCAAAAGCTGCCATGCCACTCATAAATATATTATCTGAGCAGATGAGAAAGGAGAAAACCTACGGGGGAGAAAAGGTCAGTATTTTAATTTTTAGCAATTCTTTCTCTTCAATCCATTTACTTACAATTTATGAAAAGAGAAAAATGGATACAGGGGGAGAAAAAGTGAAGTTATATGGTATTTTCCTCTTAGAGTAGTTTTATCCTGGAAATAACCTATGCAGACTGACTGTATAACCAGACAATTAAAGCGTACACCAGTTTCTATGCCACTGGTGAATAGTAATTAATAACTTCACACTTTTTGTCTCTTAACAAGAAGGGAATGGCACTTTCAAAATCATTACTGCTCTGTCATCTTGGTTCATTGCCAAAGCAAGGAGCTTCAGAACACCTGTCAAATAACACGCAGCTTGTGGAAAAGAAACATATACCAAAATAGGATCATATAAAATTTTCATGTATGTAGAGAATGGAATGAATTTGGGTTAACAAAAAGTCACTCATTCTGACAAGCTTTGGGGGAAGAAAGGAAGAGATTTCCAAAGAATGTATATGACTGGAGTCAATATAATGAAAATCTACCTCAGCAGTGATCAGTGGCATCAACACAAAGTCTAATAGTAGTTATATTCTCAGCCTTAGCCACATTTCCAATTGTTTCAGTAATTAAAAGGACAAAATGCCTCTGCCTTCTCAAATAAGAATGCCTAAGTCAAATGTTTAACTATCCTTTTCCTTATTCTGAGTATCCTGTCCATTCTTATAAACTAAAAATAGGTTTCCATACCAAGATTCTGTTAAAAATATTCATCACCTCACATACACCCATCTATAACTGCAAAAACATGTAGGTGAGTATCATCCCAGAGGTAAGGCAAATAAACATCTATTGCATGGTGCACAGGCCAAGATCAAATACAAACATTTAAAGCATGATCCCTGAACCATTAAACAGAAGTGGAGATTAGAAAATATAGAAATAATTTGAAGTATAGGCTTTCCTTTTATTTTTATGTTTGTTAATTAAAAAAATCAATTTAAGTACTGATACTAATTTTGTGCAGATCCATTTTAAATATAATAATAAAAAATTCAACGTATAGGTGAAAAAAGAAGCCAAACCCCATTAGCACATAGTAGGTACTAAGTTTTGTTTGTTTTAATGAACAGTTGACTATTACATGTTCTCAGTATACCATATGCTATGTGAGATTGCTTTTGTTGATGGAATTACTAATTATAAACAATATGACTTTGTAATGTCTAGTCGCTGGACAAAACTGGGACTGTCTTCATCTTTGCACTGCCAGCAGCAATTACAGCATGGAGGACATGCTGGAGACTTTCCTTGAAGATTACTGAATCCATGGAAGAACGAAGTTTCTGATAATTAGTGTTTGGCTAAGTTCAATCATTTACTAACCTGAAGGGAAGGAAATCAGGAAAAAGACCCAAAGACAATCACAAAAGTAAGATATTTTGCATATAAATGTTTGGTTAAGAACTGTCAAGAAGGTTACTACATTGATGGAGCAGCATACTTCCTAGCACTCAGCAGGTACATAAAGCTGATACATTATGTCCTCCAAAGCAAACCCAGGATAACTGATCACTCTATTTTACAATTCTAAAGAAATTTTATATTTATTATCCAACTGAAATACGTCTTAAAAAAGAGCATAAAAAGTACATTATGCTAATTGGAAAGTGGCATTATGAGAGCAATTGTATGGATCATATGCACACATTATAGGCATTGGAATGATTAACTTACATCTGTGTTTTAGGGGTAACAAGCCTCCACAGGGGTTCACTACTACTTAGTTGACTGACTTCAAAAAGCAGACAAACTGAATTATGTACACTCTATAGTTAACCTTGTCAGTCTTTGAACAGCATCAATGAAAATCAATTTTCCACTTTCCTGCTCCACCAAAAAAATTTCCAACTTCTAAGATTAAAAATTCAGCTTCTAAGATTAATAGCCTGTGATGAAAAAGTACCTGTGTGGTCCAACATGGCATTCAAGCCACAAGACGACTGCCAGCTGGCCTGGTTACCTTCACAGCACATGCCAGAAAGCTGGTTGACAATGGATATATTTGATCAGAACAGGGCTTTGGTTGTAAATTTGTGCAGTGCTTACCCTCCACATTATGCCATGCAAATGTGCAAGTAATTGCCCTGGCTCTAAAATTCCATTGAGGCTCAAAAAAGCTCCTTTGGAGGAAAATAAGAATTAAAAATAGTTCAAGGAGGGACAAGAAGACTGAAGAAAGGGAAAGCAAGCCACAAGTACAGACTCTGACATTTACAACTTCACAAAAGCAAGTAAAACATTAAGCAGGGAATTAGATTATGTGTCTTTCTTGAAAGCTTTCCCCAAGTAAACAGACTTTCAGAAAATTGTTGCTACTACAAGGGTCCCCATTAATGAAAACACAGCCTGGGAAAGAAACAATCTGTCTCCAACACTTCTGATTGAAATGTTTAAATGAAGAGAACTAAACCCTCTACAGAGTCTGGAACAAAATCCTCAAATTTAAAATTAAATTTTGACATGGGTACTGCTATAGTTTAGATATGAGGTGTCACCCGAAAGTTGCTGTTAATGCAAGGATATTCAGAGCTGAAATGACTGGATTGAGAAAGTTCTAACCTAATCAGTCCATCCTACTTTGAAGGGATTGGCTAGATGCTAATTGCAGGCACATGGGGCATGACTGTAGAAGGTGAGTCACTGAAGATGTTCCACAAGGCTGCATCTTCCCTGTTATCATCCTTCCCTGCTTCCTGATACCACCATAAACTGAGCAGCTTTCCTCTGCTGGGCCCTTCCCTTGCGATGTGCTGCCTCATCTTGGGCCCAGAACAAAGGAGTTGGATATCTGTGGGTTGAGACCTCTAAAACCATCAGCACCAAATAAGCTTTTCTTCAGTTACTCTTTTCTGGTATTTTGGTTAAAGTGATTAAAAAACAAACAAACACTAAAACAGGTGCTCAGACAAAGGGGGTTGGGGGGATTAGAGAGACAGTCTTTTAAACCAAGGATGCTGGAACAATTTGATATCAAGAATGAAATTGGATGTGTACCTCATGCCCTATGTAAGAATTATTCAAAGAGGATCTAAATTTAAGAACTAAAACTAAAGACTTTTATAAGAAAATACAGGAGTAGAAATCAGGGATGTAATTAAAAAAATACTTAGAGGTAAATGAGAAAACTGATGCAACATATCAAAACCTCTCGGACAATATAAGGTAGCGCTAGAAGGAAAGTTCAATGCACTGAGCTCATTCATTAAAAGAACAGAAAGTCAACAAATAAATAACCTAATATTATACCTCAAAGCCCTAGAAAAAGAAGAACAAATCAACACCAAAAGCAGGAAAGACAGGAAAATAATTAAAATCAGATCTGAAATCAATGAAACTAAAACAACAACAAAAAATCCAAAAAAATTGACAAAATAGTTGTTTTTTTGAAAAAATAAATTGATAAACCCTTAGCCAAGCTAACAAAGAGAAAGAAAGAAAACTCAAATTACTAAAATTTGTGATGAAAAAGAAAACACAGCAGTATATCTTGACCTTAGATTAAGAAATGGTTCCTTAGATATAATGAAAAGAAAAGGCACCAAAATAAAAATAGATAAACTTAAGTTCATCAAAATAAAAACTTTTGTGCTTCAAAGGACACTATCAAGATAGAGAAAGACAGCTTAAAGAAACAGTGAAAATATTTGCAAATCATATCTGATAAGAGTCTATAATCCAGAATACTTGAATATTGAGAAGTGACATCATAACAACATATATCCATGCGATGGAATGTTATTTGGCCAAAAAAATGGAATGAAATATTGATACATGCTACAATATGAATGAACTCTGAAAACTTGTAAAGTCAAAGAAGCCAGTCACAAAAGATCACACACTCTGATTCAATATAAAAATCCAGAACAACAACAACAACAAAAATCCAGAACAAACATATCTGCAGAGAAAAAAGGTAGTTTGGTCATTATCTAGGATTGGTGAGGCTCGGAGTAAGAAATGGAAAGTGACTGCTATTAATTATAGTGCTTCTTTTGAAAATGTTCTAAAATGGACTTTGGTAAAGATTGTAAAATTAAATATACTCAAAAGTGGTGAATGTCATACTTTATGAGAATTGTATGGCATACTTTATGTGAATCATATCTCAATAAAATTATTATATAAAGTTTAAAAATTTTAAAAAAGATTTCACAGAAGTAATCTCAATTCCTTTAACATATAGCACTTCTGCATAGATGAGTAAAATAAAGCCCAGTAAAAGGTCCAGCATTAGCACTTCTTTCAATCATTCACTTGTTCATTTATTCATTCAGTAAATATTTAATAAATATTTCAGTAAACACTTATTCTCAGTAAATATTTAATAAGCACATATTATGATTCAGTTAATATTTAGTATTTATTAAGCCATGTATTACGACCAGGTGTTTTTCTAGGCATTAGAGAGAAAGACAAAAATCCCTGAGCATAGGAAGTATACCTCCAGAGGGAATATGGTGGAGAAAATACGCAATATTAGAAAGAAAAATATAGTGTGGTAGAAGAAGATAAGTATTTAAGGAAAATAAGGAGAGTGAGGAAATTAGGAGATGTTAAGAACTTACAATTTTAAGACTAGTGTTCAGGCTAGGCCTCATTTGAAAAGATGACGTCTGAATAAAACAAGAAAATAGGTGAGGAAGTGAGGTATGAGATATATGGAAGTGAAAATAAGTAGTGGATATCACAAAGGCTCAGGTGGAAGCATGCCCAGAAAGACCAGAGTGAAGATGGAGAAGACAAGAAAGAGACAAAGTCAGACAAGTAACAGGAAGCCAAATCTTATAAGGTCTTGGTAGTAAAGACATTTTGCAGAAGGAGATGGGACTTTTCATTTTAATGAGATCACTCTAAACAGCGAATTGAGAGTAGACTGAAGGGAAAAGAGCAAAAACAAAGGTCACTAAGTATTTTACTGACATAATTGAGACAAGAGTTGATGGTACCTTGAACTAGAGAGACAGTAGTAGAGCTGTCCAGGTGAAGTTAGATCCTGATATACAGACACATTCATCTAGAGAGGCAGATGGCTATGAATTAGAGACAAACAGAAAAGTCAAAGAAAAATGGTAAGGTTTCTGAACTGAGCAACTTATAAGATGACTTTACACATTAAGTACTAAACACGTATAAAGCACCCAATTATGCCAAATCTACTTTACTGTGTCCTGTAATACTAGAAAATCAGTGATATATCTGTTCAAGATGTAGGTCAGCATGTAATTTACTACAGTTTTAACTATGAGCCTCTATGTAGAATTTTTTTGGGGGGGAGGTCATTTTAGTCCAATACTTAATAAATACAAAAGACTGAGGCACATCTGTAATTACATAAAATACTAATATGGTACATTTCACTAGGGTCCTCTGGACAAAGAGATGCAGCAATGTTAAGCAGAACGTCTGAAGCAGACAGGCACTCACTCTCTCCCTTGTTCAACCTAAAGGAAAATTAGCATCTGTAGAGTCCATTCCAGTCTTGACTGTAATCTAACCCAAAGGGAGAGTAGCCTATAAAAAGAACTTCTGACCTTCCCCTTCATCTGCTTTACTTAACCATGCAAGAGGAAGCAAGTCTCAGATGTGACTGTGAAGGGAGGGTGGTGTGACTATGAGGAAGAGCACGAGAGAATTTAGATTGAGAGTGAGGAAATCCCATCTTCCTTAATGAAAGGAGGCCCTAGAACTTTGAAGGTTAGTACTGACAAAAGATTCTGAAAGATTGGAGAAGACAACCCATAACCCCAGGACCATCTCCTACTACCTCTGACATCTAGTGGTATAATGTGGGAGGGAGGGTTGCTCCTTTTCTGACAGAGACATGTATCACCATTGCAAATGGGCCCATGCCTGAATTTCCCCAAGCTCAGATGAGATAAATATATTCAAAAACTTCAGTAAATACAAGGGAAATAAGTCTAAATGGTCTTTGATGAAGCTTTCTTCTCTTATGCACACAGATCCCAGCCCATTTTTCACAGAGATCTAAGATAAGAATTGAGCCTATCTTTCTCTTCCCAGCTGTCTCTAACATCAACTGTTTTATGTCCACCTAAACTTAGACCTTTCAAAGTCCAAAACCCTAAAGGACACACAGAGGTCAATGTTACAGATATCTTGGAGGTGCTAGTTTCCAACTATTAAGACACGAGGATAAGGTCATGCTAAATTTGTCTCAAGTCTAAAGTTTTGGCTATTTTGAAAGAAATAGTTTCAAGTATAAAGAGTACTTCAAATCAGGTCTAAGTGTAATTCATTTACTTCTATAAATGTAATACAGTGTTATAATAAAAGACTATATGTTTATATAATAGACTATTATATATATATATATTATATGATTATGCATTATGACAATAAGTATATATAAAAATAAATATGTATGCATTATTTAATTTTTGGTCACTGTATTTCTCTCAAATTATTTAAAGTCTAAGTTATCATAACCTGGACTGGACTTCCATGGGCTGTTTCCCAAGTGGAGCTTCTTCTTCTCATCTTGATATTTAGCAACATCACTCTCATCAATTTTTAGAGAGGATAGAGACAAATGGACAAGAAAATGGAGATGTTCCTTAGTACAAGTTCATCAATATAAATGATCTGCAGTTAAAATGCCACTTACTTGACTGCAGAAGTTGTTTCTATAGAATTTAATGACATATGACAAGAACCAAGCCTCTAAAATAACTATTAATTTGTACTAAGTACTTCAACTTATTCCATCTGAATCACCACAAATTCTGAGCTATTAGAATACAAATTAATAAAACTGAATACTACTGCATTATCAGATCTGAAGAAATGCAAAGAATTGAGAATCTAAATGTTCCTGAAATATGACAATAAAAAGGGAATAGAGCTGGGGTTGTAGCTTAGTGGTAGAGCATTTGCCTAGCATGTGTGGGGCACTAGGTTCAGTTCTCAGCACTGCATATAAATAAATAAAGGTCCATTGACAAGTAAAAAAAAAAATTAAAGGGAATAGAAGTTTCTTTGGTCTTGAATTTTATACTATAAACAACTTCAAAAGTGGTAAATTAAAAAAAATGATAAGTAATCTATGACCACTGAAAAAGGATATTACTTTTTCTTTTATAAAATATGTCTGCTAAAATATATTAAGCCCTCATTTTATTCTTTAAAAAAAATCTCACATTAATCTTGTATTTAAAAAATCAAAATGTTAATAGGCCAGTTGAAATAAAAAATGGTCTTAATGGTGACTATTACAATTCTAGAAACAGAATGAGAACTTGCTTTCCTACCACTCATGTGGTTTCCATGGGTCTGGTCTGTGAATTCTTTATTTTAGGTGACAAAAGCATACATTTTTAAGGCTTATATATATATAAAGCAACAGTTCTTTACCAGTTTCACATCAAGTATGTGAGAATCTCTTAAATGCTTTGCACTTTCTTCCCCAAAAATGCACACATAGGCACGACATACAAAATGTTACATAAAATTTTCAGTATTCACAGATCTCCCCTTAGTGCTGTACTTGATTGATAAGATGTTCACATACAACAATCAAAGAATGAGTAAATTTCAAAATTTGTATTTTTTATGTCCAAAAGATGTTTTCATTCCTTCTTCCTACCTTTAATTTCCTCAATTTCACCAACTATGCCTGGCAATATTCAAAACCAGAGTTATTCTTCTGTTACACATGATTATCTTTTAGACCAGGACCAGCAAACTTTTTCTGAAAGGGTAGACAATATGTGTTTCAGGCCTTTCAGGTCACTCAATCTCTGTGGCAACTAAACTGCACACATACTCCTACCTTACAAAAAGGAAAAAAAATAAGAAAAGAAAAACATAGGGAAGAACAACAAAATCAACCCTGAGAATGTAGTTACCTTAGAGGAAGACAAAAAATAAATGATAGAAGGTATGGAGAAAATGGTCTTTAGTTGTCTCTATAATATTTTACTACTTTTAATTTTAAAGGAAAAATGCTAATTTTAAGAAAAAAAGATTGGAAAAGTAAAATCTCCACCTACATTCTAGGTTAAAATGGAGGACTCCCTTAACAATTATAAGATTCTATTTTACCACTGACATCAACAAAGGCTAGAGCCTTCTGTCCCAGTTCCATTCCCAAGGCTCCTGATAAGTGCTCCCATATCACCAAGAGGATCCCAGAAAGCCTTAGTCAAGATTGTAATGTTTGCATGTAAGGATTTGGACACATTTTCTAGATGAACAAATTTCATTTCTGAGCACAACTGTAAGCTATAGTCAGTTGGCAAACAGGCTGGCAAGGACTCATTTCAGCCTACTGGGTGGGAAAATGAAAATGCATGGACTCTACGCCCAAATATTAGAGCACACACTCACTTGAAAATGCAATGAGAAATCCAAATCAAAAATAATTTTCTCAAGAGTGCAGAAATAACAGAATGCAGAAATAAAACAATACCAATGTCAGTAAGTACTAATTATTCCATAAAGACAAATACAACCATTATGCTAAGGATTATGCAATGAGTATGCTTATAAATATATAGTAAGTTTTAAATCCCTTAATAAAAAAAACAAATTCAAAGAAGCAAAATTATATATCAAAATCATTTCTTATTTTCTCTAGATCAGCTTCTAGTACTGTGACTGAGGGAATAGTATATTGTGCCTCCATGGTCAGAGACATATTAGTTACTTGGTAGAAGCATTAGCTTACTATAATAAGTTAAATAATTAGTCTCATGAATAAAACTTGCAATTCAAATATCATCATTATTTTAAACACTAAACAGACTAGACGATTATAATCTTTTGGACAATTTTAACCTTTTATTAATAGTTTCATGAATAATAAAAGTCTAAAATGTGGACAGATTTAAGTCACTAAATGGCCTTCGCTATTGTTCACAGAATAAAATACTTAATTGATTAATGATCTTAGGGTGTCTATAGCCATCTAGTGAACAATCACTTCAATTACCACACCAGACACTTGACAACTGATAAGTTTTCATTATAGTTTAAATATACATGCCCACTTAGTGCTGTAGGCTGACCCAATTTCTTTTTTATGTTCTACTCAATACACTGAGAACAAATACAGATACAGATGGTATTTGTAGTGATTCACTTTTGAGTGTCTATAAACAATGTTTCCATATTCTCTGGAAACACTAACTTCCGTTATTCTTAAATAACTTTTCACACTGTAAGGTCTCTCATACAATTTCTTAATCATTAATCCTCTACCGCTGAGCAATTAAAAATCATGGGGGAGTTTCAGGATGAAAGATCACACCTGTGAAAAGACAATATTGATGCCCATTTGACACAACTATTAGCACTTTTATTATAAACCTATTTTTAAAGTACAATTTGCAATTACTGAGTACTCAAGTAGCCATAATATATTTGATTACAGAAATTATTAGTTCACCAGAGCCAAACATGCATGATTCCAACAAAACTGAACACACAAAAAATAGGCTTAAAAAATTAAAGGAAGGGGGAACTTCAAGGACTCCCAGACTATGCATTAATCCATCTCCAAATGCAAATTTTTATTTTTGCAAAGGTATGCCATCAGGTTTCCTTCTAATTAATTTCTGCTCTAACCTTAATATAAGGAATTGAAAAGCAAACTACTAATAAGTTCTTCAAGTTATTATTTTTTGTCCATTTCATCTTATCACCAAAAAAAAAAACATTTAATAAGTTATGAAAGTATTCCAAAATCTCCTTAAAAGGACTCTCATTTTACACTTTATCCTACCTATTGTTATCCCTTTAATAACTAAGAGATGCTTGAAAATCACAGCCTTATCAGTACATATGAAAAATTCTAGCAAACACAAAGAGAGATTATCACATAGACTATTTCCATCTGCTATTTCTAATAATTACCACCAATACTTTAACAATCATTTTTATCTTAGCAAATAATTTGTGTAGAGGACTTTGAATCTTCTAGAATATTTCCAGGGAGGAGTTGTATAATTATTATTTCTCATTAACCTCATATTAAAGACCTACTTCCCATAGGTGCAATATTCATCATGATTTACTGAAAGGAATAAGGGGGGAAGGGACAGAAACAAACAATTCAAATCACATGATTATTTATACATTTGTCTGAAATTCTTTGTTTTTTAGTGAGTCGAGTAGGGGTTTTTAAATGATTTATTTAGTAAAAATTTGTTGTTGGGGCTGGAGATATGGCTCAAGCGGTAGCGCGCTCGCCTGGCATGCGTGCAGCCCGGGTTCGATCCTCAGCACCACATACAAACAAAGATGTTGTGTCCGCCGAAAAAAACTAAAAAATTGAGCTTAGGCTCCCTATTAAAAATCTAGCTAAACCAAAATATTGCCCTTAAAATACAATGGATTAGGGGAGTGGGGGAGATTATTGGACAAATTTGGGGCTTATCATTATCAACAGTGCCCTTTTAAGCTTGTGGATTTCTGAGCCAATGCAGAAAATGTAACAACAGGGATTTCCCAACAGCAAGAGGCACTCTCCAAGGGAGTAAATTGTCAACTATTGCCTCTCATGAGAAACTTAAGAGTAACCTTGATCCAATCTCAATAGTCAACCCATGTATTATCACCCAGTTGGGGCATAGTGAGTGCATTTCCAAATACAAAAATAAGATGGTATTCTATCAGAAGCCACTGGATACATATACAGAAATAAAATTTAAATAATTTTGAAGTAAGCTTAGCCTAAGAAACTGAAAACATCCTTCTCTCACTTCAACTAGTCCCTAAAGCATCTATATCTTTCTAATGTAAAAAAAGGTCTATGTCTTATGATGAATATCAAAAACGATGACCTTCTAGAACTAAGAGGCAGAATATAAAGCAGAACCACAGTCATGAAAGATGTTCTGATATGGAGGAGATAGACCTAATTCCATAAAAGATAATCAGAAAGACATGATTCAAATTCAAAATAGCTACTTGTTATCCTTTACCTCTTTGGGGTTTTAGCTTCCTCTGCAAAAGGGGACATTAATACCCATGTCAAAAGACTCTTAGTGGTTTTTATAAAACAATGCAAATAGGTTCTAACATATCACTAGCATTCAATAAAAGCTTTGCCCTTCCTTGCTGTGCCCTAAGCCAAGACAGTGCTGCCAACAAAAGAATGACTCTAAACATCCTGATGTTTGTTTCATAATAATTAGATATGCACTATCCAATAAAGTAGCACTAGTCACATGCAGCTATTTAAGTTCATTTTAATTATAATTAAATAAATCTAAAAATTCCAGTTCTTCAGTCAGTTAGTGCTACAGGTTTCATGGCTAGAGACAATTGTATTGGATAGTACAGATAGACAACATTTCATTACCTTCAAATCCTACTGGATAGAGCTGATATAGACTCTAAAGCAGGGGTCAGAAAACTTTTTTTTTCTGAAAGTGCCAAACAGCAAATTATTTAGGCTTTGCTGACCATGCAAGATTCTATCTTTTTTTTTATTGGTTGTTCAAAACATTACAAAGCTCTTGATGTATCATATTTCATACATTAGATTCAAGTGGGTTATGAACTCCCATTTTTACCCCAAATACAGATTGCAGAATCACATCGGTTACACATCCACATTTTTACATAATGCCATATTAGTGACTGTTGTATTCTGCTACCTTTCCTATCCTCAACTACCCCCCCTCCCCTCCCCTCCCATCTTCTCTCTCTACGCCATCTACTGTAATTCATTTCTCTCCTTGTTTATTTTTCCATTCCCCTCACAACCTCTTATATGTAATTTTGTATAACAATGAGGGTCTCCTTCCATTTCCATGCAATATCCCTTTTCTCTCTCTTTCCCTCCCACCTCATGTCTCTGTTTAATGTTAATCTTTTCCTCCTGCTCTTCCTCCCTACTCTGTTCTTAGTTGCTCTCATTATATCAAAGAAGACATTTGGCATTTGTTTTTTAGGGATTGGCTAGCTTCACTTAGCATAATCTGCTCTAGTGCCATCCATTTCCCTGCAAATTCCATGATTTTGTCATTTTTTAGTGCTGCGTAATACTCCATGGTGTATGCAGAAAAAGCATTTGACAAAGTACAGCATCTCTTTATGTTCAAAACATTAGAAAAACTAGGGATAACAGGAACTTACCTCAACATTGTAAAAGCTGTCTATGCTAAGCCTCAAGATTCTATCTTAACTACTCAACTCTGCTATTACCACATAAAAGCAGTCACAGATGATACATAAATGAATGATCTTGGCTCTGTTTCAATAAAATCTCATTTACAAAAATAGACGGCAGGCTAGATTTGGCCCAGCAGGGCATAGTTTGCCAAACCCTGCTCTAGAGTATTCCATGCCCAGACCCCAATACAAGCATTCTACCCAGAACCACTATCTACCACCTTTAAGAATGAGTGGTCTTGGCTGGGGACGTGGCTCAAGCGGTAGCGCGCTCGTCTGGCATGCGTGCGGCCCGGGTTCGATCCTCAGCACCACATACCAACAAAGATGTTGTGTCTGCCGAGAACTAAAAATATAAAAAAATAAATATTAAAAATTCTCTCTCCTCTCTCTCTCTCTCTCTCTCTCTCTCTCTCTCTCTCTCTCTCTCCTGTCTCACTCTCTCTTTAAAAAAAAAAGAATGAGTAGTCTTACATTCACTGACAGGAAATAGCAGTTTAATGGAGTCAAATGAATTTAATATTTACCATAACTATTCTTTTACAAATCAAAAATAATCATGTACATAGTACTAAACAGATGAAGTTTATAGTGTTCATAAAGTCATAGTACCTAAAATGTGTTTGGTATCTGGTCTATCATTGTAAAGCAGATACTCTCCATCCACATAAAGCCAGCCTGACATACTCCTGGAATTCTGAATTTACACACCCAATTAACTGCCTGCTTAATATGCCTGGAGATCTATTACTCATCTCAAAGGCAACACATACAAGAAGGAACTCTTAATCCTTTAGTAAAAGGCTACATTGGCTTTCCTCCTGACTCCCACCTTTCCCTCACAAATACCGATAGTTAAACTCGGTACCAAAAACTAGCTCCCTTATGTTTCCTCTTCAAAAAAGGCCTAACCTGACCAATCTAAACTAGTCATATAAACATTCTCTAGGCCACTGCCCTGTTTTAATTATCTGCAGAGCATTTACTTCTGTCCTAATATCTTAGTTTTTTAATGTTTGTGTATTCATTTAATTACTGTTTGTTTAACTAAAGTATCTTCTTCATAATAGCCCAGGCCTCAAAAACATGTCTCCCTGCCCCCATCATCCTAGGAAGAATACAAGCTTTACAATAACAGATACCTATATTTTTGCTTAATTCTCTATCCCCAGTGACTAGAACAAAGTTTGGCACATAGATGTTCAATAATTACCCCCCACCCATGAATGAATAAATTTTTATTTAAATGCCTATGTCTTAAACTTTTTCTAAAAAGTGGGTATTTAAATCTAGATAACTAGGGAGCAAACTTGTCTCTCCCACACTACAAAATATATAGTTAAAAATACTCTAATATTTAGAGATGTGAATATGATTACATGATTTACCTCTCTTCCTTTGTATGTCACCAAGGCAGCCAGTGGTTTGGCGTAAAATCTGCTGTAGGAAAATCCCAGGCAACCGTACATACTGTTCGCTGTGAGCTTCAAAGCCTTCTGTTGAATGTCATACTGCAGGCCACACAAGGACGAAAGACAAACAACAATATTTGCAGATGCTTAAGAATTACATTAGGTATCTTTCTAGATCACCAATGAGAAAAAGAACCCCTCAATATCCCTGAAATAAAAAGAGCCCTTAAAATACTCTGTCTTCCAAGGTCTATGATGCCCTAACCTCCTGGAAGCAAGCATATATAGACTCCAAAGTTTCCAGAATTCAGAAAGATCTTGCACAGATACATCCATTGCAGATAGAAGTACCTCCTATTCTGAGGCAGTCTAGTGTTTTTGAATGGCAACTTACCCACAAATAAAATAAGCACATGTGCTTGCCCATAGCATCTTGAGTGTTTGTACTATTATATACTATTCCTAAATAATCAAATTGTAAAAGCTGAAATTTTCATTCAGACGTCTCTTAGTGAAAAAATATACCTGAAGAACAAGATCTGGGTTTAAATCTTGCTGTTTCATTAGCTGTTTGACTTGTTTTCTCCGTTCTACCAGTTTCCGGATTTCTCTGGGCAAAATGCCCATTTCTAAGCTTGGATCTGGCAACTCAGGGATCTGTTCTTGTTCTCCATCCTGATAAACACACAACAGAAATTTTCAGAGAGTAAAACTTCAGTAAAATAAAATTCTAAAATAATATTTGGTAGGCACTTTACCCCATGATCACATCTTTAAAAGCTTCTTTCTTATATGAGTAAAGATTAACGTTCCCTAAGAAAGAGTTGAACAGATTGCAGACCATGGCCCTTCCCACTACCACCTTCCTCCCACCCGTGTTCTATCAGCCTGTCATTCCCAATATCTCCCACCCCTGTAGTTACTCACAAATTTTGATTTCATTTAAAGGGATGGGTTTTTACACATGCTACCATCCTCTTCAACAAGATTGAGGAGCAACATGTTTGGGGAAATTGCTTTTAAAATACAAACGCTCAGACAGACTTCTAGGATTTAAAAAAAATAACCAGCAGCTAAACTACCATTTTAAAGCATTTGTACGACCAAACAAAATGCTATAGAAATTTAAAACTATGGAGAATCATAGCAATTATTGTAAATGTTTTAGACTAAAAATAAAAAGCTAAATACTAAACTAGCAAATTTCTTTTAAGAATTTGAAGCACATTTAAATAGGCCATGACATTTCTAAAAATTAATACAAATATATTCCTTAGCACTGATGTTATACTTTTTACCTATAAATTGCTTTACAATTGGCAGAAGAATAGCAACATTTTCAAAAAGCAACCAGCAGTCTTCTTATATTAAAATTTACAGCAGGAAAAAGCAGGGAAAGAATTAGACCATTTTTCTCAAGTCTCCATTAATTCTATTAACAGGCTACAAAGAAAAGCCAGATGCATTTGCCCTTTCAAAGGTACAAAATTTAAAATAAACCTCTTAGCTTAAAGTATGTCAAGTCAATGCCATTTGATAAGCCAGCCTTTACAAAGTATCTAATTTTATAAAGATCAATATCTGTAAATGAACACTCTTAGAAAAGTAGCAGGGACCTATTGTTTTCCAATATAGCACATGATGATAGCAGACCTATTAAAAAGATCTTGCTACACATTCCAATTTATTTACAGCAACTATGAAAGTCAAATGAAAAGTAAACTTGAAACAATCTGGAGTCAAAAAATTTGCAATCCACTCCCAGCTTCACCATCACTACCTATGTGACACTAACTGATCTGAAGATAAAATATAGTACATGAAAATGATACAGAATCCATTAATAGCTACATGTATACTTCTTAGGTGACTTCTAAAGTCCTTCTACTCTGAAAGGATTCTGTTATATATCCAAAATCCAAATTGAAAAGATCAAATAAACAAAACACTGCTGGTCAGCAGTTGGGGAAAAGGGCTGGATAATGATAATTACCACGTGCTGGTACAGTAGTAGGACAAAGCCCAAAGAACATTAATCAAAGTCAGTCACTATTTGGGAGGTTGTCTACCCAATACCACCTCTGTAAGATTACCCTCTAGTTCCATAGAAAGATTCATCTTTAACAGCCAGATTTGTACTCTGTGAACCCACTCCTGTGGTCACAAGTGATAGGACCAGAGGTGCTCACTGACCTAGGCAAGCCTATTAGATTCTCTTTTTTGGGAATATGGAATTGGAAATGAAAAACAGCTCCTGGGCAGGTGGCTGGAACTAAAAAACATGTAAATTAAGAAGCTAGAGGGCAAATAGGCATCTTCTGCTATGAAAAAAGAGAAGGAAGGAAGGAAAGGAGGACAAAGGAAAGAAGGAAGGAAAGCAAACAGGAGGTATAAAAGAAAAAATAGAAGTATCAATACATGTTACAACACAGATGGACCTTGAAAATAATGTGCAAAGTAAGATACAAAAGACCACATGTTGTATGATTCCATTCATATGAAATGTCCAGAATACACAAATCTATATAGGCAGGAAGATTAGTGATTCCCTAGAGCTGGGAGGAATGGGGGGAGGGATATGATAGTAAAATGTTTCCTTGGGAAATAATAAAAATGTCCTAAAGATGAACATAGTAATGATTACAAACTGAATAATCTAAACGCCAGGACTGCTATGTGGACTGTAATGTGTGTGAATTATACCTCAATAACACTACTTTTAAAAAGATACTGAACCAGTTTATCTCTTTCTGGACAACCTCTCTTTTTGATAACTAAGGACATAATTAATATATCCTTTAAGAAGAAATACTACAGGGACTGGGGTTGTGGCTCAGTGGTAGAGTGCTTGCCTAGCATGCGTGAGGCACTGGGTTTGATCCCTGGCACCACATAAAAATAAAGGCATAAAGAAGAAAAAGAAAAACTACAACACTAACTCCTTTGGTTCTCCTCCTCCTTTAAGCAATACTTTTAATCCTAATTTCAAGAGACCCCAGTTAAAGACAAACCTCTGTAACTTTCTGTGTCTCTGAAACAACGCTTTGCACTGTTGTAAAACAAATGTTTGATGGAAGGGTATAAACTGTTGAAGTCCAGCAGCAAAATAAACTTATCATAAAAACCTGAAATAAAAAGGTCACATAATGTCAAAAAAGTCTAAAGAAAAACACTGTCAAAACATATTAGAAGTACTCTATTAAAAAGTGTAATAGAAACCATTTACTCTTCAGCACTATAAAGCAGACAAAAGAGACAGAAGTGGACTATCACACCATAAAATGATTGGATTAGAGTGAAAGCCCAGATCACAAAAGATTGATGAAAACATCTGTCTCCCCATGAAACCAGCTTGAACCAGTCCTTCCCCAACAGTCCCCAAATATACCATTATTATGGGAAAACACCACTCAGGGCCAATTATTTTGGAGAGAGATCATATCTACTTCCAAAAGAATGTTGCTAAATTCTCCCTCAAGCAAGCATTCCTTCCCACCCAACACCAAATAAAACACCAGGGGCTGGAGATGTGGCTCAAGCGGTAGTGCGCTCGCCTGGCATGCACGGGGCGCTGGGTTGGATCCTCAGCACCACATAAAAATAAAAGATGTTGTGTCCACCGAAAACTAAAAAATAAATATTAAAAAATTCTCTCTCTTAAAAAAAAAACAAAAAAAAAAAACACCAGTAAGTGTGTGGATATCCACTCCCAGCTTCACCATCATTATATATATATATATATATATTTACAAACACACCTTCAAACAATAAAATGGGTAGCACATTTACCTGTACATGAACTGTGCTGAAAACCAGATAAGAAATATTTATATGAATGTCAGTAGTGGAACGATCCACCCTTTTTGCTTACAAAAGGTGAACAGAAAGCTACTATATTTCTCTAGGACATTTACAAAGAGTTTCCTTCACTTTGAGAAGAAACTGAATAAAAATAATAAATGTCCAGTATTAAGACAATAACCATAAACATATATTATGGACAGCTTACCCTGTGTCAAACAATTCTATTTATTCCTTAAATCCCTCTATAGTAGATTATTCTTATGTCCATTTTACAGAAGAAGAAAACGAGTCTTATAGATGTTCAACAGGCAACACAAGATCACATAGTCAGCATTCAAGTCCAAATGTAACACCAAAGTATTACTGTTCCATGTGACTCCAACCAATAATACATCCAATTTTGTCAAAAATGTCTCCTACTCAAGAGTGAATTACTTGATAAAATTCACATTATGTCCAACAATGTGAATATGTGTAACACTACTATTGAACTGTACACTTAAAAATGGTCAAAACGGCTTAAAAATAAGATCCTTTCTAGCTCTACCACAAAACACTATCTTTGCCACTCTTGACAAGGAAAAGTTATTCTCCTGTTAAAATTCGATTTTGTGGCTATTATCTGTATTTAACTCTGTTGGCCAAATGAATTGGTCCTAGCATACTGGCAGAGGCAGAACCTACCCTCACAGAATGGAGGGAAGAAGGGAGAGGTACTCCCATTGCAGGACACATAGCTTCTACACCGGACCAGGGGTTGGCAAAGCATGCACAAACCAAACACAGCTAACTGCCTATTATGTATCATTCATAAGCTAAGAAACATTTTTAAGTGGTTAGAAAAAGTAAAAAAAAAAAAAAAACAGTATTTCAAGATATGTAAAAATTATATAAATAAAAATTATATTAGAATAGCAGAAAAATCCACATTAATTCCATATTAGCTGACTGGCAAACAAGATTTGCACAACATACAAGATAAAAATAAGATCATTATGATCTTATTTTTATCTACTTGCTGACTTCCAAGATCCAATACAGGTCTAGCTATACCTGAAAAAAAACCCTTAACGCCCAGAGTAAACCAATCCAAGGTCTCATCTTACCAACTTTGGGGTCCAAAACCAAGCCTCCAGCATAAGCTGCTTTCTTCCGCCCTTTCTTGTATTTATTGGTATCTCCATCAATTTCTTCATCTTCATCTCTCTAATGTCAAATGAAAGATAACTTAATCAGCCAGCAATTAATTAATTAATTAGGAAGTCTTACCATTCTCTCTTTTTCAATAACAGTACTTAGTTTTAACCAACATTATTTTTAGTTAGTGGTCCTACCTATGGGAAAATACAATTATTGTAATATGTTCATGAATCAAAATGAATGCCAAGCATGGTAGTTTCCTAAGCAATGCTATATCTCAGAATCTATGCAAGTTCTATTTTAAATATTTCTGAACTCATAGAAAGTTCATATTTTTAATTCATGATTATTAAAAATACAACTTTTCATATTATACAGAATTTGTAATTGTAAACGGGTCCTATTAAATTCATCACTCTAATATTCATGATGTAAAAAAAACTACAGTATTTCACATAGGTATTATTGTTCTCTCTCTCTTTTTTTTGGGGGGGGGGTAGGTGGTACCAGGGATTGAACTCAGGAGCACTCAACCACTGAGCCACACCCCCAGCCCTATTTTGTATTTTATTTAGAGACAGGGTCTCACTGAGTTGCTTAGTGCCTTGCCAATGCTGTCAAAGGCTGTCTTTGAATTCATGATTCTCCTGTCTCAGCCTCCTGAGCCACTGGGATTATAGGCATGCACCAATACACCCCAGCTTTTTTTTTAGATGGGATTTTGCTATGCTGCCTAGGGTGACTTCAAATGCCTAAGTTCAAGTGAATTCTCCTGTGTCCTCCCAAGTAGCACAGGGACTATAGGCACATGCCACGATACCTGGCTCACTCTCATTGTTAATATGGACACTTTAAAATAACTATGTCCACATAATGAAAATCCATTCCTGTGTAGTTTACTAATGGCCCACATTTAATGCTTCTGGATAAATTAAATAGTTCTAAATTAATATTCACTATTAATTTTGGTAAGGTTCATAAAACAAGCAAATACAAGAACTTTAATCACACTTTTTTTTTAAAGAGAGAGTGAGAGTGAGAGAGGATTTTAATATTTATTTTTTAGTTTTCGGCGGACACAACATTTCTGTTTGTATGTGGTACTGAGGATCGAACCCGGGCTGCATGCATGCCAGGCAAGCGTGCTATCACTTGAGCCACATCCCCAGCCACCTTAATCACACTTTCAACATTAAATTTCCATTCTGTATCATTTACCATCAATAGATAGAACAGTAGCTAAAGTTTTAGCCCCAATATGATGGAGGCCACTTCAGAAACCTGATTGTAGTGTTCATAATCATACTAGTTCAAACCGAGTATCCCCAATCTGAAAATCTAAAATCTGAAGTGCTCAAAAATATGAAACAGGGGCTGGGGTTGTGGCTCAGTGGTGGAGCGCTTGCCTCGCACGTGAGAGATCCTGGGTTCGATCATCAGCACCATATAAAAATAAACAAAATAAAGATATTGTGTCAATGTATAACTAAAAAATATATTTAAAAAAATATGAAGCATTTTGAGTACCAACATGATGCCTTATTCAAGTACAAAATCCCCACTTCATGTAACAGGGTACAGTCAAAACACAGGTACACTAAAAATATGGTATAAAATTACTACAGGATGTTATATAAGGCATAAAACAATTTTGTGTTTAGACTTCAATCACATCCCCAAGATACCTCATTACAAAAATGCAAATATTCCAAAATCTGGAAAAAAATCAAAATCTGAAACGCTTCCAGTTTCAAACATTTTAGATTACAGATATTAAACCTGTACAGAAAAAATGCAACATAAAAATAAAAGCTCACTGGTTTAAGGAAATTAAAGGTTTAATTGACATTAAGCTTTGGATAGTGGTTAAGTGACAAAACATTTTCCATGTGTAGCTATCTACCAAAAAGGTCTAATTCCACCTTTAAGAATTTCATATTTCACAAATAATTTTGTCTGTACAGAAAAAAGTAGAGAAGGAAGCCACACAAACCCACTGGAACAAACTTGACATGATTTCTAGTACACAGGGGATTATTCTAGAGGCAGATGTTATTGCAGCAATTTTTTAAAAAAAGCTATCTAGGTAATTAAAAAGGAGGAATAAGAAAAGCAAAATACTACGTAATTTTGGACCCACCATTTTTTGCTGAGGCTTTCTGAAAATATGCTTGTCAGGCACGATATAGTTGTTTTTGTAAAATGCATGAAGCAACAAGAACTCATTACGCTCAGATCGTCCACCCATCAGTGTCCTGGACTATTAAATAGAAATTCTTTTTACAATTTGAGCTCCAAATCACAACAAACAAAAACAACTTTGAGTTAGTTAATTTTAATTTTATCAAGATACCTCCTTCAAAACTACTACTAAAATAAAGGCTGCTTTTTTGGGGGGGAAAGTAGTAAATTATTTCTAACATTTTCTTTAAGTATTATAAAAGAGACAGCTTAAATTATTAACAACTTGGCTATTTCCTTACTCCCAAAAGGACCATTCCACCAGACACATCCAGATGTTAGAGAGATGATCCTTATGTTCACCCAAATTTCAGCACACTGCACCTGGCATTCCTCCCCTTCTCCCAACCAGTTTTTCCTTTTACAAAAGATGCCCAGCTTTCAGAATCCAAGTTACTCATTTTATAAGCATGCATTTAGACTCATTATCATATAACAACTACCCCAAGCAAGCACTGAATCCAACAGGAAATGCTTTTTCCCCCTTTCTAAGTTAGGTTTACCATAATGTTTCCAGCGATGTTAGTGATCTGCAATGCTAATGGAAGAACATTTAGCTCACACATGATCTGCAAAATGAACCTGGCATCTTTCCAGGTGTGTTCCAACAGGTACAACAGATGAGAAGATTCACTGTACAGAAAAGTAAGAATGAAACAGAATCAAGTAATTAAAAGAAACAATAACTATAATCAGAACTTCATAAAATCTTCCAAGGAATTTTTGGTGTAAGTAACTTCAGAGCAACAGCACCTTGCCTTTGGAAACAATTTAAAAGAAGGTCGGTATGTAATTAGGAATTCATTTATACCACTGATCCCAGTGCCCTTCTCTAAGCACAAAAAAATTCCACAAAAAAATTCATATGTGTTAATAACTGCATACCTGAAAATCACTGAATCCTTTCATTCATTCTATGAAACAAGCATATATTGCATGTTTACTATGCACTAGGCACTGGCTATACCCAAAATGGACAGGAAGTCCTATCCTCGTGGAGTTTAAATCCTCATGGGGAAGACAAGAGTTTAAAAAATAAAAATAAATTAAATATGTAGTATATTATATAATGCAAAGTGTTAAAGAGAAAAAGTTAAGCCCCAAAGACAGTATAAAATATAAAGAACAGAGATTGAACTTTTAGTTAGAGAACCAGAGAAAACTTCATTGAAAATAAAGACCTGGAAGTGGTGAACAAGTGTTATGATTTAGACCTGAAATGACCCCCAAAAGCTCATGTGTTGAAAGCTTAATCCCCAGTACAGTACTGTTCAGAGGTGGGGCCTTTGGGAGGTAGCTGGATTATAACGATTATAGCATGATTCATCCATGATGGGTTTGGGAGGTGGAAGAAACATTTTAAGAAGTGGTCCTAGTGGGGGGATGCCCTTGAGGGTATACTTCTCTTTCTCTTTCACTCTCTCCTCCCCATGTGTTCCCCACCATGTTCTGCATTTAGACTCATTATCATATAACAACTACCCCAAGCAAGCACTGAATCCAACAGTGCTTAAACGCACAAGCCTAAATGCAACAACAGAGTCAACCAACTACAGATGAAACCTCTAAAATTGTGAGCCAAAATAAATCTTCCCTTGAGTTGCTCTTCTCAGGAAATTTTGATACAGCATAGAAAGCTGACTAACACAGGAGCAAGCCTTATGGAAAGGTATCTGAGGGAAGAGCAATCCAGGTAGTCAGAAGAGCATTCCAATGCTCTGAGCTGGTTATAGACAGTGCCTAGTGCACAGTAAACATGCAATATATGCTTACTTCATATATGGTAGTTTCAGGACCTGGAAGTACATAAATATGGCTGAATGAGAGAGAATGATAGTGAGAGCAGAAGACAGTCAACAGCATAGAGATACAGTGCATAGGACCTCATAAGCCAAAATAAAATCCAGTTTTACTCCAAATGAACAGTCAATGGGAGATTTTGAGCTGACTTTAATTTCAGCAGGATAACCTTGATCCTGGATTAAAAATAAACCACGAAGGAGCAAGAGCAAAACCAAGGAGACTGGCAATATAAGACCCAGTGCTACAGTTTGAATATGGTTTATCGCTCTGAAACTCATGTTGGAATTTAATCCCCACTGTGAAATATTATGAGGGTAGAAACTTAAATACTAAAGTATTTAAAGTGGGGGCTTTGAGCCCCCATGATTGAATGCAGGTAGCTTTATAAGAAGAGAAAAAAGAAAGCTAAGGATACACACATTCACTCTCTGCCTCTCACCAGGTGATACACTGTACCACCTCAGGACTCTGACAATAAGAGGATCATCATTAGATGCAGCTCCTCAAGCTTAGACCTTCAGAACCACAAGTCAAAATAAATCTCCTTTCTTTATAATTTTCCCAGTCTGTGGTACTGCATTATAAACAACAGAAAACAGACTAAGACAGCTTCAATTCAGGGGGAAGGGGATGGTGGCCTAAACCAGGGTAGGGTCAATGGAGGTGAAAAGATGTTGTCAGATCTAGATATATTTAGAAGAGCTGATAGAATTACCTAATGGATCTACTGTAGGATATCAGAGAGAGGAACCAAGGAAGCCTCAGAGATTTAGGGGAGAAGATGACTGAAGGCTTACAATGGTAATGAAAAAATAGAGGTATCATTAATTTAGTAAGGGAAGACTACAGAAAGACAATGGGAGAAGATCAGATCTCAGTTCTGAACAAACTAAAGGTTCATATTAAACATCAAGTGATTACATGAATCTGAAATGTAGGGGAAAATTCAAAACTGAATAAACACAGTGAGGAGCATCAGCCCCCATATGGTATTTAAATTTTCAAGACAATGAGATTACTTGGAGAGGATACAAAGTCAAAAGAGAGCAGTAGTCCAAGAACTCTGGAGAAACAGGTAGGAAAACATGAAAAAATAGCTAGAGAAGTAGCAGAAACCTTACTTTAAAAACAAGCAAGTAATATCTCTAAATGGCTTAGTGATTGCTCAGTTTTTTGTATTTCCAAAATATCTCATTAATTATGTGAAAGAATGGGGCTGGGGTTGTGGCTCAGTGGCAGAGCACTTGCCTAGCATGTGTGAGGCACTGGGTTCGATCCTCAGCACCACATGTAAATAAATAAATAAATAATAAAGGTACATCAATGACTAAAAAATATTTAAAAATTAAGTGAAAGAATTGACAAACTCTAAATTCATATCAATTTCCAAATTACCAATAGGAAACATCAAGGTAGTGTTAAAAAATGTGAAGGAGATGGACATAAACAGATCAAATTAGAATAATTCAAGAAGTAAACTAGTTCAAATTATGAAGTAATGGACATGGTGGTGCTGACATAAAGACAATGTTCTGCTCCATGGTACCATGGCACAGGTCCCTATAGCTTAAGGATAGTAGTGGCATCCTTCTATTGCTAATTTCAAGATAGACAGATTCTAAAGAATCTGGGATCATACCTGTACATATTTTGTACATTTTCCATTGGAATTGCAACCCTTTCCATTTTCAGAATCTGTTGAACAAGTTCAGACAAATGGTAGCTTTTGAAATGAATCAATTCCTTTGCTGAAATTTCCACATCACAGATCATTCAGCCACAGGTAGCATTTCTTTCAGCAAATCCACTCCGGCCCTACAAAGATGAGGACAAAAAGCAAGTCCCATGATTATTCCATGCTATCCTACTTTGAGGTTGACCTCAAAATTTACAAAAATAAAATTCTCATTCTTCCATTTATCAATGAAAATTTTTGAACATTTATCATGTATCTGATTGACACTATTCTAAGGATATGGCAGTGAACAAAGTAAAAAAAAAAAAAAAACTAAGAATCCTGACTTTATTTTTATTGTATATATTAAATGAATAACATAAATAAGAAAGTATATAGTTTTAGGAGTTAATAAGTTTCTGGCAAAGGGGAAAAGTAGAGTTGGGTAGGAGGGATAAGGAATTTGGGGGGACTATACCTACAGGTATAGACTGGTTGGGGTATACCTCACTGAGAAGATTCCATATTCAGAAAAGTCTGAAGGGAGTATGAAGGGAAAAAGGGGTGAGATAAGCAAATGTTTACAATAAGTAATAATAACCTCTTCACCTTAAAGATATGAACAGAAAAAGAAGAGTAAGAGTCCCAACTCTGATAGCAGAGAGCAGCAGCAGAATCCTCAAGAGATCATTATAAAAGGGACAGATTCCTAAGTTCTCTGATGAGATAGCATGCTGATTTTATTTGTAAGCTTTAGGTAAAATAAGACTTCAATCTCTGAACAGTATCAGGGTTAGGAAGAAGGTGCTTCATACAAAGACGACCAAAACCTCTCCACATGTGAAGCAAGCAAGCAGAATAAAAAGTACATAGGCTTTAAAAGAGTCAGACTGATCTGGGTTCAAATCTCAGTTCTTCCCCTACTAGACCTGTGTGAATGTCTACAAAATGAAATTGAAGTTGCTATGAGAGGCTAACTACATAAGAAAGCACATAGCTCACTGCTTTCTTATATTTCACATTAGCTCCCTTCCATTCATTCTTCCAATCTTCCTGAATGATAATACTCAATGAATTCTGAACCCTGCAACCCTACCCTAAGGCTTATCACTTTAGGAATGCTGAAGTAAAAGTAATATGTATGTGCTGTCTTTCTTTACTATTTCTAGATTCCAATCATTGATTTAAAAAATGACCAGTGGCTTTTTCAAGTAAAATGCTGGATTCCAAGGAAAAGACATTTGGTATCAAAGTTAAAATGTACTGAAGTTCCTATAAGACAATCAATTCCTATTCAAAAAAGTATAGTACTTTCTTGGTAAGTACCCAATAAAAAAATGGCAAATAAAAGAAATAAGATTTTCAAAACTACCATTACCCCAAGCTTCGGCATGGTGGATCGCTTCAGACGACCTATCTTGGACCAGTGAGGAACTTTGCACACATTAATTCGCTGCAATAGCACTTCCAGTTCAAACCCATAAATATTATGACCCTAGGCAGAAAAAGGAGGCAGCCAATAACATTATAACAAATGCAAATTAGATGATTTACCTTCAAACACACAGAATTTCTTTGCCCTTTCTTTTTCTGGTCTCTAATTGAAGACATCACATCGTGAGCTTACCTCCGATTGGGGGTCCTTTCTTCTTCAGGAATTTATTCATCAGCAGCATTCATTAGCCTTGACATTAACAAGGCTGCTAAGCAGATTGCTTGAATTAAACTTTATTTCATACTAATTGATGCAAGGTTCATATGATCTCTTTTAATTTGCAGTGCATGCCTCACAATCTCAAAAGCAAATGTAAATTTTAACATCCCATACTTTTACATGATCACTAAAAGCTGTATTCAAACAATTCAATTTTGCTTCCTTAAAAACAGAAAACCTGCTTGTGTTGTAGGAGTTTGCAAAAAACTTCTTAGAAAATTCAGGAACTGCATTTGGCTTCTTTAAAACCTGAGTTCAACCCCTACTGATTTAGAAACTTAATAAATATGCAACAAAATAAATATATAATACCAATGAATAGTTCAAGTAAAAAACTTAAAAAGAAGTAAACAAAATTGTATAGAATAGAAAATAACTCAAAATGCAACTAGATTTTTTCATTTCTATAATTCCCAATTTCTGTCACGTGAATAACATTACTCACTTAATTAAAAATTAGACGAGGTTCAAAATAATTGTTATCAATAAATAGATTTACTTGATACTAATTTTAATTAAAAACATATACTACCACTTGGAGTATACAAAATCATTGAGACAGAAGGCAGAATGATGGTTGCCAGGGGCTAGGGGAACGAGGAGGTAATTAGTACCATTTCAGTTTCAGAAGATGAAGAATTACAGAGATGGATGGTGTTAATGGCTGCACATTATGTATGTAGCTAATATCCCTGAATTGTACACTTAAAAGCAGTCAAAATGGTTAATTTTATGTTATGTGTACTTTACCACCACATAAAAACAATATACCCCATTATATATTTATGGCAGTTTTGTCTATTAAATTAAAGTCCCAAAGGATTATAAGAATGTATCATTTTCAAATTATCATGCCTGGGATCAGGGACCCAAACTCATGTCAGGACTCTATCTTACATTCGAATTTCTCACTCAGACTTGGCTCTAACATCCTAAGTCAGGCCAGGTATCATAGTGCTCCAAGACATCACTCTGGGGACCAAATTACTGTTAGTCGAGACTAGGTGAGGGCCCAGTGCTAAGCCAGAGCATCAAAGGACTATGGACAGATTTTTTCACACTTTAAATATGGGTCCTGAAATAACAAAGGGATGTGGGTGCAGAGACATTTTTAACAATCCGCAGGCTTTCAGGACAGTAGCTATGCCACTACAAGATAAGATATCTGAGAATAAAAATGAACCTGAAGGATATGGCAAACATTTTTGCAAGGCTTCAATATAACCAGATTACTTTATGACTTTTGGCAGTAAATAGATGGATCTAGAGACTATCATACTAAGTTAAATAAGCCAATCCCAAAAAAAAACATGTTGAATGTTCTTTCTGATATGTGGATACTAACACACAACAAGGGGAGGAAAGAATAGAAATTAAGTGTATTAGACAAAGGGGATGAAGGGAAGGGAGAAGACTGGGAATAGATCGTAGAACAAATAGGACATAACTTTCTTATGTTCATATATGAATACATCACCAGTGAAACTCCACATCACGTACAACCACAAGAATGGGATCCCAATTAGACTAAGTTATACTACATGTACGTATAATATGTCAAAATACACTCTACTGCCAGATGCAGTGGCATATGCCTGTAATCCCAGAAGCTCAAAAGGCTGAGGCAGGAGGATTGTGAGTTCAAAGCCAGCCTCAACAACTTTGTGAGGCCCTAAGCAACTTAGCAAGACCCTATCTTAAAAAACAAACAAACAAAAATACCCTACTCATGTATATCTAAAAAGAACACATTTTTAAAAGATCTTTTAAAAAGAAGCTGTAATATAAGAACAGTTTTTTATTAATTTTTCTAACACTAAAAAATATATATATATAGGGGCGGGGGTGTGGCTCATTGGTAGAGCACTTGCCTGGCATGTGTGAGGCACTGGGTTTGATCCTCAGCACCACATATAAATAAACAAAATAAAGGTATTGTGTCCATCTACCACTAATATATATTATAACCATATTACTAATATCATATTTAAAATATAGGTGTTTATTATACTTTCTGTCAAAAAATAAAACAATAGAGTTTGACTGATCAATTGACCCAGAAAAAAAGACAAAAGGAAAAATTCCTATCAAGAAGCATATAAAGGAAGGCCAAAAAACACACAAAAGTAAATATCTTGCTTTATAACTTCTACGAACTGGGGCAAAACAATGAATTATTAGCTCTCACTATCTAGTCGGAACATGGGAAGTTGTCAAGAGAAAAAAAATTGCTAGTATGAGCTCTCAAAGGTATGTCATAGAGATCCACTAGGCTCATAAAACTAAAATACTTAGTTTTCTGATTTGCACCCAATCAAGGGAATTAATTAACTCCTGTTGACACTATACATCTGGGTCACTAAGCAAAAATTTTAAAGATACTAATAGCTTATATACATTTACTAACTGATATGCTGGTCTCGTCAACTGTAAATAACTAGAGTATTTTAAACTTCAATAATAATTCAAGGGTTGCTTTAATATTAGAAAAAACAGCCTAGGGGGCTGGGGATATAGCTCAGTTGGTAAAGTGCTTGCCTTGCATGCACAAAGCCCTGGATTCAATCCCGAGCAACACACACACCACACACACACACACACACACACACACACACACACACACACACAAAGCCTATCTTATAGTAGGCTAGGGTTTTTCCCCTTTCTATTTGTAATTAGTATAGCAATTCATTTCACTCTGAAAAGATTCTTTGGAGCTCAAAAGTAAATAAACAATAAAAATAACCAATAAAGTCACACTGAAAAGAACTAAGAAATGAAGAGTTTCCCCGCAACATGATCAAAAAGCTACTTACCACAATGATATCAGGATCAATTTTGTGAACTTTTGCAAGGAAAAAACCTAGCAGTGTTCTTTCTGTTGTAGCAACCTCAACCTTCACATTCTGTTAATAAAAACATACCAGTCACAAACTCTTTAAAGTATTATACCTTGGCTTCTTGTTTAACCAGGATTAAGATTTCTTAGGGTTAAAAGAAACTCCCCATTTCAAAACTAAATGCAGAAATGAAATTTTAGATTCTAGGTTTTGCAATAATAATTGCACAAAGTCTCTGAGGAGCTCATTCTAGTAATATGCATGAGAATAAAGCAAAATTTTAAGTGCTAAGCAACAGCAAGAGCAGAAATGTCCTTCCATAAAGACATGTTTGTACATTGGACACATTTGAAAGCATATAAATCAGAGTACCTTTCAAAAGCATTACTTAATTTCCTATATAATCCCTGGTAGACTTCACTGTTGATGTATTTATCAGGAAAAGAAATTCCAAGGGTTGTATAAACTATTCTCAAATAATGGTATAAGAACAGATAAATAAGAAACTAGACTAAAAACAAATATAAAAATTGTGAGTATTTTAAATATAAATAAAATCTATCTTTACACAAAAGCCTTCCACTTGGATTGCTGAATATAAATCAAGTATTCAATCTGCTCTTATTAAAAATCTCTTAAAATAGAAATTGAAAACTATATGTATTCCACAACTACGTCACAAAAATGTCAGTTTGACTCTACAAGAATTCCTAGGTCACTGTACTTGGATAGGTAATTCAGGACATGTCACAAATGATAGCCTAACCTAAAAGTACCCTCAAACTGTTGGACTTCTCAAGTCAATTTAAAATAATATACATGAAACCTGACAAGGTTGCAGCATTTGATTTTGTCACGTGAAGACATTAACAAGTGAACTTTTAATCAAACATTATTACCCTATGTGTATACATGATTACACAACTAGTGTGATTCTACATCATGTACAACCAGAAGAATGAGAAGTTATACTCCATTTATGTATGATGTGTCAAAATGCATTCTGTCAGGCTGAGGTTGTGGCTCAGTGGCAGAACACTTGCCTAGCATGTATGAGGCACTGGGTTTGATTCTCAGCACCACGTATCAATAAATAAAGGTCCATTGACAACTAAAAAAAATTCTTTAAAAAAACACATTCTGTCATGTATAACTAATTAGAACAAATTTTAAAAAAGGAGATGAAAGAAAAAAAATAAAAAATGTACACTCCAAAAAAATTATTTATATTGAATACATTTAGCTTTGTGAAAAGCTCACTACATTTTATTATTCCCCTGCCATTTTATTAAGGGCCCAGAAAAAAATTCATGGAGCATACTATCCTCCTATTTTCTTTCCAAACAAATAAATACTTCATATTTAAAAGGAATAATTAGCTATTTACCTTTTCCTTAATGACTTTAAGGAAAGCACATGGAAAAATACAGTCCTTCGGTTTAGACACAACTATAAGAAGGGGGAAAAAATTCCAAAACCCATTTTATTTTAATTTCAGGTAGACATCAATGCATGTTTCCAAATAGAAATTTGGAAATTAGATATAAATATTCCCCCATCCCTAAATGTTAAAAGGTTCAAGTATTTTCATTGATCATGTTGGGATTCAAATGAATCACCAAGCACAGAACTCTATCCCTACAATTGTTAAAACTTTGATCAAATTTTGCTATCCATCAAAGTCAAAATGAATGATTATAACATTCTCTCCCAGAGGAAATCCCACCACCACCAAAGCCTTAACCAGTTTACAATGAAGTAACTCAGTTCAAACTTCTCAAACTTGGAAAAGAGTTTCTCCTCTACAACATAAAAATAGCTGTTCTCACAGTAACATAGAGAGGAGGTGAACAAAGGCTTGTTGAAATGAGCTAATGACTAGTTTCATCCACATTTTCACCAAGCTATTACCAGGGTTTTCTTCTATGTATTCCCCCTACTTAAGTAATAAACTTCACAGTAATCATAAATTTTGTTTTATGTTTAGCAAAACTAATGTGTTGCTAAAACAAAATAAATTTGCTAAAACAAAATTTATTTAACTGGCTTTCAACATGGACTATATGAGTATCCTCCTTGGAGACTGACTCATTAAACACACAGAATTCTGTGGATGTTTCACACATTGAATTGTAGTACAACTCAATTTCAATTTGATATTACTATAACCTCTCCCGAATAGGCGAACATTAATTTATTCCTTGGCACCTGCCTCATTGCACAGAAAACTCTGGACAATAAAACTTAGTTTCCATAGCTAAAAACAACCTTAACAGTATGCACTATTTATTCTTGAAAATAATTTTTGAAAGTCTAAGAAAAAAATCAAGTCTTTAACAAAGTATCTTTAAAAAATACATACCACAGAAGTGTGACTGAAAGGGAGGTTGTGGGGGTGCTTTATCTAATGCAAAATTGTGATGAACCAAAGCTGCTATAGCAATAACCTGCAAAGAAAGGAAGGAGGAAATCACTTATCAGACACCTAATATATATTCTGCATTCTTACTGATATGTAAAACTACAGGTACAACCCTACCCCACTTATCATCTCCCTGCAATTTACATTAGTTGAAGAAACTGAGTTGTTTATCCTATAGAATGCTCCGTAGTATGGATTCTGTTGCTTATATCCTAATAGGGTCACTTTCATTTAACACATTCTGTTTCTGTACTGCCTATAAATTCACAGTTAGATCAAATGACTTTATCAAAACCAGGTTCAACTATTTGGCAAAAATACTTTAGAGGTGCTACTGATTACTTCTATCAGAAAGCACAGACACATAATGTCTGTTTTTCTATATTTCAGTGAAATTAGCAGCCACTGTCAATTATTGCCTAGAGCCATTATTTCACTGGAGATTAGAAAGTGGCATTATTCCATTTTTCCTTCATTATTTATTAGCTGAAAACCTTCTAAGAACAGAAACTTCACTTCATCAATTATTTGGTTGCCTGAGGTACAGTATGTTTTCCAGAAAAGTCAGGATAATGCTTGATTTGATTCCCTCATTTATCAGTTTTAAGAATGAGTTAGTTCCCGAGTATCCTTCATAAATGAGCAATGTGGCAGTGGTATTGTTGTTAGTATCATCATGAACTGAGTGTTTCCATCTATTGCAATTATTCTTATCGTGCTCACATTGTCCCACCTTTGGTCAGTAGGATACTCTGCAAGTTGTTCCCTAGGTCCTTCTGACATATCTTCAGTAGATTTTAATATCATCCTTACTTTCTGATATAACACGATGTTCAAGATTTATCTTAAACATTCCCTGCCTTCATTAAGCCATTTCTCCACAGAGCCCTATTTACTTTATTAGGAAACAGTCTGTGAAAACCTAACTCTGGGCACAAGAGAACGGACACTTCTTTTTTAATTTTAACTAAGGACTTATTGAACCTTTCCCAAACACTTAACTATTAACTCCAATCATCTACAGAAATGATTATTTAAAGATCAGGGCTTGGGTTGTAGCTCAGTGGTAGAGCATGCACTCAGCATGCACAAGCGCTTGCATTCATTCAGTCTCCAGCACTACCAAAAATAAAGATGAAATCACATACTAAAAGAATGCAAATATTGTCCAAAATCCTCTTTTAAAAATACCCCCATTTATGTCAAAATGAAGCAAACATAAAGAAACTCCCATTGATCAGAGTAAGAAAACCATAAGGATCAAATGTAACAAGCTGACCACACTGGTGCTCGCCTATGGTTCCAGCTACTTGAGAGACTGAGGCAGGGGGCTCACTTGAGCCCAGAAGTTCAAGGCCAGCCTGGGCAACATAGTGAGACCCCATTTCAAAATAATAATGTCAAAAATAAAATAATAATGAATTCAACAGATAGGGAATACACATACGTGTGTGTGTGTGTGTGTGTGTGTGTGTGTGTGTGTAAAAACCACCATTTTAAAACTCTTAATGAAATAACTAATTGAGGTAAAATGACTAATTCATGGAGGCATTAGAACAGTAGTTCTCAACTGGGGATAACTGTACCCTCACATTTTCCTCTAAGGAATATTTGGCAATTGCTGGAGGCATTTTTAGACTGTTACACCTAGCAGGGAGAGGGGGTACACACATCTAGCAGGTAGAGGCCACGGACACTGCTCAACATCTCACAACGCAATAGACCACAACAGCACTCCACAACAGCCCAAAACACATGTAGTGGCAAGGTTAGATGAAAAGCTGATGGAGAAATATACAGTGGTTATCACCATTTGAGCCCACTGACCAATATTAGCTTCAATAATAGCAGCTTAACCTGACATTATGTGTCTTCCAATATGAAGTACACTCTACTACCTATAAAGTATTTTGGCTAAGAAAGTTGAACTTGAATCTAATTCATCCTTTAGAGATAACTTATAGCATATGGATGTATGAAGGATGGAGGAAGAGTAGGCACTCTGTTTCTATAAAGGACCAAAAAATAAGTATTTTAGTCTTTGCAGGCCTCATGGTCTCTGTCATGACTAACTGACTCTGCTGTTGTAGAGCAAAAACAGTTGAAGATATGCTGTGTTTCAAGGAAACTTTATTTACAAAAACAGGTAGTGGGATGAATTTGGCTCACAGACCACTGTTTGCCAACCACTGGTAGAGAGGAAGAAGTCCAATGATACCACAACAGAGCAAACAAATACAGACAGAAAATGGGACATTATATGAGACAACTATCAGTGATTCTTGTAATCATTCAATGTCATTGAAAAGAAAGTGGGGGGAATGGGTGGGAGTTATACCATTTAAAAAGAGATGAAAGTGGCACAAAAATTAAACACCATCTGTGAATCTTGTGTAAATCCTGATTCAAACCATCTGTTAAAAGACATTGTGAGAAACAAAGTCATTTAAGTATGTGCTGGGGATTTCAGACTAAATCAAGGAATCACTGTTACTGTTATTGGGCTTGCTAATGATGGTATATAAGAAAATGTGCATATTTTAAGAGATGTATACAAAGGCACACAGGGTTAAAATGACATGCTGTTTGAAACTGACTTTAAAATACTTCAAGAGAAAAAAAAGAAGGGAGAAAAACAGGTGTCACAAAATTTGCTAACTGCTGAATATGTGATTGATATAGAGAGTTCATTGTATTATTCTCTGTGTACATTAAAAAAATATTTTCAGCAATTTAACTCCTTGAAAAAATCCACAACACCAGACAAAGAAACAAATTCAATTCCTTCTCCAAAATGAAGTTTTGTACTAAATTAGTATGCTTTCCCCTCCAAGAACAACTTTGTTGCAGTAAAGCTATACAAGTTCAGGCCAAGTATTACACCTAAGGAACAAATACAAAATATGTCCTTTTTTTTTACCTCATGTTGATGGTTCTTTGCATTCTGCAATGTTTTCATGCTGAAAGACATCACCACAAGTGGAAGAGGACCAATATCCTTAATTACATTCACCAGGTCAGGTTTCAAAGCCATGGCCTCAAATTTACACCAACTGATTGGCTGGTTCAAGAGCTCTGAAAAAAATAGAAATAACACATCAATCGCTTTTGTTAACTTAAAAAGAAAAAGTACCATAATTATGACAACTGTGATTAACTGAGATATTCTTCAGTCCTATCTTCTATTAAAAATGACATAATATCTAACTAAAAATAAGCCACATTACTGGATGTGTGTGTACCTATGTTCATTTTCTTGAGAAAAAAAAGTCCAAACAGTGGCTGAGGCTATGGCTCAGTGGCAGAGCACTTGCCTAGCATGTGTGAGGCACAGCATTTGATCCTTAGCACCACATACAAAAAATAAGCAAATAAAATAAAGGTATGCTGTCCATCTACAGTTACAATTTTTTTTTTTTAAATCCAAACAAAGCTTTTTGTAAAATGATCTAAAGAATCCAGAACCCAAGATAGGTTTAAAAAACCCAAAGCACTACCATGGAGGAATCATAAAACATTTTTAAGAGATTCATGAAGATAAAAGAGTATCTCAGATACAAGTGCTAGAAAATATCAAGTAACAGGCAAAACAAGTACTATCCACATTAGGATGTGATTCTTCTCCCCTCCAAAGGTCAGCAGTTTACTATGGAGAACAGCTGGGCATTATCTGCCAGGTGGGAAGTACATGTAAACAACAGCATAATGGGACGCACCCTGAACGGCTGCCTGTGCTAAGGCCTCCTTCTAAACTAAACTGCCAGGCATTACAGAGATAAAGTGATTCCAAATATACCTACAATCATCCAAGGAAAATCTTGATGAAAAAACACAAAAGGAAATAAACACACTAAAATATATAAACCAATTCCTTAACTTCCCTTTAGGGGAAAAAAAGCACATTTATCAGCAACCTACTTAGCATTATGACTAAATTTTTCCTTACGTGGATTTTTTACTTCAAGCCAACAAGGTACTTTGATCTTTCTGTTCATCAAGAACAGTTCCAAGCTGGATGTGTTGGTTCCAAATACATGAGAAAATGTTTCTCCTTTTAAATACTGAGGAAGCTTCTGCCTAAAAGGAAAAAAATCTTTTTTGTTTAAAACTATTACTTCACATTTTCCAATTCTATATTTGAAATAAACAAAAGCCTCTCTATGAAGCAGCAGAAGAAACCCCTTTGATACATGTGAAATGTAATTTGCTACAAATGAAATCCAAAACAATTCACAGTAGGAAACAAAAACAATTCACAATGACAAAATAATGCATCTTCATGACACCCATTAGAAGAAAATAGGCCAAGAAGCTCCCCCAAGAGAGAATTTGTGTCCAAAGCTGTACATGCCTCACTGATAAAGAATAGCCAAGTAAGTACCACTCCATTAGAAGAATGAAAGCAACAGAGTGGGACTTGAAAAATTGAAATTGAAAAAGCTTCCATGGTACTTTTCATCACCACTGCCAAAAACATTTTTTAAAAGTTTCCCTTTTCCAACATTGTGGGATCAAAACACTAGAACAAAGGTAAAAAGAGATTAAGGTCTAGTTAATTAACACCCTACAGCAACGACCTTGCCTGTCACAGGAGCAAGAGCAAGAGCAGCACTATAATGATGCTACTGACACTCCTCTCTCACCTTTCCACTGCTTACAAGAGACACTTAACAGACTAATGATGTCCAACTCCATCATGTGGCATTCATTCCACTTGACAAACAATTGTGCTGTTTCAAGTTATTTGTTTAAAGATGCATACTTGAAAGCAGAGAAAGACAGTATAACCTGTAGACTATGTACTTAAAATTAATTTTATCCATTTCAGTTATTCATTACTATATGTCCACCTCAATGAACTGTGGGCTTGAGGAGTTCTGTCAGTACTACTAATTGAAAGCTAGTTGAAAGTTCAAAAGTAGAAATAAATGCCATTCACCAAAACCAGGTAATTTTCTTTGTTTAACTTACCAAGTATCTAACTTCCAAGTACTGAGATTTTTCGGGAACATCAGGTATCTCAAAAGCATAATTCTTTTCCACTGTCTGGATAAGTAGATGTTTTAAAAAAATCATTAAGACAAAAAAGTTTTCAAAACTCAAATTATCCAGCATTACATAAATAATACATTTTCCTATATTAAATCATCAGGAATCTAGCATCCTTGTGGGACACAAGAGTAATTAAAGCCAAAAAGGTATCCTTTCACCTTTCAACTAGGACTAAGACTCATAGTGACAATGTTAAAAAGACTTCTCTTAGACACTACAGAAATCAAAATATTTGCATTCAAATAGGAGCAATAAGAGATTTATTTTTACAATGTTAATGCATTAAATCATTTGTCAAGAGACAGGTTGTGGCACATGCCTATAATCCCAGCTACTCTCAGAAATCTGGGTAGGAGAATCGTGAGTTTAAGTCCAGAGCTATACATGCCTCACTGATAAAACATAGCAAAATATTGTCTCAAAAAATAAAAATTATTTGTTACTAATTGACATTAAGCAACTCCATCTTGCTAGAATAATCAACATTATAATTATAGTTCATATGTAGTAAGCATTGGCTATGTGTCAAGTACTATTCTAATCATTCAATATGAATCAAGAGATTTAACCCTTTTGACAATGCTTGCAATAGGGCCTCATTTGTCAAATAAAGAAACAGGCACAGGGAAGTCACTTGGCACTTGTTCACAATCAGATACTAGTAAGCAGCAGGGCTAAGACTTAAATCACAAGCAACCTGACTCTAACATTCATATGCTTCACCATTACAACACATTGTCTCTGGAATTTTATGTTTTTAGTTTTTGTTTGCAGTGCTAGGAATCAAACCCAAGGCCTTGTGCATTATTACTTGTGGAAATTTAAAGAAGTGACTCAGCCACAATCCAAAACTTAAGTAGTTAAGACTGTTTGCTGTATCTTTTGCAACTCAATCCTCCCTTTCTTTCCATCACTACTAACTTCCCATATTTTTAGTGGGCTACAGACCCCACAATTATGGCCAAAGGCATCAATATCTCACTAAAATCAAAATATTGTTTCTTTTTTTAGGGGCATTCTCCACTGAGCTATATCCCCAGCTATTTTTATTTTTTGAGACAGGGTCTCACTAAGTTACTATGGTTGGTCTCAAACTTGTAACCCTTCTGCTTCAGCCTCCCAAGTCACTGGAATCAGAGGCATGTGCCACCAACACCAGTTTGGACAATTTGTCATACATATCACGAATATAAGACTTTCATTCTATCAGAAATAACATCATAGTCCCTGATTTTTAAAACTAAAACTTACTTAACCTTCTAATCAAAATGCATTGGCAATAACTAATTATAAAATCAAAATGTTTTCTTTGCCATTTCAGAATAAAAACATGAAATGTAAGCATTTAAAGTAATTTGCTTTGAGTTATCTATATATTCAAATTCATGACCATTATTTTACAAGCAGTTTAAAAAGAAAGCAAACTATTTTTAAAAATCTAACACAGTTTTTATATTCATGCCTATGAGATTGCCATTCTATGAATTAGAGATATGCAGAAGGCACTTTGTATGAAGTAGATATGCAATACCTATTTACAAAATCAAGACATTAACAAACAACAAATTAAGAGAGCTGGTCAAAAATTTACAACCAAATACAAACCTTGGACTTGAACTTCATAATTTTATATTTTGCTGCTATTCTTTCATCAAATTCATTGTAAACATCCTTCATTGTAACTGGAATTTCTGTTTCCTTCCCTGTATTTAGATCAATTTTCTGTTCTCCCGTGGGAAGGAGAAAAGGGAGAAAAAGTATCTGTACATAAGATCTTCTTAACCACCAGAAACCCAAGTTTAAAACAGTTTTCATCCTCCCCCATTTAAACACTTAATAGCACAGTCTCAACAATGAGTTCAAAGGCAAAACAATCCCTAAAAAATACTAAACCCAATGGCCAATTCCTCCCAAAGCACCATAAAGCAAGGCAAAGATGATCAATGCTAAGAAACAATGGGAAAATAAATATTATAAATCCTAACCAAGATGCTCCACAATTCAACAGAAATGGGGAGGGACTGATACTGGGAGGGAGCTGGAGATATTAAAAGTCCTAATAAAGAAGAAGCAAATGGAACTGATCTTGTTAAATGGCCACAGGGGAAATATTACAGCTGCCTATGCAACAAGAGCAGGAAAACTGGGCCAAATGCCATGTCATGTTTTAGAGCCTTAGAGTCCCAAGCCCAATTATTATGGAAATGAGGAGTAAGGGAAATATAACATTCTGTATTAAAACTCAGACACTTTTACTCTAACAAGTTGAAAAACTGAGTTCAACTTCATTTCTCTAATTTCCCCATCCTCTATTGGAATTGCTGACAATCAGTGGTCATGAAGCAAGGAGTAAGAAAGAATTGGGGTTGTGAAGAACTGCTGCCCTACTGAAGGACAGGGTTGACCTTGGAGTAGAGAATGGGTGCCATATATAATTACTGAAATCTCAAAGCTAATCACTAATGCTTACCATTTCACGGGGAAGGAAGTACAGCATTCGCTCAATGTTTTTCACCATGACACAACAGCTCACATGGGTCTTGGCTGATTCAATAAAAACTTTTCCAAACAGAAATACCACACCTGAAAGAATAAGGGAAAACTTAATTGAAATTGAAAAGAAAACATTTCAATTACACCAAATCATGGGAACAACGTAAATGTTTACTGAACATGTCCACACATTTATACCTTTGTGATAACATTCTGACAGCAAACATATATAAAACCAGTTCTTTGTTTTTAAAATATTTATTTTTAGTTGTAGTTGTACACAATACCTTCATTTTATTTATTTACTTTTATGTGCTGAGGATCCAACCCAGGGCTGCACACGTGTAAGGCAAGCATTCTACTGCTGAGCCACAACTCCAGCCCCAAAACCAGTTCTTAACTCAGTACTTATGCCATAGTACACTATCACAGTGGTACAACCCCTGGGAGAAAGGGGATAGAATAATTCTCTAATTTAGTATAAACAGTTTCCCTATAACCAGTATTATCCAGATTAAGAAAAACA
Source organism: Urocitellus parryii (assembly GCF_045843805.1). Taxonomy (NCBI): domain Eukaryota; kingdom Metazoa; phylum Chordata; class Mammalia; order Rodentia; family Sciuridae; genus Urocitellus; species Urocitellus parryii. The sequence continues at coordinate 2,893,986 of NW_027554094.1, read as the reverse complement.
AAACAACTATTGTCCAACAAGTCTGCTATTACAACCTCTCATGAAAACATGCAAATATGAGAATATCATTCTAAATTTATTTTTTATTTACACTTACTGATAAAAAACAATCTTCATGTATTGGGATACATACATCAGTATTTTTCTGTATGTAAAGTTGTATTTGGGAAAAACAATTCATCTTGTATCTTATGGTTTGGAAGTGAGGTACCCCTCAAAAGCTCCTGTTGATGCCAAAATATTCAGGAGTAAAATGATTTGATTATAAGAGCTGTAACCTTAACCTAACAGTCCATTCTAGCTTGAATGGACTAACTAAATGGTAACTATAGGGAGGTGTAGCATGGTTGGAGGAATTGGGTCACTAGGAGCATGCCTTTGAGGTTTGTATTTTGTCCCTTGCACCTCAACTCCTCTCTCTGCTTCCTGCCCACCATATGCTAAGCAGCTTTCCTCACTGTACCCTTCTGCCATGTTCTGCCACACCTTGGGCCCAGAGCAGTAGTCAGACAGTCGTTCATGGACTGAACCTCTGAAACCATAAGCCCCAAATGAACTTTTCCTCCTCTAAGTTGTTCTTGTCAGGTATTTGATCATAGTGATAAAAAGCTGCCTAACACATCTCTTATTCTATATAAACATATATATCTCATAACAGGGTTCTATTATAATCTATTTCACCCTTTCTATATCACAAGTTACTTAACATATCTAGCTAGGTAGTATTTATACTGTTCCTTTCTCTTCTGCTTCTATTTAACAAATGGTTTACTAATAAAATCAGTAGATATCCTTCTTTTGTGACCCTCAGAAATATACACAACAAAGTAAAAACATGCCTTTCTAAACATCAAGTTATTGTTCTCCCGTCTCTTCAACAGAAAACTAGCCATTAAGAAAGGACTGCTGGGCTGGAGTTGTGGCTCAGCAGTAGAGCACTTGCCTAGCACGTTCAAAGCCCTGGATTCAATCCTCAGCATCACATAAAAATTAATAAAATAAAGGTATTCTGTCCAATTACAACTAAAAAATATTTTTAAAAACAAAGAAAGAAAGGACTCCTAAGATCTGATAGTCAACCCAAGAGATGGTCACTGTAAAAAAATTCCCAGGCTCCATGAACTAGACAGCAGTAATCAACATAGCCACTTATCTGAGACACTAAGAAAATTGTGGTACATCACAAAGCCAATTACCCCAGTTTCACAAGACAGCTCATCATCAGTATTTCCTTTTGTCACTTATTCTAGTAGAAATAAGACTATCTAAGGATTTTCATTTCTGCAGATGATTAAAATTCTTACAAGAGTTGTGTGATTTTCAGCTGGGGTGAGGGAAGTGGGGAAGATAAGGGAGAGGAAAGGGCGGACCGTGGGACGATTTAAAGGAAAAAATCACAGTAGCACAGAAATTTAGAAGTCATCCTCACGACAGTTAAAGATGGGAAAACAAAATTCCATGCAAAGAAAAATAAAGACTCTAATATTGGATTCAAAGATTCAAATAGCTCATTTTACAGTCAAACTAATATCACACTTCATGCAACACATTTGACACTGTTTATGCCTCGTTTGCCACAAAAAGATCATGGTAAACAAAGATTACATTCCCCCCAAAGTTACTAGCTGAAACCAGGTGCAGTCAGGATTATTCAACCTTGAAAAAGTCATAATGAAGACAGGATATCTTCCCATATGCAAAGAGTAAGATTCTTTTCATAATTATGGTGCATTCAGCAACAACTGACTGACTTAGAATCTGTAAGAAAGTGAGAAACAATAACAGGGTCTTTGGGAGTACTTCATTTTTATTAGCATCATTGATTTCACAAAGCTCAGTGATCATTACCTACTATCACGATGAAACTGTTCAACCCTCTGAAATTAAAGGACTTTTAAAAAAAGCTATTTTATTTAACCCATTGGCATCAAAAACATAGAAAGATGTGCCACCTCAGAGAACACAACTTGCAAAGTACCACAGAATGGCAAAGTGGACTGACAATGAGAAGGCCCGACTTCTGCCACTGAAGAGTCAACTACTTTTTTTCCCCAGAGCTTGTTTCCTACTAAGTGAATAACTAGACTAGATAATCTCTGAAGCTTTTTTCAGCACTTGTATGACAAAAAAAAATATTAACTGAGCTGGCCATCATGACATGTGCCTGTAGCCCCAGCTACTCAGGCAGCTGAGACAGGAAAACTGCTTGAGTCCAGCTGGAGCATCACTTGAGCCCGTAAGTCTGAGTCCAACAGGGGCAACATAGTGAGATTCCCCCATCAAAGAAAGATAATTGTGAAATGTTTCCCTGGGCCAGAGGTACAACTCAGTGGTAGAGTACATACCCTGGTTCAATTCTTAGCACCACCAAAAAATTTTTCCCCACTATTGATTTTAAAAGCCTATCCATGGCCGGGCGTGGTGGTGCATGCCTATAATCCCAGAGGTTTGGGAGGCTAAGGCAAGAGGATCACGAGTTCAAAGCCAGCCTCAGCAAAAAAGCAGGGTGCAAGAAACTCAGTGAGACCCTGCCTATAATAAAATATCAAACAGGGGTGGGGATATGGCTCAGTGGTCAAGTGCCCCCCAGTTCAATCTCCAGTACAAAAAAAAAACCTATCTATGACACTGGCCTGATATCAGAAATTAATTACTTTGAAAATTTACTTGTGCCTCCATGTTTCAATCTTAGCCTCCAATATCCCTTACTACAAACCATCACTAATTAAGAAAAATGTCTGTGATGATATATATTTGTTTGGTAACTGACCCATCCAATATAGTAGCTACTTTTCACATGTGGCCATTAAGCACTTAAAAGGTGGCTACTGGTTGAGAAACTGAATTTTAAATTTTATTTCCTTTTAAACAGTATAAATTAAAAGAACTACAAATGGCCATTATATTGGACATTATGGTACCTTAGTAGATCCCTGCCTTGTGAAACAATGGTATTTACTAATAAGAGTATAAACCAAAAAAACAAACGATAAAAATAACAAACTCTCTTTCACAAAGAGTTTAGTTGTGGATGGACACAATATCTTATTTTTATGTGGTGCTGAGGATCAAACTCCGTGCACCATACATAATAGGCCAACACTTTTCCACTGAGCTAAAACCCCAACCCAGAACTGTTGTTTAAGGTTCTGATCCTTGGCAACCAATGCTGGCAATGATGCTTTATAGGCACTTACTTGGGAGGGGGTCACCATCCACTTTTGTTTTACTCATTCTTATTTCACACTGCTACAAGAATTTAGGAAGAAAACTAAATAATGGCAGCAAATTCAACTCTGGTGCTCTGTAACTCTCCATGTGCATCCACCAGACTGTCAATCACTGTGTAGTTTATTTCAGAGACCATTTACTGAATGCCTACTATGGACCTGGCATTATACTGAATACTGGAAATGAAAGATTTCTAGCAGCTTAAAGGCTTTGAGATAGAGAAAAAAACCTGATTCAGATCATTTCAAAATCAGATGACAAAACTACAATGAGAAAGGGTATGATGGGGTCATAGGACTCTAAGGTCCATCTAGAGGTTTAGGAAAACTTTCAGGAAATGACAACTGAGCTGAATCTTGAAGAATGTGTCAGATAAGGGCATCCCAGTCAGACAAATACTATGAGTAAAGGGACACGCAGCAGCAATTTCTAGGGCAAAAATTCATAGACAGCAGGCATCAGAAACCTTGCTAAGGAGCTTGGACTCTGTGTTATAAGCAATAGCTACTGAGGATTTTTTTTTAAATGAGGAAATGATATAGTCAATGTTACTCTTCTGATCAATCACTCTGGCAGTAATGTGGAAGACAACAGTTTAGAGATCAATTAGGAGGCTGGTACAATGAATTCGGTAGGCAAGAAGGGTTCAGGGCACCAGTTATGAGGAGATAGATTATCTACTTTAGAAGAAGTAAACTAAAAAGTGAGGAAAAGGAGGGAATCAAGGATGGCTTCCAGGTTTCTGGTTTTGATGGAACCATTAACCAATGGGTTAATAATTAATCAAATCTATAAGGTCCCTTTTACCATGCAAGGAAACATCACAAGCTCCAAATGTTAGTACATAGACATCTTTAGGGAGAGGGGTCATTATGCTACCTATTACACCTCTCAGTTCCATGAAGTTGAGAAGTTCTCTCAGAGGTCTTAGAAAACAGGAAGAAGGTTAAAAAAAAAACAGGACTTAAAAAAAATCCCAGAATTAACAGGCAGCTACTCAAATTCAGAGATGAGAAACAAATGAGATATGTCAAAATTATTTTGCCTCCTATCTTTTAGGCAAAGGGTAAAGATTAAAAACAGAGAATCTCCACTATTTCTGTTTAATGAAAAAACATTCATTTGGAGGTGATTTTTAAATTTTAAAAAAAGTTATCCTGAAGAACTGAAATAATACATATTCAATTTGGTTAAAGAGAAACAGGCCCAGAAGCACCACCAGAAACATATTTGTTCAATTTGAGGAGGGTCTTTTCTAACAGTTACTGTTGTTAAAAATGGAATGACCCTCCTCTGTCATCTTAAGGGCATTCTTGGCTCTTGTAAGATGATTTTTTTTTCCTCTACAAAGAGGGAGTTAGTAAGGCCCCCCTCATCAGAAGGTCAGGCCTATGAATTCTAAAAGAGAATAAACTTTTTGTTTCATTTGTTGTGTGGCCCTCTTCTTCAATTTATCCCTAGCATTTTGTGAATCAAGAATTCACAATACTAGTTCATTAGGATGACCTGGGAATCAGTCTTGATTTCTTCTTTCCATCAATGCTCAGATTCAATCCATCAACAAGTTTGTATCAAAATACTTGTTAAATGCCTTCATTTCTCTCCTTCCCAGCCTCCAGGGTCCAAGTAACTAGTACCTCTGCCCTGGAATGACTGATCTCCAGGGCTTCTATAATTTCCTACCACCCCACTCTAGCTCACCCTTCTACAGCTATATATACAAGCATGCACACACAGAATAACATGTCTGTTATTCTCTTCACAGACAAGAGAATTCCTGTTTAAAGGCAAAGTCAATTATGGGACCATCCATCATTATATGCCCTTTTACCTTTATCTCCAACTTCTCTGCATACCAATCTTATCACTTGATAACTATGCTACTATCACACAGGCCACCTTCTTCGTGTCAGTCCTTCCCACTTACTGGATTCTTAAGCTGAAATGTCCTTTCCTCGACTCTGTATGTGCCTCACATCTTAGCCCAGGGATCATCTCTTAAGACAGGCCTTCACTGAGCATCCTACAACTAACTCCCTTTTACATCAGTTTCTTTTATTTATAGCCAATTTCTCCCCACCCACTCCCACCCCATTAAAATATAAGCAACATTATAGCATAGGGAATTTGTGCAGTTTGTTCACCCCCTCTCAGTGCCTTAAACATAACATGTGTCCAATTTGCTAAATAAAGAGACAAATTAATGACTGATTCCATTTGCAGAATAATCCTGCAACTTCAGATACATCGATGGCAAAGTACAAGCACATTCAAAAATCACAAATAACTGATTTTTGGAATAAGCATTTTAAGGACTATTCACACCACACGGTGGCTCACACATTTTACAATGAACAAGTCCTGCTCTCCTATAACACACTTACATGAGGGCAGAGCCTGTGCCAATGTTCAGCACTAAATATTCAAGGGAAAACTTGCTACTCCATCAAGACATATGGTTACTTTATCTTTGATTACCTGGTTGGTTATACTGATCTTCATAAGCATCCAACCAATAAAACTGGAACACTTATTCTTCATCTGTCCCTTTTACCAATGGGAGTTGACTGGAATCCACTTGAATTTCTTGTGCTGAGAAACTATCATCTTCCTGATCAATGCCCCAACAAGAGTCATCTGGGAGAAAACTTCCCCTGCAGAAATTAAATTTTCCAACCTTTTCAAAATCTAACAGAGTAGGGCTGGTGCTACTGCTCAGTGGCAGAGCACTTGCCTAACGTGTGAGGCACTGGGTTCAATCCTTAACACTGCATAAAGACCTAAACAAATAAAGGCACGCTGTCCATCTATAACTATGAAAACTTTTTTTTTTTTAAAAATCTTGGCTGGGACTGTAGCTCAGTGGTAGAGCACTTGCCTAGCACATGTGAGGCACTGGGTTCAATCCTCAGCACCACATAAAAATAAATAAATAAAATAAAGGTATTGTGTCCATCTACAATGAAAAAAAATTTTTTTTTTTAATCTAACAGAGGGGCTGGGGATGCGGCTTAAGCGGTAGCGTGCTCGCCTGGCATGCGTGCGGCCTGGGTTCGATCCTCAGCACCACATACAAAGATGTTATGTCCACCAAAAACTAAAAAATAAATATTAAAAAAAATTCAAAAAAAATCTAACAGATTGATTAGAGTGCTATCTGCCAGGAAAAAAAATACCAGAAAATGCTCTTACAAGCAAGACGTGGTCTCTTTCCTAGGATCCGCCTTATGTTTCATCCTCTCTGCTGGCTCACTCTCTTGGTCCCAAGTCTTGGCAGCCACAGGCTTCATATCCACCTCCTCAGCTTCCATGGGCTCATCAAAGTCACCATTTTCAAACTCCATTTCCCCTGACTCATACTCATCATCCGGACACTCTGGCTGCACCAGCTCTCCTATAGACATCAGCATATATTCCTGTCACATGCTAGTACCTGGGGCACAATGGTTTACCCAACACTGAAACATCAGCACATCCCTTTTCCTACACTTGTATTTCTCTTTAGTCTCCAAATTGGATGTTTTTAACTTTTAGTGCTACAAATCCAAATCTTTCACACTTAGACTTGCCATCACAATACCTCCACTTCTTCTACTGCTGTAAAAACAACTGCTCAACACCCTTGCACTTCTGCCTGACATCAGACTTACCAGCAAATTCAGCTCGTTTAAGAGGAGCAGGAGTTAATGAAAGCTCCTTCCTGGCGACAGGGGAAGCAGTTTTTCCTGAAGGAATTGCCTGTAAACATTTTTAAATGTTTAGTCACTTAGACTTGCATACTAAAAATATGTAACTGTCCTACCCTGACCAAAGATAATGACAGTTCCCATTTATAAAAAGATTTTATGTATTATTAATGTAATAGCTTCAATTATTTTACTGTTACCTAGATTTACAGAAAAAAATACTTGTTTCCAGGAGGAAAATTATTGCATTTAGCACAGTTGTGATACCTATAATAAACACATATTAGTTACTACAAAATTTACTATGAAAAAAGCAGGCACATGCTATTTTTGAAATACACAAAACTATATATTGAATGGCAGTCCTAATTTAAAAAAAAATCAAAAATAAATTCAAAGGCATTTCCTTCACATAGAAAAGCAAAAATACATAAATTTAAAACAATATCATAAATCCAGAAAGGGTATCTCTATACACTTTACCTTGGGGGTGTACACAGCAAAAGGATTCAGAGAAGCTCCAGTAGATCTTTTCTTCTTAGGTATTATTATAGGTGGAAGAGTTATTTGAGGTTTCTAAAAGGAAGGGTAAGACAGATATTCACTGCCATGCTTGGTTTACCACGTAACAGAGAAAGTGCATTTCGCTCACTGAAACCCAATAAGCATTTTTACTTCCCTGCCCCCCCCCCGCAGGATCTATGTTCATACACTGTGGTTACTATAGCAACAATACTACAGAAATCACTAGAAAACCTGAATAGATACTGAATCCACCCCTCACCAATTCTTTTCTTTTTAAAATTTAACGCAGTCTTTCACTTATCCTTCCAGAATATTACATTTAAAAACAATCAAGATACATATGACTGCATAGTGTTGATGCTAGATTATTTTGATCTATGGCCATTTAGAAAGAAATACACTTCTAAATAAGCACTTAGAATTTATGAGAAATGCCCAAATTTCAAATTCGCAGTGTAGGTGAGCCTATTTGAGTTCTATCAGGAATAGGACACTAACTCTTTCTTCACTCCCACTCAGAATTAAAGACTGACAGGCTTCAATCTATTTAGGGAACATATGCTATAGCAACTGAACACAAGCAGTGAGCATTCACAGAACTGATTCCTGGGTGTATTCTTACTACTTCCAACATACACCCACACAGCCCCATCTACATAATCGCATAGCTGTAACAGCTAGAAACTACTCACCTAAAATGGTGAGAAGAAACTAACTGGAAGATTTTATTTTTCTTTTTATTTTTGTGGGATATTTCTTTTGGTGGTACTGTCCTTGCATTTTTTAAATTCTAGCAAAAGTCTATTCCATACAACTTCTGAATTATTTCTAGAACCAATGTTCCCTGCACATTTTATAACTCCCAAAGAATCACTTACCTCAGTGTTCAGATCTTGTAGAATGTCACCTAGCAGTTCATCCTTAGGCAAATCTACAGCTTTCTAGAGATTATAAAGGAAGGCAAAATGAGAAAGCCCTGCACATTAAATTTTCACCCAGACCACACACATGACTATGAAAGGAAGAACCTAACCAATCAGTCCTTACATCTTCATTTCATTCACTCTAAGTGCTCAAATCTATTCAGATTTTAACTACCACCTGTGTATACGTAAATTCTAAATTTATAGCTCCCATCCTCTATTTTAATTCTCATTACATGATATTCCTTCTAGTCACTGAAATTAAACACACTTTCAATTCAGTTTTCCTGTTCAATCTTTCTTTTCTATGTCCCAAATTCTAATCATTGAGGTGCTTAAATCATTTGAAAACTAAAGTCAACTTAGTGAGTGAAGCTAGGAAAATGTTATTTAAATATGTATTAAGTTTCTAATATCTGTATAATCATATTCTAAATTCATTTCACAAAGGAAAAGACAAAATATACAGAAACCATGAAACTCACATCTGTGGTTTTCTTTCCAGCACTGGCAATGAACATTGACTTGATATTGTTTGGTTTTGTCACTGCAAGTTTCTTTACATTCTTCTTGTCTCTGTTGCGTGCTTTAGCATCCTTTCCTATTGGAACATATATTATTTAGAAACACAAAAGTTCCCAGTTCAAATTGGAAAACAAAAAGCCTAGTAGTCACTTGTTCTCCATATATGGGAATTTGGGAAGAAAATATTAAAACTTCAAAATACAAATATATAAGATTTTACACGAGGTACATAAAGAAGAAACTTTAAAATAAGCTAAATTCAAAAACTCAGGCTAAACGTTATTACAAAAACTGATAAAACACAAGTTAAATATCAGGATGAGTTAAGTGTGACTATTTAATTGCTAATGTTAGTGTTAATAAAAAGTCTTTTTTTTTAAGTGAGACAGGAGGGCTGGGGTTGTAGCTCAATGGTAGAGCACTTGCCTGGCACATGTGAAGCACTGGGTTCAATTCTCAGCATCACATAAAAATAAATAAAAGTATTGTGTAAAAAAAAGTGATATAGGAAAGATAAAGCCAAGCTGGAATCAAGATATTATCCTAGTAACCTTCATGAGATCATATCTTTGATTTTATATGTAATTTGACAGAACAACTTAACTGTAAAGAAATGGAATTACCAGTTATGATACTGTAGCATCCTGATTTCCATTTTTATGAGAACAGCAACTAGACACATGCAACTATGTCACATTAACACTAAACAGCACAGAGGCATTTGCTCATTAAAAGAAAACTTTTGCCATTTAATCTCTTCTGACCATGTGTAAATCAACTTTCCTAATACTGTCGATTTTAATCTCACTTTCTGATTCATCCCCAAATAGTCTCAATCTCAAAAAAACTAAATGAATAATTAAAATAGTGTGGTAGTGGCATATACATAGAGAGACCAGATGAGTAAAAAATACAATCTAGAAAAAAGACCCCATCACATATGGAAATTTAGCATATAATAAAGGTGACAACTTACATCACTTGGGGAAAAATAGATTTATAAATAAATAGTGTCGGCTAGCCATTTGTAAGATCCATATAAACATCAAAAGGAAATTTTAAAAATAAAACTATGCAAGTACTTTAGAAAAGCAAATTCCTTTGTAACCTGGGTATAGTAAAAATCTAACACTAATTCAAAATCCACTTTCAAGGAAAAAACAGATTGATAAATTCAATTACACCAGAAAAGGAATTTAAAGAAAAACCTGGAGAAAATATTTACAATATGTATCACAGATAAAGTATCCATTACCCTGACAAACATTTCCCTGATATAAAGATCTAAAACAACCAATTGAAACTCAAAAGGAATGTGAGCAATAAATACAAAGTTTTATGAGAAGATCCACAACTTTATGTATAAAAGAAATGCAAATAAACACCACACTGAGATGCCATTTCTCGCATATCAGACTCACAAAAATTCAGCTTAACAACATACTATCAGCAGGGCTTTGGGGAAATACACACTCAGACACTGTTCATAGGAGGGTACAAAAGAAAAACTCCTAGAAGAACTTGAGAACTTGGCAATATCTTGTCAACGCCTAATAAAAATTTTGTGAGCATTTACTCTCTGAGCCAACAATTCCACTTCTAGGAATTTTCCAAGGAAAACATAATATGCACAAGAGTTACTGGATGTGTGGCACTATTTGTAATAATAAATTATTGAAAATAAATGTCTACCCGAAATAATTATTTTAATAAATGATAGCATATCAATATAATGGAGTACTATGCAGCCATAAAGACATAAATAAGAAAAATCTGTTAAGTACTAATATGAAGTGATTTTCAGAATATCTTAAATGAAAAAAGCAAACTACAAAACTATCTATAGATGATATCTTTTGTCTAAGAAAGAAAATAGAAATACGTACACACAATTCCATTCTTAGGTATATATCCAAAAGAAATGAAAACAGGTATTCAAACAAAAGCTTCAACATACATGTTCATAGCAGCATTAAAAAAGGTAGATAACTCAGTGCCCATCAACTGATGAATGGGTAAACAAAATGGGCAACACATATCCAGATAATATTATTCAGCCACAAAAAAGAATAAAGCACTAATACATGCTATAGCATGGAAGGAACTTTAAAACATTATGCTAAGTGAAAGATGCCAGACAAAAAAGGTTACATATTGTATGATCCCAGTTATATAAAACATCCACAACAGGCAAAACCATAGAAACAGAAAGCAGATTAATGGTTGCCAGGTGCTGAGGGAAGGAAGACTAGAGAGTGACTGCTTAATGAGTATGGGGTTTCCATCTGGGGCAATGAAAATATTCTGAAATTAGATAATGGTGATGGCTGCAAACACTGCAAATGTACTAAATGTCATGGTAAATTCTGTGATATGTATTCTACCATAATAAAAACAGGCATTTTTCACATGGCAAGGCTATGAAAAGGTTTACAGGACATTTGTAAAATATGTGAGACCAGAGAATTGCATTAAGGAACTTGTATCTTTATTGAGACCAACTGGAGCAGTTTGAAGACAGAATATACCTAATGGTTAAAATGTTTAGTATGCAAGGGAGCTGGGGATATGGGGATATAGGTCAGTTGGTAGAGTGCTTGCCTTGCATGCACAAGGCCCTGGGTTCAATCCCCAGCAACCGCCCCCACACACACAGTTTAGTATGCAGAAATCCACAATTAGTGTTTGTTTTATTGTGCTTTTCCAGTTATTTTTCTTCATTTGGACTTGACCAATATTTTTCTCTATTTGAAAACAGCATGCCACGGACTGGATTCACACCATAAGGAGCTGACTTTATACTCAAAACTACAATTTCTTGTAAATTTTTAAAATGGATTTCAGAATTCTGTTTGCCTTCATAATATCTTGTGACCTTACGTGGGCTCTTAGTGAGGTTCACTGAAACAATGGGGATTTGTGGGTGAATGACAGTGGCAAAGCATGAAATAAAAATTTCTAAGACTAGCTGTCTTCCAGAATATCAACTCATTCTCTTTACTAATGTATTGCCAAAACAGATAACAATATGAAAAGAAACAGTGGTGGCTCATTTATTCAACAAATACTGCATACTTCTTTCATGTCTGCTGCTGTGATCAGCCCTGGAGTGAGTGGGACATGGGTCCTTTCTTTGAGAAGCTCCTTAACCAGTCCAACATCCTAATTTGCAGCTGACCAAAACTAAATTCTACATAGGTGTTCGGGACTATGTCCAGTTGATATAATTAACAATATAGCCATAACACAGGTCTCCTTGATTCTGGGACATAATACAGTAAATGGGTTCATTCTATCTTCCAGGACGCATATAAACTACAAATACACAATTCGCCACAATTCTACAAAAGGGTCCCAGTGTATAGAGTTTCTACACTACAGTTTGGCAGAAATTGGTCCATTCATACTCTAATGGATGGATGAATGAATAAATAACATCCCCTCTGAGGGAAAACCAAACATATGTTTTTTTTTAATAACTGTGAATAAAGGAAAGATAAACCAGAAATTAATTAAAATGGTTATTTATAGAGATGGGTAGAAATAAGTCAGAAGGCATAGGAATAAGAGCAAGACTTTTCTGCATATATCTCTTGATATCATTTTGATTTTGACATTATATAGTTATTTTATAATATTGTAAAAAGTTAAAGACTTTTAAAAATTTGAATACAAAAACAAATGAACCTATAAACTCTCACAATAAATCTTTAGAGGGATATACACCAAGAACAAGTAAAATTGCAAAGAAATCATAAACTTTACTTAGAAAGGTTGTTAATAGAGGGCTGGGGTTGTGGCTCAGAGGTAGAGTGCTTGCCTAGCACGCATAAGGCACTGCGTTCGATCCTCAAAATAAAATATATTGTGTCCACCTATAACTAAAAAAAAATGTACCTTAAAATAAACAGAAAGGTTGTTGGTTTAGTAATTCTAAATCAACTGTGTATATTTCAGAAAACAAGGATTTTCATTGAAAGTGTAAAAATATGAATTGAGAAGATGAATTCAGTAGTATTGGACTGGGATAAAATTTATCAGTATGAATTCAAAACATACATAATTTCCTAGTTCTGTTCACCAAAAGGGCCTAGAAGCTAGAAACCATCATACCCCAAGAGCAATAAACACATCCTTCTCCCAGATCTGAATAATATTCCCCATGAAAGGAACCAGATAGTGGCTAGAAACAGTTGATTCCAAGTCTGGTACAGGAGGAGTACAAGGTAAACTTTGAACATCTTCTCAGCCCTGATAGATAGGAAATGCTCAGACTGATTGGATCACATCAAAAGGATGCAGGCACCAACTAAAAGGGGTTTCACTCCTACCAGCTAAATCTGGGATAATTTGAACACCGAAAGGAGAAATGGTAGCACTGAATTATAACAGTAAATTTTCTAGAAACCCATGAGTTTGAATTGATAATTTTAAAAAGGAAAGAAGCTGAGTGCAGTGGCATGCACCTGTAGACCCAGCCACTAAGGAGGCTTAAGCACGAAGATCACCTGACCCTAGAAGTTCAAGGCCAGCCTGGGCAACGTAGCAAGACTCTATCTCAAAAATAATAGAAAAAATTTAAAAGGAGAGAATCATCAACAGATGCTGAAAGCACTGGGTGAAAATTCATGGGAAAATGGGATATACACATGGTCTCAAATTATCACCACTTATTTGCGTTAATCATAAAGGGGGAAAGGTAGCTTTAGAAGGAATCTGACATATCATCTTAACCAGGAGATCAAATTTATTATCAACACTAAGGGAATGGAATGCTCTTTACAGAGGGCATGAATTCAGGGCCTTGTGTATGCGAAGCAAGCCCAGGGTCAATTTCCAATACTGCAAAAAAAAAAAAAAAGGCTGCAAAAGACTCAGCAAACTGGACACATATTACTATAGACAATGATAAATGATAATATTACTGTGGTTAAGCAGATGAGAGCCTTTATTCTTAGAAAGGGACTTCTGAAGTTCAAAAATTTCACCAACAATTAGTCTGTGTCAGTGGTTGGAAAGGGGAGAGGAAACAAATGTTGCAAAACATTAATGTGCAAATGAGAGTCCACTCCCTCTGTAAGAGCATGATAGCAGAGACGTAAGGCTTTGTGGCCAAATAGGATTCTGTAACATGATTATGTATTCTTTATATTTATCGTTTTTTCAAAAAACACACTTTGGGGGCTGGGGATATAGTTCAGTTAGTAGAGTGTTTGCCTCCCATGCACAAGGCCCTGGGTTCAATCTCCAGCACCAAACACACACATGACGCACTTTGGAAACATAAAAACCTTTCCTTAGCTCAATGGCTGTATAAAAACAGATATGATTTGATGATATGGGGGGGGGCTGTTAATGGAGAATGTTCTAAAATAACCTATGGTTATAGCTGCACAATTCTGTGATGAATTTTATACTTTAAATGAGTGAATTACACAGCATGTGAGTTATATCTCAATGAAGTGTTTTTTTTTCCAAAAAAATTAAGCCATAGTTTGCTGACCCCTTATCTATCACTTGGTGGTAGAAGACCAATTAACAAACTAAACCAAAAAAAAAAAAAACAAAACCAAGGAGTATTTCCCATTCTCATTTTACAGAACTAAATCTGGCTTGTTTACCTGAAAAAAAATGCCAAGATTGTACAGTTAAGAAAATTTAACACATTCATTCATATCATTTTAAATTTCAATTAAACAAAGCAAGCTGATTACACTAGTATTAAACTTTATTATTGTACTGTACAATTACTGAAGAGCTAAAATTCTGAGTTCATCATTTCAGTAGGAATTAAAACACATCACTTACTATGGCAGTCCTCAATATCAACAACTCTAAACTGACCATAGGACTAAAAATTTCATACTTTCTGGTACTGTTTTTGTTTCTTATATTTAATTTTCTACACAACTGTGATTCTCTCACTGTCAGAACATATACTCTATCTAAAAATAATTGTGTAGGTTCTTCTCCCTCAAAAGGAGACTGTTTCAGAATACCAAGTCATCTTAAAAGTTTAGACAATTCTTCAAATCTCAAAATGACATTCTCTTGTAGGTACCTTTCTCACTGGTTTCAAGAGCATTATCTTCAAGATCATCATCAAAAATCTCTCGGCTGTCTTCCACATAACCAATACCATCTGCAGGAACAAAATTTAATATTGGGATCAAGTTTTCACAAGTCATCAACAATATTTTAGCCTTGGCAAAAAGAATACTTTTGTACCCACTCAGATGTTCTCCTAGTCTGTTCCATTTATAAGTACAGCAGAATCCTATTCAAACAGGTCTCAGACAATGCAGGTCATCCACACAGCAGATGTGGCATCAAAACCAAATATATACTATACCTAGCTAGGTGAAACAGGGAAATGATCTGGTCCCATAGGATCAAAAACTTAGCTACAAAAGCTTGCTTCACAGGTATTTTACTCTACCAGAAGAATTTTTTAAAAACCCTAGTCTACATGGGAAAATTAGAACATAGCTGAGCTCTATTACAGAAATAGAAACATAATCACAGACACAGTCTATATCTCCTTCCTGTGGTCAGCAATCATATAAGCAGGAAGCTTTATACAAGGGACAGAAGAACAGTAGAAAAGAACCAGCTTTTACAGTACTTTCCATTGCTCATATTACCTCTCATACCTAAAACTTCATGTGCTCCTTGCAGCAATCAGGGAGATAGTTTTCTTATCTCCATTTATAGAATAAAAACTTGTGGCTCAATGGCATTAAGTAACTTGGCCACAGTCACACAGTTGCAAAGGAGAAAAGAGAACCTCAACCTCTGTCCCTTAATTCAGATGCTGTGTTTTGGCCCCACAGAAACAATTCACTCCAATTCACCCTCCTCCCAATTCACCCTTCCCCACTTTGGTGTTGGGGGTTGAATGCAGGGTCTCATGCATCTTCACAATTCCCACAGAGTTGTTTCCTGGATGATTTTTACTATATCTTGAGGTATGTGCCTTGATTCTCCAAAATGTTGCCAAATCAACTTCTTATTGTTCTGCTTCCTCATCCTCAAATAACTAAAAATGATCCAAACCAAAGGTATGATTGTAACAATGCCTTCCCTCCACCCAGGCAAAGTAGAAACTCCACATGAAAACCTACAAAAAGCAACTAACACAGTGCCTGGCAGGTAATTTCCTCCTACATACCATCATCCACAATCCAGTCATTATCCTTCCGTGCCTGAACCAGCTTCGAATACTGATCTTCATCAACTTCTTCATAAACACTTGTGAAGTCCTCGATCTGCCATTATACAAGTTTGAGAAAAAGCTTCAAATGGAGTGAAAGTGTTAAACAATTCTTATGAAAAAAAATTGTCAAATTGAAACTGGAATGGCAGCCTGATGGAGAAGCTGCAACCAAATCATGAGTTCTGACATTAAATACCACTACAGGGTTTTCCTTAAATAGACATCAATTAACTTAGTATTCCTTTTAGGTGGGTGTTAACATAAGATATTAAATGATTCCATTAGCATAATATACTTGTCACACCATCAATTACTCATCTACTTCATAAAAAACAAACTGAATTATAGCCAATTCTTCATTAGCTGCTTTGGGGATTATTCACTTGTAATTTCTAGACTGGTTGCTCCTATACTTAGCAAACCTGTAAGGCATACCACCTCTTTCTCCATTACTGATGGATGTTCTACAAATAGACAACAATTTTAATGCCTGTTTGACTAAATAAAATGCAAAAGGAAAATCTCCCTCATCCAGCCCCCTACAAAAATTTGGCAAAACAAGCATATTCTTCTATAAGCCAACAAGAAAAGGCTTTTGAGTGTTCGCTCTTTGCTTCACCACTGATCCTCCACCACTCTCAGGTTTTGAAACTGCACAGGGATTTATATGCTGAGCTGTTTGAAAGGCAAGTCCAGAGAAAGTAGCCACACTAGCTGCCTGTCAAAGGGTCATAGTACCATGAGCTACTGGTACAACTAAAGTAGAATACCTCTGCACAAAATAACAGAAGTGCACCATTGCTGCCACTCCCCATGGTAATAGGCCACATACACCCCAAATGAGAATCTGGTGAGCTGGTTAGGAAGATTTCATAGATATCTCATGAAAAATATCCGCCTTCTCTCAAGAGTTCTGCATTTTTCAAATAGGATATCAGGGGAGATGACTAACTCTACCTGATGAGCTAAGACTCTAGGAAAAACCTGGGACACAGAGATTTCAGAGCTTGATGAACAGAGCTGACTGATTTCTGCCACACCTATAAAGCATATAATGATTACAGGACTAGGCTTTGTTTCACCTCTTTTTTAACTTACTCTCTAGGGATCACTGGCAGGTACTGATTTGGCCTTTTACCATTTGATAAAAAACAACCTACTCTACCAAACTTATTAACAAGCCAAATGTAAACTAGTCCAATTAATATTATCATATTAACCAATTTTCTTTTTTGGGAGGGGAGGCTGGCATAATTATTATTGTTGGTTGAAGGGATACTGTTGTTTTTTATTTAAATAATTGATTTATAAGCTATTTGGGGGGGTACCGGGGATTGAACTCAGGGGCACTTGACCACTGAGCCATATCCCCAACCATTTTTTATATTTTATTTAGAGACAGGGTCTCACTGGATTGATTTGCACCTTGCCATTATTGAGGCTGGCTTTGAACTCGTGATCCTACTGCCTCAGCCTCCCAAGCCACTGGGATTATAGGCATGTGCCATCACGTCCAACTGATTTATATACTATTTTTGAGGGGATGGTACTGGGGATTGAACCCAGGGGCACTTTACCACTGAGCTACATCCCCAAACCCTTTTACTTTTTATATTGAGATAGAGTCTTGCTAAGTTTCTGAGGTTGGCCTTGAATTTGTGATCCTCCTACCTCAGCCTCCTGAGCCATTGAGACCATAGGCAGGTGCCACTGTGCCCAGTTGATTTATATAATATTAAGAAGATCCTAGAAAACTTTCTCTTTTTGATACTGAGGATTGAATTCACGGGTGCTTTACCATTGAGCTAAATCCCCAGTCCTTTTTGTTTTTCTTTGTGGTTGTAGATGGACAGCATGACTTTATTTTATTTTTGTATGCAGTGCTAAGGATCAAATCTAGTGCCTCACACATGCTAGGCAAGTGCTCTGCCACTGAGCCCCAGCCCCAGCCTTTTTATTTTTTGAGATAGTGTCTCACTAAGTTGCTTAGGCTGGCCTCAACCTTGTGATCCTCCTGCCTCAACCTCCCAAGTTGCTGGGATTATAGGTATGCACCACTGCACCTGGCTAAGAAAACTATTTTTAAAAATCATTTTGGGGGCTGGGGTGTGGCTCAGAGGTATAGCACTCTCCTGGCATGTGTGGAGTACTGGGTTTGATCCTCAGCACCACATAAAAATAAAATAAAGATATTGTGTCCACCTACAACTAAAAAATAAATATTTAAAAAAATCATTTTGAATAAAAAGTTCTTTTGACTCTTTATTTTTTCAATATTTTTTAGTTGCAGTGGACACAATACCTTTGTTTTATTTATTATTTATTTATTTTATAAGTGGTGCTAAGGGTCAAACCCAGGGCCCCACACGCACTAAGCAAGCGCTCTACCACTGAGCCACAATCCCAGGCCCTGACTCTTTATTTATTAGTGCTGGGGAGCCATACAATTAATATCACAGTGTTTAAAGAGAAATCAGCCAAACTGTGCCAACATCAGAAATGCCCCACAAAACCTACATTAAAAATGCTTTACTTTTGCTTCACTCTAATTCTTTTAGCAACATTTTATTATCTGATTGCCTCCCTTAACTGAACAAATGGTGCCAGCCACATGGCAAAAAATCCTCTTCTATTTGCTTAATTGCCCAGTACAGTAAAGGCCATAGTGAAATGTGCATATTCCAAACCCAGACTGCCTGGGTCTAAATAAAGGATCTGCCATGTGATCTCACTGAATTTCTGTGCCCTCACCTCAAACTGTTGTTAGTCATAGTATCTAATTTATATATGGTTACTAGATGGATTAAATGAATAAATATATTAGTAAAATCACTTATAATAGTGTCAGCTGAAAAATAAAGTTAGGTATTATTATTTTCTAGCATTAATCACTTTCTAGCCTTGGCAGTTAAGATACTCAGAAAGAGTGCTGAAGGTAAAGCTAAACCATGATATATAGATGGTAATCACTTTACTTTTTGCATACAGGGCAAAAATAATGAGCAGAGGAAAACCACCAAAAGTGTATTACATTCAATCTTACAAGCAGGACATTGCAGAAGTAAGGTCCAAGTCTCCATTCCCTTGCAAATTAAAACAATACTGTCCAAGGAGAAGGTACTTAACTAGGCTGCTAAAGACTTTAAAGTTAAAGCACCGCTCAGTTCCCCCAGCAAAGCCAAGGGACCTAGCAGAGACACAGCACACCAAATAAGGAAAGTATAGATATAGCTACTTTAATTTTGGAATTTTAAACTCATCTGTAAAGTGCCTTACAGGAACTTTTAAGGAATGAGTACTCTCCATAATCTATAAATCTACCTCATAATTACTATTAAATTAAATTAGTATTTAGAAATACACAAATATTTCTAAATCCATGTGATTTCTTCTTTGGTGGCTCAAATATGTGTGAAAACACTTTGTAAACCCTAAAACAACTTTATAAAAGTCAAAGGGTGTTTTGTAGTTTTGCTTTGTTACTAATGACTTGTATTCAGTCCTCAACTGAAGCTATTCTGGGAAAGTATTATTTCAAGCAGGTTACAGTTTAGGTATACGGTATGCCCCAAAAGCTCATGTGTGAGACAATGCAAGAATGTTCAGAGGTGAAATGATTAGGTTATAAAAGCCTTAACCTGATCGGTGGATCGATTGACTGGGCATACTATAGGCAGATAAGGTGTGGCTATAGGAGGTAGGTCACTGGGGTGTGCCTTTGGGGTTTATATTTTGTCCTTGGTGAGCAGAAATCAATCAATCAATCAATCAATCTCTCTCTCTCTCTCTCTCTCTCTCTCTCTCTCTCCCTCCTTCCCCCCATTGCCATATTCTGAGCTGCTTTTTCTCTGCCATGCCTTTATGCCACAATGTTCTGCCTCTCTCCATAGCCCAAGAGCTATGGAATTGGCCAACTATGAATTCAATCTCTGAAACAGAGAGCCAAAGCAAACTTTTCCTCCTCTATGTTGTTCCTGTCAGGTCTTTTGGTCACTGGGACAAAAAGATGACTAATACAGTTACAGAGGTGACACACACTACCAGCAGGCTATAAATTAGATAAAGTACAGGAAGAAAAATGGTTACTTACTTCTTATTTATACTTCTCACTGGCTTTAGCCTTTTTCAGTCTTTCTAGAGCTTCTTGGCGACCTTTCTTTGACTTTTTTTCTCGACGAGCCCGAGAAGTTACAAAACTTCCTGAATCTGACACAGGTGATAAAAACAGAAAGGTATAGGAGATGTTACAAAATCACAGCCAGGCATGGTGGTGCATGCCTGTAATCCCAGTGACTAGAGAGGCTGAGACAGAAGAATTGCAAGCTCAAGGCCAGCCTCAGCAACTTAGTAAGGCTCTAAGCAACTTCATGAGACTCTGTCTCAAAATAAAAAGGGCTGGGGGATGTAGCTCAGTGGTAAAGTGCCCCTGAGTTCAATCCCCAGTACCCCCCCCCAAAAAAATGAAGAACACTTCTAGTCAACAATAATATGCAATTTTATTATATGTAATATTAAATTAAATATTATAATGTAAAATAATTCACAAAGCTCATGGCCAAATATGCAGATCCTGTAGTTCTTCAAAAATCTTCTTTAAGATCCTGTTACAACTGAAGCCAATGTTAATTTTTTCCAGAAAAAAAAAGGAAAGTCTCAAAGCCAACTGATACCCTACAGAAATATTAGCTGTTAGCTAGTCTACAGCCTTTCCATTGGAAATGACAGGCCACAAATAATCCAGTAGGTCATAAAAGAACAATTCATTTTGCTTCCTATTAATCAACATTTGAAAGTCTTTAAGAAGGATCTGTTCTTTGCAAAATACTAGGTGCTATGATGGACTAAAAGATCAAAAAATATGGTCTTTGTGTTTACCCTACCTACAATCTAATGTAGGAGATAAGTAGCAATTGGATCTTAAAGAATATGTAGAACACATGCCCTAATAGAAGTTCAGGTAAAGTACCTGGAATTTCAAAGAGAAATACATTAGAGACTGGGGGTATTTAACAAAGATGGTACCATAATTCTAATACAAGATGATACTATATAAAGATGCAAAAGTAAAAACATTAAAAGTGGAATTATTCTTGGGCTGGGGCTGTAGCTCAGTGGTAGAGCACTTGCCTAGCACGTGTGAAGCACTGGGTTTGATCCTCAGCACCACATAAAAAATAAATAAAGTGTCCATCTAAAACCAAAAAAAAAAAAAAAAAAAAGTGGAATTTTAAAGTTCATAGTGGTGAGCTGAGGTCATGGCTCAGTGGTAAAGCACTTGCCTAGCATGTGTCAGGTACAGGGTTGATTCTCAGCTCCACATATAAATAAAGAGCCATTGACAACTAAAAAAAAATATTTAAAAAAAAAGTTCATAGTGGTATTGAAAGATCATGACAGGATTAGAGGACAACAAAACAACAACAAAAACAAAGATGGTTCTAAGGAACCATCTTATTAATTCTATCACTGACTTCAAGGCCTCAGTGGACCATGATATTACAGGTTAATAATAACACATTACCAAGGTTAAAATATATTTTGTCAAAACTGATTGAAATACCAGAGGGCCTCAGCATTCACTCATTCAACTTTTTAACTCTTCATGCTTTTGGTCATTACAAACTGACCACCCCACACACATACTGAAATGAATTCATCCACAGATACCAGCTGATGAATAATCAAATCAAGATGACAGTGCTGCCTGCCAGCCATAAGTTTAGGCTCAGCAGCCATCTACTATATTCCATGCTAATTTATTAAAATGAGTAGGCACAAAAAGGGAGATGTATTGATAAAGAGGCATCTTAAAAGCTCCAACCCTAATGGCATATTCATAACAACACTAAGTTGTTTGACTGTTTGAAGTATAAGAAACAATCTAAAGAACATGTACCAAATACTGGCAATAAACTGTTGAAAATTATATCTTAAAGGTCAAGTATAATTAGAGAATCTTATTTTTTAGCTTCCTGTAAATGGAATCTCTATAACATCTTAGCCTATTGTTTGACTTTCACATTTGACTTTTAAATCCATTTTTGGAAAGGCATTAAGTAAAAATTAAGTAATGTGGGTACTTAATGATGATAGTCACAAAATCTTGGGTATAATTCAAATGATTTAAAATTTTTGAGTAGGCTTACATGAAAAGGTTTCAGAGATTATTAAACACAATCAATAAGAGTGAAAAGCTAGCCGCAGTATATTCCCTTTAAGACTCCCTTGACATCTGACAAAATCTAAAGGTCTTCAAATGGACTTACTCCACAGGAAACACTGCTCCACTACACAGGGTTTGTGGTACAATTACAAATAAGACAGAGCTGCCTGTAGCCTCAAGAGGTTCACAGTCAAGTAAAGCAAAAGACCCTGAGACTACCATCATAATACAAATATAGTGCCATAGAAGAGGTAAGAAGAGCAGACAGGAAATGTAGAGAAGAGAACCATTAATTTTCCGTGAGAAATCAGGTCAGTTTTCATAGGGGAGGTCTCCAATACAAGCCTAGAAGGAATTTCACCAGCACAGAACAGGGTAAAAAGTGGAACAAACAGAGGAAGAGGTGTGAGACAAACTACAAAGGTATTCAAATCCAAGGTGTACTCAGGAATCAAGAGAAAATCAGTGCAGAAGGTAAGTTTGACATGAGTGTAAAGTGAGCAGTACAAATGAGAAATTAAGATGTAGCACATCCCAGCTCTGCCATTTAGTAGGTAATATGAGACTACAAGTTAACCAGTTCAGCAGTGGACAGATGTTTTATTTGAAGCTGCCCAGCATCTGAAACAATCTGTGGAACCCCCCCCACGCCACACACACACACACACACACTTTAAGTCCCATGGGTTCACAGAGCCTATGCCTATACAAGCTGAAAGTTCCCTTTCCCAAACACTCTTGCAGCTGGAGCTAGGGCATTAAAATAGGCTCTAATGATTAGAAAAACCTGCCCAGTGGCTAATGTCCCAATAAGAGATATATGGACTTAAGGAAGATTCTAGAAGTAGCAAGAGTTGCAGGAAGATTGAGAATGTGAAGCAACAGTGCCAGCAATGTCCCAAGGTACAAGATCTAGCATCAAGTATTTAGTCATGGTTGGTAATGACCTCCTCAGTGGCCCAGTTTTGTGGCACAATTTTAATCACTGTTTCTGGCTAAGCAACCTGCAGACCAGATTTCCAGTCCTTCAGGATTTGTGCAAATGCTATGGAATTCTAATAAATTCCTTTTCAGTTTAAATTAGCTAGAGTTGGTTCCTTCAGCTTATACCAAAGCTCTCTGACTAATGCAGAACCTGAGGGTCCTGTGAAATGGAAATAAACCACATCTGTCTACTTCATAAAGCTGCAAGGATTACATGAGGATGGCTATCTTCATTTGTACTTAGCAACATAAACTAATTTAATGTTTATATTTGTTTCTCTTTGTGTAGATGCAGGGCAGTCAAATACACATACATATACTCCCACATACATAGTCTGGTTTCAGAGAGCAAAAATAAAGCAAAGCAGTTTCATCAGGGAAGATTCAACACAGCACTGCATATAACTGGAAATTCATCTCAACTCATGAGGACAAAAACCATGCCTAGTCTACCCATCATCAGAGCCTGGCAGAATACCTATGCCTGGTATGTACATAATAAATATTTACAAATGAACCATTATACCCACTTTTTTGATCACTAAACTCCCCTTGATCTCTTTTCATCCATAAAAATAGTTATAGATATTTCAACTTTTCACTGCTATTGTCAAGGTGCTCCACCTACTAACATTTAAAAGAAACAAAATCCAGATTTCCCTTTTTGGAACATGTCTCTAATGCTTCATGTAAGTAACTAGTAAATAAAGGAATAAGCATGAAAAAAATCCATTTTCAAAGACTTAAATATTTGTTTTAAAATTACTATCTGGAGTACCTCCATCCTCCCCAAAAGCAGGCCAAGACACTAGCTTGCAAAAGAAGTCTTTCAGGTAACAATCTTTCAGTCTACTCTAAAGGAAAAATTCCAGTCACAAGTTCTCAGCAAGTACTTAATCAACATCATGACTTAAGAGGGGTCTCAAGATTGCACAGTATCCTCCAGAGAGTGATTTCTTGATGTTCATGGATGGCATACAGTTTTTAGGGTGAAGAAAGGGCTTAGTGGCAAATCACTGATAGAAGGCTGCAAAGACTGTTCAGATACTCACATCCCATATCCCATTTGTAATCCAGGCTAGTCGACTCTCCAAAATAAATTGTCTTAAAAAACGAAAGGCTAAAGAACAAATTGAAATCTGTGATTTACAACTAGCTGAATGCAAAGGAAGCTGATTAGGAAGCAAGTTCTCATTAATGGTGATGTATTTGAGTGACAGGAGATGCTTGGGCTAAAAAAGTGAAGCATCTGATTTTATGTTAGAAGTTCACGGAAGTTAAGTCACATTTTAGTTGAACACTGTTAAAAAATCAGAAATCAGACGAATCTATTTGCATTTTTGTATTCTATTTTTGGAAGTAAAAGATTATCACTGAAAAACTGAGTGATATACAATGTACCCGAAATGCTGAATTGATGTATTTTTTAGGAACTTCGCCAAAATTATTAGATTTGAACGCTAAAAAATAGCAGCACTTGAAGAACTTTCCATAGAATAATTTGAAAGAAAAAGTGTTACTGCATAAAATAGAAATCCATTACTAAAAAGACAAAACGCATTTGTATATGGTGTCAGCACTTGCAGCTTTCTCTCCTGCCTAGTTAGAAAGTGTAACAATTTTCTGGGAGTTTCTAGCAAGGGAGGGGCAAATATCTTCTGTCGTAGTCCTCAAGCGGGTGGGAGAAGTGAAATACCCTCGATCAGGCCAGTGCCCCACCGACCCCAGTCTCGCTGAAGTTGTTCCCACACGTGGGTATGACTTACCAAAGGAATTTTTAAAAGGGGTCACTTGCTGACAGAGATGTGACAGTCTCCCAAACAGAAAACCCTGCAAAGGGTGGCTCGGATTTGCAAGCCGCCCTACTAGAATGCTGGTTCTGAACCCGAAAGGCCCCCGCCCTGAACCACAAGGTCTGAGCCAAAGCAGACCCGCACAGCGAACCCGGCGCACGCCTCCTTCGGAAAAAATAAAGCAAAGACCCCACCACCACCACCACCACCACCACCACCACACGCAATCACGCTGCTGTCCCCACACTCCCAACCAGTGCTCTGAGTGCGGAGTCGTCCCTCACCGCTTGCCCCCAGTTCGCAGTCGTCACCGTGCACAGGCGCTATAGTCCCGCAGTCTCCCGATTCCGCGCCAACCAGCCTGAAACTGGCGCGGGGGCCGAGATAGGCGCCAGCCTGAAAGCCAAACAGAGGCTTGGGAGGCTGTGGACTTCCGCCAGGAAGGCCACTGACGTGCTGCACAGCACCGCGCCCCGCCCCCCCGGGCCTTCCCGCAGGCGCGCATTTGGCGCCCTGTGATGACCCCTCAGGGAAAAACTTGAGCTGAGAAGAGACCGGAAGAGAGCTGGAGAAAGAAGCGGTCAGGCTCTGTAAAGGAGCTTGGCAGAGGATCTGCGCAGGCGCATGCAAGCTACTGGGAAAAGATTTGGGCGCGTGGGAGTAGGGGCTCTCTGGTTCTGAGAAATGATTTTCTAAGCAAAGAGGCGCGGGCGGGCAGGAAGGTGGGCGTGGTAGGGCTGGCCCCCTGGTCCCCCTCCCCCAAACCCGGAAAACGACTGCCTCCTGGTGCGCACTCTGAGTTTTGTCTGATCCTTTGCCTCAAGGAATGTGAACACTGTGTGTGTGTGTGTGTGTGTGTGTGTGTGTGTGTGTGTGTGTCCTAACTTAAAGGTATATGCACCGCTCAGAGCAGTGGCTCACACCTGTAATCCCAGCAACTTGGGAAACTGAGGCTGGAGAATCATGAGTTCAAAGCGACCCTCAGCAACTTAGCAAGGCCCTGAACAACTTAGTGAGACTCTATCTCAAAATTAATAATAAATTAAAAAAAAAAAAACATGGAAAGGGCTTTGATGTGGCTCTGTGGTTAAACACCCTTGGGTTCAATCCCTGGTACAAAAGAAAAAAAAAAAAAAGTATATGCATCATCTTAACCAAATGACCAAAAGAAGCATCACTAATAAGTGGCAGTCTAACCTCGTCACATTTGACCTGATGTGATGCACTTGAGAAAAGAACAACATCGCCTATATGCTCTTCTTGCAAATACAACACACACTAGCCTGAATCTAAACATGAAGAAACAATCAGACTTTTTCAAAGTATAGGACCACTTATAGATACACAGTGCAGGATGACTTACAAAGCATCTTGCCTGGACTCCTCCAAAATGTTAATGTTTTGAAAGACAAAAGGGCATTAGATTCTTGTGTATGGTACAATACATGCAATGTAAGCATCTCATTTTTTTCTTTTTCCAAATAGGTATATTTTATTGAATAATGCTTACTGTACATTGGTAATATTTTCTCTACACTTTTGCCCACATGCTTGTAGACCTCTTCTTCGTGTGATGACCATTTTGTTTAAATAATGATTAGTAACATTACTTAATACCCAATAAACCTATTTTTACTCCCTGTTTCTCCTTCTGACACATATTCAGTCCATAACATAACCTACAAAATATTTTTGAATCCCATTCAAAATTCTTATGTGCCTGGTCTTGATATGTTTCTACTTTTTTTTTTTTTATTGTGCATTAGAGTTGTACATAGGAATGGGATTTTTTTGTTACATATTCATACATGCATAACAATATAATTTTGCCTTTTTAACTCTCTATAGCTCTTTATATAAACACTATCCACTGCTGGTAACGTGAAGTGTGCACTGCTCCTGTGTTAAAGGTGGCAGTGTAAATTGGTACAATATTTTGGAACATAACATTGCAATGTGAGTACAATAAGCATGGTTATATATTTTAAGCCATTATTTCCCTATGTAAATTTTTTTCAGTAATGAGGATTGAATCCAAGTCTTATGCATGCTAGGCAAGCACTCTACCACTGAGCAACATTCCCAGCCCTTTTTATTTTCTTTTGAAACCAGGTCTTTCTAAATTGCCCAGGCTGGCCTCCAATTTGCAATCCTCCTGTCTCAGCCTTCTGCATAGCTGGGATTATAGGCATGTACCACCATGCCCAACTCACATATAAAAGTTTTGTAAGAAATAATAAAGATGAAAAGAAATGCAAAGATGTTAATGCGTGCCATTTATGTTAGCAAAAATTTGGGATCTAAACGTCCACTCCAGAGCAGCAGATTAATGATGTGATATCAAAAGGAAAGTAATTAGGAAAATGCAAAACCTGGAAATTGTTTATGATATTTCATAAAGTGAAAACATCAGAGGGCAAAATGATGTATGCTCATTTAATTGCAACAATATATTGAATAATTATGTGAATGTGATATGCAAAATGGACTGTATCTTCTGAGATGGTAGAATTATTGTTTTAAAATATTGTTTATAATTTGTTCTCTTTAATATTATATTGGAAGGATTAAAGCATCATGTAGAATCAGATTTGGGAGTTGACTCTTAGAATTCTACTTCTGTTTAAACTTGTGCTGATTATTGAGATCTCAGGCTCTTCTTTTATAAAATGTTTATACTTACCTAAGAAGCTATTGTGAAATTTAATTGAAATAATACATGTATAGTGCCATCATGAAGTCCACACCTAAAAAGCATTTAATAAACAGCTATTCTTATCACTTTGTCAGTGTGTTGGTATCAACATAATCAAAGGGATATGATAGTTAAACTAATTAAGTGTATCAGCTGGCAGAAATTTCTTTCAGTGAACATATTTGGTTATGATCATTTTTTGGAGCATGTTGGTGCTTTACCTATTATATTAAATCTCTATTCAAGAAATTTCAAGTTATTTATCCATACAGGCATTTCTCCCCATTTTTTCTAGTAATAGAATGTGGATTTTCAACTGGGCACATTGGCAGAAGGATGAAAAGACCACATTTCCCAGTCTTCTTTGCAACAAGTTTTAGCTATATGACAGATTTCTGGACCACAAAATATAAGTGGTAGTGTTGTGAGGGGATTTGAGGGAAGGCTATTTAAAGAAATCTGGCATGTCTGAAAGGGGATTCTGTTTTGCCATTTTGCCTTTTCCATGTATTTCTTCTTGCAATGCAGATGTGATGGCTGAAGCTCAGAAGCCATCTTGGGTCATGATATAACTGTAAAAATGAAAGTCACACACTGAGATGTTGGAATAGAGTGGTAACAATGTGAGTCCATAAACATTGTGAAGCTGTTACACCATCCCTGAGCTGCCCTCCTCCAGTCTTTTCCATGATGGAGAACTAAACATTGAACATATTCAAAGAAGTTGTTTGGGGGTTTATATATAATCAAACCTAATTATATGAATTATACTTATTTTACTTTCACTTTACTTACTTTACTAATTGAAACAGTAAAGTAAGTTTCAGATGGGGGAATCTAGCCTCTTATTTGTCTAACACCAAAACTGACCCATTTTTTACATTGTGTAACTTCTCTGTTTCTGGTGAACGGGTGTCTATCTCAATGGCAGTAGCAGTTAAGACCCTATGAACAACTTTCATAGCACTCATTCATTCATCAAATGTTTATTGAGTGCCTGTTCTCTTTCTGGCACTACTCAAGACCCTAGGGATAAGATGGTAAGCAAAATCAAATATTTTCTTTCTTTTTTTAAAATATTTATTTTTTAGTTGTAGTTGGACACAATACCTTTATTTGATTTATTTTCATTGGTACTGAAGATGGAACCCAGGGCCTCCCACATGCTAGATGAGTGCTGTACTGCTGAACCATAACCTCAGCCCCCAAATCAAATATTTTCTACTCCTCAAGCAATCTTTCTTTTGTAAACTAGATTTTTTTCTTCAGAGGGAAACAAAAAGCCAGGCATGGTGGCACATATCTGTAATCCCAGTGGCTTGGGAGGCTGAGGCAGGAGGATGGCAAGCTCAAAGCAAGCCTCAGCAACTTAGCAAGACCCAGTCTCAAAATAAAAAAAACAGAAAGGACTAGGGATGTGGCTCAGTGGTTAAGCACCCTGAGTTCAATCCCTACTAACAAAAAAAAAAAAGCAGGGAAAGAAACAGTCAACCAGATTATACTCTGTCAGGTTTATTTCTCATTGTAAATTAATAAATTAGCACTCTGGTGTCAATCAATATCTGCGTGAGTTTGTTAGTATGAGTCTAGGCCTCAAGTCTGATTTTCTTTGTATTGTCAAAACCAGCTTTGTGGCTATACAAAGATTCTTAGTTCAACTAGGATATTCTTTTTTAAAAATTTTTATTTTTTTATTAGTTGTTCAAGACAATACAATGATCTTGACATATCATACATTTGATTCAAATAGGGTATGAATTCTCATTTTTCCACGTGTACAAACTGCAGAATCACATTGGTTATACATCCATGTGTATACATACAGCAATCCTAGTGTCAGTTGTATTCTGCTGCCCTCCCTATCTCCCCTCCCTCCCCTCCTCTCCCTTCCCTATTGTCTACTCATACTACTGTGACACTTATCTCTTTTTTTTTTCCCTTCCCTTCCCCCTCACACCATCGTATATGTATTTTGTGAACCCATGAGGGTCTCCTTCTGTCTTCCATGCATTTTCCCTTCTCCCTCCCTTTCCCTCCCTCCTCTTTTCCTTATTTCGTGGTAATCTTCTTCTCATGCTCTTCCTTCCTACTCTGTTTTGAGTCACCTCCCTTATATCAGTGAAGACATTGGGCATTTGTTTTTTAGGGATTAGCTAATTTCGCTTAGCATAATTTGCTCTAGTGCCATCCATTTCCCTGCAAATGCCATGATTTTGTTATTTTTTACTGGTAATATTCCATTGTGTATAAATGCCACATTTTTTAATCCATTCATCTGTTGAAGGGCATCTGGGTTGGTTCCACAGTCTAGCTATTGTGAATTGTGCTGCTATGAACATTGATGTAGCTGTGTCCCTGTAGTATGCTCTTTTTAGGTCTTTTGGGTACAGTCCGAGAAGGGCAATAGCTGGGTCAAATGGTGGTTCCATTCCTAGCTTTCCAAGGAATCTCCATACTGTTCTCCAAATTGGCTGCACCAGTTTGCAGTCCCACCAGCAATGTACGAGTGTACCTTTTTCTCCACATCCTTGCCAGCACTTGTTATTGTTTGACTTCATAATGGCTGCCTTTCTTACTGGAGTGAGATGGTATCTTAGAGTGGTTTAATTTGCATTTCTCTGATAGCTAGAGATGGTGAGCATTTTTTGCGTGTATTTGTTGATTGCTTGTATATCTTCCTCTGTGAAGTGTCTGTTTAGATCTTTGGCCCATTTGTTGATTGGGTTATTTTTTGTTGTTGTTGTTTAACTTTTTGAGTTCTTTGTATACTCTGGAGATTAGCACTCTATCTGAAGTGTGAGGGGTAAAACTTTGTTCCCAGGATGTAGGCTCTCTATTTACCTCACTTATTATTTCTCTTGCTGAGAAAAAAACTTTAGTTTGAATATGTCCCATTTGTTGATTCCTGATTTTAACTCTCATGCTATAGGTGTCCTATTAAGGAATTTGGAGCCCTATCCCATGAGATGGAGATTAGGGGCAACTTTTTCTTCTATTAGATGCAGAGTCTCTGGTTTGATTCCTAGTTCTTTTATCCATTTCGAGTTAACTTTTGTGCATGGTGAGAGAAAGAGATTCAATTTCATTTTGATGCATATGGATTTCCAATTTTCCCAGCAACATTTGTTGAAGATGCTATCCTTTCTCCATTGCATGCTTTTAGCACCTTTGTCTATAGGTTTAATGCAATGCCAATCAAAATCCCAATGGCATTCCTCGCAGAAATAGAAAAAGCAATCATGAAATTCATCTGGAGAAACAAGACCCAGAATAGCTAAAGTAATCCTAAGCAGGAAGAGTGAAACAGGTGGTATAGCCATACCAGATTTCAAACTATATTATAGAGCAATAGTAACAAAACAACATGGTACTGGTACCAAAACAGGTGGGTAGACCAGTGGTACAGAATAGAGGACACAGAGACCAATCCACAAAATTACAACTAGGATGTTCTTTACATAGATATGGTGAGAGAATTGTCTACCAGCTGGAAATAGGCAAGCAGTGACAGGGGCTACATATGCTCTCAACATCCCACAAAGAGTCCTATTGATAGGAAAATGTATACAGCTCCCCTGGACAGCTAGCAGTGCCCAAGCTCAAACAATTTCCCCTTCCACCTAAGTTGCAAGTTCCCTTTTCTTACCTTACTTGACTATTAAAAAAAAAGTGTAATGACAGTGTGTAGGCCCCCTCACTAGCACAACCCTTGATGCATCCCACTGTTCATAGACAAAACACACCTCTCTGGATGGTATTTGCCATCCTGTATCCATGTGGTCATGTGGTACCTATGCTGTGTAATCTTCAAGGTGGTTGTTTAAGTCATTTGCTTAAAACAACAATGATTCTGAGGCTGATACTAAGTGAATCAAAACACAATGTAAGAGAAACTTTGACTTAAGAATGGACTCTATATAATCACCTGTAAAGTAAAACAGGATAACTTCCTGAAAATCAAATGGATCTAACATTGCGCTAGTGAAAGAGACACTGGGGAAGAAAAGCAAACTACTTGTTCCTTAGATATGATCTCTAAATAGATATAAATACATAAATACACACATTAGGTTTTCCTGATGTTGATAACAACCCCTTAATTAATTCATGATGGACACCTGTCATTGTTTTAGCTACCTAATACCTAATGCCCCTTTCCTGTGTCTGGGGAATTTTCCACATTCTAAGTTTTGAGGGAAGCCAACCTAACTATAACTACACATTGAAAATGTTTTTGTTCCAGCAACCCTGCCAGTTACAGCATGAGCATGTCTATTGGCCATTTCCACAAGAGATTTTAATTTTGGAGCTACTGGCACAAAAATAAGGAAAATTCTTTGTGTTGGCAGTAGCAGTTTTTTGCTTCCTTCTGGGCAGCAAACTCTTCAGAGTCACTGCAAAGGTCAGCCAGCATCTAGGCCACCTTCAATGGCAGAAATGGTTAGGATGCTATTTGTCAAGTGCCTCAGAAACGTGATTTTTATCCATGATTTCAACTTAGAGGCTCCCTTTGTGTCTGTCCACTTGAGCCTGGTTCCTCTGGATGCTTAGTGATTGTGTGAACTATCTGCTATTCTCTCACAAACTTCTTTTCATCCTCCTCTATACACTCCTTCTCCTCTCTCTCTTCCTCTTCTCTTCCTCCTCTTTTCTCAAATAAGCCAGAAGTTAATTTCTGTTGCTTGCAAATAATATCCCTGGCTGATACACCATTCTATTTATCTGCTTTATTCTCATGCCAGGCTCATCAAGAAATCTTCTGGTTAGTATTTCAAAAGCTTAAAACTAGGGCAGAAGAATGATAAACAAAGGGTGGATAAAAATATTGCAGTTTCAGCATTTAGAACATGATGGTCCCCACAATCAATCAATAGGTGCCTATTCTAGTTAAAATGTCTATTATGGCTGGGCACAGTGGTGAACACCTGTAATCCCAGCAGCTCAGGAGGTTGAGACAGGAGGATTGCAAGTTCAAGGCCAGCCTCAGCAACTTAGCAAGGTTCTCAGCAACTCAGCTAGACCCTGTCTCAAAATATAAAATAAAAAGGGCTGGAAATGTCACCCAGTTGTTAAGCACCCCTGCATTCAATCTCCAGTATAAAAAATAAAAATAAAATAACCTGTTATGAGTTTAATTCAAGTGTCGAGTAGAACTGTCCCTAAAAGACCATATATGGGTGCTCTAAAGGAATCTGGTCAATACCCAAAACACTAAGGACAGGACCCTGGAGACTGTGAAGACCAAGAAAGGTGACCCTAAGAAGGCTTTCCTACAACAATGAGAAATTGGCACTTCCAGACCACAATCCTCTCTAACCAGGGAACCTTCCTATGGGGCTTCACCTTCATGAGTACATCTCTGTCTTGTCTCTCACAGTATTAATTCATTGAAAAATGACTTTGACATTTGTATTCATTCATCCTTTTCAGACAAAAAATCATTTTGTAAGGTGTGGTTTTCTAGATCTATAAAATTGAGAGAAGTGAGAAGACTTACTAGAATTATCCATTAATTATTCCACTTCATATCCATTCCATCTCATATCTGCTAGTAATAATTTACCTATTACCTGATTCCAGAAAAACCAGCAGCAATTTACTGTGTCCTGGTCATGTAGATGTGTGCTGCATATTATACCCTCTGATATTTAATCCTAGAGACTAGAATACAAAACATTGAATCTAGAAAGTATATTCTTGAATGACTTGAATCCTAACCCCCACAGCCCTAGTGGCTTCTGGACAGAAAATTTCATTTTCTTAGGACAGCCATGAAAATAAATTAATTAGAAAACAATAAAAAACAAAGACATCTACATGTATATCTTAACTAAAGAGTATTAATTAAGCCAAGAACTCAGTGAGAATTAACCATCTTTGAGTCCCACATTTATATAGCTAATTTTAGCCATCCAGATCAATACATCTGTATCCTTTCCTCAGACCCACTAGTGCATAATGTCTTTAGTCCTTCCCTCCTAGAGAGCAATGTTAGATCCCTGCTCTCAAGTGATCTAACATGAATTATTGACCTGGCAGATCCTTTGTGACAACTTAGGCATGACTCACAGTATAAACATGCATTGTAGTTGTACTAAAACCTGCTATATACTTCAGAACCCTCTAAACTAGCATTTTTAATTAATAGGAATAGAAAACTAGAACTCGTCTAGGAGGTATTAAAGTTATTAGAAGAATTGTTGTTAAAGTATGAATCATATAAATTGGTCAATAGTGAATTTCAGCAGAGGATGGCAGCATGAGGATTTTGTGATTTATATCTAGCCAATGTTCTATAAAGCAGTGGTTCTCAGCACTTGGATGTAAATTAGAATCATCTGAGTAATTCTTTAAAGTTCTAATGCCCAGTAGTTCCCCAGACCTATTAAATGAGAATTTTTGAGGATGAGATTTCAATTTGCAACCAAAGTTAAGAACATGTAGTCTAGATGAGGCATTGCTAAACTTTCAGCATGATGGCTAACTTGGACAGACATATTAAATTATATATTGTCAAAATTGCCTGGACACACCTCTTCCCATGAGGAATGAGGGCTCATCTCCTACCTCTACCTTATAGGATTTGGTATTGTGGCTTTGTGTGAATTGAATGCTATCTGGGTTACCTAAAAGTTTTTATTTCAGGTCAGCACTAGCTTTACAAGAAATAATGCAAAAGATCCCACTCTTCTTGTTAAGCATCATTCATAAAGAAATCATAGTCTGACAGCATCTCTGTGGTTTGGGTTTGGGAAATTTGAAAATTATATTTAATTCAAGCAGTCATTACTTGTTGCTTTATCATATTATCCCCTGTTCCTTCAACAGCAAAGACAACTTATATTTCATTTCCATTAGTTTTAACTACATATTAAATAATTTCACCAGTGAAACAAATTTGCCCAAACACTCATTAATAGTTCAGGAAGAGCCAAGTGAGAGAGAGGGGTGAATGACCCCTCAGTCAAAAGTTCTTAGTAAGGTAAATCTGCTGAAAAGTTATGCTTGTATGTGTGAATCCGATGCCCTCCAGAGACATGAATAAATTATCCTTAGAGCTACAATAACATTCTATCTTGATTGATCTTTCATTTTCCTCCACTGGCATCAATAATCAATGGTTAAACTATACTTGATAACTTACTTTTATAAATGTACCTTTTTTATACAATGGGCCCATTCTTAAGCATTTTTGTCCAAATTATATTTTATATGTATACTTCGTATCTTACATTTTAAAATGTTATTTTTAGATAATTGTAAATTTGTATACAGTTCCAGGATATAATACAGAAAAACCCCATGTATCCTTTACCTGGTACATAAATATTCAGTCACACAATGTGTGGTCACAAATATGTATATTCTTTACCCAGGGTCTTCCAATGGTTGCATCTTGCACAACTATAGTATTGCATCACAACTAGGATATTTATGTTGGTAATAGTCAAGATATAGGACATTTTTATCACTAAGGATTCCTCATGTTGCCTTTATTCAGGCCTACTTACTTCCCTCTTGTTTCTTATCCCTATCCTTAGCCACTGACAACCAATTACCTATTTTCCATCCGCCCCCCTTTTTTGTACTGGGTATTGAAGCCAGGAATGCTTTACTACTAAGTCACATCCACAGCCCTTTTTATTTTTTATTTTGAGATATGGTCTCCCTAAATTTCTAGGGCTGGTCTCAAGCTTGCAATCCTCCTGCCTCAGCCTATTGAATTGCTGTGAAAACAGGGTGTGCTACTGCATCAGGCTTAACCTGTTCTCCATTTCTATAATTTTGTGCACATGTCTTCAGAAAACCAGGTTCCAGTTCTCCTGGGTAAATAAGACTGAAATTGCTGAGTCATATAATAAGTGTATGTTTCGTTTTAAAATAAACTCTGAAACTTTACATTTCCACCAGCAATCCTCATAGATTTCTCAGCAGAACTGTCAAATTATATTTTATTTGTTTGCTTTGTTTATTTGCAGTACTAAGGATTAAGGATCTCACCAGTGCTAGGTGACCACTCTACCACTGAAGTACATCCCCAGGCAATCAGTTTTTATTTTAATTTTCATCTTAGAGGGTATATAGTAGTGTCTCATTGTGAGTATTAACTTGCCCTTCTCTGATGACTAATGATGTTGAGGATCTTTTCGTGTGATTTTTGACCATGTGCAACTGTTTTCTATTTGGTGGATTTTTTCTTTTTTCTTCTTTTTGGCTTCAGTGGAACAGTTCATATGGTTCCATTTTATCTCCTCTCTTGACATATCACTTATATATATTTTTTAAATTTTTTAGTGTTTGCCATAGGGTTTACAATATACATTTAAAAACAATCTAAGTCCACTGCCAAATAACACTGTAGTGCAGGTACCTTTTAAGTGAATACTCTCCATTCCTCCCACCCTTCCCTATTTACACAGCTGCCATTCATTTCACTTTTCCATATGCTATTATCAACCAATACGTAGTTACTATTTTGCTTTAAACAATTATCTTTTAGAGCAACAAAAAATAGTAATAGAGTTAATTTTACCTTCAGTTATTCTTTCTCTAATGCGCTTTTTAAAATGTAGACCTCAAATTCTGACCTATCTAATTTTCCTTCTGCTTGAACAACTGCTTTTAACATTTCTTGCAGGGGAAGTCTGTTGATGATGAATCTCCCAGGTTTTATCTAAGAAAGTCTGTATTCCTCCTTCACTTTTTTTTTTTTTGGTGCTTCAGCAGCATTATTTTTTTAAGACCATGCATGTAATGAGAAAATTTCGAAGCAGCATTTTAAAAGAAAACAACCATGAATTCACTGTAAACAGCATTTAATTTCCTAAGGGAGGATAATCACTCAAACATGATAATTACCTAAAACATTGAAAAAAAATTAGCAATCACTAAAGGTCTCAAATAGATGGACAGGATCTAAATAGCATTAGAAATAATGAAAAACTTTCATAGTTAACATAACATTTTTATTATATAAATATTTCAAAATTCCACAAAAGGTTATAAAAATCAAAATGACAAATTATAAATAAATAAACCTTAAAAGCATAAAAATACTTATCCATAATAATGATAATGGGAATGAAAAAATTTACACAATTTTTCACTCAATATTTTTTTGTTTTCTGGTCTATATATATTATCAAAATCAGAATAAATGAAGTCAAAAGCATTTCTGACCATTACCAAGAATCACATTAGGATTTCCACTTATTGCTTTCATTTCAAGTAAAAAGAATCTTGTATTTCTTCAATTCTACAGATCATTCTCAATCACATATTCTTTCTTCCCTTTGGAAGTTTAATTTCACTGGATGTAGAACTCAAGGATGATGGGTTTTGTTTTTTTCCAACACTTTAGAGATTTCACTTGGCACTCTCTTGCTTGCATGGTTTCTAATAAATCCACTATAATTCTTTTTAAAATTAGTTTTTAGATGTTGATGGACCTTTATTTTATTCATTTTATTTTTATGTGGTGCTGAGAATTAAACCCAGTGCCTCATACATGCCTCGCAAGCGCTCTACCTATCACTGAGCCACAACCACAGCCCCAAGTCCAATAATATTCTTATTTTTGTTCTTCTATAAAGT
This sequence comes from Urocitellus parryii, assembly GCF_045843805.1. Lineage (NCBI taxonomy): Eukaryota > Metazoa > Chordata > Mammalia > Rodentia > Sciuridae > Urocitellus > Urocitellus parryii. Next base: position 2,856,651 of record NW_027554094.1, on the reverse strand, counting down.
TTTTCTCCCACCACCCCTGGGCTTCCTTCAAGATCTTCACTTTGTCTTTGATTTTCTTCAGTTGGAATATGGCATTACTAGGTGTATTTTTGTTTTGTTTTGTTTTGGTTTGGTTGGGTTGGGTATTTATCTTGCTTGGTATTGTTGGAGATTCCTGGATCTGTGGTTTTGTGACTGTTATATTAATGATAAAATATTTGAAAAATTCATGACCATTATTACTTAAATATTTCTTCTGCCTATAACAGGTGTGTAGAGAAGCTGTCTTTGCCCAAAGCAGTGTCTCTTTACTTAGGCCTGCAGATTCCCCTTGGGTAACTAACTATAGGATAAAGCTTGGCATCTCTGCCTTCATTTTGTATCTGTCTCCTCTATTACCTCAAACTCTGTGACCTGCTCAGCCCTGCATATACACATGTTAGTCATTTAAGGAGTATTCATCTAAAAGTGGGTAATACGAGGTTTATTAGCCCAAAATTTACCTAACTTATCTTGGCCCTCTTCAAGTCTGAGGCAAAATTTGCAGGGATATTTACAACATCCTGTTTCAGCCCCCTGAAGTGGTGCTTAGAAATTTCTAGTCATTGCTCTACCCCTTCCAGGAACAGCAAAGCCTTGCAGGCACATTACCACACACTGAGACTGCCCCCTTAAGCAGGAGCATATAGATTGTTCCTGCATCACTATTTTATTTTTATATTTAGTTCTGGTAAAGTATACATTAAAAATTACCATTATGTCCATTTTTTATTTTATTTTGAGACAGATCTTGCTAAGTTGCTTAGGTCCTCACTAAATTGCTGAGGTTGGCCTTGAACTTGCAATCTTTCTGCCTCAGTCTCCCAAGTTGCTGGGATTACAGGTCTGCATCACTGTGCCAGGCTCCTCATGACCGATTTTAAGTGCAAAGTTCAATGGCATTAAGTAAGTTCACATTGTTATGCAACCAATCTCCAGAACTCTTTTCCTCTTAAAAAACAGAAATTGTATACCCATTAAACCACAATTCCCCATTCCTCCTCTTCCCAAACCCTGGCAATTACCAGTCTACCTTCTATGTATAAATGTGATTATTCTAGGAACCCTATGTATTTATCTTTTCAGTTAGCCTTATATTCTGAAGGTTGATTCATGTAGTAGCATATGTCAGAATTTTCTATCCTTTTTAAGGTTGAATAATATTCCACTGAATGTATATACCACATTGTTTATCCATTCATCCATCAATAGACACTTCAGTTGCTCTTGGTTAATGTGAATATTGCTGCTATTAATAGCACCATTCTTCAAAAAGGCAATATTTTTACCCTGGAATTACTTTGACACTTTAGTTGAAAATAACAACACCACATACACATATGAGTCTATGTCTGGATTTTCTATTTTATTCAATTTATCTCTGTTTATACTAATGGCAATACCACACTGTCTACTGAAGCTTTACATAAGTTTTAAAATCAGAGAGTCTGAGTTTTCAACCCTGTTCTTCTTGTCAAAATTATTTTGGCTAATCTAGGGTTTTACATTTTCATATAATTTTTGGAATAAGCCCATTTATCCCAAAACACTTGCAGGGATTTTGACTGGGATTATATTAAATTTGTAGACTAATTTGGGGATGCCTCAGTCAATTGGGGCTGCTTATGACAAAATTCCTTAGACTGAGTAATTTATAAACAGAATTTTATGTCTCATAGTACCAGAGACTGGGAAGTCTAAGATCAAGGCACATGCAGATTTGATATCTGGTAAGGGTCTGTCCCTCATAGATGGCATAGGACATCTGAGTGTGTTCCTCTTATTATCACAAATGGATGCAGTTGCATTGTCTGGAGACAGGGACATTCAGAGGTAGAGAAATTCTTAGAAATTCTTTAATTGATAGCCTCTCCCACAAAACAACTTCGGGAATTACAATTAAAGTTAAAGACTCTCTTTTTCCTTGGCATGTCAGAGAATGGAGAAGAGGGGAGGAAGGGGAGAAAGATATGAGCCAGCCTCTTGGATCAAGCACAGAAACCTTGCATCACACAAGGGCTAACTGAAAAATAGCAAAAAGCCATGAGAAAGATGTGGAGGCAATCCCAAAATGTATCATGTCCATTTTTTTTCTCCAAATAAGTCCCACATTAAGTAGACAACTTTTCTAATGGTGAAAAATGTCTGCAAAACCTAAGTGATCCATTAAAATAATTGTTATTATGTGAGGAAAGGGGAAAAAATTCTGAATTACTTTGATTATCCCTCTAACAGCTTAGAGAAATATTGTTAATGGCCTAATGGATCAACAAACTTGGAAAACATCCATTTGCTTGGAGTTGAGTTGTTTTACCTAGTTGCTATACTGAAACTACTGTGTCCCTAAAATGAAAGTTAATAAATTTCACAGGTCTTTTCACTGTACAATTTCTCAATATTTATGTTTTTCTTTGGCATCAATGATTTTCCAGAACCTAACACCATTCCTCAGCATTATTAATATACCTCCAGTTCTTTCAGGAGAAGAAATGACTGACACTGTCAAATCAGATTGCTTTTCCTTTGCCCTGTTCTCCTATCCACCTAAAGCCATATTGTACCAGAGGAAAATAATATCAACACCAAATTATGTTCATTAAAAAATGTTTATTCAGCACTTAATACATATAAGAAACTGGTCTAGGCACAGGAGATGTCATCATTGAAGCAAAGTTTCTGTGCTTCAATTCTGCTGGAAAATAAAAAAAAAACAATAAACATAATATATGCCTTGATGGTGGGTATTATGAAGTAAACCAAAGCAGGGTAAAGGGAAACAGAGTGATGACTTGAGGGTTATAAAATTGATTATTTAAGTCAGGGGACTATTCTTCTTAGTAGCATTCATATACTAATTAATAATTCCATGAAAGCTGATACTGTCACAATTATCTTCATTTTCATAAATATAGAGAGAAGATCAGTGAAGTAGAAGTAGGAGAACAAGAGGGATGGAGTGAAGGAAAGGGAAAGAAATATGGAATGACTCTAACAAAATCATGTTATATATGTATATAAATGTACCAAAGTAAAATTCACCTTTTTGTATATGTAGAAAGTACCAATCAAAAATGAAAAGTAAAGGAGTGAAAGGAAGATCAGCAGAGGAGGGAGAAAAGGGGGAAGGGAGAAAAGGGGGAAGGGAGAAAAGGGGAAGGAAGAAGGGAAGAAAGCAGGGGATGGGGATCCAAATCAGATTCCTTGTATATATAAATTTATCAAAAGGAACCCAAATATTATGTATGATTATAATGCTCTAATTAAAAAATAAATTGAAAAAAAGTTGTCTTCAATTTTCACCTTGTTCCTGGCTTAGCACAAGATTCACAATGAATTCAACAGAAACAGTAGTATGCAAATATACTTACCTTCTACTCTTAAAAATATTGTAGTTATAAATAGACAGAATGCCTTTATTTTATTTGTTTATTTTTATGTGGTGCTAAGGATCAAACCCAGTGCCTCACACATGCTAGGCAAGTGCTCTGCCACTGAGCTCCAGCTCCAGCCATTACCTTCTACTCTTGAATTTGGACATATGTTGACATCATGAGGATAGATTATGATTCTAGTCCAGATTTTGGAAGTGCAAAGTCCATACTTCACATTCCTTATTCAGAACTATTGATAGCTAATTATACATCAGGTAAAGCAAAGAATTAGGGGTGATGATCTCAGGCAATCACTTTTCTTTAGGACCAAGCAGGCTACCATCTCCTCATCTGTTCCCTGGATTCATCTCAGGATTACATCAATCCAAAGCAACCCTGGATGTAGTCATCAATCACAGGGTTTCCACACCCAAGTTAACCAACAAATGCATGGCAAATGATGAGGGGCATGTACAAAATATTGCAGGGACTCATGTATTTTTAATAATCATTTTAAAGCAACTACTATTGTACCAAGAACTATTCAAGGGGTGGATTATTTCCCCTCAGTTCAAAATTTCTCAGCTACTTAAGATTTGGACAATCATATTGCTTACATATTTAGAGATAATCAGAATTTGATGACAAACCACTTCACTGCAGCAGAATCACACATCCCTAGGCACAAGGGGTTGTTGAGCAGGGACTTTTAGCAGAGGGATTGAACAACAACAACAAAAATCCTGGCTATCTAGGCTGGTGCTATCCTGTGGTGTAGGATAGATAAAGGGTTCTGTCTCCTCCCCTCCCTACTTTTCCAGCAAGGAATTCCAAGTCACTTGCCCTCCTAAGTCAATTTCAAGGTATATTTGCTGAGTTATGAAGATGGAATACACATACACACACATGTACAATCTGTTAGCATGATTTTGAAGTTTTAAATATCTAGACCCAGGATATATCAGCCTCCATTTATACTTTTGCTTTGACCTCACAAATGTCAGATGTAGGCCCAGATAGAGTCATTCTGAATCATTATAGAAAGGAATGAATTGGCATTTTTCTGCCCCCATTCCATTTTCTTTATAGTCATAATTAATCAGAATCTATCTGCTCACCTCTCTCATGCTCCCAAGGGAAAAAAATCACCTACTATAACCAGGAATTAACCAAGAGAATAGATTGGCCAGGATTCTTCTTTTGGATGTGAGACAGGAAACATGGAAATATGATCAAACACACTGTGATTCTAAGAGATGACAACAGGAGGCAATTTCAAAACAAGCCTCTGTTGTTGAACCTTTGGGCCTCGATGACACAAGAGTGTTTTCCATTACTGAGAAGAGAAAACCAATGCAAATACAGTTGGCTCCCTATATTCACTTGTTCTGCATTCATGGATTCAACCAGCTGTGGATGGAAAATGTAATTATGCCTACAAGGCTTGTGTCTGTACTCAACATGTACAGACATTTTAGTTGTCATTATTCCCTAAACAATACAGTATAACAACTATTTACATATCATTTACATTGTATTAGAAATTATAAGTCATCTAGAGATGGTTTAAAGTTAATTGGAGAATGTACATAGGTTATGTGCAAATACTACACCATTTTACTTGAAGGACTTGAGCATCTGTAGATTTTGGAAACTGAGGAGGTCCTGGAACAATCCCCCATAGACACTGAAGGACAACTTAAAGGTGGATGATTTTTCCTGATTACTGAACCAGGCTTCGGTTAGTTTCAGAGAAACTTAATTTGAGTTGATTTATCTTTGCTGTGTGGAGCTGGTTTATCATTTGAATGGATCCAGTAGATCACTCTGGAGAAAATAATGTACCTAGGAGTTAGGCCTTTTTAGTTGACTATCTAGGATCCACCCTGGTATGTGGCTTACCTCTAAAGGCCAATCCTACCTCTCTAGGGGATAAGAATGAGGATGAAAAGCCACAGGAGGGAAGAAGGAAAAAAGTATCTGCTTATATCTGAAAATGGGGAAGAGCTATAGAGAACTGTGAGGAGAGATTTCATTCAAATAGAACATCCATTTCCTTGGACTACTCCATGTTTTTAAATTCAAGATCCATCAGGTTTCCTTCCTATTGCTCTCTCTACTCTCCCTCCCAGCCCCTGCTTAAGGATTATCTCCTAATAGTCCTTGTATTATTTGGAAGACTATGTGTATCAGTCCAAGTTCCAACATGGAAGCACAATGAACTGTGGAAGAAGGGATTTATCATAGGAATTAGTCCTGGAAAGAGGGGTGGGGGAATGGAGGCCCAGAAGGGAGTTGGAGGATAGGAGAAGCCACCCACCATTAGAAGCTCACAGCATCCAGCTACCCAAGTGGAAGAGGAAACCTGTAGGGAGACCTGTGGAGAGTTGCTCCTACTTCTAAGCCTGCAGCTAACTGTCCAGTGGTGGGCCTATGGCTGCTATTGGTCAAGAGGATCAGCAACTGGAAAGAAAATCTGGACACAGAATAAGAATGAGGACAAGCTGGGACTCAGTGTAACTTAGACCTCTGTTTGTCACCACACCTTACTACATAAACCTTGGGGAAGTAAGGACTCCTGCTTTCCCCTTCAGTACATGCAACTAACACAGAGCTTTAAGGGAAGGGGAGCCTGGGAAATGTTATTCCAGCTTACCAAGTTGGCACACTACGTTCTACCACACTAGGAAACTCATAATATATCTGCTAACAGAACTACCCTAGCAACTGGCATGGCACCTAGACAAAGATGGCACATGATGAATGGATAGACAGAAAGCCTAAAAAGTATCCATCAACTGATCAGAGCATATTTTATTATCCTGGATATTAGAATATAGGAGAAAATTACTAATAGTTTTCCCACTGGGATGAGGCCAAGGAAATCTTCACTTAGCTAAGATGAATTTAGATAGGTAGATGTCTTCATTCTCAGCTGAGGTAACAGTCAGCAACCAAAGTTCCCATAGCACTTTGGTGCAGCTAGATTTTTTTTAACCATCTTCATTTGGCTTTATTTTGTAACTCTAGAACCAGGCAACACTTCATTTCATCAAATAGAATATGTGTTCTATGGGTTGAGCTGTGGAGGTTGGTTTTATAGACAAGGAACTAGTATGCACAAAGTCCTCAGCACTGAAAAAAGAATATCCAAGCTGGGTTGGGTGGCATGTAAACCAAACTACTCTGGAATCTGTGGTAGGAGAATCACAAGTTCAAGGCCAGCCTGAGCAATACAGGGAGGTCGGTTTCAGAGGTCGACAGAGGGCTCCATTCCTTTGGGCTGGAGGTGAGGCAGGACATCATGGCTAGACAGTGTGGCAGAGGAAAGTAGATCATATCATGGTGAATAGGAGGCAGAGAGTGGTATAGCTAGATTTTAAAAGAATCTTTTTCTCAGAAAGGCTTCAGCACATGCATATTTAAAGAGTTCTTTTTCACATACCCAGAGTTATCTGAGGGGACATTACCTTAACAGAAATTATGAAGATTCCACATTGTTAAAATGCACAAATTCATTATCAGTGGTGCTTAGAATAACTCCTTGGAAGGAATAAAAATGTTTATTAGAATCAAAGTACATTTGAGTGATTTATTTTCTCCATCTTTATTTTCCTATTTAAAGAAAGTGCTGATTTGTATATTAACACTTCAAGGTTTTGACTACTTTCTTATCTTGGAAAAAAAAGAAAATGTTTGTCATTCCGAGAGCATAATCAATTGAGCCAGCACACAATGACATAGTTAATTCACCAACGGAATTTGTTGCCATAGCTCCAGCGAGGGACAGGGTAAATTAAACAATGGCCTTTTTCACAACTGCAGCTTTCACCACAACCTGCCTGTCCCCACACAACAGGCCATCATAGCGCCAGTCCAGAGCACAGCAATTGTCAATGAACAACAGTCCAGAGAGGACAAGAGGAGGCTTGTGGTAAATAAAGGAAGAGTGTCGGGCAACTTGAATCTCTGCTTATTCAATAACTGGACACTCCTAGTTCCTCCAAGCTCATCTTTAAGCACTGGGCATAGAGAGCTGGCTTGACCTTTGGTCAAGTGTTCCTGTCTAGAACAACAAAAATTTCACTTAGGGATTCATAAGAACTTGAAAGGGAAGAGGATCCTAGTGAAAAGGGAAAGAGATCAGAGGTAGACATGGTGGGCCACCAGGAATGCACCATGGAGGAGGACACCAAGAACAATTGCACTCCCAAACTCTGGTGCAAGGTAATAAATATGTAACCAATTTCTTATTGATTTTTGCCTTTGACATCAAAGTTAGTTCAAAGAGTAAAGTCTTCTGTATCTGCTAATATAACAGACCTGTACTAATTAATAGAGTCCCACTGAAAATGGAAATATATCCATCTTATTAAGGTGATAAAAAAGAAAAACAAAATGTGGCTAATATTTCTTTATCCCCTTATGGAATGTGTAAGCTCCTTGTATAGAGTTAGGCAATAGGAGCTGACTCACTTTCTTAAAAAAAATCAGGGGCTGGGAGTGTAGCTCAGTGGTAGAGTGTATGCTTAGCATATATGAGACCCTGGGTTTAATCCCAGCGCCAAAGCCAAAAATAAAGTCAATTTATCAATTAAATATGAAGAAATATAGGTAGCCCAAGGCAAAGAATGATGATGTGGGAGCCTGAGGACATTGGAGAAATGTTTTAACAAAATGTCCATTGTCTTATAAAATGAGGAATTCTCCTAATAAAAATGTTCCATTTTTTTAATTTTGTTTATTCTTTTTAATTATACATGACAGTTCCATGCTGTGTGACTATCACATAAATGAGTTTATCTTATGTGGTCTTTAATTTTGGGGATTGTCCAGAGGAATGTGTGTTTGAAGGGTAGCTTTGTTAAATGAAATAAGTTCTAGATGGAGAAAGTTTGGGCAGTGGGACAAAGTTTTAAGGAGAATCTAGATAATGTGAAGAAGAAATTTAAGATCAGAGGCAATCTTCCCAGAAACAGCATGATTTCTCTGGTGTTATAATGGTGAAACGACTTTTACTCCATTAACCTGAAAGGGGTTTCTCAGGCCTTAAGACATGGTCCTATCATTTCTGTCCCAGAACTCCTTCAAAATCTTCCTGTGTACCTTGGAATGGATATGAATAGCTGCGTTAAGCACCATAGGCTCAGAAAGTAATCTGGGTCCACATCCACTGGACACTTAAGCTGATGACTGGTAGACCATTTTCCCTAGTTGGTCCCTTTTCAGATAGCCATCATGTTATCTTGGCTTTAGAGAAATTTGCATATTGAAGGTATATGGGTTTATTTTTAATGTTTTTATTAGTGCATTATAGTTATAATATTGAAGTTCATTTTGACATAATCATACATGCATGGAATATAATCTGCTTCATTTCAGTCCCCAGGACTTCCTCTTTCCCTAATCTCTTCCCTTCTCCTCTTCCCTTTCCTCCACTCTCCTGGTCTTCCTTCTAGTTATTGTTATTTTAATTAGTGATATATAAATATACATAAAGGTGAAATTCACTGTGGTATACTCATATATGTATACAGCATAATTTGGTCAATTTTATCCCACCATATTATCATTTGTTTAATTCAATTAATGGGATAATCAGGAGGCATTTAACCATTGATTCATTCTTCATTCAAAAAATAGATTTGAAATGGTATCAAAACAACTAAATTCAGTTCTTGACTAGTGCAGATATAATCAATATGTTCTTTCCATGTTGGAGTCATGTAGAATCAAATCTGTGCAAATACCACTTTGTACTCTCATACTGTTTATGAACTCAAAAATAGACAAAGGCCTCCAATTTCATGGTCACCCAATAGCATCACTTATCATAATAATGACTGGCATTTTTGGTCCTTAAGTGGCATGCCCTGTTCTAAGTACATTCTATGCCTTGCTTCATGTGATTACGTTCACTGAAAGGGCTCAATCTCCTAGCCACTGGTCTATTTTGCTAATTTGTGCCTGAGTTCCTCCCTGATAAATGGAATGGGTTTATTTATCCTCCATGGGCAATCAAAATGGATTACATTGTTAATTGTAACAATATTAAAGGAGAGATTATATTAGCATTTTTATCATGTTTCTCAGTTCTCAATGTACTGTACTTTTCTCACACAGGTGATATCAACTTTTATAAAGTTAACTTTCTGTCAGGGTTTTTGTACACCATGCACTGTTATCCCACACTAACACATGACCATTTCTGGTTATTGCTAACGGTGTGGCTTATCAGCCAATAGTTACAAGCATCATTAAATATTGTATCTGAAAAGTGAGGACAACTATGAATTTAATAGTATTTTAGAGCTTTCTGAGAATGGAAACTCTCTTTAAGTGATAAAGTTGGTTATTTACATCCCACATATTTAAATTTGGTTAGCACTTATTTGGAAATAGGAGAATGCCCAAACATTATTCCAATTCCTCTTGCCCCAAATCCTGTGAAGTTGATATTATTCATAATCTCATTTTCAAGTGACAAAATTGGAGCTCGTAGAAGTTAATTGTCCAAGGTAGTGCTGAAATTCAGGTTCCTCAAATTCAATTTCAATTTTTCTTTAAACCTGTGTTGTCAAATAAGGTGGACACTACCACATATGGCTATTGGGCACTACCACATATGGCTATTTAAATTTAAATTTAAACAAAATTTGAAATTCTTTTCCTCAGTCACACTAGCCACATTTCAAGTGCTCAACAGCTACACATGACTAGTAACTACCTCATTTGGACAGTGCAATTACAGAATATTCCATAATCATGGAAATTTCTTTTAAACAATATTGCTCAAAATCATAATGTCTCTTTTAGATATGTTGACAAATGTCCTCAAAATATATTTAAGTTTTGTAACAAATAATATAGACTTAAAATCTTACATTAAAAATCTCATTCATTTAAAATCTCCTCATTTGCATAGTACAAGTTAACTTTGGTCTGCAAATTAATAATGTACATAAGAGTCAAGGAGACTGTTAAATGCATTTCAGAGACCAAAGATTTTTAAGCACCATCAAATAACTCCAGAAGCACTCACTTAGATGCAAGCAATTGATATGATAATTACACATCATTTTTATTTATTCATTAAAACAGGGATCCCCTAAGGTGACCTTGTAGGAAATAATGTGGCTACCCTACTTATTTCTAGTAACCCTTTTGCTATTTCTAAATTCTCTGTAAGATCACTTTATGCTATTGATTTACCTTCCTCTCTTCCTTTGGATCATACAGTAAATTGGTAGCACAATATACTTCCACACTGAAATTTTGACTAGCTCAAGATCTAATTCCAAAACCTTCACTTCTCCCCCTATATTCTGTGATTCCTTGAAAGAGGTGCTCCTGTGGACCCAGGATAGTGCCTGGAACATAGTAGGATTGCCTAATATCTGTTGATTGACAGTTCTTCCAAGATACTATTTACTGAAGTGGACTTGGATTTTCTACAGAGAATACATGAATCAAATGGAAAAATATCTTCTGTTTTTTTTTTCTTCTTCCTCCTTTACCAGTCTTTGTTCCCAAGTCTTCATGGTAAGATAAGGACTTCCCATCTGTGAGAAAGAGATGACTTCTGGGCATTCAGGTGGGAAGGGAGGGGCATGTGATCTGGCCTATGGATTTGGAAACTACATCTGCCAGCTTTTTCAGAGGGGAGAGTGGGCATCAAATATGTTGCCTTCCCAAGGCACTAGTCATCAGTTAGCTCCATTAGTCCTAAAACACCATGTTGAGTGCATTTGCTGGTACTGTGCTGGTTCTAGGTAATGAACATGATAGAAGAGAGAATTTCGACTTGTTTAGAGAAGAATGAAAGTGGGGCATGTAGCTCAGTTGGTAGAGTGCTTACCTCAAATGTACAAGGCCCTGGATTCAATCCCCAGCACCAAAAAAAAAAAAAGATAGGAATGATACTTGTGGTTTTATTTGTTTCCAGTGCTGGGATCAAACCCAGGATCTTGGGTATAGTAGGTAAGCACTTTACCACTGAGCTACACCTCCAGACTGAAACTTACTTGTATGTCTAAATCCTTAGCTGAGGTGATTTCTTACAGCCTATTGAGATCCATCATACCAAACATTAATGCATTTTTAGCAAAAATAAAACCCAATTCCTCAGTTTAGTTATAAGTTTCAAAGAACATGATTTGTTGCTTTCTTGTCTTCCATAAGGAAAATTTCTAGCCTACAGGCCATAATCAGAGAAAGAAAAATTCATAGAAACAATGTAAATACACATTAAATATTTAAGATTTTATTTGAACAACTTAGAATGCTCAGATTTATGAAGCTGAGCATTTTTAAGCCACCTAAAGGAAAAGTAGTTGCATTTTTACTTTTTGTTCCAAAACATCATTAAACCTTCTTTCCTCTCATCTCTAATTCCTGACCATGAACCCTAATATTACAGGAACAGGCTTCTATTTGTGCAGCCTTCACCTAACTCAACATAGTCTTTGTGTCCTTCTAAAGGGTCACAAATCCTCTTAATTCAATTAGCAAATATATGATCACTGCCAGAGGTTTCTCTTCTGACACTTCTCCCCTCTGAATATGGACAGGTGGACACAACCTGCCCCAGGTTTTATAACATTTTAAAATTCTGTGTCTTTCCATGAATGACAAATCACCCCACCCCCATATACCTGAGAGAGAAAGAGATAAAGAATTTTAAAAATTGGAAAGTATGGTCCAGGACCAAGAGAAACATAATATCTGTTTCAAATATGTTTTCCTTAGTTCCATTGATTCAAGTCATAAATAAAAGCACAGAGTAATTTACATGATAATTTCTTTTGAAAACAATGACCAACATACCTCACATATATTTTTTATTTAATTTTTTTCATTGGTGTATACTTTGTTTTTGTTTTGAGGATGGAACTCAAGCCTTCCTGGATGCTAAACATGTGTTGTACAACTGAGCTACATCTGCTACCCTAAAGCAATCTTTTAAAAGTTTGTTCTACATATATATTCTTGTTCTAGATGTTCTTTTTTTTGAGAGAGAGAGAGAGAGAGAGAATGAGAATATGAATCTTTTTTGTAGATGGACACAACACAATGCCTTTATTTTTATGTGGTGCTGAGAATTGAACCCGGGTCCCGCCCGTCCTAGGGGAGCACTCTACCTCTGAGCCACAATTCCAGGCCCTCTAGATGTTCTTAAGAGTGGAAACTATCTCATTCATCTTGGATGCATGGCTCCTGGGGACGCTTAGTAAATGTTTTTTGAGTGAGTGAAAGGAATTTAAATCACTATTTATTCTGTATCTTTCTTGTCCAGGGAATCCTGATTTTGTCCATCTAGGATTACCTCCAGGTCATCTAGGAGAATGAATGAGTTTCAGTCTAGCCTTTGAAGCATGATTCAATGTTAGGTGGACCAACTTCAACTTGACTCCAGACTCTAAATTGATTAACATTGCCATTAGCACTATAACAAAGATGTTGTGGTCACCATTTACAAGGCTCTCTTATTCAATCCCTGCCGGTCTTCTAGGATTGCTATAGGTTTGTGATATTTAATGACTGGGAAGGACTAGCTCAGAGATACAATAGATGGCAGGTTCACCTTTTACAACTCTTTCTCAGCTTATCCAGAGGGGCAGGAGCTGGACCCATCAAAGAGAGATGGTTAGGACTTATACGTATTATCTGAATTCTTTCTCATGTGGCTACTACACCTTTATCTAAGGGTAAATTTAAGTACTAAGAGTGTCAATTTAATTACTTTCTTAAATATTACAAATAATTCAAGATAAAAAATGGAGAACTGGGCACAATAGTGCACACCTGTGATCCCAACAGCCTGGAAGGCTGAGTCAGGAGGATCACAAGTTCAAAGTCAGCCTCAGCAATGTAGTGAGACTTCAATCTTAAAATAATAAATAAAAAAGGGCTGATGATGTGGCTCAGTGGTTGAGTGCCTGTAGGTTCAATCCCTAATACCAAAAATGGAGAATTAATAAAAGCTTTGTAATATTTTCTCTGTTGTTCATTGAAAAATAGAATTATTATAATAGAAATTCAATTAAAAATGATAAATACTACATTAAACATCTTATTTAAATATAAAATATATTACTAATTTGACAGTCCTTTGATTGGGGGCTACTGATTAGAGCTCTGTGTTATCTCTTTTCCTTTTCTTTTTTTTTTTTCTAGTACTGGGGATTGAACCCAGGACCTTGTGCATGATAGACAAACATTCTACCAATGAGCTACACCCCTAACTTTATTCATTAGGCATACAGAAACATATTGCCTATTAGTTCTGGTTTTATTCTAATTGGAATGAAAACTTAAGATACTTTCAAAACACTCTGCCTATAGAAGCCTAGATTTTTTTCCAGTTTAGTCTCCTAGCTTTTACACTTGTCTTGACCTCAAAAAGCAATTCAACAGCAATTTTTGAAGGTCAAATAATTACATATTCTCTTTCTAAAACAATTTAGCTTCGTAAAACAAGACACATTTGAAAGACGCAATTCACATTTAAGGTATACAAGTCAATATTTTTAGTATATTCATGGGGTTATACAAATATCACCATGATTTTAGAATAGACTACTGTCATCATCCCATAGAAGAAACCTCATACCCACTACCAGTCACTCCCCACATACCTCCTCCTATGCTCCCAGCAGTAGGTAAACCACTAATCTACTTTCTGTTATAGGTATTTACCCATTCTGGATGTTTTGAAATCAAGGGAAAACCAGAATAAACCCTCTAGGCTAAACTTATTTGACCTGCTCTTTGTTAACTTCCAGTCACCTTTCATCATGCCTCAGAATATAAATATCCACAAGGCCAAATCTTGGTGGGTAGATTTGAGATTTGGGTCTCTTGTCTCTTCACAATTGGTTGCCTTGTGAATTAACTTTCTTTTTTGCAAATCTCTTTGTTTCATAGATTGGTATATTTCATGGTGAGTAAAATGACCTGGTTCAGTAACAATTTCATATAAGTACAATTATATAACATGTAGTCTTTTGTATTTGGCTTCTTTGACTTAGCATATGATTTTAATATTCATACATGTTGAGGCATGTATCAGTACTTGGTTCCCATTTATGGCCAAATAACATTCCATTGTGTGGATATATCACAATTTGTTTCCCCATTCATTAGTTGATGGACATTTTCCACTATTTACTTATCGTGAATAATGCTTCTTACGATATTCACATACAAGTCTTGTTTGTGAACATATGTTCTTAATTCTCCTGGTGTAAAGCTAGGGATGGAATTAGTAGGTCTAATGGTAAGTCTATTTTTTAACTTTTTGAGGAAGTGCCAAACTGCTTTCCAAAAAGGCTGCACTATTTTACATTCCCCTCCAGCAATCCATGAGAGTTCCAACTTTTCAATTCTCACCAATACTTTTTATTTTTCAGGGTTTGTTTGTTTTTGTACAGGGAATTTTACATAAGGGGTACTCTGCCACTGAGCTACATCTCCAGCCCTTTTTATTTTTTGAAACAGGATCTTTACAAGTTGCTTAGGGCCTTGCTAAATTGCTGAGGCTGACCTCGAACTTGTGATCCTCCTGCCTTAGCCTCATGAGTTGCTAGGATTGTGGGCATAAGCCATGGTGCCCAGCTACTTTCCAGATTTTAAAAATGTCCTAGTGGGGGCTGAGGTTGTAGCTCAGTGGTAAAGCACTTAAGCATGTATAAGGCATTGGGTTCAATCCTTTCCACTGCATAAAATTAAATTTAAAAATAAAGGTATGTGTCCATCTACAACTAATAAAATATTATTTTTTTAAAATGTCCTAGTGGGTGTGAAGTGATGTGTTATTGTGGTTTTGATTTGCATTTCCCTAATGGCTAATGATGAGCATTTTCATGTGGTTAATGGCCATTTGTACATCTTCTTTGGAGAAATGTCTACTTAAATCCTTTGCCTAGAGGGGTGCAATGGTACATGCCTGTAATCCCAGTGGCTCAGGAGGCAGATGAGTGCAGTGGTACATGCCTGTAATCTGAGTGGCTCAGGAGGCTGAGGCAGGGGGATCACAAGTTCAAAGCCAGCCTCAGTAATGGCGAGGTGCTAAGCAATTCAGTGAGACCCTATCTCCAAATAGAAAGCAAAATAAAGCTATGGATGTGGCTCAGTGGCTGAGTTCCTCTGAGTTCAATCCCTGGTACCCCCTGCAAAAAAAAAAAATCCTTTAACTATTTTGACTTGTGTCATTTATCCCAAAGATCCATCTTGGTCCTAAAGCAGGATTTTTAAACCTCATCATTATTGATATTTTTAGTTGGACAATTCCTTGTGGAGGCTGGCTTGAGCAATGTAGGATGTTAAGTAGCATCCCTGGCCTCTATTCACCAGATGCTAGTAGCAATACCCACATAGTAATCAAATTATCTCCAGACATTGCAAAATAACTCTTGTGGTGTTTGTGGGGAAATCTTCTGTAATCAAGAACCACTGCTATAAATGATCCTTTTGAAAAACTTAGAAACATAACTCAGTTTTAGTGGAATAGTAGAGATAGAAGCCAGTCTGAGTGAGTTGGAGATGATTTAAAATGTAAAAAAGTGAATAGATCCTATGAATATGAGCTGCCCTTCCCAAATCTGATTGTTCATGAGTTAACTAACCATATAAGAGATAAATATCAAGGCACAAATGAGAATAAGTTGATATTATAAAATAAACAATAGTTTAACACAACAAAATAAAGGAGTTATAACACAATATATGAAACAATCTAGAATGATATGGTTTCTAAGAAGGAAAATTCACTGTGAGCTGATCTTTGGGGGAGAACTTAACCCTCCCATGCATGAAGTACAAATAACTGTTAGGCAAGCTCTTGGTTTCATTTATCATGTTAGTCTCATCTCTTATTGGACACATCTGTATATCTATCTTAGACACAGATTTCATAGTTTCAAGGAATGGCACTCACTAAGTTAGCTCTTTCAGAAGGGTGATTTCCGGAGTGGAGAATGCAAAGGATTATCTTATAAAATCCACAGAAAGCTGAAAAGCATGCCTCAGCAAAAACAAGAATCAGGGCAGCTTTGAGAAGCCCTCAGAAGGGACATTCACTCCATTTGTTCTAATACTCTGCCTACAGCTCAGCTCTTGACCCATTTAGCGTCCATCTGTTATTCTTATTCTTTTTGTGTGTATGTGATACTGGGGACTAAACCCAGGAACATTCCACCTGCAAGCTATATCCCAGTCCATTTTTTAAAAAATTTATTTTGACATAGAGTCTCACTAAGTTGCCCAAGCTGACCTCAAACTTGAGATCCTCTTGCTTCAGCTTCCTGAGTTGCTGGTATGCACCACTGCACCCCACTCTTATTCTTATTCATGAATGAAGAAATATGAAGATATGAGAAACCACTTAAAAAGCAATGACTTGGTGCTCTCCCTCTTTTGAGACCAGGTTTCACTATGTTGCCCAGGCTGGTCTTAAACTCCTAGACTCAAGCAATCTTTTGACTTCAGCCTCCCAAGTAGCTGGGACTACAGGGACATGCCACAATGTCCAGGTTGACTCCCTTAATCAGGTGTCCCAACACAATTTTCCTGGGCTGTGGGGTAAAGCAGTTTTCATAAAAGGGGTATGGTGTGATGACAGAGAAATAAAGAAATAGGGCCATATCATAGATCCTTAAGAAATTCTAATTCCATAGAGATTTTCTCCATTCCCCACCCCCACCATTATCTTCTAAAATATTTATTTTACTGCCCCCCAAAACACACAAAACACCTCACAAAACACCTATGGTTTGCCATCTGAATACACAGTTATCACCATGAATCTCTTTCCTTCAGTCCACGTAGCACTGTGGGATTTTATGTTTGTTTTGTTTTGTTTTTGGATACTGGGAATTGAATCCAGGACTCTACACATGCTAGGTAGGTGTTCTGTAACTGAACTATATCCCCAGCCCAACAGCACTGTGTTTTTGACTTCAAGTTCCCTGACTTCAGAAACAGGATGGAGGACAAATTGCACATAGTTGTTTCTATTTAATACTGATAGTAGGCAGACATCATCTAAATGGAGATGGGCTATTTTAATAAGAGAAATATAATCCATATGGGGAGTAGTGTCTGAATCTGCTTTATCCTAATCCTCCCCATAGTTGGGAACAAAGACTATATAGAGTTGTCAGGAGATGATACTTTTCACTAGTTAATAAAGAGATGCCCTGCCTTCGCAGTCTATTAATTAAGAAGATAATCAGTGCAAGCTTGGAGTTTGGTATTTGAAACTCAAAGGCAATAAGATCAGAACACTACTCAGTTTTTTTTCTTCATAAAGAAATGAATAACAAATTAGGGCCTCAGAATTAGAGTAATCACATTTTTGAATGATTTCTCCTGAGCATGCTTTTAATAACCTGTATGTGTTAGGTAAGAAGAACAAAGAAAGGCAAAGTTAATTACTCAGGAAAAACTTCATCAAGGAATTTTGGTCACCTTACCCTAGGGTTTCTCAACCTTGCTACTACTGATATTTTGGATTAGACAATTTTTTGTTGTAGGATTGTCCTGTGCATGGTAGGATGCTTAACAGCATTCTGGTCTCTAACCATTAGATACCAGTAGTGCCCCTCCAAGTTGTGACAAGCAAAAATGTCTCCAGACACTTAAAAATGTCCCCTGTGGGGAAAAATCACCATTATTGTAAACTACTGAATTAAATACTACCTTCCTTCTCACTCCCTAGCCTCTAGGGCCTTCTAGGTTTTGCTGTTTGAAACCCTCAGAACAAACCAGGTGAGATGGCACACACCTATAATCCCAGTAACCTGGGAGGCTGAGACAGGACAATTGCAAGTTTGAGACCAGCCTCAGCAAATTAGCAAGGCCCTCAGCATCTTAGTGAGACCCTGTCTCAACATTTAAAAAAAAATATAAAAAGGTGGCCGGGATGTAGCTCAGTGGCAAAGTGCCCCATGTTTAATCCCAGTACCTAAAATAAAATAAAATAAATCCTCAGAACAAAACATCTCATACTAATGCCCCCTATATTTTTCAGGGAATTATTTGAAAACAAATTGAGTGGATCAAAATGATTTATCTGGATAACAGAAGGGTCTCATTGCCTTTCTGTATTGAAAAGTAGTAGACAACAAGAACAAAGGAAGATCTAATGAAAGTATTTATTTGAGGCAAACATTTGACTTATATTTAATGTCCACAAAATCTTTAGGTGCATTATTAGCCTTATTTTATTATGGAGAAAACTGAGGCTAAAAGAGGTCAAAACATTTGCTCAAGAACACGTTTTTTTAATTTTGTGGTGGAGGTAGAAGCCTGACATCATGCATTTACACATATTGTCTGAGTTTAGGTACTTAAAGTGCCAGATGCCAAATAAACCAAGGTGACCACTTTTTTAAAAAAATATAATTTCTGGGGCTGGGGCTGTAGCTCAGTGGCAGAGCATTTGCCTAACATGTGTGAGGCACTGGGTTCAATCCTTAGCACCACATAAAAATGAAACAAATAAAGTAAAAGCATGCTGTCCATCTACAACCACAAAAATTATATATATGTATATATATATATATATATATATATATATATATATATATATATATATATTTTTTTTTTTTTTTCAGGGGTTGGGGTTGTGGCTCAGTGGTAGAGCACCTGCCTGGCATGTGTGAGGCATTGGGT
Source organism: Urocitellus parryii (assembly GCF_045843805.1). Classification (NCBI taxonomy): domain Eukaryota; kingdom Metazoa; phylum Chordata; class Mammalia; order Rodentia; family Sciuridae; genus Urocitellus; species Urocitellus parryii. The sequence goes on along the minus strand of NW_027554094.1, from coordinate 2,837,587 downwards.
TCAATCCTCAGCACTACACAGAAATAAATAAAGGTATTGTGACTATATACAACTAAAATAATTTTTTTTAAATATATAATTTTTCTTTTTTTTAAATATAATTTTTCTTATGAAGAGTTTCAGACTGATACAAAATTAGACAAAATCATACATTGCCATTTGAACTACTCACATACTCCCCACCTTGCCTCAACAGTGATCAACTCATGACCAAATGTTGCCTCAACATTACTGACATTTGGGGTGGGATAATTTTTTGTTGTGACATGCACACACACAAGGCCAGGCCAGGCCAAGGTCTGACTGATTCGACTGGCAAAAGTACAACAAGTCACTTTTAGATTCAGACAGTTTATTACTTACATAGACAGCAAAAGAAACAGTAGCTAATGCTGCCAGTTTCTCATAGTCTTATCTTCACACACTGAAAAAGATAACACTGAAACAAAATGGGCCAGATGAGTCCCACACCCATCGCTCCGGGGCCCGCTATAGGCCACAAGTAAGTGGATTTCTATCTATAACTGTATACTGAGAGGAGCAGGGTAGGTACCCGCCTCTCCCAACAGAATAGAATTGGTGATTAGAAACTACCTCATAACAGCATTTCAAGGGAAATAAGGAAGGGTGTGAGAGATGGCCCTGAAACAACAGCTCACAGGCCTCCCATTCTTTCCTGTGCCAGGAGGATCACATTCTCCAGTACTCATATGAACTGTACCTCAAGCCTCTGCCTGCATGACCCAAAGTTGTCAGAGGACCAGGCAGGGCCATCCCCCTCTAGTGGAGGAGTGCCTTGTGCATTATAGGATGCTTAGCTGTGGCCTTCACTCACTAGATGCCTGGAGCACCATCCTCCAAGTTGTAAAAAACAAAAAATGTCTCCAGATATTACTAAATTTATTTTGAGGAAAAGTTGTACCCAATTGAGAATCACTGATCTAGAGCTATATCCACTGCCCACATCCAAACAATATATTTCATGTGCAAATACTACAGTATATACTTTTTTTTCCAGTACTGGGGATTGAACCAAGGGATAGTCTACCAATGAGCTACATCCCTGGTCCTTTTAGTTTTTATTTATTTATTTATTTTGGTATGGGCTTGAATCCAGGGGTGCTTAACCACTGAGCCAAATCCCTAACCTTTTTATTTTTTTAGTTTGAGACAGAGTCTCACTAAGTTACTGAGGCTGGTCCTGAACTTGAAATCCTTCTGCCTCTGTCTCCCGAGTCACTGGGATTACAGGTTTGTACCACTGTGCCTAACTACAGTATATACTTCTAAAAATTGAAAAATATAAACATAATACCATTATTATACCCCCAAATTAACAATTTATTCATGTATTCAGAAATTGTTCAGATTCTAATTGCCTCACAAATGATGTTTTTATACTGTTTGAAATGGGATACTAATAACATACCCACACATTATGACTAATTGATGGTTTTTAAATCTCAATCCATAGGTTTATTGCACATTTTTTTTTTTGGTTGAAGAAACAAAGTTTTTCCTATGGAGCTTCTCACAACTTTGATTTTACTGATTGCTTCCCCATTGTGTTAAAATATGTTTTATTCCTTCTGTATTTTTTGTAATTTAGTCTCAGATCAAGAGGTGGGATCAAAGCCAGGTTCTATTTACTTGAAAGGCATATTTCATACATAGTACAGAAGTCCAAAATATTTAGGGTGGTCTTTTTGTCATCTTATCAGTGGTTAATGCTCAGAGCATAGATCTAATCATTCATTGGGGGGTTAGGAAGCAGGGATAATTCATTTCATTCTTCATTATTTTCTTATCTTCTTCATTACTCATTCTGAGATACTCCTATTTAGACAGTTTGTATAGGAAAGGTAAGATGAATGTCTGATTCCTTCTCTGTAGTTTCCAGTTTTCAAAGTAATGCATTTGTTTTCTAGAACCCACCAAAATTTTAGGGGTTCTCCCCCACCTATAGTACTGTGAACTCGTGGGCTTAAATATATATAATGGGTTTCAGTCCATTGCAGTTCTTATCCTTATTAATACCTAAACTTTCCATCTTTCACAGGAATCTCTTCAAGATGTCTCATAATTTTGAAAATTTCTATCATTTTAAAAAAGTATATATACACACACACACACAAAATATTGTTATATCCACAGTCTTACTTGGTAAACCCCTGTACTTACTATAGTTTTATAATTTCTTTACAACGATATTAAAGCGTGAACCTCAGGCAACATCTGCCAACTTGATCAAAATTCATATTGAGGGACCTTACTTGACCTACTGAGTTAGATCCTCTGGGCCCCAGAAAACTATGGTTAACAAATGCTACAGGTGGTTTCTATGAACATTAAAGCTCTAAAACCTTTGCTCTACAATAATTTACTTCTGAGCCTAATTTTGGGTATCTAATGCTTTCCACTTTAAGACAGGGTCACAGGGATTATCTCATCCCCTTTAAGAATCTCCCACCACAATAGGCCACTCTCTGTTCTTATTGGCTATCACTAGTAGCATAATCATCTTGGAAGGAAGTGTTTCTGATATTTTTGAAACAACTATAAGTCAATGAATGTTTGACATGTTTATGACAAATCTAAATTATACCTAAAATTTAGATATGAGTATATAATAACTGGTTCTCAGTTATTGATTAGTTGTCATGATGGAAATTTCAAAAGACTTATTCCAAATGGTTTCTTGTTTGTTTGTTTGGTGGGGGAGTACCTGGGATTGAACTCAAGGGCACTCGACCACTGAGACACATCCCCAGCCCTATTTTGTATTTAGAGACAAGGTGTCACTGAGTTGCTTAGCACCTTGCTTTTGCAGAGGCTGACTTTGAACTCTCAATCCTCCCATCTCAGCCTCCCGAGCCACTGGGATTACAGGCACCTGGCCCAAGTGTGTTTTGAACAATGATGATATTACATGTGCTAGGGACTGCTATGGTTCACTGTCATGGTTTTACTCCTTTTGAGTTTTTATGGTTGAGTGGTAGTATAAGTTTATTCAAACCATTTTGAATAAAGTATTATTTTTATTTGAAGCTGTGCTTATCTCATGCTGTCTTGATTACTTAGGAGAATATTTTACTATAAAAGGATGGTTTCTGTGGAGGCCCATTGGCTACATTACTCTCAAGCACCTGTGGGTGAGCCATTTGACATAGTCTCTCACCTGACACTTTAGTAGTAGACTAGGTGTGTAAAAGGATTGTATTTGGACATATTGAAGGTTTTTACCTAGCCAGTTTCTTGAGACACATACACGAATAAGGCTTCTCTTGATGCAAACAAAATTGTCTTGAAAAAAAGCATTACTTTGGGATCAAAATCCATATGTTAATAAAGCCTCTCATCTGTGCTTTACCACAGTGGTTCTGAACTTTTAAAAGTCCTGATGCTGAACCCCAGGTCAATCAGACCAGAATCTGTAGGGTGTAGAAACCAGGACTCAGCGATATTGAACTCACCAGGTAATTCTAATATACAATCAAGGTTGAGAAACGTAAGGAGTGAAGACAATAAGATCCTTCATTAAGACATACCAGACCCCCAAAGTATTAGATTCTCTTTTTTTCTAAAATAGGATATTTAGGCCTGGCCCAGTGTGGAATGTGCCTATAATCCCAGCTAATTGGGGGAGCTGAGGCAGGAGGGTCTCAAATTCAGACCAGTTTGGACAACTTATTGAGACACTGTCTCCAAACGAAATTTAAAAGGCTGGAGATATAGCTCAGTGATAGAGTGCTTGACTAGCATGTGCCAGGACCTGGGTTCAATCCCCAGCACCACATACAAAAATATGGTATTTGGTATACTTGTGGGCTTTTGGAAACATCATTTCTTGCCCGCATCACCCATTATTATTCAGAGATGTACATGTCACTCACAGAGAAGCAAACACAGTGAATCCAGTTCTGGTTACATTGCAGAGGAAGAATCCATCAATGCTACTTTTTGAAAGATTAAAGAATGTGAAAGCATTTGTTTTCTTCTGTTAGGGATGGAACCCAGGGCCTCAGGCATGCTAGATAAGCACTCCGCCAATGTTCTACATCCCCAGCCGTGGCATCTTCTTAAGTGTGTTTTGTAATGACATTCTGCTTTGGCATCTACTGATTGAGTCAAATATTAAATTTATAGGGGCTTAATAAAAGCTTTTATCTAGCTAGGTTGTATCATTAAATGTCAAACAAACTAAATGAAAAGCTTTCAACATGAAGGCTATCCAGAGAGCAAAATGATTAGAGCATTGCAAATGTTGAGATACCAAAGCAGCAGGCAATGTACCTGGGCTTTGAAGTCCCACAGCCCTGAATTGGAAACTTGGCTGTTACTAACCATCTCTGTGACCTTGGGCAAATTATTTAACGTCTCTAAGTACCACTTGTTATCTGCAAATTGGGCATGATGCCTATATCTGACAAGGAGTAGGGATTCATAAATTACTAAGTATTAAAATCATAATCCACTTTTTGTTCAGAATATCTGGAGGTCCAGCTCATGCTAAGAAAGGTGTGGTAGGTTGAATAACAACCTCTCAAAGATGTCTGTTAATGGTCCCAAAGTTGTCTTTACATAGCTAAAGTGACTTTACAGACGTGATTCAGTTAAAGATCTTGAGGTGAGAGCAAGTGTCCTGGTGGGCCTAATGTAATCACAAGGGTCCTTTTAAGTGAAAAGAGGGAAACAGACAACTTAGAAGATGAGACTGTGAAAGATGGAAACAGACAACTTAGAAGATTAAGACTGTTGTAGCAAAGGCTAGAATGATGCAATTGCTGGTTTTGAAAATGGAAGAAAGTGGGACATGAGCCAAGTAATGTAGGCAGCCTCTAGAAGCTGGAAGGGAAATGGATTCTCCCTTAGAGCCTCCAGAAGAAATGCAATTGTGCAAATACATTGATTTTAGCTCACTGAGACCCATTTCAGACTTCTGACCCTGGTCCACACTTATGATAATAAACCTATGTTGCTTTTAGACACTGTTTGTAATAAATGGTTGCAGCAGCCATATGGACCTAATACAGAAGATTAAACCAAATCTTTCTGTGCATTCAAAGATTCTGAGTGCAGGTTTACAAGATGAAGAGTCACTTTGGAGACCAAATCTTCAAAATCTATTAGTACAAATCTAAGGATTATAATAATAGTTTAATTGTGAATAAATGTATCCATCCTGGCATTAGATAGTCTTCATTATTCAACTAGCCAGTTGAACTCATTGGTGTCACATTTGAAGGCTACAGGCAAAATCCTTAGGATCCTGCAGTATTTGCTACAGTGCTAGGAGAGTGAGCCTAGTGGTTCAGCAAGAAGGAATAAAAGTGGATATGACAGATCAATAACCAAGAAAGAAAACTGTTTAACAGTATATGAACAGGTGTAAATGTGATTAACCATTCTGGAAGACATTTGATAATAGTATCAAAAAGCATGTACCAAAAGCTTTAAAAAGGCAAGTACTCTGAGTCAGCAACTCATAAGAAAATTCATCCTAGGGGAAAAACCTTGATTAATATGCATATCATTCACTTACTTAAAAAATCCTTTCATGGTTCCTGTAATTGCTTATAGATTAACACCTGGGGATACTAAAGGGCAACAGCAGTATATCCATTTATGTTGAATAATTAAGACTGGCAGGTGTTCATAACCATAATAGCTTTGTATGGACTAGAACCTGGTTAGATTATTAACCTCTGAAGGTCCCTCAACCACTTTTGGTATATTTGGTCTTTTTTCATTAAAATCACAGTAAGAGTGATTGTTACTATCTGTTTCACTGTTAACTTGGTGCCTGGCCTTGTACTTTTATCACCCAATTTTGTGAGTTAAGTAAATTAATTTTTAATATATGTGTGAAATCAAGTCATTGTTAAAAATCACCTACAGTCTTACTTATCCACTGACATCAGATAGTATATTTGGCATGTTGTGAATTCAAAGAATGCTCAAAGACAAGTAAGAATCTTTATCCATTTTTTTTTTTGGTTGCATTACAGGTTTGTCATATGTCTGGACCCAAACCCCAAGGAGGAGGAACCAAAATTTATACAGCATTCTTGAGTATGATGGCGGCTGCATTTGGAGTTTTGATTAAACTGCACTACATGTGTGATTATTACTTGTAAACAGATGATTAGATATTAATTAGACAATAAGTGATTGTAAAGCACTTAGAAAATAAAAGTGTTTATAAATACCACCAAGTAATAGCAACAATAATTCTTTACTGACTACACAGCTGCTAATGTCAGTTACACTGATTTATTCCAGCTAAGGGCAACTTTATTTTATGCCATCATATCTGTTTTGATACAGCAAAACAAAATATATTTATAACCATTTTATCATCAACATTTAGATAAATACATCTCATTTTGATTAGAAAAACATCTTTAAATACCTTTTCAAACACAGGTACAACCATTATAGTATGGTGTCCTTGAGTACTAAGAATTCGGGACCTCCTTATTGCTTGTCTTTCTTACGTCAAATATTTTAAATATTAGATGTAAAAATTTATTTTCATTTATGCAGTAAGTTTTTCATGTTGGGTCTGTTCAGTTTCTCCCCAGAACATTACAACTGTGCTTGGAATTGATAAATTTTGGTCAAATGGATGAGTGAAGGTCATTTTTTTTTTTTGGCTATTATAAAAGTGGAAAAAGAATAAAATACATTTAAGAATTAAACAAAAACAGTTTCCATTTTGTCATTTTTTCCAAAAAAAAGTTTTGAAGCTCTATTATATCTCACCATTAATTTTTCTCCTAATGGCCATTATGGGTCATAGCTCTGTATACATCCAGTTCTTAATCCAGTGATGAATCCGGCAATGCTGCCTTGTTAATTTTTAAGTCATAAGTAAATGCAGGCACCTACAATGAATCCAGATGCTTGTATGCATGCACAGATTTGAAATGAACTAAATGAATAAAAGTGAAGAGTTCTTAATGTTTCATGCATTCAGAAGAAAAGAGGGGAGGGGTTATACTGAATGATGAGAAGTATATGAGTTAATAACCATGTTAATAAAGCAAACCTAACTACATTAAACAGTAGGGAGTGTAATATGGTGGAAAACTGTTCAACTTTGATTCGGGAGGCCTGGATCAGGTGATACTTCTATCACTCACTGTATGACATTGCCATGTCATTTTATATGAATTGGTTTATTCATCTGAAAATTTTTAGTATTAAAATTTGGCAATCTCAGTGTGCTAATCTGATATAATTTAATATGTAAAAGTGCCACATGAGAGGTGAAATTGTTTCCACTGCAAAATATTTTTTATTACCATGACTTTCCCAGAGTGAATGGAAAAGACATATGCACAAGTTTCATTACTTGGTATAATGGAGATTTTTCCAGACCATCAGGATTTCTTTTTCTTTAGATGGGATCTTGCTATATTGCTCAGGCTGGTCTTTAACTCTTGGGCTCAAGTGATCTTCTTGCCTCAGCCTCCCAAGGAGCTGAACTACAGGTTACAGGTGCACATCATCATGCCCAGCACACATTGTCAGGTCTTAGGCCCTAACTTTAAGCCACATCTGGAGAATGGGAGATGTGGCTCAAAAAATAAAAATTTGGGGCTCTGTATGTGGTTCAAGTGGTAGCGTGTTCACCTAACATGCATGAGGTACAGGGTTCGATTCTTTTTTTTTTTTTTAGGGGGAGAGAGGAGAGGGAGAGAGAGAGAGAGAGAGAGAGAGAGAATTTTAATATTTATTTATTCTTTTTTTTTTTTGTTTAGTTTTCGGCAGACACAACATCTTTGTTTGTATGTTGTGCTGAGGATCTAACCCGGGCTGCACGCATGCCAGGCGAGCGTGCTACTGCTTGATCCACATCCCCAGCCCCAGGGTTCGATTCTTAGCACCACATAAAAATAAAGATATTGTATCCACCTAAAACTAAAAATTAAATATTTTTTTTAAAATAAAAATAAAATTTGGGGCTGGGGTTGTGGCTCAGTGGTAGAATGCTCACCAAGTATGTGTGAGGCCATGGGTTGGATCCTCAGCACCACATAAAGATAAATAAAGGTATTATGTCCATGTATAACTAAAAAGTATTTAAAAAATAAAAATAAAAATTGTAAAAGATGAAAAAATAATGAAATTCCATAAGAGGTAATACTGGTTTCTGGAAATCTTAAATTCTTCTGTCAATTTTACCCTCTATTTTCCATCTTCCTCCCTTCTTTGTAATAAATTCCTTGCTTGGTAAACTTGAGACTGTGAGAAAAAAATGAAAAGTGGAAGAATAGTGGAATCAGGAGTGATGGTTTTAGGGAAAGATTTGGAATAAATGTTTTACATGTGGCCTTAGTGATAAATTTTAAGAGCAGTATGGCATCTGGAATGGCATAAAGATTATAGCTAAATAATTTTAAATATTTGGTAGAATTGTCCTAACATTTTAAAACAATGTATGTAAAATCCCCAGCCTCATTACTAAAGATTGGAAAATAGAAAAGAATTAAAAAAAAAACTTAAAATTAATGCATTTTAAAAGGCTAAAATATATTTATTAATTACCTTATGATTTGCTTTTATCCACAAGTGATGAGGATGTGAAAGGTATTTTACCATTAAAAATATTAAAGCCAGGTGCTGTGGTGTACTGTTTCATGCCGGTAATCCCAGTGACTTGGAGGCTGAGACAGGAAGATCATAAGTTCAAGGCCAGCCTCAACAATTTATCAAGATCCTAAGCAACTTAGTGAGACTCTGTCTCAAAAAATAAAGAGGGCCAGGGATGGTAAAGCACCCCTGGGTTAAATCCTCAGAACCCACCCCCCCCCAAAAAATTAGAACTTTACGATGGGGCACTGAAGTATCCTCTTAGTCTGAGAGGACCCAAAGGTAGACCCCAAGGGAAGGATTCAAGTTTACGTAGTTTATTTGGTAGGCAATCCCAGGAAACACCCACATGAATGTGGGCAAGTGAGGCAAGGAAATACCCCTAAGAGGAGTCTTGTGTAAAGATGCTATCAGTCATTCACACCCTAGGATAAATTGCTGTATTCAGGCAATTCACATTTATTACAGGCCTTCTGAGGGTCTGTGCCAGGCCTAGTGACAGTAGACACGCCTCTGAAGAGAATTAGACCTTTGTCATCACTTCCCTGGGCAACGCTGGACATGTTGACTCCTTTGGGGCTCGAGCTCCTATCTGCAAAAGGAAGACAGAGTCAGAGGGATGCTGTTTGGTCTCAGGATTTCATTCAGTGGGAATCATTTTCCACTGTGCTCTGAAGAAGCCGTAAATCATTAGATAAGCAACTGCAAGATACCTTTGTTAAAGTCATTGGTAGAAATTATTGACCTGAGAAGGGCCAAGGTTGTATGTTTTGTGTCACCTCAAAAATGACCCTCCTTGGCAAGAGACAGACAAGAACCACCCCACCACTGTGCATGCTGCGTTCAACCAGAATTGAAGGATTTTCAGCTTCCCCTCTGAAAGGAGAAAGGGCTCTACCTACAGCAGCTCTTGACTGACTTCTGTGTATATTTGGCTTTCTGCAATTTTGCTTTTGAAGAAAAGTTTTCCAGCTTGAATAAGTGACCTGATGAGAAGATTTTAGAATATCTATGAACCTATCAGCTCTGATGGCTTTTAGTGTCTTGCAGTTTTCCCTGTTTTCTGTAGGTGCCTGGGCATGTTCCCAGGGACAGAGAGGTCTAGGCACAGGACTCTGGACCAAGGTGTTTCCATGAGCTGATCAGCCAGGCCTGGGCTGCTGTGTCCCAGCACCGGTGTGGTAGTGGAGGAGGTTCTGCGGAAGCATAGGGGCTGTTCCTCCAGTTTTCCCAGGGCTACTCCTAGGCTGATCAGAGCCTGTCCTACCTTCTTGGTGGGAGAAAGCTTCCCCAGAAATGTAACCATCGTCCCTCCAGAATTATATTGTAAGAAGTGCATTCCAAGGGACCAGCTTGACCCACAAGTACTTTAAGGAGAGGAAGGACCAAGTTAGAGATTATCAACAAGATTAGTCCTACAGACACTTGTGAGGATAATAATCTGTTGCAATGCTCAGGGAATAAAGAAAAATATAAAGCATGTCACCTTTATCTTTTAACTTCAGCTTCTAGCCTACTCTAGGATTGGTTCCCACTAGAGTGAATGAGGGAATGTATGAATGAAAGAATGAATGGGTGAAGTTTTTTTTCTTCCCTTAGTGTGAGAGCCCTATTTTCCCAGAGCTCTCCTGCCTTCTCCAGTAATGTTAAATCCTCATTCTCAGAATCTTTTTCCTCTCCTCTCCCCTGTACCAAATCCTGTCTCACCTGTTTCTTCTCCACCATGTTCCTGTAAATTAATCTTATTCATGCAGAGATATTCACCAACAAGACCAAGCAAAATATGGGCAGTACAATAGAGGTCTTCAATGAAATGAGTATGGTGGAAGAAATTTTAGGAGCCCTGGAAGTTGACAGAAGGGATAAGATGATATTCTGCAGCTGAGTCACTTGCCAGGGTCTATGGATCAAGACACAGTCTATCAGGTTTTGTGTGATGCAGTCTCCCCCTTTGGCTTTTGTAACTAAGAACAAGTCGTTCTCAGAGGTTCTAAAAACTCTGAAGCCTTGGAGAGATCCAGGAAGCTTCAGAAACATGAAACCCATGTTGTGGTCCCAAGCTTCCTCCTATCTGGTATAAAGAACCCTGATAATTCAGAGTAGAGCTTATAACCTTTCAGGTTACAAATAACTAAAACTAGTTCAAACAAATTTAAAAGAAAATTGTTGCAGTGGGAGGTAGCATGAAGATCCAGGGCTGTTTCACAGATCCCAAGGCCAACTCACATCAGGGTCTATGAAGCACATGGACTTGCAAACAACTGAAGAACCAAGAATCCATCTAGAGTCCCCTTCACATTTATCATTCAGTTTTTTTTTTTCCTGAGCAAAGCTTTTCTGTACCCCCCACATATGTTTTCTATGTAATCCTATCTCCTTTCCACAAACTAAAAAGCCAAAGTTATTTGAGGGCTTACATTTTTTGCAGGTGGAAGAACTTCTCTGCAATCTGAATAGCATCTTATATGACACAGTGAAAATGAGAGAATTTCAGGAAGATCCTGAGATGCTTATGGATCTCATGTACAGGTGAACTTTTCTGATAAAATCTAAAGGGCATCACCTGGGGATCCCATATTTGTCACTATGAAGTTCTTACTAATGTAATTACCATAGGTATATGGACAGAATTGTTTTGGATGACATCCAAAGATGTGTATGATAATCAGTAGAAATTAAAATTCAAAGTGGTTTGATTCATATACACATTTTCAGAAAGATCACCTTAGTTCACTAAAGTGAGGTACCCACTCTATAACACTATCTTCTGTTTAACTATTATCTGAATTGTTTTCTAAGTGATTTGGTTCTAATTGTAAAACTTTGACTTCCAGTCCTTGTTCTGTAGAAATGATTTACAGAGGCAAAATTGTTTGTATGTAACATCGTAAGAGGCACAATACTTTTGTCTTCTGTCATTATTTTGAGAAAAAGGAAAGGAAGATAATTGCTTTAGATTCATGACAAAGGACATTATTTTTTTCATAAAGCTATTACTAAGTGCTCTTGGGGTCAAGCATACCTTAGACATGGAACAAAAACAGTTGAGTCAAAGTATTTGACTTTTCTCTCATGTTTTCAAGATATAAGGGAAAATCAGGGTGAAAAAAAAAGTTGTACAGTGTCATGGCCTGCTGCCCTTAAAACTGTTACTCAATCTGTCTTCAGAATTGCCAAGAGTTACCAGACATCTCCCAATCTGCGGCTGACCTGGCTCCAGAACATGGCAGAGAAACACACCAAGAAGAAGTGCTACACGGAGGCCGCCATGTGCCTGGTACATGCTGCTGCCTTAGTAGCCGAGTATCTGAGCATGCTGGAGGACCACAGCTACCTGCCCGTGGGCAGTGTCAGCTTTCAGGTAAGGACACATTCAGCTTTACCCAAGAACAGTGAACTCAACCAGGAGACAATTCTGCCCACACCCCCTGCACTAACAATGTCTAGAAGCATTTTTCATTATTACAACTGGAGTTGGGAAGATGGGTGTTACTGACATCTAAAAGGGAGGGTGTCACTGAACATTCTACAATGCATGGGAGAGTCTTTGCCACTAAGAAGTGCCCAACCCTTTGTCAACAGTGCACATTTGCCTTCTCTAATTGCTTTGCCATTTTTTATTGTTGTTTATAATAATGGTACCTAGAGGAACAGGCACTTTAATAGGTGTTCTGAACTATTACTCCTACTTCACAGATGTAGGATGTGAGAAAGCAATTTTTCTAAGGTCATTTAAAGTCTTTCTCAAAGACTTATAGGTAGCACCATATAATGATAAGCAAGAAAGTACTTCTGAACATTGAAGAAAATTATTTCTCTCATGGCCCAATCTTTTGATTCCATTCCCCAATTCTGTAGGGTCCCACTCAGATCCAATGTCAAGAAAGAATGAAATTGACCTGGAAAGGGAAACAAAAGGCTGAATCCATGTTTTCTGAGAATAACCTAAAATTACTCATAGTTGACAAGGGGAACTTGTCTGCCAGACCTAGAAGATGGCTCAGTGGCCACTTGTTTGTATGTAACATCGTAAGAAGCACAATATTTTTGTTCTTCCTACATAGTTTAATACAGTCTAGAGAGAGAGAAAAAGACAAAGCAAAATCAGTGTTATTAGTACTTTTTTTTAAGAGACACAGTGTGTAGAGATGGCCATCCCTGAAACCATGAACAATACAGCTACAATAATAGAATTTTTTTTCAAGCCAAACTTACAAAGTCATTTATAGTGTTTGTATTATTCTTGTCTGAATTTCCATGACAGATTTTATGAAAGGCTTTGTTCTCAGTATTGTTCTTCAACATGGTATTGTGATGCTTTGTGAACCAGAAAGAAAGGACAATTCAAAGTGGCTTTCCCAGGCTTAGAGAATAAGTCACTAAAATGATTGCTGGAAGAGTTAGGAGCCTCTCATTTCTAGAATAGTGTTCACCTGCAAAACTGGGTTTCACCTCATGTTATTAACCCCTCCCTCCTTATGGTCCTCAATAACAAAAATATGTATTCTATTATTTTATTCTCAGTAAATAAATTTTATTCTCAGTTCAGAAATGTTTGTTATAAAAATCAGTAATTTATTTCTCATCCCAAAGCATAAAAACATTACATCTGATTTTGAATAACACAAAAGCAAAACAGAAAGTTATAAAAATTCTTTTAGGTTCATCTTCTTTCATCAAATTTATTTTGGCCACTTGATATTACCAAGGATAAGTATTACAATTTTTCTTTTTTTGTTTATTTGTTTGTTTTTGGTAGCAGGGATTGAACCCAGGAGCTCTTAAGCACAGAGCCACAGACCCACCCCTTTTTCATATTTTATTTAGAGACAGGGTCTTGCTGAGTTGCTTAGGGCCTCACTAAGTTGCTGAGGCTGGCTTTGAACTCACAATTCTTGTGCCTCAGTCTCCCAAGCCGCTGGGATTACAGATATGTGCTACCATACCTGGCTTTGTATTACAATTTCACTTTCCAGAAAATCTTCAGACTTATCAGTTAGAGTTGAATTATACCATCCCCTTTTTTTATTTTGTTTACTAAACTATTTCTTATAATTTACTACATTTTATTTAATATACTATATTTTATTTAATATTCCCCTATTATTATATCTTATTCCTGTTTTTATATTTTATTTAATATTTAATAACTTAAGTATTAATTTCATTTCATTTTTAAATTTCATATGTAATAAGCCCTCTTATTCTTATTTTACTTATAATTCAGTTGATTGGCTTCTAATGAGACATACCAAGGTGAGACAGAATTGTTATTCTAGACCTAATATAAAAACTCCACATTATCCCTACATGGGAACATAGACCTCCATCTTTTCATATATCTTTACTCCTTCATTCCTGCTTTCAGAGCATAATTTATTGAGAATTTCTTCTGTCTTCATGACCTTTATATTCTAGCCAGAAAGATATCATATAATTAATTATTCCATTCTCAATCATAATTATGATAAATACTATTATAAAAAGACACAAAACACTGTGAGCTTTTAGACTGTGGTCCCACCTTAGGGTCGGGAAGGAGTGCAGAAGGTGAGAAGGAAGGTGAGGAACTGTGAAACACGGGTCTTCATGATGGACAGTACACAATGACTAGGTGTTCTCAGATACAGAAATGATGTCAAATTATATCGTGCTTATGGGTGAACTGTTATTTCTCTCAAATGAGACATAACCAATCAGTTTAGAAATGGGTGCTTGAATGCGACAGAACTTACAACCCACAGTGCCTAAGGTACAAATGGAACTTACCAGCCCACATGAGGGAAGCTAGCCTGGAGAAGTACTCACCAACTAGAGCTGGAGACCTCAGAGATCATCAGATCCCAGAGTCATTGCCTCTTCCTGTCCTAGCCTCTGTTGGGCTTCACGCTCCCCACATTTACAACCTAAGATTTAGGTTTCCATCTCCAGAAGCCTGTTCAGAGAAAGTCTCAGAGTATCTTTTCATTCTGATGGGGTCATGTGCTCATTCTGAATCAATCATAATTGCCAAAGAAATCAAATGCTCCAACTAACTGAGCCAGAGTCACTGGTCTATACCTACAACTCTGAGAGGTTCTCCTAAGAAAATTAGGATGCTTTACATTGTAGAATGAAGGAATTCTAGGCAGTGTTATCAGATGTCCACTGTTAATCTCTTAAATGTTCTTTGCTTCAGTTTTTATCCTCATTCGGCTCCAATAAAATCGAGCCTTTGGAAAATACTTGTAAATTGGAGATAAGTCTGTGCAAGGAAAAATAACTTCGAGGTCACTGAATTCCAAGAAACTGAAATCATTGAAATTCTATGCCCTAGAGAGCAACATTTATTTCACAAATGTAGATATGCACACATTCTCAGATTCTGCAACAAGTTTTACATCCCTAAGCCAGAAGCCAGGAAAGTCTTTCCCAAATCTTTTTCCTCTGGGTAATAAACTAATAAGTTGTTGAGCTTCATATTTATTTCTCTACATGTGGAAAATTGCATGCAATTCTAATAGTACTAGTTTCCTGAGTTATTAGATTCTTCCAACTGAATTTGTTGAACCTTCTGTTATCTCCAATTCAGAAACATAATAGGCCTTCATTCTACATCTTAAAGCATACTAATTTTCTTTGGAAGAACCCTTCATAGTTTTAGGTATGGACCAGTGATGCTGGCTCTGTTATTTGAGCATTTAATTTCTTTGGAAGAAAGACTGGTAACAAAAGATTTTGAGAAACTCCACCTGTATTCATTAAAGTACATTATGATATTGGATAACAACTATTTCTTCATTGGCTGCTAAAGTTGAACTGGCAGACAGCATTTACTTTACAAGCCATCTCTGATCTAATAGGTAGTGGTGACTGGAGCACTATGCTGAAAGAATTTTGAAAATATATCCAAGTTCAGAGGGGAAAGAGTGCTATAATTGACTAGTTATGTCTACCATGTGCACAGCAATAGGAAGGAGTGGCATATGTGCTACTGGTTTGCAATACCTAAGCTAAGAAGGTATTTCATTTATGCATTGTATGCCTTTCTTCCATAGCTGTGAGCCAAAAAAAAGACTTTTAACCTATCAAGAGTTAAAGTAATTGCCAAGATCATAGCTTTGGTAAGGCAAGCAAAGAGCACAATATAAAGAGGTACTTTACTCTCAGGACCAAACAAGTAAAGAATTAGCACTTCCGTAACCATGGGAATAAGTACTTCCCCAAATTTTGTGCCTTGGTTTTTTCATTCAGGTCATACTATCCCTGACCATGAGGCTCTATCTTCTATAATTTATATAAGTAAAAAATGTGTAGAAACAAAAATGTTCAGGGGAAAAAACACTAACTACTGCACTTCTGTTAAAAACTTCCATAAATTTGGCACAGTGGTGTATGCCTATAATTCCAGCCACTTGGGAGGCTGAGGCAGGAGTATTTCAAGTTGAGGCTCAGCAACTTAGTGAGACCCTGTCTCAAAGAAAAATAAAGGGGAATTCTGGTGATGTAGCACAGGCATAATCACTTGCCCAGAATGTGAAAGACCCTGGTTTCAATCCTTAGCACTTAAAAACAAAGAAAACACTTCCATAAAGAAACCATTGCTTGTTAGTGTTATCTTATCAATATAAACACAACTGGCTATTTACCTGAAAGTCAAGACTTCAGGAGAAAAACACAGAAGTCGGAGATTTATTGAGCTATGACAAAGAGCCAAGTTAACTGAGTGTTGGCCTTTGCTTTTTAAAAACCAAGACCCTTGCTGTTTGTCCCTTAGGGTTGTTTTTGCTAATGTGGGGTTGTTTCAACTCAATTGTTGTTATATGAAGGGAAATGTTCCTTATATAAAATCTCCTGGTGGTTAAAAGTAGAAAGGAAATGTGGGGGTTTGAAGACTGGATGCTCAATGTATGCTTTCAAAATGAATGTCAGCCAGGAACTCTTCTGGGTAGAACATCAGACCTGCCATAATCACAGCCTTGGTGAGGATCCTGGGGTTCTTTAATATTTATTTGTTTGTTTGTTTGTTTGTTTGTTTTTGGTACCAGGGATTGAACAACACAGAGGCACTAGACCACTAAGCCACATCCCCAGCCCTATTTTGCATTTTACTTGTAGTCAGGATCCCACTGAGCTGCTTTTTGCCTTACCATTGCTGACGCTGGCTTGAATTCCTGATCCTCCTGTCTCAGCATCCTGAGCCACTGAGATTACAGGTGTGCACCACCGTGCCTGGCTAGGATCCTGGATTTCTGCTTCCACACTCCTACCTTCTGGGTTCCTATGGTCCAGTATTCAACTGGTCCCATGTTCTCTGGGCTCATACTGTGTTTTCTTACAGAATATTTCTTCCAACGTGCTGGAGGAGTCTGCAGTCTCTGATGACACCTTGTCACCTGATGAGGATGGGGTGTGCTCAGGCCGGTACTTCACTGAGAGCGGCCTGGTGGGCCTCCTGGAACGGGCCACCGAGCTCTTCAGCACGGTCAGTGTCCAGAGGGCATCCCAGGGCTGAGCTCGGGAATGCCCAGCCTTAAAGGCTAGTGAGCCCTCTCCACAGATGCCAGGGGCATGCAGGACAGGGGCAGGGCCCAGGGAGGACTTTGATGTGCACAGAGTGCATCAGCTCTCCAAGGGAGGTGGGAAGGCCTTTCATCACTGCTGTGTTCTGGTTTTCACTACATGCGTGTTGGCTGGACAGTAGTTTCACAGTATTATTTCCATTTAATAGGGATGGAAGCTATGCCACAGTGAGGTGAAATGGCTTGCCCAGGGTTACACAATAAATGACTCCCTCATTTTCTCTCTCAGAGAGAAAAAGATGGGAAGGAGCCACTGCAGGGAGAGGGCAGAAATCCATGGTGTCCTCCCTCCTAACAACCGAGTCATCTTCAAGAGCCTCACAGGCAGGACCAGCTCAGAGAAATGCAGGAGCAAAAACCACAGACACTCCCCACATTAGCCTAATCAGGGTCTGAATGCTCCAAATAAGAGAAAAAAAAATACATAGAAGACGTCACTGGATTCAGATCAAAGAGAAAAGCCTCTTATCTATTTTTGCTTTAATGATCTCCTTCCCCCACATTGTAATCCATGTAAATATTTAATATTTCGCTATATTTAGAATAACCAATTTATTTTTCTCCCTATATTATTCTTTATTTTCTGCTTTTCACCTCCAAATTTTCTCCCTATAACTTCTATGTATATTAATTATTGTTTTAACCATTGTCTTCTTTTTTTTCGTGATTTCTCATTCAGGATTCAGAAAAGGTCCAATATACTCTTATTTTCTTGAAATTTTAGCTAGAATCCTGTTAACTCCCTGGTGGGCATGCAATGAACATCTGTCTAGAGGAGGACCTCTGACGCTATTTAAATACATAAAAGCTGCCTTCCTGAATGTTCTTAGTCCTCAGTGTCAAATATTCTCTCCTTTTAGTCTGAGAAAGCCCTTCTCTTTCACATCTTCATATAGGACCATTTAGCAATGTGTCTGGGTCATTTTGAATGTTGAGATGCTGGGACAGCATTCCTGCTGTGTAAAATACTGGGACGCAGAGGTATATCCATTCTCCAGCACATTGTTTGCATAGTGAACTCTGGTTGCTCTTAAGTTTCCATTGTATTAAATTTTCTTTGATGTTCTTCTCCTCTCTCTAAGGGAGGCTTGTATGAGATGGTTAAGGAGGTCTACAAGCTGGTCATCCCCATTCTGGAAGCGCATCGAGACTTCCGGAAGCTGACCTCCACTCATGACAAGCTGCAGAAGGCCTTCGACAACATCATTAAGAAGGTAGCTGGGGGTCTTTGCTAATGGGTACTGTTACTGAGTGGTAGATGATCTTGTCCTGGAGATGGTGGCCAATCCTCCTATCTCTCTAGAAACTCATTGACCTTGAGCACATTACTGCAGTTCTCACCCATCAAACAGAAAAGGGCTCAAAACTGACAGAGGTCCAGATTTCACAGTGTGAAAGGCAGCTTGACTTACTTTATGACCTGGAAATGTGAGAATCTTTTAAATTCACATAAAATAAAGCCCAAGAAATCTTTCATGGGATTTCTTTCATTTTTATTTCCAAAATTTATTCTATAAACATTGAATTTGCTTAGTAGAGGGATTTTTGTTTACATCAACTGTAGAATTGATATGTTTGTAACATAATAAAAAACCCTTTTAACCCAGTGGATCCTTAAGAATGACATCACTAGAGAGAGGTTTTCTTATTTTGCTTAATAGGATCACAAGAGAATGTTTGGAACTTACTTCCGAGTTAGTTTCTATGGATCCAAATTTGGGGATTTGGATGAGCAGGAATTTGTTTACAAGGAACCTGCAATTACAAAGCTTCCTGAGATCTCACATAGACTAGAGGTAAGAAAAGTGATTTTGTGTGCTTGCCATTGTATACTTCACAAAAACAAGTTAGAGTGAATCACTACCAAAAATGAAAAAAAAAAAGGCCAGGATTCAACATTGAGGTATATATACATTTTCCACATTGCATTTATTATATGAAGGAGTAGCTGAGATCATGAGGTAAAGCAAGATTTGCATAGTTTTCCCCTAAGATCCTGTACATGTCTTTAAAAATTTATAAATCTACATCATGAATGTTTACTTTTCAGGTCTATATAAAATCCAGTCAATGTCACATCTTCTTATGCTCCATTCCCAATGTTAGTGATATATACTAACAGATGCAGAGTAAAAGGGTTTTTTAGGATGAAGTTTGCCATCTTAACTTCTAAGCAATCCAATCATACTTCTGAGTCACCCTCCTGCAAAATGTTGTGGCTGTCATTGTGGTGTTGCTGGACAGCACAGGCTGTTCTGATAAGGACATTCTTGACAGTAGCTGCAACCTGCCATCTACACTTGGTCAGTAATGTAACAATAAAAAAGCATCATGTTCTGGCAGGAAAGGCTGAAAAGATGGACAAAAAAGAAACTGTATGAAGAAAAATCAGAAAAAAAGAGAAAAGAAATAGCTATTGAAAGGAAGACTATCAAAAACCCAGGAAGAAACCCAAGGGGTGCCTCCAAAACAGCACCTTCTGGGGCTGAGTGACTAAGGTCCCTGAAGTGCTGACAACTATTAACCAAAGAGTCACTCCTTATTCTTTCTTGCTATTGCTTGGGATATATGCCCTTTTATGTCTGTGAACTTAAAACACTTTTGTTACCTAATTGCTCCTTGAACTATTATCCTTGCCAAATAAGAAAAGGACTTTTATCCTTACTTGACTCAAAGAAGCCATGGCCCAGAGTGGTTGGGCGTCTTGCCCAAAGACAATAAGCTCATAAGAAGGAAAAGTAGTCACTGACTCAGGCCAATTGGTTCCCTAATATTGTTCCCCTGACTTGGAATTAAAGGTGTATATGTTGTCTTCTTGCACATAGTGGTTTGCCACATGATGGGAAGCCTGGTGACCTCTAAATTCTCAAGATACAAAAGAGGTAAACTGTGCCATACCTCTGCAGATGCCTCAGGAAATAGGATGACGCTCACTAAATTCAAGACAGAGTTTACATTTTGTAGAGAATCATATATCAATTGATGGTGCTGGACTTCCTCATATTTTTATTTATGTCTCAGGAAATGCTGAACTGTGCTCATTAGCTCAGAGGGACTCTGAATAATCAATGAACAAACTGCACTTGTTCCAAACTTACTCCACTTCTAAGAAGACAGAAAGTTGCATTATGTTAAAAATTATCTTTATAAACTATTGTTTCCTCTTACCTAGGGGTTTTATGGTCAGTGTTTTGGTGCAGAATTTGTGGAAGTGATAAAAGATTCTACCACAGTGGACAAAACCAAGTTGGATCCTAACAAAGTCTGGAGAAACTTTGCCAAAAAGAACCATCAGGTTCCTGAGTCCCCTTATGCTACCTTAAGAATACAAAATGACCTCCCTCTGTCTGAATTGACTCACCAGTCTTTTTTTTTAAAGGAGAGAGAGAGAGAGAGAGAGAGAGAGAGAGAGAGAGAGAGAGAGAGAGAGAGAATATCTTTTTTGGAGATGGACACAACACAATGCCTTTATATTTTATTTTATTATATTATTTTTTTAATGTGGTGCTGAGAATCGAACCTAGGTCCCATCCATGCTAGGTGAGCGCTCTACCACTGAGCCACAATCCCAGCCCCTCACCAGTCATTTAAAGGAAACCAAACATTTTTGTCTAGGGCTCCATTACAGATTTATTAGGTCTCCAATCTGCCCCTGCTCCTGCCCCCAGTACTAGGGATTGAACCTAGGAACATCCTACAACTAAGCTACATCCCAAACCCTTTCTGTAAATATTTATTTTGACTCAGGGTTTCATTCAGTTGCCAGGTAGGCCCTGAATTTGCAGTCTTCCTGCCTCAGCCTCCCCAGCAGCAGGAATTACAGGTGTGTACAACCACATATTTGCATATGTGGTTATTAGGTCTTCAAGAAAACATACTCAAAGGCATGCATCACAACAGGAGCTTTCATTTATCAAGCCCCAACTGGAACTGGGGATGTAGCTCAGTGACAGAGTGCTTTTCTAGCATGTGGGAGGACCTGGGTTCAATCCCCAGTATCAGAAAGAAGAAGAAAAAAAAGCACCTACAGGGTTCCTGGCACTGCATCAGACCCTTTATCATCCTTTCATTTCATTCCCAAACAGCTCTCAAAAATAGACTTTGTTGGGGCTAAGGATGTGGCTCAAGTGGTAATGCACTCACCTGGCATGCGCGGGGCACTGGGTTCAATCCTCAGCACCACATAAAATAAAAAATAAAGATGTTATGTTCACCGAAAACAAAAAAAATATTAAAAATTTTTCTCTCTCTTTCTCTCCTCTCTTTCTCTCTCTCTCTATCTCTCTCTCTCTCTCTCTCTCTCTCTCTCTCTCTCTCTCTCTCTCTCCCTCTCTTTCCCCTCTCTCTTTAAAAAAAATTAAAAATAGGCTTTGTTGTTTCTGTTTCCAGATATGAAAACTGAGGTAATAGAAATGTTGGGCAATTTTCCAAGAGTATCAAAGTGACAGAGCCAATACTCCAACGTGGGGTCTGTCATGTCCAAACCCACATCACTGCTCTTTACTGGCTTTCTATAAACTCTTTAGACTCTCAATTTACAACATATTTAAAAAATGTA
This sequence comes from Urocitellus parryii, assembly GCF_045843805.1. NCBI lineage: Eukaryota > Metazoa > Chordata > Mammalia > Rodentia > Sciuridae > Urocitellus > Urocitellus parryii. The sequence goes on along the minus strand of NW_027554094.1, from coordinate 2,815,870 downwards.
GACTTCTGCCTGACAGCTATTTTTCCCCATACTTTTATCAGTCATTGTAATTGTACATAACAGTGGGATCTGTTGTTACATATTTGCACATGCCCGCAATGTAATGATATAATTTGGCCAATGTCATTCCCCTGACTGTATTTAAAGGTATCATTCTTTAGGCTGCAGGTACTCCTTCCAGCTGAGTGCAGGATCTCTGTGCTGTTGGAGAAATGACAAAAAGGGCTTGACCTTCAGTTTTCCCATGTTTATCCCAGGCTATTCCATTTCACCCCATCTATGTGTACCTCAATACAACTCTGATGCTTACCACCCAGAATTAGCATCAGACTCCACAAGCTCAGTCCTCCATCGAACTCAGAGGCACTCAGCCACCGAGACACATCCCCAGCCCTATTTTGTATTTGATTTAGAGACAGGGTCTCCCTGAGTTGCTTAGTGCCTCGCTTTTGCTGAGGCTGGCTTTGAACTCATGATCATTCTGTCGCAAACTATCGGGCTGCTGGAATCACAGGCGTGTGCCATAGCACCTTGCCCACATTTCTAACTAGCTACAAATTTAGGAGTACCCATGACACCTCTAAGGTCAGATAATTTACTAGAATGACTCACAGAACTCAAGAAATACCATTCTTCTGATTACAGACATACAGTGAAGGGCACACATAGGTGAAGGTCTGGGATAGAGCACATAGTTTCTGTGCCCTTGCTGAGTAGAATCCAGGCACAGTACTCTGCCAGCACATCACTGTGTTTGTCAGCCAGGAAGTTCCACTGAGTCTCCGGGTGACCAGTTTTTATTGGGGTTTCATGACATAGGTGTGTTTGAATAAATCAGTAGCCACGTGATAAAACACACTGTTCAGCCCCTCCCCCTTCTCAAAGCTCAGGGGGCTCAAAGTTCCAGCAGTCTGATCACAAGATTGGTCTTTTTGGTGACCACCTGAAGCTATTCATAAGCCCAGGGCTGGTCACCTTATTAGCATAACAAAGACTCCTGTCACTCAGGAAATTCCAAGGGTTTTTGAAGCTCTGTGAAGAAAACAGGGACAAAGAGCCAACATATTCTTTATATTGCCACAGGGGGAGAACTGCCTGCCCGGTCCACTTCACAGCACATATGATGTTCTGGGCTGCTGGAAATAATGCAATGCAGGTGCTACAAAGGGCCAGGGACAGGGGACACTCACCATCTGATATAGCACTGTATGTGAACTGTGAACCATCCAGACTCCTCCCTCAGCTCTGTCTTCTGGGATGTTATGAAGATGATGCAAATAGGGAGGAACTAGCCATATTTCAGAGTTTGCTTTTCTTCTACATTTTTCAGAATATTTGCTTGTTTAAGACACATTCCTAGCCTAGACTTGAAAATAGTAACTGTGATAAGAGTTGAACTAAGCTTTAGACAGAAATATCTGGAGCCCTTGGATTGGCTGAGTGGCCCAGAGCAATCTGTGCTAGTGTAAACTATGCAGAATCACCACTAACCTCAAGAATCACCACTAACACAAGGAGCACGTTTCCCCTCTTCTTAAATCCCCAAGGTGGGTTATGAGAGCTTGGATGAGAACCTAAATCCAGAATCACAACCAGATTTCATTATACCAAATAGTGATTCACGGTCTGAGGTCAGTGACCCCACCCGTCCACTCCCCTGGGAGGGTGTCCCAGCATCTGTGCCCACTGCCATTCTTTTTCTTTCTTTATTTATTTTTTAAAGATGCCTTTCTGCTGCATAGTGGTGCACACTGTAATCCCAACAACTCAGGAAGCAGAGGCAGGAGGATGGTAAGTTGGAGGGAGGTTAGCTTCAGCAACTTAGCGAGACCCTGCCTCAAAAATAAGAAAATAAAAAGGAAGGGGATATAACTCAGTGGTAGAGCACCTGAGGGCTCAATCCCCAGAACCATAAAAAAATAAAAATAAAGATACCTTCTTAATTAATAAGCACCTTTTTCACTGTGTGTGTGCACACATGCATATGAGTATGTTTAAATGTTGCACATACAGTTAAATTCAATGTTTTCATTTTAGTTCTTTGAGTTTTGACCAATATGTGTAGCCACAATCATGATATATCACTCCCAAACATTTCCCAATGCTGCTTTGTAGTGATTTTCTGTTTCCATCCCTGACAGTCCTTCATCTGTATTCCATCTCTGTACCAGTGTCTCTTCCAGAAAGTACCCATGTGGAAACACACATAGCCATTTGAGGCTGGCTTCTCTCACTTAACATGGCCCATCTGGTGCATCCATATTGTTCTGGTTCAGTCCTGCCTACTGATGAATACTATTCTGCTCTCTTCCTGTGCCACCGTTTGTTTATCCCTTTGGTTTGGTTTATTTCTAGTTTTTGTCTTATGAATAATGTGATTATCGATGTTTGTGTACAGAGATTTTTGTGGCTATAAGTTTTCATTTCTCTTGAACACCCATGTAGGTAGGAATGAGATCACAGGGCTGAGGGCCAGTTCATTAACTATATGAGAAGTTGCTAACCTGTTTTGCCATGTGGCTGTGTATCCTGCATCCCCTCATCTGTGCATGAAAGTTTCAGCTGCTCTCGGTCCCTGCCAGCACTTGGTACTATTAGTTTTCTTAGTCTGACCATGCACACTTTCTAAGTGTGTTACAGTCATGGTAACTCTGGAAAATAAAGCTTGGCTCTTGGGAATAGAAGTTTGCAAATCTCCATTCTGAGGCTTCTGTTGGATCCATCTGCTCTGCTTGGAAAGAGCAGCTGGAGTTGGAGACTCTTCCACAGGCACATTCCTCTCCTCTTCCTCTGGGCCCTTTCTTTCCCTGGGGTGGAAAGGAGGAGCTGCCGGTTCTGAATGCTCCCTTGATACGCTCAGCCCCAGTAGCTTCCACGCGCAGCGCCGTGTTCCAGCATGCCCTTCAGTGTGTCATGGATCCTCTTTGCAGAATGGCTCATCTCCTCCTTCCCCTTGCCTCTCCCTCCAGGCCTACATACAGATCACTTTTGTGGAGCCTTACTTTGATGAGTATGAGATGAAAGACAGGGTAACCTACTTTGAATTTCAACCTGCAGAGGTTCATGTACACCACCCCCTTCACTCTCAAGGGACGGCCTCGTGGAGAGTTGCACGAGCAGTACCAGAGGAACATGGTCCTGACCACCATGCACGCCTTCCCCTACATCAAGACCAGGATCAGCGTCATCCAGAAGGAGGAGGTAACATGCCCAGAGGGGAACAGCCACCATGAAGGAATGGGCCTAGGTGAGGCAGGCTGGAGCGGAACATGAAGAGGGGCACACTTAAAATACTGTGATTGACCCAGCAGCTTAGGAGGCTGAGTCAGGAGGATCTCAAGTTCAAAGTGAGGCACTAAGCAACTCAGTGAGACCCTGTCTCTAAATAAAATACAAAATAGGGCTGGGAGTGTGGCTGAGTGGTTTACTGCCCCTGAGTTTAATCCCCAGTCTCCCCTCCCCCCAAAAAAACCCAACAATATATGATTGAGCCATACCCTCAAGATTCCAGGGAATCACATTTAGGCATGTACGTGTTTTATAGCCCTGTTTTATATTAACTATTCAACACTTTAGAGCTATATCTCTAGTGTAAATACGTTTACATATTTAATTGCAATGTTTAATATTTATTTCTATTTTAAATATGTACTTAAGTAAAATATATATACAGTTGTCCCTTCATATCCTCCACAGCCATCCAGTCAACCAACTACAGACTGAAATACTGGGGGAGAATCATTTCATCTATAATGAACACATACAGACTTTTTTATCCTCTCTATTCCCTAAACAATATGCTTTGACTCTATTTACATAGCATTTGTACTGGGTTAGGTACTATAAGTCATCTAGAGATGGTTTAAAGTACAGGAAGTATGTACACATACTATACCATCTTATGGGAAGGGCTTGAGCATCCTCAGATTTGGGTATGGGAAGGGGTGTCCTGGAACTATGCCCATGGGATGAATTATTTAAGTTTTAAATATTTTATGTAAAAATTTTAAATACCTAAAAGCTCATAAATGATTTAGGCATAGTTTTTTGTTAATTATTAGAGACAGGTGCCTGAGTGAGGAACCCCATGGAGTTAGTGGTGTGTTATTGGAAGAGACCATGAGACAAGTGAACCAACTGACTTCTAGTCCACGCTTCTTCTGATGACTTTGCACAAGCTACTTGTCCCCAATTTCTTCATCTATATATTGGCAGGAAAGACCTCTGCATACAGAAGACTGTTGACCTGTTTTAATAGGACTGATAAAAAAAAATCCTCAATGTTGGACTTAGTAGCACAGCCATATAATTCCAGCAACTCTGGAGACTGAGGCAGGAGGAATGCTAGTTCAAAGCCAGCCTCAGCAACTTAGCGAGGCCCTATGCAATTTAGTAAGACCCTGTCTTAAAATGAAAAGGGCTAGGAATGTGGCTCAGTAGTTAAGTACCCCTAGGTTTAATCCCCAGGTTAAAAAAAAAGGAAAAAAAAGAAAGTTCTTAAACCACAGAATTGTTCAAAATTATATGCTATAAGCATTTTATTTTTCTTTAAAACAGCTACATGTCATCTTTTTTTATATATAGTGATACAACCTTCTCTGATTATGGGTTCACTGATCACAATTCATCATTGTCTTTCTTGTATAAACCACACCCATAGTGCATTGTCCATGATTTTCAGTTTTGCTTTCTGTAAAGAAGAATGAGGCCTTAAAGATTCTTGTTTAACAATACGAGAGTAGAAAGCTTCTAGATTTTTATGATTTCTTCCCCTAGCATTTTATAGTTGTCTTGAGCACACCTAATATGACAGGAATTTTTATAACAGCTCACTTTCATGTTGTCTTGCCCAAGCACTCAGCTCAGTTTTCTTAGAAACAACTCTTTTTCTATCCACACCCATAGTTCATCAGTTTAGGCTTTATTTAATTAGATTAGGTCATTAAAATAACAAGTATAACAGGCATCATCAAGTCAGTGAGCAGTAGATGGCTTGTGAATATCCACTTCATTGGGCAAGCACAGCAATGGCTGAGCCCGTCAGCCAGTGTTGAGTAAGACAACCGTGTCGGCAAAGGGGTTTCACAGAGGGCACAGAGAGCATGACCTGGGGATTCAGTCAACAGGAGGTGGGTTTGGAAGGCATTCCTGTGTTTCTTATTGTTTTGACTTTTGAACACTAAATTATTCTAGGCATAGCACAGAAATAACTTGATTACCTCACTGAAGGCCTCTGTCCAAATGGGGTCACATTCAGAGCTACTGGAGGTTAGGACTTCAACATATGAATTTGGGGGATAGGAATCAACCCATCGCATTCAGGATCAGAATGGAAAGAACTTATGAATGCAGACCTAATAGAACCTTGCTATTGACTGCCTGTGTCGTTTTATAGAACTTAAGCTTATAAATCCCCCTTTGAGTATAAAATGGAAAGAATGGGAAAATAGTTTAAAAGAATAAATGTTACATGTATATAAAGTTCCTGGAACGTGGTAAGTACTCTGGACACGTTAGGTCCTTCCTTCTTTTAAACCTATTAAGATTACTCAGAAAGTCTTCGCTGCTTTTTCAAATCCAGGTGCCCTCTCTGATATAGCTCCAGGTTTGTTCATGGCTTGTGAGATCAGACAGTAGCTTCCCCATATTTGTGTCTTATGTTCAGTTTGTTTTGACTCCAGTGGAAGTTTCCATTGAAGACATGAAGAAGAAGACCCTGCAGTTAGCAGTGGCCATTAACCAGGAGCCCCCTGATGCAAAGATGCTTCAGATGGTGCTTCAGGGCTCTGTAGGAGCCATTGTAAATCAGGTAACAAGTGAGTTGGTGGCAGCTCCTCTAGTTCTCAGTGTTTTGGTTGTGATGTCTACCTCCTTCCTTGGGGTTGATAAGTCTGATCCACGTACAAACAATGTTTCTAAATTTAAACTGAACACTCGTGTGGTTTGGAAGACTTTTAGGAGGCCTCTTTTTTGTTTAACAACTTAAGGTAGAAAAGAAATCCTAGAGATAAGCGGACCAGGTTTAAGGAATGCCACATCAGGGCCAGACCTGGCAGTATGATCCAGGACTGGGGTCCTGTTGAAGAGAGCTTAGTCATGCCCGGTACAGGCAAGGTTGTTTCAGGACTTAAGACTAAGCTAAGCCTCTCTGTAAGAGAGAGGAGCAAAGGCTTAGACCATCCAGCTCCTGGATCAGTCACCAGATGAACTGACAGGCCAAGGGCCTTGCCAGCAAGGAGTTCCTGGGAATCAGGCTCCTTAGGTCACTTCAGACCCGACTAGACCTTCTCAGACTTCTTAGAACTCTAATTCCTAAACTCAACATGGGACTAACCCTGTCTCAATTGGAGGGAGGTACTAGCCTAGAACTCTCTATTCAGTGGGCCCCCTTAATGTCAGTTCTAGATGCTCCATTGTCCCACACTCCACACTCAAAAATTCAAGGTGCATCATGATTCTTTACTCACTGAACACATTCTCCAACTGAGGATTCACTAGCAAAATTCTGAGTCCCCTTAACATCAAGAGAACTGAAACAGCTACAGGAGAAATGACTGTTGCCTTTCCAAGATCAGAAAATAATTAGGAAGATTTTGTTTTTGTAAGGTGCCAATCCTTTCATGGAAGACTCAGTAAATCCATAGCCACAGACTATCTGAGTCCTGTACAGCTCTCCAACTCTAACTGGCACTTGTGCAAAATGATGTCAACACTAGGGTAACCAGATAAGTGGGTATGAGCAGAGAGATAAGGCAATTTTTAGAAAAACTGGAAGCACATAACTTTTGATGCATTTGCTTGACCTTTATGTATCAAGGAAAGCCTATTTGTACCTGTGAGTATTCTCCTAAAACTTAGGATTCCTCCTAAGGAATCAGAGTTACCTGAGAAGCTCAAGACTTTCAGTGACTTTTTGTTTTAGTCAAACCAACTACAAAATTAAATGTTAAAACTAAGAAGCCACTCCAACATTTTCTCCAAATAATGTAATTTTCTTTCCAATATCAATTTTGTTTTCTTACTTTTTTCCATCAGGGACCACTGGAAGTAGCCCAAGTGTTTTTGGCCAAAATTCCAGCTGACCCAAAACTCTATCAACATCACAACAAGTTGAGGTTATGCTTTAAGGTATTCATAATGAGGTAAGAATGGAAATGGGTGGGGATTTCAGTAAGCAGTGGTTCTCTAAATGTGTTCCCCATACCAGCATCTTTAGTATCACTTGAGAACCTACTAAAAAGATAAGATGGTGCTGGAGGCATAGCTTAATGGTAGAACACTTATCTAGCATGCACAAGACTCTGGGCTTAATCCCCAGCACTGCAAATATAGAAAGGGAGGCAGGGAGGGAGGGAGGGAAGGAAAGAAGGAAGGAAGGAAGAGGGGAAAGAAGGAGTCTCAGGCACCTCTCACCTACCCAATCCCATGGGGTGGGTTCCAGCAATTTCTGCATTAAAAGTTCTGCTGGGGACTGGGGTTGTGGTTCAGTGGTAGAGCGCTTGCCTAGCACATGTGAGGCACTGGGTCCAATCCTCATCACCACATAAAAATATATAAATAAAATTAAGTATTTTATTTTATTTTATTTTAAAAGTCCTGCTGAGTGATGCTGATGTGCACTGAAGTTTGAGAACCACTGCAGTAGAGCAGTACTACATCTACTACTAATAAGTAATTTATACTTGAACTGTGAAGTGCCACTTCATGCCTACAATCTCATGAATGGCTCACAATCACAGTGTAAGACAGGTACATCATCATCCTCATTTTACAAAAGAGGAATCAGAGGTTCAGAGATGGGATGTGATTTCACTTACAGTCACATAGCCAGTCAGTGGCTGAGTTCAAACCAGGTATTCTGCATCTGAACAGTCCACATTTCCACCAATGTTCTGATAGTCCACTGATGCATTAGCATCCCAGAAGTTCTTAGCATTGACAATTTATGTAATTTCCCAAATCATAAATAACTTGTTTTTAAAAACCGAGAAAGAGATACTGCCTCAAATGGAGAGGTAAAGGTAAGGTTCTCAAGCTGGGATTTTGCAAAAGTGTCATCCTGAAGACACTTCCCCTTGTCACACAGGCCTCATCTCTGCTTCTGAATTCTGCAGTGGAACTGGCTTCCAGAGCAACTGGGTCAGCCTGGACAGGAAGTAGGTCTTTGGGCACTCTTGGAATCTCTTAGAATATAGACAGGTGTATTGCATCTCTGAGACCTTTAAAGAATTACTAGGAAGGATGTGATGGCATTTCACCTACAAGAGAAAAGGACGTCAGAAAAATGTATGCCAATGTTTCTTTTTATCTAGAATCTTAGAGCAGCAGTTGGGATTTGGATATGAAGTGTCCCCTAGGAGCTCCTGTATTAATATGGGAATGTTCAAGGAGAAATGCTTGGATTAGGGGAACCATAACCTTAGCACTCCATCTTAATTTGAATATGGACAAACTAGGTGATAACTGTAGGCAGGTGGGACATGGCTGGAGGAGGTGGGTCACTTGGAATGTGACCTGGAAGGGTTCATCTTCCCTGTGGCCCTTTTTCTCTTGCTCTCTCTGCTTCCTGGCTACCATGATATTAACCCTCACCTTGGGCCCAGAACAATGGGGTCAGCCAACCATAGACTAAACCTCTGAAACTATGAGCTCAAAATAAACTTTTCTTCCTCTAAATTGTTCTTGTCAGGTATTTTTGTCACAGAAACAAGAAGCTGACTAACACCATAGCATATAAAGGATAGGAATAAGCTTACTTGACAGAATTAGGAGAAAGGAGGCCAAAAGTTAAAGTTTGTTAAAGTCATTGAAAACTCATCAGGATGCTAGGGTTGGGTGAGGTTGGAAATATGGCCTTCAAAGGTTGCAGTGGTCCAGGGCTCTCTGGACTTCTGAAGGGACCTGTGAAATCTTTAGTGAGTACTTTCTGTGACCCAGGTATGATATTAGGGGAACAAGAGCAGGGAGCATCTGTTCTTGATGATCCTCCACACCAAATAACAACACAAAGCAGCCTGCACTAAGAACTCTAAGTGTTCTAAATATAGGACTACAGAGATAAGAAAAGGCAGGTCCACTACAGAATGGAGTGATTAGAACAGGCTTTGTGGAAAAACACCACTTAAACCTTGTCTTGAATATCTGTTGGGAAGAAAAGGGGTAGTGGGAAGAGGAAGCCATTACTGGTAAATGAACCATCATGACTGCAAGACTTGGAGTCAGGAATGCAGACGGTGCTTCTGGACTCCTCTCAGTCCTGCTAGAGCAGCATGTTCTTGAAAGCCTGCCAGGACAGGAAGCAAAAGTCAGAGAGGCGACAATATTAGTAAACAGGACTTTGCGTACAGTTTAAATGTAAAGGGAAGCTTATTAGGGAAGAAGTGATTTTCCTTTTGCTTATAGTTCAAACTGATTTCCTGTACTACATCTTCAATCTAATATCTTGTGAGTGTGATCATCTCCAGGACTCCACATGGTTAAATATATCTAAGAAATCCTTATTGAACTCACATTCCTAATTAGCTCCCAGCCCCAGAAAAAGTTACTACAAATGGAGCTGAGAAAACTAGTCTCAGGCAAGAGACACAAAAGACAATGGGATTTTCTAGGAATGGTCCTTTAATGATGTTATAATTTAGTTTTTGAGGATGTTATCTATCTTTATCCCAACATGGCTTGCAAAAATGCTAAATTTGGGGCTGGGCATGGTGGCACATGTCTGTTATCCCAGCAGTTTGGGAGGCTGAGGCAGGAGGATCTTGAGTTCAAAGCCAGCCTCAGCAACGGAAAGATGCTAATCAACTCAGTGAGACCCTGTCTCTAAATAAAATACAAAATAGGGCTGAGGATATGGCTCAGGGGTCAAGGGCCCCTGAGTTCAATCCCTGGTACTACGTACCCCCCAAAAAGCTGATTTTTAAAATTGAATTCACCATTTGAAATGCTATTCTCCACCCCTCTCAGTGATCATTCCCATCCTGATGAGACCAGACTGTAGGCCCACTTTCCTGGCTGCCCTTGGCCTGTGGCATTTTGTTCTGGGAATGCCAGGAGACCATCAGTGCTTCCCAAACTTCCCTGCACTTACACAGGACCTGGTCTTGTCAAAATATAGGTCCTGATTTAGTAGGTCTGAGACTGGGGCCTGAGACTGCACTTCTAATCAATTCCCAGGTGCTGATGCTACAGCTGGATAGAGGAGACTGAGTAAAAGAGGCTGTAGAGTTTGCTTGGTTGCATCCCTTTCACATTTTTCCCCTACCCCAGACCTAAACCCCTCAGGCCATCTCTGTTGCCATTGGCCTCTTTTACCTTCCCCATCTTCCCTTCAAAAAAGTAAAAGTTCTCAAACTGCTACTCCTCCAACCAACATCAGCAAACCCTTAGCACAGCTTCCTGCCACATGTATGGGGAGACAAAGTCCCAATTCAAATGGGACAAGACGAAGCGGGGCTGGCACACAGTTGCCATGTTGTCTCAGGACAGCAATGATGACAAAGATGTTTCATTGTTTGACACAGAAGAGACAACTAATAGACCAAGAAAATCCAAAACTCGACATCCAGTGGCATCATTTCTCCATTTGTTCTTCCGAGTCAGTGCCATTATAGTCTATCTTCTCTGTGAATTGCTCAGCAGCATCTTTATTGCCTGTATGGTGACAATTATCCTGTTGTTGTCATGTGACTTTGGGGCATGAAGAATGTCACAGGTAGACTGATGGTAGGCCTTCCGTGGTGGAATCATATTGATGATGATGGAAAGAATCATTGGGTGTTTGAGTCCAGGAAGGTATCTCCTCAGGAGAATAACACTGTTTTAGAGGCTGAATCAAGAATCTCTTGGTTAAGACTAATTGCCTGTCCAGTGCTATGGGTGATATTTGCCTTTAGTACTCTCTTCTCCTTCAGAGTGAAGTGGTTGGCTGTGGTTATCATGGGTGTGGTACTACAGAGTGCCAACCTGTGTGGTTACATCAGGTGCAAAGCGGGCAGCCAGAAGAATTTAACCAGCATGGCTATCTCGTATCTTAGAAAGCAGTTTTTAAAACAAAACACTGGAAATGAACAGAGAGAAAGCTTATGTTCTCTGTCATATTGGGGAAGGGCAAAGAGATTCTTGATTATGAACTGTTTAGAGCTCAGTCCAGTTGCATAGAGGAACATTGTTTTTTGTTTGTTTTGTTTTCACTTACAAAGTTACTATTAAAACTGTTTTATTTTTTTAAACAAAGTTTTTATTTTCTTTTTCTAGTAGTTGAGGCTGGGAAGTATGATGATATCACTAGAAACATTGTCAGAATTTATTTTATGGTGTACATATGTATGCATATAGTAATGTATCAGTATATCCCAAATTAATGTGTTAGGTTTACACATATTACAGAGATATTTGCATTTTGATCCATAGAATATAGGATATTCTTAGTCTATCTCAAAGGTATGTGTGTTTACATACTATTTCTGTAGGTTATTTTCAGAAATAAGTTGATTCCATGATTAAGAATAAGCACTTGGCTTGTGTATGAGTTAAAAAGTTAGAAAAAATGTTAATTTTAAATATATACTTCATGTTGAAATTGCTTACCTTAGATATGCACAAGTGAAAACCAAATTCAGGCTGGTAGTGTTAACTAGTTTCTAAGATTTTCTTTTATTTTTATACTTAAGGCCTAAATAATAAATGGAATCTTTATAGTTTATGTTTAAGGGATACCCAGGGATTGCTGCTATTCTATTTATTTCATGGAAAGGATAGTCAGATTTTTATTTTGGAACTTCCTGGAAATTCTTTGGTGGTCTTTGGACTAATAAAATCTTTTAGTACTAAATTAATATTATTCTTATGTCATAGTAAGAATAATCATTTAAATATTTGGTGTAATAAATGCCTAGTGACATTTTATTTTATGAATCTATTTTTTCTTGCTATAAGGGGGATATTGTAAATCATACATTTGTATTAATAATATTTCTTAAACAAGGAAATATAGTTAACTGTAAACTAAACCAATCTACAAATTATTGTAGGCATTTGTAAATTCTGTTGTCGGTACTGGAAACTTTGTTGGAATCTTTTAATCAGCCGATTATGTTGTGAATGTATTTGTACATTGTTAAAATATTTTTAAATATGTTTTGTTTTAGTTGAATAAATGTCTGTTGGAGTGATAGCTTGGAAGATGCACAACTTTATATTTGTATAAAACTATTGTTTACAGAGCAAAAAAAAATTGTGATGGGGCTGCAGGCAGAACCACAAGCCCTCTCATATTTCATCTATGTCCACCCAGGTGACTTTTCCTCCACTTTATTTCATATAGATCAAAAGTGGGAGGTGAGGTGGTATAAATTCACTAAAACTCACCAACACTACACTTAAAATAGGTGAACAGTGGTATTATGTAGATTGTACCCTTAGTAAGTAGTAGATAAGTCAGGTGTGGTAGTGCACACCTATAATCCCAGATACTCAGAAAGCAGAGGCAGGAGGGTTACAAGTTCAGTCTCAGAAACTCAGTGAGACCTTAAGCAACTTAGCAAGACCCCGTCTCAAAATGTAATAAAATTTTTAAAGAGCTGGATGAGGATTTGTGGTAGAACTGTGCAAGGTTCCGGGTTCAATCCCTAGCACTAAAAAAAAGGAGAAGAAGAAAAAGAAAACAGTAGATGTGAAAACCTTCTTTTCTGCCCCCACCCCTGCTTTATTGCTTCTAACTCCAATCAGGAAGTTACAGCTGTTCAACATGTAGAGTAACTGTTTTGTCAAGTGCGTTTGTTGCCATCTCCCCACTCTGCTTTAGAGAGTGGAGGTGACAGGAGTGGGAAGTGGGGGCTGAATTGCTCTCAGACTTCCCCTTCAGTGAGCTCCAGCTTCCCACACACCTGGGCTGCTGATCAATAATCCCAGAGTTCTGAGAGGTTCAAAGTGAGCCTACTGATGCAGAACTCATAGCGGAAACATGACCTTGCCAGGTCCACATAGCTCGTTCTGCTGCCACCTGGCAGTGGCCTCTCTGACTCAGCTGTAGCGGAACCAGACACAGGCACAAAGAAGGCTGGCAGCTCATCTGCTGCAGCCAGCACTCCTCCAGCCAGACCTGCTGTCCTTCACACCACTGCCAAGTGGGACCTCTGTCCTCTACTGTCTTTCCCTGAAGTAAAAGAGAACACCTCAGAAGCTCAGAAGCCAAGAGTTGCCATGCTCTGTCCCCTCCTGGCTCCCCAAAGCACCCAGACCCTTTTAGGCACTGCACTCTTTCTAAATTTTCTTCTTACATATCTGGATTTTTCCTTCCTATAAAGACTAATTGATTTATTTTTTAAAAAATTATACCAGGGATTAAATCCCAGGGGACTTAACCACTGAGTCACATTTCCAGCCCTTTTTATATTTTTTATTTTGAGATAGGATCTCAGTGAGATCCTATCTCAAAATAAAAAATATATAAGTCACTGAGTCTGGCTTTGAACTTGGACTCTCCCTGCCTCAGCCTCCCAAGCCACTGAGATTACAGGTGTGACCCACTGCACCTGGCTAAATTTTATTTTAATTTAAATCAAAGATAGCAGTACAGGTGCCCTTAAGAACAGTGTTTCAGATACTCTCCAAGAGAGCTCTGCTGCACATGTACAGTTATTGAGTCAGAAAAAGGGTGTTAAGTGGCCATGGTTTCAAACTGGAATTAGGGTCTATGAGAAAAAGAAGAAGGAATTTGCCCAAGTAGTGCAAGAAAAGCCAAGTGCACATAGTGAGGATGGAAGAAAAAAAGTAAAGGGAAAAAGAGCTGAATATTTAGTGGGAAAGCAAATCTTTATCGTGAGAGGTTGCTCAGAAGCAGGTCAACAATGGGAAAATATAAGTGACTTGACATTTTCCCAGGGCCACAGAGACTGCATTAATGGGTTAAAGATGCTAGGTAAAAAACTGAAAACCAAGTGGAATCGCTAATGTGCCTGTGGGCACGCCCCCACAAACACACACACACACACACACACACAAACACACACACACTGCTGATGGGCAGAATCACAGCCTTTGGGACAGGAGTCCCCTGTGTTTCTCCTGTGCTAGCAAAGCAATAAGCCTTCTTTTTCCTTTGTCTAAAAAAACAAAATTAAAAAACAAAAACAAACAAACAAAGTCCTTGCTCAGTCCAAAGTTATCTGGCATTTCTTTTATGATTCTACCTAGTAGTTTCATAATGTCATAATGTCTTGTTTTATATTTAAGTCCTTAATTCATTTCAGTTTTTTTTTTTCACATAGTGAGAGATAGAGGTCCAGAGAATAAAACTACTTGAAATTTTCAATACACAATCTAAACATACACTGTGAATATGGTGGCAATCATGCAAAAGGAAACACCTTTTGACTCTATGCATAACAACAATTGAGTCCATTATTCAAGGTTTGCATAAAAATTATTTTAAATGATAAATTGTTCAGCAATCACAATAGAAGCTATGGAATTCTATGAAATTTTTGTTTCACATTTTCTCAACTGTTTTCATTTATCTTCCACATGTTCCTAATATCTAAATTATCCTCTTTTTCTCACTTAATAAAACTCCAAATGTTTTTGAGAGATAAATCTAAATTAAATGTAATAAAATGTATTCCATGAACTAATCCCTGTAAATAGTTATCATATCCAATTCAGTGCTATAAAAAGATTCAGAAAGAGTAAAGGGGTTATTATACATATTTAATTAATTTCTCATTTCCATACACTTTAATTTATGTAGTGATTATAAAACGTCTGATATAGTAAGAAATTATATTTTATTGGATTAAATTTCTATAGATGGAAAATGTGTATGAGGTGAAGACTTAACATTTAAAATGTAATTTAGGTTTCTTTCCTCATTAAGAATCTAGACTAGCTTTATGAGATATTACATTCTCGGTGATACTTTAATTTTAATGTAGGAAAAGTTTGTAAAAGCTCTACTCTGTTCCCTAAACTAAATGAATGCCTTAGAAAGAAAGCAGAGTAAGCTGGGTGCTATGGCACATGCCTGTAATTCCAGCTACCCATTAGGCTAAGTCAGGAGTATCACAAGCTTGAGGCCAATCTGGACAATCTAATAAGACCCTTTCTCAAAAATTTAAAGAAAGGCCTCAGAGGTAGAGCACCCCTGTGAACAATCCCCAGTGCTCAAAAGGGAAGAAAGCAAGCCAGCAGAGTGGACAAAAAGAAAGAAATTACCAAACTGAGTATTTCCTTTGCAAACATTGAAAAATTTAGTAGCAAAGATATATGAGCACACATTTAGCTTGTCAATGATGATACAGAAGAAAAATTGTGGAGATCAAACCTTTATATATTTAATGTTCATAAATAAGAAAATACCATTGAATAATTCAATAGAGGACTTTTTAAAAAGATGACTAAAATAAAGTAACACAAATTAACCAATGCCAAAACATCTTAATTAAGGTATTGAAATTTGAGTGCCAAGGAAAAATTCCAGAAGCAGCCAAAGCATAATATTCAAATTACCAAAACAGAAAATAACTTCTGTTGACAACATATGAAAAACAAATATCGTGGATTCTAAAGACAGATTGTAAAATACTATAAGCCAAACCTTTGTTATGCTTCAATAATTCTGTTGATGGACACAACAACCAAACAAAAACCTCAAATATATTTGAGTTGGTTAACAAAACAGAACTCAGTTCTGTGTTGATTATATTTAAAATATCACAATGAAACAGTAAAATACAAAGTTGGGAAATAAGACAATGGTAAGAAAAAAATACATCAAATAAAACCTAAAAGAGAAGAAAATAGGTAAAATTGGTAATACGGTACAAAGTTGAATGCTAAGAAAATGCCATTCAATAACAGTACACATCACAGCTGTATGAAAATCTGATAATTGTTAATAGCAAATGAGGGGGAAAAATGCTTTATAGCTGTATCCTTTCCTTAGTAAAATTGTATGCCATTGTGCTACACAAAAATAGAAAAATATGAATGCAAATTAGAAGATATAAAATAGGGATGGAACAGATTAGTATCTTGAGGTGAAGCTAATAAAACTAATAAAATATTAAAAATAAAGAATGTCATCTATTCATATTTATACACTAAAATCTATATGTTAGCACACATAGAATAACATCTAAACAAATGTAAACTTATGAAGCCAGGACATTGGCAGGATAATAAAATTATCTGCTAAAAGTAATAAAGGCATTTAATGTAATCACAATAAATTCTTTATATATATATATATATATATATATATATATATATATATTTTTTTTTTTTTTTTTTTTTTTAATTCCAGAGCTCCAGAGGACATGCACTCAAGGCTGCACTTATACTTGGGCCAAACAGGCTCCAGTCTTGGAAATGGCCTGGGGCTAGAAGTGAAAGGCAAGTTGATATTGGTCTTTGTCTAGGGGCTGATAGTGACAAGTAAATTCTCAAGGAATTATACAATTCAGAGGCTGCTGAAATTAGAGATGGGTAAGGAAAGTAATGAATCACAGAAGTATCTGCAATGGTCTTGAAATGAGAAATTAGAACAATATCAAATTGCTTTTTAAAGTATTAAAAACTTTTATGGAATATTTTCTCACAAGTGTATTCAAATATAAGGAACTATACATATAATCAAAATAATTTAGTAATAGTATAATAATAGGCAAACAGAAGAAAATGGAGAAATTTTTCATTGAATATTTAACATTAATACACATGAATATTTTTAAAAACTTTAATTCAGGACTGGGGATGTGGCTCAAGCAGTAGTGCGCTCACTTGGCATGCGCAGGGTGCTGGGTTCAATCCTCAGCACTACAAAAAAATAAAATAAAATAAAGATATTGTGTCCACCGAAAACTAAAAAATAAATATTAAAAAATTCTCTCTCTCTTTAAAAAAATAAACTTTAATTCAGTGAGAAATGATGGACACCCTCATGAGTGTTACTGTATATAAGATTTTCAACCTAAAGAGAAAAAAATGGATTCTTTCATTATATTTAAAACTAAAATCCAGGTAAGCAAAATACTTACATATTTTTAAAGCATTAATAACCCTTTAATGAAGTCTAGGAAATTAAAAGTATTATTTGAACTAGAAAAGTCATTCCCATCCAAGACTGCAAATCATGAAACCAATATAAAAAAAAGATATTTTATAGGAAAACATAATAAATACTATCACAGAATAATGGAACAAAAAACTCATAATAAACAAATTAATTTCTAGAATGGGAAAATTATTTCTTAGAGAGTAATAAGGAAAACAAGTCAGTGTAATAAAAAGTGGTGCATGATTTTGAACTCCCTCTCCTGCCTGTGGAGGAAACTAGGCAAATACATGGAATCTCTGTATTCTACTAGAGGCAATTAACCACATCCCTAAAAGGCACATCTCCACCCCTTTTTATTTTTTGGAATAGGGGTTGCTAAGTTCCTTAGAGCCTTGCTAAATTGCTAAGGCTGGCTTTGAACTTGTGATTCTCTTGCTTCGGCCTCCAGAACAGCTAGGATTATAGGCTTTACTTTGCTTACAATTGCATGTGAATTTTTAGTTACTTCAAAATAGAATATTTCATTGTGAAAGTTGGCATGAATTAGTTGATTTTATAATTAAGAAAATTTTCAAAATGCCAATCAATAAAAGAGATGTATATGAACTTTATTTTAAAAAGCAAACATCATTCAACCATAATATTTTGCAAATTTACCAACTATGAAGTACTATTTTTGCTGCCTTGTTCTAAGAATGAGAAATCAACTGAAGAATAATTATGTAATAAATTTGGAAAAATTTCATGTGGCACACATATTATCTATCATTAAAAGGTAGTTAACATTCAAGAGAATTTTTCCTGAAGTAAAAAAAAGAAAAATGTTAAAAATTCTTAAACATTTATAAAACACATGATTAGAACCATGAAGAAAATTTTGAGAAAAAAAAATTTGATAAGCACCATGACTTAGCACCATGTCCTTTATACAAGGATATGAGACTATACTAATGTGTTGAGATGAGAACAAAGGAGGTAGGCATATAAAAAAGTAGTATCTATGATATGATTTATTTAACTAAAGGGTAAAATTGGAATTAATTTACATGTGATTGTAGTAATAATTAACTGTTGCCATGTGCAATTTTTTCTTGCTAAAATAAGAATGTTCCCTTTATTCAAATTTTGATATTTTCAAAGAAATTATGCAAAGTCTAAAACATATATGCTAAAGTATCTCATAATTAGCTTTTCATGGATCTAATTATATAAGCCATGTTATAAAAATTAAATAATAAAATTTTTGAAAAATAATTTGAAATTTTACTTGGAGTAATATACACTTGAAAGGAATTGAGAAAATCTGGACTAAAAAAGAGCTTATGATTAGTAAATTAAAGCTTCTAAATATATAGACAGTTCATATTTTTTATAAGAAAAGTATTTATTTATTTATATATTTTCTTTTTATTGGTTTTATTTTTTAAATACAGGACAGCGGAATGCATCACAATTCTTATTACACATATAGAACAATTTTTCATACCTCTGGTTGTATATAAAGTATGTTCACATGAATTCATGTATTCATACATGTACTTTGGATAATGATGTCCATCACATTCCATCATCATTGCTAACCCCCTGACTCCTCCCTTCCCCTCCCACCCTTCTGCCCTATCTAGAGTTCCTCAACCCCCTCTCGCTACCCCAACTATGAGTCAGTCATCTTAGACACTGCATATTTTTAAAAAATATATATTATGGTCATTCAGTAGAGAAAAGAAAGATCAATGAAACAGAATGCAAGGCACAAGAATAAGTCAATGACATAAAATTTAGTGTACAATGAAGGTGTCCATTTACATAATTTGAGGAAAGATGAAATATCATAGGTATTATCATTTATGATAAGTTTGCCATTACCTATGAACATTCTGTTGACTGTTTGACTCATAAAGTTCTGCTTTGGTTCTTGCACATAGAAAGAGAGAAAAGGAGGGAAAGGAAAAGAAAGAAAAAGGAGAGAGATGTAGTTTTATAGTATCAAACTAAAGTAGTAAAATCACTTAAGTAATTACATTCTTGTAATGGGGAAGTTTTTTAATGTATAAAAATAATAAACCATATAAGGAATTATTAATAATTTGACTACCACATGTATGGTAAACATATTAGTCCTCTTAAGACCCCAAAAATCTATAAAAACCAAAGAAAAATTTTTAACAAATTACTGTGTTGAGTGTTAGCTTTGAATTTTGTAATTTCAGATAAAGTTTTATTCTTAAATGTTTAGCAGTTCCTATTTAACTAATACATTTGTTTCCAAGGGTTTCTATAACAAAGTAGCAAAACTATAGCTTAGCACAAGGGAACTCTACTCCCTCACAGTTCTGGTGTTCAAAAGTCCAATTTCCAGGAGAGGGCTTGGAGAAACTTTCTATCTCATGCCTCTCTCCCAGGATCTAGTAGTTATGGGCAATGCTTATTATTCCTTGAAATTTAAATATCACTCTAATCTCTGATCTATCTCCACAGGACTTTTCCCCTGTGAGTCTTTGGCTCTGTGTCTCCTTTTATAAGAATACCAGTGATTCATTTAAGGCCCACCCTAACCCAGTATGACTTTGTCTTAACTGGATTACATCTTAAATACTTTATTTCCAAGTAAAGTCACATTCAGAGGTATCAAATATTCAGGCTTCAGCATATTCAACATACAATAAACATATATAATTTGTAAATTGGGTGTTTTTTTTCCAACAGCAAATGTTACTTCTGACTTATACTAGCATTACCCTTGAAACTTAAAAAACATTCTTCATTATATAATTAATCAAGGGGATTACTGATACATTAACCTATTAAGCCACACTGAAATGATTTATCTTTACTTTTGTCCCTTGGTTTACTGTTAATTACAATTCTTAATACAGTTTATGCAGTCATAGACTCAGGTAATAGCTGTATATTGTGTGTATACATGATCAAATGCAGGAAAAGAGGGAGCTATAATTACCTAAGTTGTTTATGTTTGGGGTCACTCATTTCTATATATGGTAGTTTTCTTTCAAATTCTTTCTCAAAACCCTTGCATTAGAATCACAGAAGCCCCTGTGTTTCTCCTTTACTAACAAAGCAATAAACCTTTTTTTTTCCTTTTTCTTAAAGCTGTGTCCTCATTATTGGATTGGCACTTGGGACAAGGACTGAGGTTTCAGGGCAAGGACCTAGCTTTCAGCAATAAATTGGGTGACCCAGGTGGGACCTAAGAGCAGCCCCTGCTCCAGCTTTCATGGGTAGGCCTGACTTTCTAAGGAACTCCGCCTCCATGCTGAGGATGCAAATGGCTGGCAAAGTTGTTAAGAGCCAACTGTTGGAGAGTTAGGAAATGGGGTGAGTTTGCCTTGGAATGAACCGAGGAGCTATTCCTTTGAGTAAGGGGAGGAACTGAGAGAACATCCTAGAAGTTTCTAAATCTCATTTAGGTTTGGGTAATTCCTGCCTTTTGCCCATAAATAGTCAGGTTGCTCCATTATGGTCCATTTTCAGAAAAATAAATTTGAACTCAGTAAAGTTAAAACATCCTTGGCTTTCTAGTAAGTCCCCCAGTGTGCTTGCTGAGACTCTTGATTCTACACATCTAGTTCCTCTTCATGTGAACATCTGGTCCTTCTTTATGGGGACCACTCTAGTGCCATTGGTGTAGGAGTTATAATTAAGCAGAACTCAAGAAACTAGTGATACTCCCTTCTGATGTGTTCTGGGTTCTCATCTGTTTATTGGCCTTGGGTTTGGGAATTCTCTCGGGTTGTCTTTTTGTTTTGTTTTGTTTATGTCTATTACTGCCCCTTTTAAGACATGGCCAATACTGGATTGACCCAATAGGTAGTATCTTGGGAAAGATCTTGGCTTATCAATGTAAAGGTTCCAATCTGTCAGTCGTGGTTTGGGGGTTCTTCTCTGGTCACCTCTGTGTTTCTTTTTGTACAATCTTTCAATAGGATTTAGTCTGTCAGAGGTAAAGTAAGTTGAAGAAAGGGCCACCTATAGGTATAAGTCTGTCTTAGATAATGCTTTACTGTAATGATCTGGCTTTTAAAAAGATTTCTGGATTATTATACAATCTTGCAGTTGGAGTTGGTCTATCAAAGTTAAAGTAAGTGGAAGAAATTTAGATGTACAGGTCTGTCTGTCTGTTTTAAAGGTTTGTGTCTGTCAACCCTGGTTTTGGTGATCCTCTCTCCTCTGTTTTTTGTATCTGTTACTGCTAGCCCTTTTAAGACTGGGGCCATGCTGTGTTGCTCTTACTAGAAGTTTCTTGAGCAGAGAGATCTTGGGTGAATAAGCCAAGTATAGGCATTTGCCTAAGAGAAAAACAGTTGACTGCAACACAGTCTGGCCTTGGAATGGTTTTTCTGGATTATTATACAATCTTGACTTTGAAGTTGGTCTGTCGGGGGTAAAGTATATGTAAGAGATTCTGTATATTACCGGCATTTATGTTGTTGCATGATAAATGGTCTGAACCATTAGGAACTAATTCGAAGGTGAAAAAGGCACTGTCTCTGGTGTGCAAGGATAGCAGCACACCAGAAAAAAGGGTTAAAAAGATTTCAATCTTTTTATTCAGTACTGGCACTCCCAGCACTGTTTCTCAGCCTAGCCACAGATTACCACAGATCATCTCACAGTGGTCAAGGATACTAGCCCTAAACTGGAAAAAAAATTCCAGAAAAGATGCCTGGGCTGTAGAAAAATTGTCAAAGAGAAACCAGCCTCTGCTCTGCATTCCATCCCATTTTGCCCATGGAGGCTAGAGGTTGTTGGCCTCAAAGATTTGGCAGTAAGTTTCAGCACTTTTAGTTTGTGACCTGGGGGCAGGAATAGTCCCTCATTTTAAGATCTGATAGGATACTCATTTGGCCAGGGGCAAATCAGTTCTTGCTATAACAGTATCCCATCAAACTAAACACATGGGGAGACTGGCAGGGTAAACAAGTGCACCCAGAAAAGAAAAAGAGAAACTAAGGTCAACCCATGTTTTACAGACAGCCTCTGAAAAAGGATCTTCAAGGAAGCCTAAAGAAAAGGATGAAAAAGGCCTCCTCCATTGCATATCTATATGCCTATTATAAGAAAAAAGACCCAAAGGAGCTCTGGGTATATTTGATAGTTAAAAATTCACTTAAAGTTGTTGGCATCATGATAAGGCAGACAGGTCAGGCTCAAAAATTCCTGTGTTCCAGGGTAAAAATGCTACCTGGGAGAGAAAAGATTAAGACAAAATTCATGTACATGCCAGATTGTCTGATCCCGCTCCTGGGATGAATGTATTATGTAAATTACATGCAAAGATAACATTCATAATGATTTTTTCAGAATCTGAATTTAAGAAAGGGCCTGAAACTAAAAAAATAGAAAATTATAGAAAATATTTTAATATGAAAAATTAGAAGGTAAAAAAAATGTTTCTGAAAGAGGAAGTATTTTGTCTGGTAATGTAATATTCTCTTGCTAAAGTCCAAGATGAAACAGGACAAAACTAAACATGCAAACAAGTTCTGAGTGTTTATATAAGTCACTGAATGTTTGTGGAAGGTAAATCTCAAAAAGTTTGTGTTTCTGATTAAATTACCTATTATTAGCATAGTCAAAGTTATTTGAACCCTTATGTACTAATATGAAGCAAATCCTTAAACACTGATCTATTCTTATCTATCAAGATAATTTTCTTTTATTTGTTAGGTTTTATTACTTGGGGAAACTAAGTTTTAAAGGATTTAGGATTTCTACCTGTTTTAAAGTCTTAAATGATTACTTTGTAACTGGTTAAATAAAAAAATGTCTTTTAGGTTATGAAAATATAGTTGACACCCTAAATATGTAACTAGGTATAGATATAGATATAGATATAATTCTCAGATGCATATAATATGCATATAATATGCATCTGAGAATTATATCTATATCTAAGTGTTGTATAAGTGATATGTAGAAGTTTATAAAATAAAAATTTATGTAATTTTACTGACAAGATAACCAATAAGTGTTCTCTTTTATACATTGTATCTAAGATAGAAGGGACACATTGCCATTTAAAGACCTGTCATACCTGTTTGCTTTGACCAAATTAATTTCTCATCATTAACACTGTTTCCTAGATGTATAAAAATTTAAGGTTATCCTTTGATTATTTTTCTAACCCATGAGAACTGTGATTATTGTTACTGTACACTATTAATTCTAAATTGTACTTTAAAAGTTAATCTTAGTTAAATGTAAAGCTTAGGAAAGCACTTTGCCAAGTTGGTGTTCTCCAAACTAAAATTACCTATAGTAATGAACTCAGCTTTGTATAGAAATAAAAAATTTGGTTGGTAATTATTCATGTCATTTGATGTTCGATAACTGGATAAAGTAACCTGTTGTTAATAAGTTATAAATACAATTTTGTGTTACTCTTCATACTGGAATTGGAATTTAAATGTATCTTTGGAAGGTAATAAGGATAGCCTGATCTTTCTAAAGTAACATTATAAAACATGGAAGCATTTTGCCACTTAAAAAAGTTAAAAGCTCTCTTAGCCTTTGTTTTATTAATGTTTAAAATATAATGTTGTGTTGTGTTACGTGCCAAGATCCCCACCTTACCTGAGATAAGACTCAACCTCCTACCTTACTCTATGTTTAAATCACTCTAAAAATACACTATACTTGAGCTCATTTAGAGTTGTGTTTAAAGATCAAATTTTGTTGTAAAGATTACTGTGATCTCAAAATTAACAGGGGATAGAATATATAAGTAGAGTTTTAAGATCATTAAATCATTTATTATTTGTTCACAGCTAATACACAAATTGAATATGTTTTTGCTGTTAATTTTATTTTGCATTTTCCTTGTAAATTTTATAATTGTTGCCTATTTGTGTTTTGCAGAGGTAGCTTCTAATAAAACAACTTGAGTTAGTTTGAGATAAAAAAGCCATCATCTATAAGATAGATAGTATATAATGCTGACTTCTGATATTAATACTAAACCCAATTAAATGAAATAACTGTAAAATTATAGATATTGAAGTTATAATCTGTTAGTCCTTGCTTAAGACTGGTGAAACTGGCTTGCTTGATATTTAAAACCAAAATTTGGAGATCAAACTCAAGGAAGTACAAGGGCCAAGGAAAAAGCAGCCAACACATTTACCCTTACCTCTTAAGGTCAGCAAGAGAATGATGGGAACCCCTTTCTGGACCCTGTAACTCTGGTGAGTCACCTGATCTGCCCATCAAGAGATTGAGAGGAACCTAGAGAACAAGAAGTCAAGAAGTGTACATTCTGCAAAGAGGGGATCACTGGAGATGGAAATGTCCCTGATGCTTCCAAGAGAAGTCACCTATGGTCAGCAAGACTCTGATCCATCCGGGAAGATGGCACCATTGGTAGAGAAAAGCTAAAGGAGCCAAGAGGCTTCACACATGTCCCTAAAGTGGTCTATGGGGTTCAATTGACTTTTAAGAGTAGATAAGAACAAGATCAGTTTTGACCTACTTGGTCTTAAAAATCTGGCAGGAGAATGTAGCCAAAGCACAATCCTACATGGATATTTAAAATGAATAATGATATTTTATGTAACTTAAAATATACACTTGTGTCAGCCCTATTGAAAGTAAGTAAAGCTGGAGACTCTAAAAGGAAGGGTTGTTGTGTGGGAGTGCCTAACGAGAATGAATACCCAGGACTCTAGAGTTGCAAGTTTGTCCTGAGTTAATTTGAGCCTGATCACCTAGACCTACAAATCTTTCTAACCTCCTACATTGATAAACTCAATCTGTTTTTCACTGATATGATTATGAGTTACTCTCTTCATGCTTTTCAGAGACTAACTGAAACACTAATTGCTTTTGTGATAATTGTTCACAAAAAAAGTAAAGGTTTGCCTTGTTTATTGTTGTCTTAACATGATCCCTGCTCTCTGTTTGCCTTTTTAAATCACCTTCCCTCTGCCACTATGGACCTCTGGACTACTCTGATACTGAATATCCTTAACTGTCTATGCCCTACCTGATAGAGAACAAAGACTTTGGGTTACTTCCCCTAACTTCACCCTCTTTCAGGAGAAAGCAGCTTGGAGATATGGCCACCTATTTTCTATAGAAATGTAATCTAGAAATTGACAATGGGTAATGTAACTCTGGTCCACTTTATGCTTTGAATATAAGCCTTGATGTGCTGCCTCTAAAACTAAATTTTAAAATGGACATGTTTCTTTCTCTTCCTCTTATCCTACTCCTCCCTAATCTCTCCCTCATCTCTCCTTCTCTCTAATATCAGGGGAAACCTTCCCCCATTTTAGGCAGATTTATGTGTCCTTGAGTACACCTATCAGAGGAACAAAGTCATCCAGACTTTGGGGATGGCACCAAAAGATCTCAGAAATGACTATCTCCCATATTAACAAGTAAATTACAACTCCAACAGAGAACACATGAAATATAGCCTTTGAATCACCTCTTTAAAAGTTCCCTGTTTTTGCTGATGGCCAGAATCACAGCCTTTGGGACAGGAGACCCCTATGTTTCTCCTTTGATGGCAAAGTAATAAACCTTTTTTTTTTCTTTTTTCTAAAAAGAAAAAAAAATATTACATTGTTTAGTCTTCTGCATTAATTTTCCCAAGAATGCTGCCATCTCACATGCCACATTCACACATTTTCTGTTTTTAAATGAACTATGTCCAACTTATTTTAGGTGCAATTTAAGATATTTTCTATTACATCACAATAAATGATTGTAAATGATTACATAAACATTTATACATGTTTAAAATATTACCTAAGTCATTTATACCATATTCTAGGGATTACTGTCACTGAAATTTGCTGTAATGGGAACTATTATTTTAAAAAAACTGATTCACGGATGTCTTACTTGTAAACATTTTCTGGCATTCTAATGCATGGATATTATTGATAAGAAGCAATGAAAAATGAAACTTAATCAAAGTGTTAGGTAGAAATCCCCAAAAAAGTCTCTTTTTTGTTATCTTTCATAAGGTAATTTTATAGAATACAGAATGGAAAATAGTATTAGCAGTTTCATTTTTTTTTACCATTTCTATTAGTATTTGAGACAAAACAAATACATCCTAAAGGTCCATGCAGAGAGATTGCTAGACTACGCAAAGTCCCAAGACAGCCTTGGAGGGAAAGAAGAACTTGCCTCTGTGTGTTGGATACTGAGGAATCCTAGGGGAGGGGATATCTGCAGTTATTCATCCAGAGCACTGAAGAGAGCCCTGTTCCCTGGAAGCTGAAATGCCTTTGTCCCTCATAAGCATTCTTTTACCGCCAAACCTTACCACAGACAGAAGAAAGTATGTGGAGGCCCATTTTTACAACTGGGTTTTCAGAGCAGCTGTTCACAGATTTAAAAATCATCCTTTGATTTTTCAATTTCTCTCCTTTATAGCTGATAATGCTTACGGGTTGTGCTGAAGAGAGATTAGAGTCAGGTAATGTAAATGACAGATGCAGAGACACTTGTTCTATGCTACGGTCAATATGAAAAATTATCCTACTTTGATGAATAGGAACCTGATGTGCTGAGAAACACGACAAAATGTAAATTAAACAGCCCTTTTATATTCAAAGGAAAATTCAAATTATGTTTAGAATTGGGCTCTCTCCAGATGCGACTGAATGACAAGCCCTGTGTGTCCTGAAAGGAGCATTTTCTATAGACAGAAAAAGGAATAGGCCTATATCTTTATTTTTATTTTTATGCTGTATGGCAAAACTTTTGGAAGCTAATCATTTTTATGTACCATAACTGCTACAGCAGCATTTCCCAAACTGTGATCTGAGAAACTCTTGTTTTCTGAGCAACATTACAAGGAACCTCTAGCCAAAAATTATCACACATTTTTTTCAAATGTTAATAACATATTTCTTCTAAGAATTTGTTTTCAACACATATAGAAGATATATATATGTATATATATATATACATATATACACACATATACATATATATGTGTGTATATAATGCATATATACACACATATATACGTTATATACACATATATATGTATATGTGTATGTGTATATTTATGTGTGTCATACATACACATACATATATATATATATATATATATATGTGTGTGTGTGTGTGTGTGTGTGTGTGTGTGTATTCACTTTTCCTTTAGTTGTCTGATATGCAGACCTCTGGAAATTCCAGATATAAAATTGGAATGGTGTGCCAACCTGATGCTTTAAAGGCCCAGGGTTTGGATAGAAAAAAACAATAATAAGGGCAGCTGACAGGTAATGTGCACTCTCTGTGTGCCAGGACCTGCTCAAAACTTTTGACATGTATTAATTCCTTTATTCCTTGCAATATTCATGATATATGATGTAACTGTCTTCATTTTACCAAAGTTGAAGTACTTTCCCTCTTAGTGAATGGACAGAATCTTATATAAATGGACCAGAATAGATACTCCAGAAATATGATCGCATAAACATATTTACCTTATTTTTAACAGAATAAAAAGTCAGCTCAATTCAATGGAGAAAGGATACTCTTAAAAAAATCATGAAACAATGGAATTCACAATTGCAAAATTTTAACCTTGATCCAAAAAGTAGAAAACCTTCCAGAATGACACGTAAAAGACAATGTTTGTGACTTGAAATTTGGCAATGTTTAAATATGTCACCAAAAGCTGGACTCATTAAAAAAAGATAATTTGAGCCCTATTAAAATTAAAATCTTTCTCATTAGAACACTGTTAAGAATATGAAAAGATTAGCTAAGGTCTGGAATACAATATATGTAAATCACATTTATGATTAAGAATTCCGAATATATGAAAAAGCATAAAATCAATATTAAGAGAATAAAAATAATTAAAAGGACAAATAGAAATTTTGACAAAAAAGTTATACTTTATTGGTGACAGAAAGCACAGGGAACGATCCTTTGCATCATTCATCATCATCAGGGAAATGTACATTGAAGTCAAAATGAGGTACACCACAAAATTATTAAAATGGCTAACAATAAAATAAAAAATTAATGACAATTGCTGACAAAGAGGAGGAGTAAATGAACCTCTCATATTACTGGTGAGAAGCCCAGATAGCACAGGCAATTTAGAAGAGAGTTTAACACTTTTGTAATTTATTTTTAAACTTTGTTCTTAATTAATTATAAACAAAATGGAATTACATTTTGAATGTTGGGTACATATTCTTTTACAAAAAAATTAACTTTCACCCAGAAATATCATCTAATTATGCTTCATAAGTTTCCTCTTTGGCTGTTTAATGTTAGATTAAAAGT
This sequence comes from Urocitellus parryii, assembly GCF_045843805.1. NCBI lineage: Eukaryota > Metazoa > Chordata > Mammalia > Rodentia > Sciuridae > Urocitellus > Urocitellus parryii. The sequence continues at coordinate 2,787,534 of NW_027554094.1, read as the reverse complement.
TTCCTTTGGTCAAAAAATTTTATGAAAAGCTAACTAGGAAAAACAAGGGGAAGAAATAGGAGTCCATGTGCAAAAGGAAATGGGATGACAAATAAGATAACATGGACAGTGCTTCAGTGTGTCACAATAGATTTTTGCCAAAATAATTGAAGGACATATTTAGAAGGCATTTGAGTTAATAAACACTGTAGGCACAGCATAGAAATTATTAAGGCTCTATCTTTTGGAGGTTGTGTACGCCTCACGAAGTTACTTTGAATACAATTTTGGAACCAAAAATGCAGGAATGATTTTATAGCTTTCCCCAATTCATTAATAAATGTCAATGGAGGATAATTTACTTATACATCAGTGTGTGAATTTTCCTTGAACTGCTAGGAAAAAGTCATTTTCACAAGAAGGTAAAAGTCACTGGCAAAATTATGTGGTGAATCATCTTTTCACAGTTTCTGAAACTTTAGTATCAATCAGAATCATGTGAAATCTACTGAAATGCAGAGAAATTAGCCACACCCTCAGAGTTTCTAATTCACTATATATGGAGTGGGACATAGGAATCTGTATTTTGAAGAAGTTACCAGGTGATGCTGGGCACTTGTTCTTTTGTCCACAGTTTAAGAACCACTGAGCTAATCTGTATAAGAAATACTTAAAAACTATGCTCCCAGCCCCACTTTCTGAGTAGACAGATTCTTAACCACATATTTTTCTTAAAAGAGTTGCTGCGGCCATGTTCCCAGAAATATTTTACTTCTTCATTTTGCCTTAATTTTGGTGCTGTTTTTTGTTTACTTTTCTCCCTAGAGAGATTTTTCTTTTTCGTCATTGTGTAGCTTGCAGAAGAAAACCAATATTCATGAATGCAGAGTATAAACATGCAGCTAGGAGTTCAAGCAGTGTTTAAATTTTATTGAATTAAAAAACTACTATCGTGTTTTATTCTGGAACATCACTTCTTAATATATACTTTTGAATTTCCTATATCTTAAAAATGACAGTTTTGTTTTGTTTTGATTTTGGCATAGAGCAATAAGGAATGTATTCTGTTCTCAGATCCCAGAAAAGTCAACACATTGATTTTAACCCAGTAAGATCCATGTGAGGCTTTTGACCTGCAGAACTAAAAGATAATAAATTTGAATTTTAGCCACTAATTCATTGCAGCTGTGATAGAAAACAAACATATTTCTAATATTATTATTTAATAGAAGGAAATAGTTCTCTTTGGAGAACCAGTTCCTTATAGCTGGATAGGCAATTTGTTAAGATTAGATAAGGGTGTCTTGTAATGGTATAAAGGTGATATTACAGAACCCAGGTCCATTTAACTATTAGAAAAGGGTCTGATGAATCAAAGACAGCTATTTGATCAAGGACAAAGATCTATTCAGTAAACCAGGAAAACTGAGATAATGGAGGACTAACATCCTGAAAGACCATCTTTCAGGAAAAGTATGCTCCTTTTATCATTACACAAGGGAGGTTTAGGTTCAGGTTAGGAAGTGAATGATTCTAAGCTCCCCTAAGGTGATGTGGAATTGGATTTTGCAAAACATGGTGGTTAGTAATCTGATCATGATACCCCTGTGAATATTGAACACATGAGTACAAAGATGAGAAGAGAGTAGGGAAGTTTTGGATAAATCAAACTTGTACTTCTAATTATGGAGGAACATTTCTTAAGTGACTAACAGTCTGATTCACCAGGTATGGTCTGATTCACCAGGTATGGTGGCACATGCTTGTACTCCCAGAAACTCCAGAGGCTAAGGCAGGAGAATCACAAGATCAAGACCAGCCTGAGCAGCTTAGTGAGGTACTAAGCAACTTAGTGAGACCTTGCTCAAAATAAAAGATAAAAGGGGCTGAGGATGTAGCTAAGTGGGAAAGCACCCCTGGGTTCAATGCCCAGAAAACAAAACAAAAAACAAGTGCAGCAACAAAACAGTCCGACTCAATGAGTAAGGTGACAAAAGTGAAGAGACAATACAAGAACAGAGACACTAAGGTTTTACTCTGATTTACACCTACACAGGCCAAATGAAGGATCAGTGCTTTTGACAAAACAGCCTGCAGGTGCCTGAAAAGTAATGTAGGTGACTGCTATCATCATATGGAATATGCCAGAGGTACTATCCACAGCAAAGCCAGTGAGCTACCAATAATGCCTTGCCCAGCTATAAGAGCTCCTAAATGAATGATTTTTTAAAAGTACATGAAAAGCAAGTAACTAAAAGTATGTGAAACTAGAGGATTTTATTTTGGTCTTTCCTCAATTTCAGAAGAAAGTAATAAAAAAGAATCATATTGCTGTATGTATAAATGTGGCTGTATAACCAACGTGATCCTGCAACCTGTACACGTGGAAAAACAAGAATTCATACCTCATTTGAATCAAATGTATGATATGTCAAGATCATTGTATTGTCTTGAGCAACCGATTAAAAAACAATAATAATGCCAAACAATGTCAGCATTTCAGAATGACATAGAAGCCAACCAAAAGAATTTCCAGTAGTCCAAGTTGTGATAATTTAGCAATAAAATTAATAAAGCCATATTGCAATGCAACCAAAAGTAAAAATGCATTTTCTTTGTCAGGCACAGTGGCACCTCTAACCCTAGCAACTTGGGAGATTGAGGCAGGAGGAACACGTTCAATAAATGAGGCTCAGTAATAAAGCTCCCCTGGGTTTGATCCTCAGTACTGTAAAATAGTAATAGTAATAATAATAATAATAAGCAATTATTATTATTATATTTTAAATTTCACTGAGTCCCTACTGATATAAGTAAACAATAAATGAACAATTGAATAAAAATCAAATGAAATTTGCAGATGTGATTAAGTAAGGTTAAGGATCCACAGAGGGGGAAATTTTCCTTGAGTCTCTGGATTTGCTCAGTCTAATCACTTGAGTCCTGTAATTATTTTGTGATTGTTGTAGTCTGTGTTATTATTTGTAAATACACAAGTTATATTAAAAAACTGTATTTTTGGCAGATTATGATATGGTCCCTTCAATTTTCTACTTATGTGCTGGTTTGCTTAGAATGTTTAGAATTTTAGGTCTTCCTGGGTATTTGATATTTTAAACAATATGTAGTGATTTCAAATTCCTACTAATGCTTTTTGGCTGAGAGCCTATTTTTGTTATTTATTAATGACGAAACCATTTTTTCTAGGATTATTTTGTTTTTATTTACCTAGCAAATTCTCCATAAATGCTTTTCACTTGTGTGTTTAGTCTAATTTTTTAAAATTTTGTTATATAAAGGGCTTTATGTTTTTCATTAACTATAGATTTATTGGATACATTATAATGATTGTAAAAACTTTCCTGAGGTAATTCACTGTGTTAGTTTTCCATAGCTGTGACAAAATACCTGGGATAATCAACCAGTAAAGAGGAAAGTTTTATTTTGGGTTTCAGTTTTGAAGGTTTCCATCAATATTTGGTTGTCATCTTTGGTTTTGGGCCTGTGGCAAGGTACTACATCATGGTAGTAGGAATAGGCAAAGAATACCATTCATCTCATGTCCAGGATGGGAAAAAAAGGAGAGAAAAGGGTTGGGGTCCAAAGTCCCCTTCAAGGGCATGCTCCCATTGCCCTAATTTCTCCCACTGGGCTCCCTTCTGAAAGGTTCTGCTACCTCCCAGTACTGCCCCAGGCTGACAAGTAACCTTTTGACCCATGGGCTTTTAGGGAACATTTATTTAAAGCATACCACTTTTATAGCTTTATTTTAATTGGGAGATTTTGGCTCAAATTTATGAGATTTGAAAGTTGTATAAATTTATAAAATTAGCAACTCAGTCCATATGTACTGTATTTCTATGATTCTCAGAAAGTGCCTTCATAAACCATCCTAGTCAATCCTCTAGGTTCAAAACAACTATTTTGATTTCCATCACAATGATAGTTGAAATATTTCTTGCTCTAAGAATTTCATTTGAATAGAGTCATACAGTAAATAAATGTGTGTGTCTAGCTTTGTAACATATTTGCTTTTCCACTTCATATTTGGTTTGGTATTAATAAGGTGTTCATTTTTCTTGCTGATTACATGAATATACAACATTTTACTTATCCATTTATCCTTTGAAGAGTATTTAACTTGTTTCCATTTGGAGGCTATTAGGCATAAGCTGCAATGAACATTTTTTTACAAGGCCTTTTGTTGACACATTTTCATTTAGATGGGGTAAACAAATATTTCATCTTAGAAGAAACTGCCCATCATTTTTAAAAGGATCATTTTAAAATCTCATAAGCAATAAATGAAATTCTCTGTATCTTTGCAAGCATTTGGCATTGTCAGATGTCTTCCTTATAGCAGTTACAGTGGGGACACCATGGAATTCCATTGTCATTTTAATAAGGTCTCTGCCTAAAGACTAATTGTAGTAAGCAGTTTTTCATGTAATTACTTACTACTTACATCTTCTTTTCTGAAACATCCCTTTGCAGTTTTTTGCCTGTTTTAATTGGATTGTTTCTCTTCTTTTGGTCGATTATAAGAGCTAATATTTTGGATATAAGTCTTTTTGTTATATATGTATTGCATACATTCACTCTAAGTGTATGACTCACCTTACATTTCTAAGTGATTTCTATCAAAGGGCTGAAATGATTGATTTTTGATTAATCTTCTTTTGTAATGTGTTTCTTGTTTGTTTGTTTGTTTGTTTGTCTTGTCCATGTTTAAGTGATTCTCTCCTGTTTGTTTCTAAATGTTTATAGTATTAACTTTTACACTTAAGACTAAAAATTTAGGGCTGGAATGTAACTCAGTGTATAGCATAGACCCAGCAATTCTGGGCAATAACATGGACCCCTAGTACTGAAGAAAAGTAGGAGAGAGAAAGGTTGGAGGGGCAAAGGACGTCAGAGAGTCAGGTACCACCACAGGGACAAAGAGCAGATGCATTACTGAGGCCTTCTGCATGGATACATATTAATCACTTAAGAAATATTTCACAAAAATTGGTAATGAAAGCTTTATTAGCCCTAAATTTAACTAACCCATCTCATCTCCCTTCAAGACTGAGAATACCAAGGTAACTAAGGTGTTTTCAAAGTTTGCAAGAATGCTCTGCTGTCAGGTTTCACAAGGTCCTGTTCTAGACTCCTGGACTGTCTCCTAGAAGTCTCCAGTCACTACCCTTCATGTTCCAGGAATAGCCATATCCTTCAAGCACATCATCCATGATGAGAGCCCTCCCCTAAGCGGGACCAGTCATCTCATAGCAATCTGATTGCACTGTCAAGCAGTACAGATACCTCTGGAGCTATGTGCCTAAACCAGAACTGACTTGAAATTGTTTAGTAGTAGAGTAGAATAGGGAGGTCAATTTGGAGAGCATTAATATCTTGTAGATTTTAAATCTTCAAATTGTCAAAATATATCCACTAATCCATCTTTAATGTTTCTTAACAAAATATTTTTTGAAAGTTTTATTATAGAAACATTTTAATATTACTTTCAAAATTGTTTGGCCAGGGGATAGAAACTCAATTAATTTTGTTTTGTTTGTGTATCTTGCAACCTTGTTAAATTTATTTCCTAATCTAATGTCATTTTGTAGAAGTGTCAGGAATTTTTTTTTAAATAAACATCTCTTTTTAATTATTTCCAATAATTATGATTATATTTATTTCCCTTACACTATTTTCCTGCCTAGAATTTTCATAGAAATGTTAAATAAATGTGATGAAAATGAATACTTCTTCCTATTTTGCAATCTTATAGCATATCATATTTCACTATTAGTACAATACCAACTGTACTTGTCTACAGGTATCTTTTATCAGATTGGAAAAGCTCCTTTCTCTTTCCTAGCTTGCTATGATTTCTAGCAATTTTTTAATCATGAAGAGTGTTAAATCTTTATATATGTGCTAATTATATTAGTTTATCCTGTTTTCTGTTATTGTATTATATGGGTCAACTTTGTAGAATCCTGGAATAAACCCCAGTCTCTGTATTGAATTTGCTAACTATTAAATTTTTGCATCTAGAGTCATAATAGATACTGAACTGTAATTTTCTCTTTTGTCATATACTTTCAAGCTTTCTGATGGTTATTTTGTTACCATTAAAAAATGAACTGGGAAAACAGACCCTCCCTTCTATATTTTATGAAGGTTACTTGGTAATGCTAGTATTACTCTATCTTACTAAATTTGATAAGTATCACCAGTGAAGCCAACTAATCCGGGAGCTTTTTTTATTGGAATGTAACCAATCATAACACATCTAATAGTTACAAAGCAATTCATTTATTTCTCTTTTTACATTTAATAAATTGTGTTTTCAAAAAAAAATCCATTTCTGGGTCTGGGGATGTGGCTCAAGCGGTAGCGCGCTCGCCTGGCATGCGTGCGGCCCGGGTTCGATCCTCAGCACCACATACCAACAAAGATGTTGTGTCCGCCAAATACTAAAAAATAAATATTAAAAAAATCCATTTCAACAAGTTTGTTGAACAAACTGGCATAAAGGTATTGTTAATCGGTTACTTTATTATTTTGCTTTTAATACATGAAAACTGCAAGAACAGTTTTTTTTTGTTGTGCTTATTTATTATTTTCTAAGTTTCTTATCATGGAAACATGAATTGTTGATTTTAAACTCTGATTTTTTTCCTAATATAGGGTTTTAAAATAGTTAATTTCCCTATAATTCTCAGCTTAATGTAATCTCAAAAATTGTGAGATATTTTTTACTATCAGTCAGATGTATTTTCTAATTTTCCTTGTGAATTTTACTATTATTTATGGTTCCTCAAGTATTTTTTTGTTCCTTTTTGTTTCCTCTCTTGTGACTGTGTATTTATTTTCTACTTGATTCTTTGTGAAATGAGGCTCTTCATAGTTCTGTTACTTAATGATGATCTTTTGGTACTAAACCCATATCGAATTTTCAGAATTTTTTCTTGTTCCTACTTTGTTACAGAAAAATCATTTCACTGAATACAGTTCTAGATTTATTTTGGTGTGTGTGTGTGTGTGTGTGTGTGTGTGTATGTGTGTGTGTGTGTGTGTGTGTGTGTGTGTGTGTGTTGAGAGTAAAAGGGTGGTTTTCTTCTCATTCTAGGGAAACCAACATTAAATTCTGTTTTAGAGTCTAATTGCCTTGTTGAAAGGTTTTCAGGCTAATTGCCATTCATTGAGAATAATTTGTCTTTCTACTTTTTAAACTCTGTTCTTTATGAATACCCCTCTTAGGTTTACTAAAATATATACAGCTTGTTTTATTATTTTGTTTTCTTGTGACATGTTCCTTCATATCTCTGAATTGATTTAATTATTAAAAAGAACAACATTTCCAGTAATGCACCATGATGAAGTGGGGTTCATCCCAGGGATGCAAGGCTGGCTCAACATATGGAAATCGATGAACATAATTCATCACATCAATAGACTTAAAGATAAGAATCTGATGATTATATCAATAGATACAGAGAAAGCATTTGATAAAATATGGCACCTTTAATGTTCAAAACACTAGAAAAACTAGGGGTAGTAGGAACATACCTTAACATTGTAAAAGCAATCTATGCTAAACCCAAAGCCAAAATATTTTTAGCTAGAGAAAAATTCAAAGCATTTTAAAACTTGGGATGAGAAAGGGATACCCTCTGTCACAACTTATGTTCAACATAGTCCTTGAAATTCTAGCCAGAACAATTAGACAGATGCAATAAATTAAAGGTGTATGAATAGGAAAAGAAGAATTCAAACTATGACTATTTTCCCACAACATGATGCTATATTTAGAGGATCCAAAAAATTCCACCAGAAAACTTCTAGAATAAAATCAATACCCATACAACAAATGCATTTCCATGTATCAGTGATGAATCCTCTGAAAGAGAAATTAGAAAAACTACCCCATCCACAATAGCTTCAAATAAATAAATAAATAAATAAAATACTTGGGAATCAATCCTCTACAATGAAAACTATAGAACACTAAAGAAAGAAATTGAAGAAGACCTTAGAATATGGAAAGATCTTTCATGCTCTTGGATAGGCAAAATTAATATTGGCAAAAAGTGCTATACAGATTTAATGCAATTCCAATTAAAATCCCAACATCATTCCTTATAGAAATAGAAAAAGGGATCATGAAATATATATGGGAAAAATAAGAGATTTAGAGTAGCCAAAGCAATCCGTAGCAAGAAGAGTGATGCAGGAGGCATCACAATACCAGACCTTAAACTGTATTACAAAGCTATAGTAACAAAAATGGCATGGTATTGGCACCAAAATAGACTTGTAGACTGATGGTACATAAGAGAAGACACAGAGACAAACCCTATAAATACAGTTATCTCATACTAGACAAAGGCACCAAAAACATACATTGGAAAAAAGATAGCCTCTTCAACAAATGTTGATGGGAAAACTGGAAATCCATATCCAGCAAAATGAAATTAAAACTCTATTTCTCACTATGCACAAAACTTAACCCAAAGCAGATCAAGGACCCCTGGGTCCAGAGACCCTGTGCCTAATAGAAGAAAAAGTAGGTCAAAGTATTCATCATGTTGGATTAGGCCCCGACCTCCTTAAAAATACTTCTAAATTGCAAGAAATAAAATCAAGAGTCAATAAATGCAATGGATTCAAACTACTAAGCTTTTTTTTTCAGAAAAAGAAACAATCAGTGAGGTGAAAAGAGAGCCTACAGAATGGGACCAAATTTTTACCACAGACATGTCATATAGAGTATTAATCTCCAGGATATATAAAGAACTCAAAAAACTTAATACCAAAAAAAAAACAATCAATAAATGAGCTAAGGAATTGAACAGACACTTCTCAGAAGAAGATATACAATCAATTTACAAATATATAAAAAATGTTCAACATCTCTAGTAATTGGAGAAATGAAAATTAAAACTAAGATTTCATCTCACTCCAATCAGAATGGCAGTTATCAAGAATACAAACAACAAAAGTATTGGTGAGGATGTGGGGGGAAAGGCACACTCATACATAGCAAATTGGTGAAACCACTCTGGAAAGCAGTATGGAAATTCCTTGGAAAACTTAAAATGGAACAACCACTTGACCCAGCTACTCCATTCCTTGGTCTATCCCCAAAGGACTTTTAAAAAGCATACTACAGTGACACAGCCATGTCAATGTTTATAGCAGCACAATTCACAATAGCTAAACTGTGGAACCAACCTAGATGCCCTTCAACAGATGAATGGATAAAGAAACAGTGGTATAAATACACAATGGAATATTATTCAACATTAAAAGAGAATAAAATGTGAAATTTTCTGGTAAATGGATGGAATTGGAGACTATCATACTAAGTGAAGTAAGCCAATTCCAAAAAATCAAAGGCCTAATGTTCTCTTTGATAAGTGGATGTTGATACATAACGGGGGTGGGTGGGTGGCATGGGATGAACAGAGGAACATTGGATTGGACAAAGGGGAGGGGAGGGGGGTTAGTGTGAGGGAAAAGACATCATTACATGTACATGTATCATTGCACAAATGGTGTGACTGTTCTTTGTGTACAACCAAGAAGTGAAATACTATGCTCCCTTTGTATAAAATGACTTGTAGTGCATTCTTCTTTCATGTATAACTAATGAGAAAAACAAAAACAAAAACGTCAGCCTTTTCAGTTTGATAGGCTGTGCTTTCATTGTACTTCAAAGGCACTTTACCCCCATATAAACAATTTAAATATAGACCACTTATACTGTTTATAATTATATTCATCATAATATCTGATTATTTGGGGTTCCATAGAAATGGCAATACATTCTCCTACCCCACACTCTTTTATCTGTCAGATGCCACCTCCTTGGAACAGATGGGATTCTACCATTTCTGTGTGCACCAAATTCTTAAATACCTGTAAATCTGGGCTTGAAGGGTTTTTCTGTATTGTTTTGTTTGGTTGGTTGGTTTTTGTTTGTTTGTTTTGTTTTATGTTCTCTGTTTTGGTTTGGTTATATCCTTGTTTTTCAAAAAACAAAAGGAGAAGGCCAATCTGCTCAAGTGTCAGGCCTGAGTTGACTGGGAATTTATAACCCTAGAAGCAATACCCAATCACTGATTTTAAGGATTTTTCTTTAAGTACCCCCCCCTTTTTTAATCTCTCACCAAGATTGATTTTCTAACAGGAGTTTATTCCATTTTCAAGGTTTTCCAGGGGATTAAGCTCCAGTCATCTCCTCTGTGAGCTAGCTATCCTCCACTTTCCCATGTGTCAGTATCCCTGATCACAAGTGGTTTTCTTCTAAGGAAAAGTCAGAAATGTAAATGAAAAAATAGGCATCTTTTCTAAAATGTTTTTTTTAGATACCCAGCTTTCTTTATTCATCCAGATTCTGATTCCTGCTCTCTGCTGGGAATGATTAAAAATGTTGATTTTTTTTTTTAAATTAGGTTGCTGGGTGCCATTTGAAACTCCCTAGTAAACATCCTTTATGCAAAATAGCTAATTATTAAAGCCAAGGTAGCAAATAGATGATTCAAATGCCTTACAAAATCCCCAAATCTATTCTAACAATGAACCAAGAAGTAAGCTCCCTGCAGTGCTTAAGTGTGAACGTCTAGTGCGTTCGGGTCCCTGGGTAAGGGTCACGAAATCACCGGGACACAGGGGATGCAGAGCCAAGGCAGCAATTGCAACTGCATGCTGAGGTTTATTTGCATGTTTCTTTTATAATCTTTTCTAACAAAGCAAGCAATTCTTCAGTAACACTTCGTCCACATAGCCCAAATATCATGCCTCAGCGGGTACACAGAGCTAAATTCAAGTTGTTCCTGTTCCTTTTGATAAGTACCCTCCCAAAGTTCTTTGTAGACATTATCTAATCCCCGAATGTACTGTTCCCAGGTCCAGTATGCAGGAAGCTTCTTCCTCTAGGCCAAACCATGCAGAAGCTTGTGTCTTGTGATAAGGGGAAAAGGACCTTTCCTTCTCCTAGCGAGGCATGCCTTCAGCTGACCTAAATCACAGCCACAGCTTCTTGCAAAGTGTCAGGCTGAGGGAGCTAAACTCTGCACACTTAAACCCCAACACATAAGGATCATTTACTAATTTGATTAGTGACAACTGGCAAGAAAGACATTATTTGATGGGAAACATTTGTTTATGTGATTGAAAGAAAATTTTGAAAGAAATAAAATAACCTGAATTTATTTTTTTTAAAAAAGCTTTAAATAAAGCACTAGTGAAACCCACACTGTTTTCCCAGTCAAAATTTTCTAATCTTGTATTTTATGGTTATTTAAGCTTTCTTTTCTAAACATACATTTTCTAGAATGAAGATACTCTAACTTGATGATTCTAAGTAATTATTTATACTGGATATATAGACTTTTGATTATACTCTTTCACAAAATATTTCCTGCTGACTGGTGGATAAAGTAAAACCTTAATTGCAAAGTCATTCAGAACACAAACAAAATGAAATTCAACAAGAGAAACCTCTATAGCAGTATCTTATTTTTTAAAATGATAATGTGTGGGTGTAAAAATTTGTATGCATTCATTTTAGAAAATCATGAAAAGCATAGGGAATTAAATTTATCCACAATACTCCAAGATACTTTGCATTTAGATTTGTAGGTCTCCAGTTTTTACTCTAGTCTCATTAAATTGTAAATCTTTTCTCTCTTTCTCCATTTTTATTTGAAGACTGGTTCCTCATATAATCAAAATTTCTTTTATAACATAGCCTACTTAGCTATGCATTATTATTTCTAGTGAATATATTATAGTTTAAGGTATCTATTAAAATATAGGAAATATCTGTTTCCAAAATTTTACTTTTATAGAATTTATCATATTTTACTCATCACTCATAAAAAATGTCTTAAGTTAAAATATGAATATTTTATCACTTATTTGAATATTGGCTCAAAGTAAGTTAAAAGCAGTGTACGCACTTAAGAGGAAACTTTCCTCTGTTCTAGAATAACTGGTTTCATGATATTTGAATACAGATTAAACATGTAGAAAAATAATACAAATAAAATTTTATAATTGCTTTAATTTTCAAACCAAGTTGATTATTTTTGAATTTTAACATTTTTATTCACTGAAATTTTTTGGAGTTTGATAATAAATTCTCATTTATTTGACAAACTGCAAGCACTATTTATTTTAAAAGATTTAAATTTTAAAAGATTTCACCATTTTTATTCATAAATTCTACAAATGTTTCTTTTGAATAAGCTGCCATTTTAATTATGTTTATGTAAAAAATCATTTATGGTCACATTAATGTGGCCATGAGACCCACATGAATCCTAATATAGACTGTGAACAAGCTTATAGATATATCAAATATGCTGTAATTTTTAAAATAAGTTTTCATTCATATGCCCATGATCTTTGAGTACTTGTTCATTTGAAATAAAAATTTTTGATAAAGTATAAATATTATTTTCTGAAAATGCTTTTAAAAGTATATTTTTACTTCTCTGTTCATTATCACTCATTTCTCTAGATGTTATTAATCTTTTTCAATTACAAAAAATTTAAAAATTCCAATCCTAGTCTAATTGATCATTCAACCTCCCTAAATCCAATGAATGAACTAATAAATTGTAAATTTTTTATCATTCTCAAGAAATAATTCCAAAAAGAGTTTTTTTAAATATACAATTCCAATGTATACATAGGAAATTCAAGAATTAATAAGTAATTTCACCAAAGTTTCTGGACACAGTATTAAATTCTAAGTCATTCTAAGTCAGGAAAAAGGAAATAAAATGTTAAAGTATCATTTTTTAAAACCTTGAAAAAATTTCATATTGAACTAAAGACAATAAAATAATGTTCTCTTCTTGTTATGGATTGTGGTACATGGGCATATTCACTTAATAAAATATATATATTTATATAACATGTTCCTTAAAAATATTTTTTTACTCAACATTTTGTCTCCAAAGCTCAGCTAGAAGTGCAAATTATGAATACGATACTGATTGGCAAAACTCTGTTATAAACACAAGTGGCATATTACCTACATCTGGTTATTATTTTACTCAGGGTAATGGAAGTCCATTAAAATGAAAATGTAAGACTAAGATTACTATAGATTCTGTTATAAGTGTCCTTCATTTTTTATCTTTACAGTGTCAAAACATATTCCAACCACTATATTTGCATTTTTCAAAAAATAAAATGAAATAATCGATGTAATAATGCATGTTTTTACTTAGATATTTTGAGTCACCTTGGTAATAATTATTTTGATCAGTCATACATTTTATCCATATAGCATTACTAAGACCTGAATAATTTATTTTGTAATGTGTCAGAGTTTAGATATCTATACAAGGAAGCTCTCTCTTTTGAATAATTTTATGCCATAAGCTTTTATTGTAAACAGAAAATTAAATATAAATAGGCATGTGCTCCTTGTTTTTTAGTTAATAGCTTCCCAGATTTGTTTTATAATTCCACAGTCATTTTTTTTCTTTGTATTTCCGAGACAGCTAATAGAGAGAAGACAAAGGTTTTGTTTGTTTGCCCTGCATAATTGCTTGCCAGCTGAAACTTAGTAATGCATCCTCTAATGTCTGTCACCCTGATAGGAGCTTTGAAAAACATCTTAGAATTGTAAAATGTACATATTTCAATACTAATGCTCTGAAAAATATATTTGAAGAAAACACTGAATTTGGATAGAAGTCAATAATGCATTTTAATAATATTCTAATCTCATTGATAATTCCAAGCTTGTAACCACAGTGGACTGTCACTTTACAACACCATATTAATTTATTTTCTTCTCTCTCTCTCCTCTTATGCCTCTATAGTAGAGAATATGCATATTCTTTATAGTAGATTATATGTAGTTGGGTACATGATCCAGGGTAGTCATAACAAAATTACACAAACTAAGTGCCTTTAAATATTAGAAGTCTATTTTTTTCACGGTCCTAGATAGTAGAAATCAAAATCAGAGTATTGGTAGGGCCATGCTCCTTCTGAAACCTGTAGGAAAAAATCCTTCCTAGTCTTTTTCTATCTTCTAGAGAAAGAAATTGATCTTTGATGTTCCTTGGCTTATAGAATATAATTACAATGCTTGCCTCTGTCTCCATGTTCTCATATATAAATGGCCTTCTTCTTTTAAGGACAGGAGTCATATTGGATTGGCAACCCACAATTGTCCAGTATGACCTTATCACAACTAATTATATCTGCAACATTATTTCCAAATAAGTTTACATTCTGAGGTACTGGAATTAAGAATTTAGAATAATATTTTGGGAAAAAAGCATAATTCAACCTACAAAAATAGTGCAATATATTTTAGATAAAAGATACAGATAATCAATAGAACATCAAAATTGAAAATGAGTTGCACTGCATTTCTGAAAAAAACCCCAAAAAACTGGAATTCCCTTTGAAGCCTCCTCCTCTGCAGAATTGCAAATGTTAGAATCCCTCAGGACTCTGTCCTTAGGGTTTATTTAATTTTATTTATCCTCTTTCTCCAAGTAATCTTATCCCTAAATAGCTTCTCTTACAGTGACCTTTGTTCTGACCTTTTCCTGGGCTGTATGCCTGTTCAACTTCTTTCTCTTCTGTGACTAATATGTATTTCACACTCAAATGAATAAGACATTTCTTTATTCCATCATTTTCTGGATTAAAAAAAACACAGAAAACCACCAAATACATGGGTCGCACATTTTTCTATATTTAGTAGACCTACCATTCCATCATTTTGCCCAAGAGAAAACTAGAGTTATCATTGCCTCAGGTCTTTTTTTCTACCTGCTTCAAATGCTTTGAAAGCCCTAGTGACACAAAAGAAAAATAAACATCCCCAAATTTATCAATCCTTACAGTTTACCCAGACATACATCTCTGTTTGATCTCTAAAAATACATTTCAAAATTTTCTCCTTATTTCTTCCCTTGTTCATTAGAGTATGGTCTCTCCAATTAGCCAGAGATATTTTATAGCACAAACAAAATCATATCACTCTATTGTTTGTTGTTCTATGATTTCTCACTCAAATTAGGGTAAAGTCAAATACCACAAGATTCTGCACAATCCTGGGAGATCTGGCTACTAGTTATTTCTGTCTCATCTCTAATTATTCCCACCCCAGTCCCCAGTGTTTGATGAATACTACCTTTGCGCTCCTTAGTTTCCCAGGAAGCTGGTAATTACACTTTTCCTCAGAAACACTTTTGTTAATGATCATTCCCTCATTTGGTCCTTCTTGTACAGATATTACTTTAAATGTACACTTGAGAATCTTCCTGATTGGTTTGACTGTAGTCTCTACAAATCCCTAAAAAATGCACTTCTCTTTCCATTTCATTGTTTTCTTTTCTTTAAAATATTTATTATTATATTGCAAGAAATTATCTCATTTTTTTCTCTCTACTCTAATACATAAATGTTCTGAAGACATGGATTTATTTCATTAATTATTCTATCTCTATCAACTATACCATGACAATGGATCTAAATTTTGTGACTTCAAGAAATTTATTTCAACTTAAATTCTTTATTGAAAATTATTTTTGTAATTTATCTTTTATTTTGAAATTTTTGTTTTATTAAATGTGTATATCTGCTAAAAGAGTTTCTTTCCTGTTATAACAGCAATCATTTAAAATTACATTCATGTTTTTGAGTCCATGCAAAGCTTTGGCTTGGCTTTGTTCTTCTTTGTTTTGTGTCATCTTTAACAAGTCACTAGACTGCTCTGGGCCTTAAAAATTATGAAATTGTTTTTAGAATTAAATAAGCTAATGTCCATGTAGTTTTTTTGCTAGGTGTTTGAAAGTGCTATAACAGGCTGGATGATCATTTTTACTTTTCAGAATAAAAAAGCATTAATTTATGTGGCACTTTAAAAATAAAATTTGAAGACCCTGTTGTATGAATTCAGAATTGAGACTTCTCACTTTCTCATCTCTTCTCTTCTAAATAAACTCAGTATAAAAAAAGTTTTCTGTGAACTAGATAAGTGTCACTTGATGTGACAAAATAAACAACACTAACAGAAGTGATGTCCACCAAAAAAGGAGACTGTGAGTCATCCATTTGAAGACAAGAAAATTGGGGCATGCAAACTGATAAATAGTAATGCTTATAAATCAGAAGAGGGAAGAAAAAGCCAGTGCTCATGACAAAACTATTTACTGCTATAAAACCCATAACCTTTCTAAATCCATAAAACTATTGATGTGAGGGAAGTTTTTTTTTTCTCTTCTTGTGGTTTAATATCTTTGGCCATCAGCTATTGGACTAATATACAGTCTAGTTTTTACGTTTTCAGCTACGTCTACCAGGAACTCTCACATACACACTGATTCTAAAACTAATTAAGAATCTGAAAATTTGATACTTATATATGAGTTTTTTAAATGGAAAGCTGTGGAATAGAGGCTGTGAATGACTGGGGACAACCAGTAAATCAGAAAGAGCTTTCCTTCAGGGAAAGTTTTATGTTCATAGTAATAAAACTTACTAAAAATCTTCTCAGCAAAACAAACAACCAATGAGGTGAAAGAAGAGCCTACATTTTGGGAGCAAATTTTTGTCACATGCATGTCAGATAGAGCACTAATCTCCAGGATATATAAAGACCTCAAAAAAATCACCAAAAAACAAACAAACAAACAAACAAAAACAAACAACCCAATCAATAAGTGGGCTAAAGAGCTGAGCAGACACTTCTAAGAAGATACACAATAGATCAACAAATATATGAAAAAATATTCAAAATCTCTAGTACTTGGAGAAATGCAAATCAAAACTAAGATTTCATCTCACTCCAGTCAGAATGGCAGTTATCAAGAATACAAACAACAATAAATATTGGTGAGGATGTGGGGGAAAAGTCACAGACTCCAAATTGGTGCAACCACTCTGGAATTCAGTATGGAGATTCTTTAGAAAACTTGATATGGAACCACCATTTGTCCCAACTACCCCACTCCTCAGTTTATACCCAAAGGACTTAAAAATAGCATAGTATAGTAATGCAGCCACATTAGTGTTTAGAGCACCTCAACTCATAAAAGCTAAACTATTAAACCAACCTAGATGCCCTTCAATAGATGAAGAGATAAAGAAACTGTGGTCTATATAGACAATGGAATATTATTCATCATTAGAAGGGAATGAAATCATAGTATTTGAAGGCAAATGGATGGATTTGGAGGATACCGTGCTAAGCGAAGTAAGCCAATCCCAAAACACCAAAGGCCAAATGTTCTCTCTGATAAGTGGATGCTAATCCATAATGGGGGGGGTCATGGGAAAAATAGAGAAACTGTGATTGGGAAAAGGGGAGGGAGTGGTAGAGAGGGGCCATAGCAGCAAAAAAGATGGTGGAATATGAGATGGACATCATGTATGACTGCACATATGGTGTAATGGTACATTGTGTACAATCAGAAAAATGAAAAGTTGTGCTGCAATTGTGTACAATGAATCAAAATATGTTCTGCTCTCATATATACTTAATTAGGATATTTAAACAAATTAAATAATTAAGAAACAACTTACTGAAGTTTCTTGCTTCAAACTATGAGGACCATAGAGGGAGAGGAAAAAGAAGAAAGAGAAAGTGAAAGAAATCATAAAAGAGTGGAAGAGACGAAAAACATGTATAACACTGTGTCATATATGTTACCTCCAACCTATTGTAATATGTGGTCAACAACTGGAAAACTGATTTACACTTTTAAAAATTCATACACTCCACTCACTCCCCAATGAGATTAAGAGAAAAGCTAAAAAATGTTACTATTATTCTAATAAAAAAATTTCCCTAAGAACACATGAGAGAATTTAGATAGAGTTTTCACTGAAGATATATCATCAAATCTGTTTTGGAGACAATTTTAAGGATTGTCTTATTTTTATCAAAGGAGAATGAAAAAAAAAAACAAAAATACCAGCTACACCTACATCTGTCATAATAATTTAGAATACACCAATTATCTTCTACAATTAACAATTCTTTAATCAGCTGTAGCAAAGTTAGATGTAAACGAAGAAACAAAATAATTGCATTACATTTCTACATAACCTTTGACATAAAAGAAGTGGTCAAGTTATAGAATGGTTTATTGTTAATAAGGAAATTTGAAAATATATCTGTGTCTCTACACAATATAATTTATATATATAAATGTTAATTTTATAATTTATTACCCTTTATAGTTTATAAAGCTTAACTTTTTCATATACTTGTCTCACATAATCCAAAAAATAAGTATATTTCAATATTACTATTTAAAGATAAGGATATCAGATCTTTATGAGTTGATGTAACTTGCCTAAATTTAAATAAAAAGAATGTTCTGGAACATGACCCCAAACTTTTTGTTTTTCCTCATTGACTCAATTTTGTGAGTGTGTGTGTGTGTGTGTGTGTGTGTGTGCACCTGTGTGCACCTGTTTTGGTAGGTATAAAAAAGAGAAATGGATTTTGTCAAACTTAGGAAATTTTAAATGACCCATGGTCATCATAGTTCTGATGAGGACAAGTAGGAGAGTATGGCTAAAATATAATGTGAATAAATCAAAGTGGATGAGTCCAGGGTGGATCTATTTTCAGGTAAGAAGCCTATAATGATGTTGTCCATCCTAACTACCTGGAGGAAAATGTCATCTGTGAATAGCAAGGTCAGTCAGAAAATATACAGAAGATGAGAATAACTATGATCTTTGGAGTACAAAGTGCATATATTAAGAATGAACCTATCTAACAGATCAAATAGAAAGAAATCATAACTGGAGAAGTGTGCAAGCATTGTCTTGCACAGAATAATCTCAAGGCACCTTAGGTAATACCTAGTACATAATTCTAGAATTGTGAGCAGGCTATCATGGACTTCCCAGCTCTGCAGATCTTCCAGCTTAACAGAAACTTATGAAGATGCATCTTTTAATAAAATAATATTGACCTTCTGTACCACTGTTAATAATCACTGATTACACAACAATATAGAAGATAGGCTGCTTCTGCTCTCATAAAGCTCATATTCTAAGGAACAAAAAAGTAAGATTCATGCATATGTAACCAGAAAAATTTTGACCATGATATCTGAGTGTAAAGAAGTTAACAAATAATACTTACTTCTGCATTTTGCTATTATTTTTGTTGAATAAGTTATATCTGGTTAACTTAATGTTGGATGTTTGGGGTTTCAGATCAAGCAATAATAAGCACATAACTAATAAAAGTTTAAGTTGTTTCAATTAATGAGATACTTATATGTAGATAGTTTTAGGATTTGTGTAGAAGTTACTGACATGAGAATGAATAGCTTCTATGATTCTGCAATCCTCATCACGTTGGCCCTTTGTACCAGTACTCAGTATTTGTGTTTCCAGATCACTCCATCTCATATCCTCCTACAATCTCACCTTAAGAAAGGAAATACAGGGCAGAAAAACAAGAAGTTCTCTCCATGTGCCTTCAATGGAGCAACAAAATTGTTTCCAGAACCTGTAGTTGAATTCTCCTGATGTGTGTATAGATAGAACAGAGGCATGTGGCTACTTCACAATTCAGGGAACTGAGATGTTAGCATCTGATATTGAATCCTTTATAGTTAGAGAAAAGCAAAAACCAAGAGTTTAGAAATATCTGTTATATGATAATCATATTAACAATTACAGCAATCCACCAATATTCAGATTCTCCTCCTTCCTGGATCTCAGTAGTTCTAGTATTTACTTGTCCCCTTAAAGTTAGGCAACACAACTTAACTTTGTCAAGTGATGTGTAGGTTATGAATATGTGTGTGGTCTGTGGATTGAAACAGTAAGAGTCGAGAAGAAAGCCATGTCCTTTTCTACTATCTTTACACCTGCTCCAATGTCCCAATTGCAATTGAAATTGAGAAGTATTTGAGATATCAAAGTTTTTTGTTATTGCATCATAATCTCACATAACATGACTACATCAGAACTTTTTATAACTGCAAAAATAAGCAAAAATATGTGGCATTGCTTAAGCAACAGGCAGTGGGTACTGCTTACTGTTAGAGGTTACTTTCATAAGTCTTATTTCATAGCCAATTTTTGGTGAAATTGAGTTGCCTATAGTAACTCAGAAGGCAGGTCATATAGTAATGAGAATGTAGCTTCAGATGAACAAGTTGGAAAAACAAATAAGAGCAGTTGTGTATGGGTTCCTATTGGCTGGTTTGGGTGAGCTATTTTAAGAAGAAGACCAGTTAAAGAAATGATAGGCTAAAAAGCACAAATAAAATGACATTGAATCCAAAAATTAAGGTCTCATAATGTTAGAAAAGTTGCACACAATTCAAAACCAAACAATGGAAAATAAATTTGAGCAAACTTTTGAAAACAAAGGCTAATTTGAAATTATTCAGGTATTCAAAAATAATATACATAAATAAATAAATAAATAAAATCAGCCATATGACAAGTATGATATTAAGCCAATAGGTGTCACATTCCTGGTTAAAAAGTCTGAATAGATTAAAAGAGTGACACATAAAATAAATCCAGACTTAGATAAAAGTATATTTTACTCAAAGAGACTATTATAATAGGGAAAACCCTCTGATCTCAGAAATCTGCTTGAGTCTCAAAATGAAATCAAATAAAAAAGGGCTTTTTTAAAAAATAAAAATAATAACCAGTGCTACCAGATACTTTTAAGGAAAAATTGGGCAACCAAGCAGAAATGAGCAGACAGCTTGGTCTGAGTGATCTGCCACTAAATGTGTTGCCAGGTAGTCAGCTAATCCTCAGGGTAAGCTGTTAAGAAGAGCATATTGAGCATTTTAGTGCTTGCTTAGGGTTTGTGGCAACCTTCAATTCAGAAAACTATGGACAGAGAGAAGCCTGACTTAAGCATGGGCAAGACAAGTCAAAGGCTAAGAAATGGGTTACTGAGAACATTTGGCCAGGATCCTCTCTGTCATTTAAGACAGATGGCATCTGTTCTTAAACACAGAACTTCTTAGGAATGTAGTAACAAGAATAACCATGACATATTAAATAAAGAAGTTAAGCTAAGATTTGAGGTTTAAATGGAGCCAGTTAAAAATAATTCCAGGACATTGGAAATATCCTTAAAAGGTGGAGTGAGGTTCTGGTATATGGTTGGAATAGTTTTGATGACAGCATAAGTTTTAGAGAGTTTTAAGAGAATACATAGACAATAGTCCCCTCTGACCATTAAATAGTGCTCCCTTAAGAAATTAAAGACATGTCCAAAGTCAAATAATTATATATAGGAATTTCTGGGGGAAAAATTATAATATATATATATATATATATATATATATATATATATATTTTTTTTTTTTTTTGCCAGAACCCCCCACTCCCTTTCTCTTTGTGTATGTGTGAGTTGGCGTGTAATTTTAGTATTGAAGAAAATTGATGGCAACCATATGATACACACACACACACACACACACACACACACACATGTATATATCAGTATAAGACAGAAAGAATATATGATGTCTGAGATTTATGAGAGCTGAATAGAACCTAATTCCCAGTGAAGTAAAAGTTTTGTTGGATATGATTTCCTTTTATGTCTCACAGTTACAGTTTTATGATGGTTCTAGTATAAGAAGACACCTCTTGTTTCATATGAGAATGAAATTTTCCCATCAACATTGGCCTGGGAGTGGATTTAGTTTCTGCTTCAAGATGAGTTGTCATGTTGAGTGATCTTGTAAATGTCAGACACTACATTTTGGATGAGGAAAATAATAGGCCATCTAGATGTCTCCAAAATACATGTGGAAATATAGAACATCCTACTTGCTTCCAATCGGCTCTTCAATTTTAGGGGCTTTAAATCGTGAGACTTTAAGCTCTTCAATTAGTGGAATTCTTGGTAAGTTGGAGTAGATTTACCGTCTTTTCTGGTTCTGGTTATGCTGTTACAGATTTAGGAACCAACCTCAAAATTTAGACATGTCCTACAGTTGACTTCATTTGCCTGGGAGGTTTTGTCATCCACATGTGCTTCCACGTTAAATATGTTTAACCCCCTTGACAATAGCAAAGCTTCTAAGAGATTAGACTATGTTTTCCATTTTTAATTGGTGGTGGTGGCCCCCAATTTCCTTCAGTCTAAAACCACGAATTTTCCCCCAGACACATCTACTCTCTGTGTGGATGTTTGACTCTTTGTAAAGAGCAGGCCTTTGTGAGAGTCCAAACTTTTGCGATCTGAGCTGACTTTCTAAAAGGTAAAGGTCTATACTCTACAAAGTTTTGAAAATTGTAATGGCATATCATGCCTGGAATTTTTTTCTGAGATGCAGCAATAGGAACTATTAATAAAGAGAGTGAGTGAGGTCAGAGAG
Source organism: Urocitellus parryii (assembly GCF_045843805.1). Taxonomy (NCBI): domain Eukaryota; kingdom Metazoa; phylum Chordata; class Mammalia; order Rodentia; family Sciuridae; genus Urocitellus; species Urocitellus parryii. The sequence goes on along the minus strand of NW_027554094.1, from coordinate 2,765,182 downwards.
GATTGAAGCTTGAGTGCTGTAATGCAATCATGAAATTGTCCTTCAATTGGAATAGGGAGGACAGTGGCAGGATTGTGATTCTGGCAGCACTTTGTGAAGGTAGGAGGAGAGTGCAGAAAAAAATAATAAGATATGGGACTAGTTCTTTATATATCCCAGAGAAAAATGCTCTAGCTGAGGTGCAGGTGGCCAGATTTTCTTCCATTGTGTAGGCTCTCTGTTCACGTTCATGATTATTTCCTTTGTAGTGAAAAAGTTTTTTAGATTGATTTCATACCATTTGTTGATTCTTGATTTTACTTCTTTTACTTTAGAAGTCTTGTTGAGGAAGTCAGTTCCTAGGCCAACATGATAGAGATTTGGGCCTACATTTTCTTCTATTAGGCACAGGGTCTCTGGTCTAATGCCTGAGTCATTGATCCACTTTGTGTTGACTTATGCAGGGTGAGAGATAGTCATTTAATTTCATTTTGCTACACATGGATTTCCAATTTTCACAGTACAATTTGTTGAAGAGGCTGTCTTTTCTCTAATATATGTTTTTGGTACCTTTATCTAGTATAACTGTATTTATGGTGTTTGTCTCTGTGTTTTCTGTTCTGTACCATTGTTGTGTGTGACTATTTTGGTGCCTGTACGATGCCATTTTTGCTACCATTGCTCTGTAGTGTAGTTTAAAGTCTGGTATTGTGATGCCTCCTGCTTCACTCTTTTTGCTATGGATTGCTTTGACTATTCTAGGTCTCTTATTTTTCCAAATGAATTTCATGACTCCTTTTTCTATTTCTATGAAGAATGTCTTTGGGATTTTTAATAGCAACTGCATTAAATATGTATAGTGTTTTTGGTAGTATGGCCATTTTGACAATGTTAATTCTTCCTATCCAAGAAAATGGGAGATCTTTGCATCTTCTAAGGTCTTCTTCAAGTTCTTTAGCATTCTGTAGTTTTCATTTAGAGTTCTTTTACCTCTTTTGTAAGGTTGATTCCCAAGTATTTTATTTTCTTTTGAGGTTACTGTGAATGGGATTGCTTTCCTATAGTACCATTTGATTCATCATTGATATATAGGATCACAGTTGATTTATGTATGTTAATTTTATATCCACAATTCAATTAACAATGAGCAAAGGAACTGAACACGTCTTTACATAACAAGAAATACAATTAGTCAAAAAGTATATGAAAACCTGTTCAACATCTCTAAGCAGTTAGAGAAATGCAAATTAAAACTATACTGAGATTTCATCTCACCTCAGTCAGAATGGTGATTATAAAGACTACAAGCAACAATAAATGTTGGCAAGGATGTAGGGGAAAAGGTATACTCATACATTGTTGTGGAACTGCAAATTGGTGCAGTCACTCTGGAGAGCAGTATGGAGAATCCTCAGAAAATGTGAAATGGAGCCACCATTGACTCAGTTATCCCACTCCTTGTTTTATACCCAAAGGATTCAAAATCATCGTGCCATAGTGATGCAGCCATATCAGTGTTTATAGCAGCTCAATTCACAATAGCTAAACTATGGAACCAGGCTTGATGCCCTTCAACAAATGAATGGACCTAGAAAATGTAGTAATCATAAATAATGAAATACTACTCAGTCATAAGGAGAAATTAAATTATGACATTTGTTAGTAAATGGATGGGACTGGAAAATTTTATGCTAAGTGAAGTAAGGGAAACAAAAAAAGCCAAAGGCCAAATATTTTCTCTGATATGCAGATGCTAACTCACAATAAGTGTGGGGTGGTTTGGGGAAGAATAGAAGTGCTTTGGATTATACAAAGGTGAATGAAGGGAAGGGAGAGGGAATTTGAACAGGAAAGATAGTAAAATGAATTGGACCTTACTTTCCTATGTGTATACATGAATACATGACCAATGTAATTCCATGCCATGTTCAACCAAAATAATGGGAAGTTAAACTCCATATATGTATAATATGTCAAAATGCATCCTATTGTTATTTATAACTAATAATAATAAGAAGAACAACAACAACAAAAAGAGATGGAATTAAAAATGCTGACTCTTTTTTCATTAGAAGAGTCAGAACTGCATGAGATAAATATAGGTTCAAGGTAGGACCTAACACCACATCAGATCTGCCTCAAACCAATATTGTAGGTGCTCCTACTGCTTGTTAATAGGGGACAGCTTAAACTTTAATATGTAGTATGAGACTAAAGTACCCCATTGCCTCTGATTTTCACTGTTTTGGAGATAAGATGCCTAAGTTATATTCTTCTATTTCATGAACAAATGGGATGGAGAAGGAAAAGTAAGAAGTGTCTAAAGTGGGAAAAAATGGAATCTCTTAGGGGTTGCAAATACTGTTACAGAAGCAGTCCCATGTAGAGGTTCAGGTAGTCTCTTTAGTAACATCATGTGAAGGGAAGTTATCACACATAAGAATTCACTTTCTACAATAGCTACACATCCCAGAAAGTCCCAAACTATCTCTTGGTTTCCTGGCAGGAGATAGGAATGTTTTGGATAAAATTTGGGGATAAGTTTTTTCATCAGAGGAAATATTATGGCTTAAATATTTCACTTGAGTTCAAGAGAACAAAGCTTTATCTCTTGAGAATAAGAGTCTCAGCCAAGACTTTTAAAATATCTGGGTATCTTTTAGAGAAATACTGAATATCACAAACCAAAGAAAGAAGACCTCTATATATTGTATGTATTGAGGGCTAGATTGCAAAGGAAGATCAAAGTTTTTAGGTATATATCTAGTATTTGGATAGAATAAGTTGGGGCTTCTTTGGGACATAATAATCCAAGCATATGAATAATTTAGTAAAGTTGGATAAGTCCTAGGAGTTAGGCCCATTTAGGCTATATTAGAGAGTCAGAACACAAGTTACAACAGTAAAATGAGTGGTGTTTGAGGGTTTGGAAGGAAGGGTGGTATTGGGGTTTGGGATCAAAAAGAATCTAGGAATTATATAGTAATTTATGGATTGTAAGTTCTGGGCTAGCCCACGACCCATGCTGGCTTCATGAAAGAAGGTTTGAATTGTGAGAAACCAATAGGGAGTTAAAGAGACAAGACTCTGATTACCTTTAAATCCAGCTCCAGGACAGCTCTTCCCAGCTCCAGCCTCAAGCCACCGAATGTGGTAGTGAGGTTTACTGAAGAGGCTATGGAGAGATAGAACACTCCAGGGAGTGGACTTTTATTGGGGAACAAAAAATCTGGGGAAAATCCCATCCAATGAAGATTAAGGGGGGCAGCATCCCAAGGTTAGGGGCTACAATTGGGTCTTCAGGGCAGTGGCCAGACACGCCTCTGCACAGACAAGCCCTGGGACCTGCAGAAGGGTGGGGAAATCTCTGACACAGCTGTGTCTAAGCACCTCTCACCCAGCCAGAGAAGTAACTCAAATCACGTGCGAGGATGGCCTCCCACATTCTGGATTAATTAGTAACTCTTTGTGGACTTTTTGTTTTCTCTTTTGTAGGAAAATTGGGTTGTTTAGGGGTGGGGATGAGAGATAAAATTAATGAGTCCTCTGACAAGGAGTCCTTTAATAATAGGTTTGAGAACTTCCTCTTCCATTGGTTCAAGCTTTTGAAACAATTAAGAGGGCAAACTGGAGTTTATCTTCATATCAAGGGTACTCTATTTCATATTAGGTCTTACATCTATCTGTCCCATAGCCCAAAGTGAGCAAGGAATGTGATGAAAGATTTTTTAAATTTATTTATTTATTCTAATTTGTTCCACATGACAGCAGAATTCATTTCAATTCATAGTACATATATGGAGCAAAATTTTTCATTTCTATGGTTGTATACAAGGTAGAGTGACACCATTCATGTCTTCATACATATACCTAGGGTAATGATGTTCATCTCATTCCACCATCTTTTCTACCCCCATGACCCCTGCCTTCCTCTCCCTCCCTTTTTCCCTATCCAAAGTTCCTCCATTCCTCCCATACTTCCCCCAACCCCCATATGAATCAGCCTCCACTTATCAGGGAAAACATCAGGCCATTTGTTTTTGAGATTGGCTTGCTTCACTTAGCATGATATTCTCCAACTCCATCAATTTACCTGAAAATGCCATGATTTTATTCTCTTTTAATGCTGAATAATATTTCATTGGATATATATATATATATATATATATATATATATATATATATATCACCATTTCTTTATCCATTCATCTATTGAAGGGCATCTAAGTTGGTTCCACAGTTAAACTATTAGAAATTTTGCTACTATAAACATTGATATGGCTGTGTCAATATAGTATGTTGTTTTTAAGTCCTTTGGGTATAAACCAAGGAGTGGGATAGCTGGGTCAAATGGTGGTTCCATTCCACTTTTTCTAAGAAATCTCCATAATGTTTTCCAGAGTGGTTGCCCAAATTTGCATTCCCACCAGCAATGTATGAGTGTTCCTTTCCCCCCACATCCTCACTAAAACTAATTGTTGCTTGTATTTTTAATAAATGCCATTCTGACTGGGGTGAGATGAAATCTTAGAGTAGTTTTGATTTGCATTCCTCTAATTGCTAGAAATGTTGACCATTTTTTATTATATTTGTTGATCAATTGCATTTCTTCTTCTGAGAAGTGTCTTTTCAATTCCTTGGCCCATTTATTGATTGGGTCATTTAATTTTTTGGTGTTAAGTTTTTTGAGTTCTTTATATATCCTGGAGATTAGTGCTGTATCTGATGTGCATGCGGGAAAGATTTTCTCCCATTCTATAGGCTCCCTTTGCACATTATTGATTGTTTCTTTTGCTGAGAAGAAGTTTTTTAGTTTGAATTCATCCCATCTATTGATCTTTGATTTTATTTCTTGTGCTTTAAAGTCATGTTAAGGAAGCCAGTTCCTAAGCAGATATGATGAAAATTTAGGCCTACATTTTATTTTATTAGGTACAGGATCCCTGATCTAATTCCTAGGTTCTTGATCTAATTTGAGTTGAATTTTGTGCATGGTGATAGAGAGATTTAATTTTATTTTGCTGCACATGGATTTTAAGGTTTTTTTTAAAATCAACATTTGTTGAAGAGGCTATCTTTTCTCCAAAATATGTTTTTGGTGTCTTTGTCTAGTATGAGATAACTGTATTTATGTGGGTTTGTCTCTGTGTCCTCTATTCTGTTCCATTGATTCACAAGTCTATTTTGGTGCCAATACCATGCAGTTTTTGTTACTAGTTCTCTATAGTATAGTTTAAAGTCTGGTATTGTGATGCTACCCGCTTCACTCTTCTTGATGAGGATTGCTTTATCTATTCTGCATCTCTTATTTTTTCCAGATGAATTTCATGATTGCTTTTTCTATTTCTATGAGGAATGTCATTGGAATTTTGATTAGAATTGCGTTAAATTTGTATAGTGCTTTTGGTAGCATAATCGTTTTGACAATATTAATTCTGCCTATTCAAGAACAAGGAAGATAATTCCATCTTCTAAGGTCTTCTTTAATTTTTTTTTTTTTTAGTGTTCTGTAATTTTCACTGAGGCTATTGTATAGGGTAGTTTTCCTAGTTTATTTCAGAGAATCTGTCACTGATGTACAGAAATGCATTGGGGTTATTGGTGTTGATTTTATATCCTGCTACTTTGCTGAATTCATTTAGTAGTTCTAAAAGTTTTCTGGTGGAATTTTTCAGATCAAAGTATAGAATCATGTTGCCAGCAAATAGTGATAGTTATAGTTCTTCTTTTCCTATCTATATCCCTTTAATTTCTTTTGTCTAATTGCTCTGGCTACAGTTTCAAGAACTATGTTAAATAGAAGTGGTGAAAGACGAGATCCCTGTCTTGTTGGTGTAGATCAATTTTTCTCCATTTAGAATGATGTTGGCCTTGGGCTCAGCATAAATAGCTTTTATAATGTTGAGCTACGTTCCTAATATCTCTAGTTTTTCTGGTGTTTTGAACATGAAGGAGTGCTGTATTTTGTCAAATATTTTTTTCTCCATTTACTGAGATGATCATATGATTCTTTAAGTCCATTGATGTTATGAATTACGTTTATTGATTTCTGTATGTTGAAACAAACTTGCATCCCTGGATGAGCCCCACTTGATTGTGGTGCACTATCTTTTTTAATATGTTTTATATGTGATTTGCCAGGACTTATTGAGAATTTCTGCATCAATGTTCACTACAGATATTGGTCTGAAGATTTCTTTCCTTGATATACTGTTGTCTGGTTTGGAATCTGGGTGATATTGGCCTCATAGAATGATTTTGGAAGTGTTCCCTCATTTTCTATTTCATGGAATATTTTGATGAGTATTGGCATTAGTTCTTCTTTGAAGGTCTTGTAGAACTCAGTTGTGAATCCATCTCATTGTTGGCTTTTCTTGGTTGATAGGCTTTTGATGGTGTCTTCTTTCATTACTTGAAATTGATCTGTTTAACTTGTGTATATCATGATGATTCAGTTTGGATGAATTATATGACTATAGAAATTTGTCAATGTCTTCCATATTTTCTATTTTATTGGAGTACAAAATTTTCAAAATAGTTTCTAATTATCTTCTGTATTTCTGCAGTGTCTCTATATTTCCTCTTTCATAATATTTCCTTTTTCATCATGGATTTTAGTAATTTTAGTTTTCTCTCTCCTTCTCTTTGTTATTGTGGCTAAGGGTTTATCAATTTTATGTATTTTTTCAAAGAACCATATTTTCTTTTTGTCATTTTTTTAATTGTTTCTTTTGTTTCAACTTCAGTGATTTCAGCTCTCACTTTAATTATTTCCTGTCTTCTACTATGTTTGGTGCTGATATGTTCTTCTCTTTCTAGGGCTTTGAGTTAATGTTAGGTCATTTATTTGTTGACTTTTTTTCTTTTCAGGAATTAACTCTATGCAATGAACTTTCCTCTTAGTACTGTCTTCATAGTGTCCCAGAGATTTTGATATGTTGTATCTGTGTTCTCATTTACCTCTAAGAATTTTTTAAATTTCTCTTTGATGTCTTCTGAAATCCATTGTTCATTCAATAGCAATAATATGCTATAATATATGGTCTATTTTTTGAGAAGAATCCATGTGCTGCTGAAAAGAAAGTATATTTACATGCTGATGGATGAAATATTCTATATATGTATGTTAATTCTAAATTATTAATTGTATTATTGAGTTCTGTAGTTTTTTTGTTTAGTTTTGATTTGGAAAATCTATTCAGTAGTGAAAGATGTGTTTCAAAGTCATGCAGTATTATTGTGTTGTGGTCTATTTGACTTTTGAAATTGAGAAGAGTTTGTTTGATGAACATAGATGCACTATTATTTGTGGCATATATATTTGAAGTTGTTATGTCTTGTTAATGTATGGCTGCCTTAAGCAGTATGAAATATCCCTTTTGGTTAACTTTGGCTTCAAGTATACTTTATTTAATATGAGGATGGAAACCTGTGCTTGTTTCTGCAGTTCATGTGAGTGGTATGTCTTTTCCTATGAAAGGAGTCTCTGGAAGGCAGAATATTGTTGGGTTTGTTGTTCTTGTTGTTGTTGTTGTTATCCTATATGTCTTTTGATTTATGAGTTTAGGCCATTAACATTCAGGATTATTATTGAGACATCATTTGTATTCCCAGTCATTTTTGTTTATTTTATTTTTTTATTTTTTTTTAAAGAGAGAGTGAGAGACAGAGATAGAGATAGAGAGACAGAATTTTTTTTTAATCTTTATTTTTTAGTTTTCGGCGGGCACAACATCTTTGTTTGTATGTGGAACCCAGGCCGCACGCATGCCAGGCAAGCGCACTACCATTTGAGCCACATCCCCAGCCCCATTTTTGTTTATTTTTTATTTTTAACTTGACTTGGTTTCTTCTTTGATTTGTTTTTCCTTTAGTGTAATACATACCTTTGCTGATTTTCATTTTTGTTTTTCATCACCTCCTCATGGAATATTCTGCTGAGGATATTCTCTAGTGCATGCTTTTTTAGTTGTTAATCATTTTAATTTTTATCATGGAAGGTTTTTATTTCATTAACAAATCTACAACTTAATTTTGCTGGATATAAGATTATTGGTTGGCATCCATTTTTTTTCAGATATTGCTATATGCTATTCCAGGCTTTTCTAGCTTTGAGGGACTGGGTTGAGAAATCTGCAGAGATCCTAATTGGTTTTCCCTATATATAATCTGATTCCATTCTATGGTGGCTTTTAAAATTCTCTCCTTATTTTCTATGTTAGGCATTTTCATTATAATATGCCTTGGTGTAGATCTGTTGTGATTTCATGCATTTGGTGTCTTGTAAGCCTCTTGTATTTGATTTTCCAATTTATTTTTCATGTATGAAAAACTTTCTTATATTATTTTATTGTTCATTCCTTTGGTTCGTAACTGTATGCCTTCCTCTATCCCAATAATTCTTAAATTTGGTCTTTTCATGTTAGCCCATAATTTTTGAATATTATGCTCATGGTTTCTTACAACTTCATTGTGTGGTCAACTTTATTTTCAAGATTATATATTTAGTCTTCATTGTCTGAAATTCTGTCTTCCAAGTGATCTAATCTCTTGGTGATGCTTTCTGTTGAGTTTTTAATTTAGTTTATTGTTTCCTTCACTTCACAGATTTCTGTTTGTTTATTTGGTTTTCAGAATCTCTATCTCCTTATTGAAGTAATCATCTGCTTCTTATATTTGTTTATGTAGCTCTTTATTGAAATGATCTTTTGCTGCCTGTGTTTGTTCTCTGATATCATTCTTTAAATCACAGAACATTTGAACTATGTAAATCCTGAACTCGTTCTCTGACATTTCTTCTGCTTTGTTGGCCATGGATTCTAATAATATAGTACCTTGGTTCATTTGGGTAATTTCTTGCTTTTTTTTCCCCATGGTGTTCATGTGTCTTCTCTTCTAGCACTTTGGATCTGAGGTGTTACAGTTTTTACCCTATAAGACTATAGTCTTTGCAGAGTTCCAATAACTCTCCTTTAAGGGGGAGATGGATATCAATAGATTCCAATAAAAACAATATATAACTATAAATCAAATAGCTCCTATTAAGATGTTTACAGTTTTGTCACATTATAAGAAATGGTGAGTTCAATTATTATCTACAATATAAAGAGTAGGTTTGCAAAGGGTCTACTATTTCTGATGGTGGACAAAGAGAAAATTTGGGGTGGAGTGAAGGATATGTAAAGAAGGTAGGAGGTGAGGATATAGAATTATTTGATCTTAGAAAGTGTGAAAGAGGAATAAAAAGAAATTGGCTAGTGGCCAGAGAAAAGAGAGAAAGAGATTTGAGGGAGACAAGTAATGGGAAAATAATAGAGAGAATACAACAAACAAACAAACATAAAAATTAAGAAAAATTAAAAATGTTAAAGTAGAAGATGAAAGGATATATAAAACAACTGTAATATACTATTCAGACATCCCAGTCCTCAGTAGCCTAATGCATGAAAAGTACTAAGTTTCATAAATGTTGAGGACGTGAGGGTAGAAAAAGAGAGAGAAAAGAAAATATATCTTGAAGGAAAATTAAAGGATTGTTTCTGTTGGAGTTTGGTATCTTTTCTGTTTCTCTTCTCCTCTAGTAGGTGGGGTTGTCTATTGTTTGCTGGTATCTCCACCCTCAGGGTGGTGAAGGTTATTAGGGTGGGAGGGTTGGTTTGGGGGCAGAGCTCTTGGAAGTTGAGTTGTAGTTCCCTGATGAAAGACTGTACCCCAAGGATCTCCCATGGGGCCTGCTCCTGTGATGTGGGTGCCTGGTCTTATTTCCTTATATTACCTGTAGAGTTCACAATTCCCGGTATCTAATTTAGTCTCTAAACTGTATCTCACTTAACTCTTCTCTTCCTACTTCCCAGTCTGGGACCTCTCTCTCCAGAGGACATGTGGGCTGTGCTCTGGGGCCTGGCACCTGTTGTGAAGAACTGTTTTATATTGAGCAGATCAGGACCCGGCTTTGTGAGCTACATAGCTGTGCCAGGTTAGTGGCTGCAGGGGAGAGGGGGATGTTGGGGGACTATAGGTACCTTCATATTGCTTCTAAGCCCCTGCTGGTGTCCCCAGGCTGGAAGGGAGTTGCCCCAACTAAAGATGGTAATGGTGTTACAAAGGATAACCCAAATTGGCAACAAAAGTGTCCCAAGATAGAGTTGGCTGCTTTCAGAGATGGGGTGTGGAGGCAATCCAGGTGGTGGTGCTGGGTGTCTTGTTCAGAGATGCACTCAGTGGCATGCAGTGTTGTGGCTAGAGGCAGTCTCCAGATCTGTTTGGTGTCTCCAGGTGTAGGCTAGCTTGTTAAAGGGACTATGGCAATGGTTGCAGTGTCCCAAGATGGAGGTGACTAGAGGAGCCTCATGCTGGTAGATGGGGTTTCGTATAGGACTGGGAGCTGGGGGGTCCTGTGTGAACGAGCAGCCAGAGATCCTGTGCAGATTTTGAGGCCAGGGGACCTATGTGGACACAGCGGACACAAATGAAAAAAGGGAATTGGAAATGGGAAAATCATGTAAGATGTGTAACCTCAACAGTGCATTCCGCTGTTTAGAGGAGTTTTAAATCCCTGAAATCAAGGGCTCCCTTGAGATACACCAATTTCAGGAGATCTTGAGAAACCCAGAAACCCAGGGAGGTGTTTGCAGAAAACTAGTTTTCCCACTGCTCGGATCCCTGGTCATGGAGTGAGGAATGAAACCTCTCTAACCCGCTATCTTAGATGTCCATGGTGAAAGATTTTGAATGAAGGATTTCCAAGGGATTGAGCAGCTATGAAAAGGATAAGAAGGTGGAAGTGAGTTTTCAAAGCTGTTCTGGGTTGAAAACAAGTCAGAGTCATGGATTTCAGGATTTGTTCCTTTTTGGGGGGTGAGGTACCAGGATTGAACTCAGGCACTCAACCATGGAGCCACATCCTCAACACTCTTTTGTACTTTATTTAGAAACAGGGTCTCACTGAGTTACTTAGCATTTCGCTTCTGCTGAGACTGGCTTTGAACTCACAATCCTCCTGTCTCCATCTCCCAAGCTGCTGGGATGACAGACATGTGCCAATGGGCAGGCAGAATTTTTCTTAAGGTGAAGATGAAACATTAAAATTTCAATGAGAAAGTACCTCTCTAATAGATTAATTGGGTTGTATAACTTAATAAAATGCCATGTTGGTCATCAGAATTTCCAAAAGATGCAGAAAGGGATTTGGAAATGAGATGGTCAAGTAAGATGTATAACCTCGACAGACAGTGTATTCCACTGTTTAGTGGGGTTTAAATCTCTGGAATCAAGGGTTCCCTTGAGGTAAGCCAATTTCAGGAGATCTGGAGAAACACAGAAACCCAGGGAGGTGTTTGTGGTTTCACATAATGCTTCATGAGATTTTTGCCATTTTAAAATTTCAGCATTTTGGGAGGTGCTGAGCTGAGTGGATGTCACAGCAGCAGAGTATAGCATCAGCAGGGGGAGAGGAGATAAATGCCAGGGGAGTGAGAGTTGTACATGGGTTTTAGGCTAGTTTTCAGAAAACCATAGAGGCCTCATGAAAGAACAAAAACAATTCCTACTTACCACACAAATGCTGGTAAGACAGTATGCCTTAGAAATCATGTATTAATTCCGTACTCAGAGGGAACTAAGAAGACTTGCATGTTCCAAAGGCTTAGCTTAAACAGACAAGAACAGACATGATTCTTGTTTTTTTTTTTTTTTTTTTTTTTTTAATTAAGCTAACCACTTATCATGCAACAACACACAAATGTCTGGAGCATCGTATTAGGAATTTTAACTCCTCACTGAGTTCTAAGTTTTTCAGCCAGGAAGGATACATGGAGTTAGGGAAGTGGTCATGAAATCCTCTGTATAGATGATGTGGCTCAAGGAGCATTTAGCACTTAGCCAGAGTCACAGCACTGTTGAGATAAGGAGAGACTTATTCAAAAAAGACAATTGCAATATGAGAATGTTCCAATCTGAGATATCTGCCCACATCTCAAAATCAAACAGAAAATGGCTATTCTTTTATAGGGAAGGGTACCCAGTTAGGGTAGAAACTTTGAGAGGAAATCAGGTGAGTGGGTGTGAACAGAGATCATAACAGAGGATTCCAGTAACTAGGAAGGGGAATATATCCTCTAGTCTTAGACTGGGAACAGAGCAGAATTCAGGGGTCTTTGGCCGGGAGAGAAGCTTATCGAAAATTTAATACAAGGCCATGTGGAAGAAATAGGCAACTGTGAACTCTTGGTCAGCAGTCATAGAGTAAAGGGAACCAAGAGATTAGTGACTATAATTCCTTTAAATTGGAAAAAAAAAGAGAGAAAAGCTAAGAAAAAGGGGACAAAGTTTGTGACTTTACCACCTCATATGATTAGTTCAAAACAACTATATATAATTGAATCAAGAAATGGGAAGGGAATGAGAGTAAAGAATCATAGCAATCAAGAAGTATTCTGGAAGGTAAAATTATAATTACCGAGTGCTAGTTTACAAATTAAGTTCATCTTACTTTCATAAAGTCCTGAAAAACACATATTTTATTGAAAAAATATCTGTGCAGAGGAAATAAGACCAATATAGGAATGTCAATAACAAGAAAACTATTGACATGTATTGAGAGTCAGTGGATCACTCATGAGATACAAAGTTGAGAAAATAATGAATTATGTTCCCAAGGAAGCAGCTAATCTAATATCTTTTTTAAAATATGGTGATGGAGTTTTTCAAAGAGAGTTCTAAATGTTCTGAAAGAAGAAAAATAGACAATTCTTGGATTCAGGGAATGTTTTACAGATGTGATGAAAGAAGGACAGTTTTTAATTACAAATGGAAATTTTTTTTAAATTATTTATTTATTTATTTATTTAATTGGTACTGGGGATTGGTACTGAGCCACATCCCCAGCCCTTTTTAATATTTTATTTAGAAGCAGGGTCTTACTGAGTTGACAGGGCCCTTGCCAGTTGCTGAGGCTGGCTTTTGAACTCATGATCCTCCTGCCTCAGCTTCCCAAGCCACTGGGATTACAGGTGTAATTCCCTTTAAAAGGGAATTTTGATAAGAGAAAAGAAGTAGGAATAAAGTTGAGTCTACATTCAAGAAAAAAGATTTTTATCTATTTATTTTAGGCATTGAAAAATCACTTAAGCAATTTTTTGTTTGTTTTTACTTTTTATTATTATCCAACAAAATGCAGAGAAGTAATCAGAGAATTACGCTTGTCACCAAAATTATTTCTTTTTCAAAAATAATTCCGTTCATTCCCAGCTAGATTCCTTGATGGCCCTGTGGATACTTGGTTATTTACACATGGATGCTCCACAAGTGCTCAAGATGAGGCTAGTCTTCACAGTTCTACCATGCTCTTTTTTTTTAATCTAAGGTTTCTCCCTTTACAGAGAATTTCAAGGATTCCAGTTCATGTGATAATGAACCTACCAATAAGTATAATTCTGAACCCAAAATACAGTTCCCATGAAAAAATTTTACACTATAGAAATGATTGCAATTTCACTACATATACCCAAGGGTTAAATCTATTACAAGTACCTATACAGCATTTCACAGAGGGCATGAAATTCTGTGAATGGGGCTTCCATAAATAAGGCCTAGTGGATCCCTCAAAAAGCATATTTTTTCTTCATCCTTGTACTATATCTATATATCCATACTATCAATAATTATTAATAAATATTACTAAATTTGGGTAAAAATAAAATGAAATCCTTCTTCCATGTTGTCTTAAGTGCAGAATGTGGTACCTTGTCTTTAAATGTTATTTTTCTTTTAGCCCATTTCTATAGTTTTTGCCTCTGTAGTCTTTCCTTTCTCAAAAGAGCACTTTAAAAATTAGTTATACTTCTGTAAATATGATTTAGACTCCTTAGGGAGAAAGCACTAGGAAAATGGAACATGTAGTACATTTATTCAGTAAATTGTTACATCAAATCATAATCTAGACAGATGTTTATTGAGTTTGCATAGTACAGAAACCATAAACATATCATCCTAAAATGAAATCTTATAAAAACAATTTAGGACTAAATTGGCCACCATTAATATTACCTTTTTAAAGCTGCTATACTACCTTTAAGCAAGTAGTGTCCATTTATATTTGCAATTCCAATTACATCACTTAGATTAAATTGCCTATAACTTAATGTTGTTATATTAGTGATTTTCCATAAAACATATGATACAGTGATATTCCTTCCCACTCACAAACACACTTACTACAACTTTCCAGCTTTAAAAATATTTCCAATTTATGATATCTGACTATAAACAGAGAGCTCTCTTTCTCCTCAAATTGAAATTATAGAAGAAATTTAAATATGTACTGTGTTATTAAAGAACTGTGAATATTATCATGACAAAACCACAGGCATGAGAATATCTTCCTAAAATTCATGGAATCATATAGACCATAAAACAAATTGAGCTGGTTTATTAGCAGCTTTTGTTTACCGAATACCTCAGAATAAATACACTTGTATCCATAGCAGTGACTGGAATAACTCAGGGTCTGATGCAGGAAGTTGACAATAAAAAATAAAGTGGGACAGAAATTACTAGGTTAACTAAATAAATGTGGAGTAATTTTTCAGTCCCTCCTCTAGACTTGCAGGGCTAATGCTTTAGGTTACTGCTAAAGAGATAGTTGAAATGGGAGATGTTGCTGACAAAGAAGAAGTGCATTGCCTTACAGGAACTCATGTAACCTAAACCACTGTCAAAGCAAAGAAACCCCATGGCCACAATATTATCTCATTAGGAGAAAATTTGCTTAGCTATACATATATGTATGTGGATATCATAGGAATCTATATTTGTCCTCAAAGAAAAAAAAATCATCCACAGATGAATAAACACAATTACATTATCAGTAATAATTAAATTAAATGGTCACTTACAAATATGAATAATTTGCCAATATAGCTAGGGAATGTATATGTAAATATATGTGTATATTTACATCTGATTAAACAATCAGCTCAAATAAAAACATATTTCATATTATTCTTGACTTATGAGATGAAAAAATATAATATTTTACTTCTGTTTTTAAAAAAAACACACAACTTTTTAAACTTTTCAGAAAATGAGATTTCAATTTAATTTTTCCTAGGGCAACAAATTATGAATATAACCAATGCAAATTATAGGCTTTTTGTTAGTACTCAAAAATTACCCATAAAACAAAGAAATAATCGCCATATTTGGGTTTTGTCACAAGAGTCTTGTTAGAAATAACTTCAGCAAAATAGCTTTATGCAAAGGCAGGAATAATTTCTTGCTTTTTGTCTTGCTAAAATTTCTTTCAGGAGGAGATAGAACACCCTGTAGCTTTTAAAGCCACAAAAGTGCTGGGATTCCATTAGTGACCAATGAGTCAAACAAAATATAACTAAGACTCAAAGCCCAAATTATGGATCGACAAGGGAAAAATCAGTCTACAAGCAAATGGATTATAGAGATGAACTGTTTTATGTACACAGCTTTCAAAAGCCTTGGTAAAGACTTAAATAGGAAGATGGTATTCTTATGAGGATTAATTTTAAGCTTCAACCTCATCATTGAATATTCAAACAGAGTCTTTTATCATAAGACTATTTTTTGGATCAGTTTTAGATTCAAAGTAAAACTGCAATATAGTTAAAAGATAAATATCCTATATCCCCTACCCTCCCCCCATGCAGAGCTTTCCCTATTATAAGCATCCCCCACCAGAATATCATTTTATAAACCTTTTTAACTTGATAACAGGAAATGGAAAAAGCTAAGTTTTTCTACATTATATTTAGGATTCGATTTTTGAAGGATATTTTGCTTCTCTTCCTGAAAAGAAGTTAGAAATCAGAAATAGGGAAAGAATCAGAGAAGAAACAGCTAATGAAATGCTGAGATATATAACAGGAAGCTAAATCCTAATGATAGAAATTGTCATAAGATTTCCTAAAAACTGGAATACTTCCTAGTAAAAAAACTGTTGTTTCTTGCTTAGGTAAAAATAATTCTAATGATGAAGACTATTGAAATTATGGTCCTCTGGGTTTTCTCGGCTCTGCTGCCTATGTACTATGTGACTTTAAGAAAGTTTTTAACTTCTTTCTCCTTAGTTCCTTCAACTGCAAGGTAGTAGTGATACAAGGACCTACTTTATAAAGTTGTAAGGACTAAGTAAGCTGATACATTCTAAAATAGAAAACCAGAGCCTCTAAATATTTGGAAGACATCAATACTACTAATATTTCCATATTTTCTGTTGAAGTAAGCTTACAGATTCAAGCACATTTTTAGATGGTTGATTTCAGGGATACTTTGTAGTCACTTTGGTGAAGCATTTAATCTTCCATTGGTATCACTAGTGAGAGGGAAGATTCTCAGTCTCTGATTATTTTTGATGCCTCAATCATTTAGTGGCTGTTGTTCTTAGATTCATATAGACCATGGGTTTGTAACAGGAAGTTCATTCTGTATCCCTACATTAAACTTTAAGGGTTATCGCATAACTATTGTGTATTGACTCAACAGAATGAGTACAGCTATGTGATTCTCAGTCAAAATCCCACTCATATTTGGAATCAAAATTGTTCTCATAGTGTGGGGGAGAGTGAAGAAGTAGAGAATGGTGATGAAAGGCAAACAATCAATGGGCACAATGTACAGTTGCTTAGGAAGAATAATTCCATTTTCTTATGATACAGTAGGATGAAAACAGTTAATACTAATGCATCGTATATCTCAAAATGGCCAGAAGAGAAGATCCTTAATGCTGTCAACATGAAGAAATGTAAAAGTTTAAAGTGACAGGTATGCCAGTTAAGATGATTTGATATATATAAACTGAAACTTTATATTTTACACTATAAATATGTGTACCTGTCAATCAAAAAAAAAAAATCCAGGCCTGAAATTTTCACACATGGGAAATTGAGAATTTGATATGGAAAGAGATAATTTGTGTCTTCCAGTTTTCTGTATTAAAGTATATTTCCAGAGGAAAATGAAAAAATGTAAAATTTTGCAGCACAGACATTTTCAAGAGTTGCTTTTTGTTGATGTCTGTTTATGTATAGAAGCATGACCCATCAGCAGTTTTGTATTGATTGTTCTGTTTTTTGCTGACAATGTCTGTGACTTAGCCAAAATGACTAAACGAATACATGCAGTAGAGATAGTTGACACTCAGCTAGATGTTTGTTTTTAAAAACATGTATGCTTTTTAAGATTTTTTTAGAGATAGTTTTGTCTGTTCTCTACCAATTTTAAAAGAGTGAGGAGAAAGTTAAATATGTAGTTAATAGTTATAATAATAATCATTCCGTAGAAGTTGCTTTTAGCATCCAAACCTTAAAATTACTGACTTTAGGGATAGCACTGGGAATATAGCTCACTATAAGAGCATCTGCCTAGAATGTATAAAGTCCTGACTTTGAACTCTAGCACCATTAAAAAAATAAAGAAAAAGAAAAAGGTTACTGACATCTAAACTCTGATAAAGCCAAAATGTGTCATTATCTCCTACCTGACTTGAAGAATAATTATTATGTATTGATTAATATCCCAAGTACTAAAAAATGTAAACAAACCTTACCTACACCTTGAATTTTATGGCCTGGAAAGTTTGTATGTACTTATTTTTTTGTGAATTTTATGATGGATGGATGTATAGATAGATAAAACAGAACTAAAATAAATGAAACATTCAGGATGAAAAAAGAAAATTAATGCAAAATGTATTCTGGAAAGATTTATTCACATACAAAAATTGAATCCCCAAGTTCAGTGCTTTGTATGGCATTTCACCTTGGTCCTTTCTATGTGTCATCTTGGAATAACCTCTAGAATATTGAACTCCTTGCATACAAATCTTTGAATGTTATTGTGGATGTTAAAAAACCTACTGTTAATTCTGGTCTAATGTTATGTTACCATTAAGTACTAAGTGTGATGTTGTGTACATTACTCTTGTAAAAAATGTAGGATCCAAACAAAGAAAATCCCTGAATTAAAACAAGTTTATGTGGGAGTACTAGGAGAGCAAAAGTTTAGAGCAAAACCAGTGCATAATTTTTGCTTTTTTCATTATATAAAATTGAATTTCTGATAGTTTTTCCTTAGGACACAACTAGAATATAGTTAGCCTGGAAAACATTTAAAGCACATATGGCCAAATGACCTGAAGTAATCAAGAAAGTATCTAATGGTATCTAGCCCTTACAAAATGACTATGTAAGAAATATTTAGCCTCATACAGTTATGAGGTATAAATCAGTAAAATATTCAAATACAAAGTCATTCTAGAAAATAATTTGGAAACATCTTATAAGGATACATACAACATTTGGCATAAGATCCAGTAATTACACTTCTGAGCATTTAGCATAGGAAAATAAAAACTTATGTTCACAGAAAAATCCACACATAAATGTCCTTAGAAGTTTTATTCGTAATAGCCAAATGGTGATAATGACCTAAATAGCCATCTACAAGTAACAGATAATCAATGGTATGTCCATACAGTAGAATACTCAGAACAGTATGCGGCCAATGGATGCCTGAAACCACAGATGGTACCAAGACCTTAACAAATTATGTTGTTCCCCTGCCTACACTGTAGCACTGCCACATCATATTAGAGTTAATCTGTTTTACCATGTTTTATACCCTAATGCTTCCTTTGTACCACTATTTTTGCACTTTGACACTACTACTAAAATGAAAGTTCTTTGAACACAAGCACTATAATATTATCACAATTAATCTTTTAATCAAGATAACAACTTAGTAATTAGTGAGCAAGTAGGATATACAGCATGGATACACTGGACACTGGGATGATTCACATCTGAGAGAGATGGAGGAGGACAGAAAAAGATATTATTACACTTCTCAGAATGGCATGCAATTTAAAATGAATGAATTGTTTATTTCTGGAATTTCTCATTTAATGGTTTGGATTGTGGTTGATGACAGGTAACTGAAATCATAGAAATCAAAGTGATGAATACTGTAATAAAAATAACAAATTATGGTTACATGTAAAAATGTGGATAGATCTCAAAGACACTGTGTTGACTGGAAAACCATTCAATCTTCAAAGCTTAAATACTCTATGATCCATTTCTTCAGTGTCCCTCAGGTGGCAGAATTAATAGTGATAGAAAACAAATTAGTAACTGCCCGGGAGTAAGGAGAAGAAAGTTACTATAGAGAAGTAACTCAAGGGAGTTATTTCCTGTTAAGTATCCTAATTGTGAGGGTACATAAATTGATACATGTGATAAAATATCATATAATTATATATCCTCCCTAACCAGGATTCACACAAAGTCTGCAGCTATGTCAGTATCAGTATACTAATGTACATTTCCCAGTTTTTATAATATGCTGTTGTAATGAAAGATGCTTATTATTGTGGGAAGGTGAATTAAAAGTACAAATGATCTCTTTATATAAATTTTAGTCTCTTGAAAGGATCGATTATTTGAAAATGAAAAGTATAAATATTTGAAATGTATCTACCCAAATAACTTTATCTTATAATAATGTGTCCGGGAACTCTTGTTTGTGGCTCTAGATTTTAGTATGAGTTGTTTTGTGACACAAGTTCTACTTTATGGCAATGAAACCAGGTCATAAGCATATGAATATTTCTATACTGTTCTATACTTCATGTGGAAGTGACAAATGTGGGTTAGAAGAGAGCAAATATTGAATAATGGCTGATGTTCTGCTCAGTTGCTCATACAATGAAACAGATACTTTGTAAAATGCTGGTGTGTGTGTGTGTGTGTATGTGTGTGTATATGTGTGTTTGTATCTGTCTAATCAACAAATATGTTGTGAAAATTAAATGAGATTACATATTTAAACTATTTTGCATATACTAAATAGCCATATGCATTCTCATTTTAAATGGAAGATTTATTTGCAATACAAAAAAATAATGTGTTATAAAGGAAGTGGAGCCCACTGAAATAATTTACCTCTACAAAATATCAAGTAGATTCTAGAGAAAACTTGTTCACTAAAAGAAGCCCTGTTTTGTTAGTTTTCTTTAAATTTGGTAGACTTCTCATTTATTACTTTCCTGAAAATCCTGGAAGCAGTACTGTTTCTCAGTGCAACCTTGAAGAAAGAAATACAAAAATAAGTGCAACTGCTAGGAAAAGAAAATATGTTCTTCTCTTGGAAAAATAATGACAGGCATTGTAATGCTATCCATTCACTCATTCAACGTTTATTTCTATAGTCGCTAGCCAATAGTCTAGACCCTGAAGTAATAGCAGTAAATAAAAACAAGATCTATTTCCTGCCCTCATGAGTTTTACACTCTTGGGGAACACATAATCAATAAAAAACGTCAATAAATAAAACTTAGTCATGTATTACATAATGACAGGGATATATTCTGAGACACACATCTTGAGGTGATTTCATCATTATAAAAACATCATAGAGGGTACTTGGACAAACTAAAGTGATCATAGTGTCAACAGGCTATCTAATTCTGTGGGACCAATTCATATATGCAGTCCGTCATTGATGGAAATATTGTTATGTGGCACATGAGTGTAAATGATACGTTTAATAATGATGATAAATGCAAATGAGAAAAGCAACCCAGGGCGGGGGAACAGAAATAATCTAAGAGGATAATGATTTTAGGATGTCAGAAAATCTTCTCTGAGAGAGTTACACTTGAGTTAAAATCTGAAGGATATATAGATAGAGAGTCCTGAAACACAGGTTCATCACAGAGATATCTAGGTACCTTGATTATGCAAAAGAAAGTTATTAGATTCACTATCATTTTATTTTTATATTTGTGATCTTATATTTTGTTACAGAATGACTAAACAATGAGGGGAGATTTTTTTTTCCAGAAAGCATACAATGTTCTTTCCTGTGGGTGCTGTTGGTTATGACAAAAAAAAAAATAATAATAATTGTGACAAGATTGATGTTCCGAAAGAATTTGCAATTTAATGGACTTACATTATTGACTAAAGAAGTACTAATAGTGAAACACTTCATAGAGAGTTTTAGTTGTCACATGTTAGACATTAAAAATATATTTGATCTTTTAATTTATGAGATACTTATTTACCTCAACTTTTTAAAAAATATGTTTTAAAGGTCAAACCATATCAATTTGTATAACTAATGCAGTTTTTTGTCCTTTTCCTGTTGTGTTTCCAAATTTAATACACAGACCCTGTTCCAAACATTTATGGATAAATGTTTAATATAGTAGTATTAGTGCATAATATATTCCAGTTGCTTGCCAACATAACAATATTCTCATGACAAGAGTGAAGTCCCTTGGAAACATTAGACTGCCATTGTACTATCTGCATTTCAAAACACACTGAAAATTTACATGTGTATAAGATAAACTCATAAATGAACAACTTATACAACCATGCAAAAATAGGTTGCTCTTGAAGGACTGTAATAACTAGTAGTTGTATAAGTAGATTTATATTGATGTTTGCTTTTAGTGTTGTTCTGTAGTTTTCCAGTATTGATTGAAATCTAACTAAAGCATATAAACCAGTGATATTTATGTTAATATTACATTATATTTAAACCTATTAATTGCTAAAACAATAAGTTTTAGAAGAAAGTTTAAATACAGTTTTGAGAGGTTACTTGAAATTTTTATCAAATCAAAATTTTCTGTTACTAGAATTTGGAATAAATAGTTAATTATCAGGAATCTGGAAATTCAACTGTGTTTTGATAGTCATTGTTATTGCCTGACATTTTTCCTATAGCTTCAAGTTCATGAAATTATACCTTTGGCTTTTAGGTAGACAATTGAATAATTTAATTGATCCAAAGCAAAACAGAAAATTCTTAAGTGAGTGCTTCAAAATTATAATTATTATATTAAAGTTAAAAGTTAATAGTTTGATTTTTATAATGATAAAAAGTGCTTAATCTATGAAACAATGTGCATATGTCTTTTGATTATTATGTCCTTTGATCATTCCCTGTTGTTTTTATGTATGAACAGTATACCTAGTTTCCTAATTAAATGCTACAGTTTGAAGACATAGTCTGTCTTTCCTACTCCTACATCTTTTAAAGTTTTATCACACTTGATCACCTTTGGTCTGTAAGAATTGCTTTTTAGATTATAAAAGCTAGAACTATATTCAATACTGTTACTAAAAAAAAACAAACAAATTTAAATTACATTTACTCATTTGGCCTGAAATAAATTGCTTTCTTGGGCTTTTGTCAGTAAAAATAACTCAAGTTATCAATTGTATGTAAATATACATTATGAATTACAGCTAAAATTTCTCTACATTTTATCTTTTGTTTTGAAATAATTTTGTTTTAACATATTTTTTTTGTGCACAGATGCTACACTAGCTTTCACTTTATAGATAGGAAGCAAATTCAGACAGGTTACATTATTATTCAAATAAAGATGTTCCACATCTCCATCCGTTAATATGCACAGATTAGAAATGCTAAAATTAAATTATACACACACCCACACACACACTCCGACAGACTCACAGAAACACACTGGCAATGAAACAATCAACAAGTACATGAAAAAATGCTCACCATCGCTAGCAGTCAGAGAAATGCAAATCAAAACTACCCTAAGATACCATCTCACTCCAGTAAGACTGGCAGCCATTAGGAAGTCAAACAACAATAAGTGCTGGAGAGGATGCGGGGAAAAGGGCACTCTTGTTCATTGCTGGTGGGACTGCAAATTGGTGCAGCCAATTTGGAAAGCAGTATGGAGATTTCTTGGAAAGCTGGGAATGGAACCACCATTCGACCCAGCTATTCCCCTTCTCGGTCTATTCCCTAAAGCCCTAACAAGAGCATGCTACAGGGACACTGCTACATCGATGTTCATAGCAGCTCAATTCACGATAGCAAGACTGTGGAACCAGCCTAGATGCCCTTCAATAGATGAATGGATAAAAAAATGTGGCATTTATATACTATGGAGTATTACTCTGCATTAAAAAATGACAAAATCATAGAATTTGGAGGGAAATGGATGGCATTAGAGCAGATTATGCTAAGTGAAGCTAGTCAATCTTTAAAAAACAAATACCAAATGACTCCTTTGATATAAGGGGAGTAAACAAGGACAGGGTAGGGACGAAGAGCTTGAGAAGAAGATTTACATTAAACATGGATGAGAGGTGGGAGGGAAAGGGAGTGAGAAGGGAAATTGCATGGAAATGGAAGGCAATCCTCAGGGTTATACAAAATGTCATATAAGAGGAAAGGAGGGGTAAGACAAGATAATACAAATGGAAGAAATGATTTACAGTAGAAGGGGTAGAGAGAGAAAAGGGGAGGGGAGGGGAGGGGAGGGGAGGGGGGATAGTAGAGAATAGGACAGACAGCAGAATACATCAGACACTAGAAAGGCAATATGTCAATCAATGGAAGGGAAACTGATGTGATACAGCAATTTGTATACGGGGTAAAAGCGGGAGTTCATAATCCACGTGAATCAACCGTGTAATATGATGTATTAAGAACTATGTAATGTTATGAACGACCAATAAAAAAAAATATACTGCAAAGGTGTATAGCAATGGGACTTCCAATTATTGCTGAGGGTAATACAAAATAGCATATAATTCTGTAGCAAAGTCAAGCTAACACTTAATATAGGGCTGAGCAATTCCATTTCCAGGTATTTGAAAAAACAAACAAAAAATATATTTTAGACAAGTACCTGAATGAAAATGCTTATAACTTTTTCTATTTGTCATTTCTCCAAATTAGATATAATCCAATTGTCTGACTCAAATGTCCTTAGCCCAGATGGTGGTACATAGATACAATGGAATACTACTCAGCAATAAAAAGGAGTGAACTATTGATACATAAAAATTGCATAAATCTTATGGTATTATGCTGAATGAAAAAAAGTGAGTACAAAAAGAGTACCTCAATGATTCCAGTTATATGCATTACCCAAAAGAAAAACTACAGAGATGGAGAGCATATTATTGACTGCTGCTAGGGAAAGATGCCACCATATAGAGAAAGCATGAAAGAATGTTTTGGAAAGATAAAACTCTTCTGTATGCTAAAATATCTTGGATATTATGGTGGCCACACAAATTTAGGCATATGTTAAAATTTAAAGAGATATATACATAAAGAAAAATCCAGTCAAAATGACTATGTACTAACAAAGAAATTAAATATATATGCACATATTTGCATGCATATGTATGTATCATACATATGTACATATGTACAAGATTATAATGCTAGTATTTAGTAAATTCAGGATTAATCATTGCTCTTGGATTCTATGAATAGCTAAATTTACATGTAGGGAATTATTTGGGAACAAGTTGCACCTGTATGTAATGTGGACTTTGTATCTCATAAACCTCTAAAGAATGGAGTATGCAAAGGATAATGCTAGATATTCAATTAGTACACAGGTTCATGAAAAGAAAAAGTTTGCCAAAACATAAAATTAATAAAAATATACTTAAAGCCTGAGATGGTAAATAAACAGTCTATTATATTTTTCAGCAAGTTTCTTCTCCAAATAAGCTAGACAAAGATGAAAACAGTATGAGGTATATCAGTCATCACAACAACACTTACATGGGTATTATTTTATCTGAGAAAAGAAAAACTCATAGTACAGTGATCAAGAAAAGCAGAAAAGGAGGTCAGAGAAAATTATAGTTAAAATAAAACACATAGAGATATCTTGTCATT
The DNA here is from genome assembly GCF_045843805.1 of Urocitellus parryii. Classification (NCBI taxonomy): domain Eukaryota; kingdom Metazoa; phylum Chordata; class Mammalia; order Rodentia; family Sciuridae; genus Urocitellus; species Urocitellus parryii. The sequence goes on along the minus strand of NW_027554094.1, from coordinate 2,740,474 downwards.
GAAATTTTTTCATTTTTTCCTTGCTCCCATGAATATCCTCAGTTGTCAAATGGATCTGGAAGACTTCTGTAACCATTTCTAAAGACAAGCGTTTTCAACAGAAGCATTATATAAAGTCCATGAAAGAAAATTCCAAGCTTCTACTATTTTATTCTTTATGAATGTGACTTTAAGTGCAGCTAAGAATTTCATCTATGTGCAACATTAATGGGAAAATATCTACTTAAGAGAGATAATTAGATAAAAATGCATGCTTAAGAACCTGATTATTAGGCTCCCTACAGTTAATACAGAATTACATTTGGATGTTGCAATTGACTTAAATGTTCAGGGAAAAAAACAAAACCGGTTTCTGATGCTACTGACTTTCCCACTGCATTTTGTCTCTCATTAAATAAAAAAAAAATTGTAGAAGGAGAAAAATAATGCAAGGAGTTAGGCTCAGCCTTTGACCTTTAGGAAAGTGTATCTAAAAATAGATTTGCATCACTACCAATAACTTGAAATAGCATGAAATAACTCTGCAGATCATGTTTGGTGAGTGGTTTAACAACTTTGCAGTTTAGTTTGCTCATCTGTACCAAGGGACACACAGTGTCAAATATTTCAGGCTCACAGCATGCTGGCTGCATGTTAAGCATTCGCAGTGTTCTGGTGAGGGAGGAATCACATTCTGGCCTCCTTTCCTACAACCCCTGTAATTTTTATCAGAAAATCCTATTGTCTTTTATTTCTAAACATATCTAGAATCTCACCATTTCTCACTCTTGAGCCATCTTTTCTTGAACTATCAGCATTTCTTACCTAGCTTCTCCTTGTGTTTGCCCTATTTGGGTTATTCTAGACATATAGCCAAAATGATCCCATCCAAATATAGATGATGTCACTCCAAATTCCAAATCTTGCCATGCATTCCCAGACTCTTTTGAATGAAGGTCAAATTCTTAATACAAACATTGTCAACGCGGATTAGTTATGAGTAGATAACACACACACACATACACATACACACACACACACACACACACACATTATGTGTGTCTCTCCAAAGACAGCTTCTCAAATACCATTTTAAATTTTATAAAGAAATTGCTTAACCACAATTATTATTATCATTTTTATTATTATTTTATGTATTTATTTATTATATTTATTGTACCAGGGATTGCCCCAGGGGTGGTTACACATTGAGCCACATCCCCAGCACTCTTTTTTTTTCTTTGAGACAGGTTCTCCTTAAGTTGCTTAGGCCCTCCCTAAATTGCTGAGGCTGATTTTGAACTTTTGATTCTCCTGTCTCAGCCTACCAAGCCACTGGGAATACAGTTTTGCACCACTGTGCCAGACTCTTGCCTAAATTCTTGTAGGAAAAGGCATATATTTTTTATACAACAACAACAAAAAATGTGCAACATTCTGTAACGGACCTCTATATTCTTAAAAAGGACAAATAGCTAATGATATTCAAGCCAATTCTGCCTGTCATATTATGTCACTTGGTTTCACTTTATTATGTACATTACCAAGAAAGAGAGAAAATAAGCAAAATTTTCAATGCAAAAAAATAAAGGATGAGAGTTCAGGAGCCACATTTTATGAAAAATCTAGTATGAATCAGACTCTCAGAGTTATAGAATTTATAGAAAACTAGTTTTGCAGAGTATTTTTGAGAACACAGTATCTTTTTGTTATTTCTGTATATGTGTGGGTTCTCATTCTTTTTTATCATTGTCCTTTAAATATCTATTTAAATTTATGGACCATTAAATGTTGATTTTAGGAGCTATGGAATTAATATTAAGCTAAAAATTATAATAAAAAATAAAGATAGGTGCATTCATGCATTTTCCCTCCTAATGTATTTTTATTATGCACATAATATGTATTTTTAAAAGAATAATTGTGAGTCTACAGTAGATACAGGCCAAGGTAGACTTTTATAAAGCTATAATTCAATTTAAAAGGCTGTAATTAATCACATTTGATAGAATTTTTTTTTGATGATGAGTAAAGAGAATGAAGAATGTCATTTCTGTTTTGAATAGTTTTGCAGATAATAGTTTTTGTTGTAGCTGCTGCTTTTTAACAAATAATTATTCTCGAAGAAATGTGTTACCAACTACATGATGCATTTGCTCTCTCCTTAATGATATTATTTGTAATTGGGTTGGTGAGAACAGGGCTAGAGAGATGACAATTGTAGAAGTTAAAAGTGTGTCAACAAGAATCAGTATGAGCATCCTCATGAGCCAGGTCACAGAGACATGGGCAATTTGATGCTCAATTCATGGATATTTATATAAATGTGTCTGTCATTTAATGACTTTCTTAGAAAAAACACAGCGTCTCCCCAAATACAGTTTATTTCCTTAACATGGGCCAAAAATAGTAATCTTCACTTCAAAATGTTGATAAGAGGATACAGATAATCAATGGGAAAAATTTGCCTATTATAAATAATATAGATTTTGTCTTTTTAAATATTACCAATTGTTTAAACAGATATGGATTGTTTTTACATTCAATCCCAATTCTGATTACAATACAATAATATAGAATACAAAAAATAAAATAATTAAAAATAAGGAAACTTTAACTGGTTATATTATATTTCAGTGCAGGAAATATATTTAAAGCAAGACATTGTAGTTAGGAAGTACTTTGGATGAAACAAATAAAGAAACATCCTATCATGTATATGGAAGACACTGACTAGTCAAAGAAATCTTGAAAAAAAAAATCTGGAAGTGTCATTATCCCTTATTTCAATATATACAACAGGGCTACTGTATCTAAAACAGAATGATTTGGACAACAAAGCCAACTCATAGACCGCTGGCATAGGACGGAGACAACAGAAATAAATCCATACATCTAAAACCAACTGATGTTCTACAAAGGTGCCAAAAATGTACACTGGAGAGACAATAAGTTATTCAGTAGATGATGCTGGGAGAAAATATATATATATATATATATATATATATATATATATATATATATATATATATATATATTCATATGCAGAAGAATGAAATCTGACCCCTATCTCTTACCAATTGTAAAAATAAACTCAAAATGTATGAAGGACATAAATAAAACATAGAGGAAACATGAAAAATAGAGGAAAGGCTTCAAGATATTGTTATAAGCAATGATTTTTGGAGAATAGACTCTAAAAGCATGGAAACCATAACAAAATGATGGACAAGTGGCTTTCTATTAAACTTAGAGGATCCTTCACAGCAAATGAAGCTATCAGCAGGATGAAAACCACCTAGAGAAAGGGAGAAAACATTTGTAAACAATTCATCATTCAACGGAGGATTAATATCCATAATACATAAGGAATTCCAGCAACTCAATAGCTATAAAATAAAATAAAAATCTGATTAAAATGGGCAAGGGATCTGAATAGACATTTATTGAAAACAAAATAGTAATGGACAACTATAATGGAAAATTATTAGATGAAACAAATGCTCATTGTCCTTAGCTATAGGTAAAATGCAAATCAAAACCACAATTGAGCAATATTTCAGTCTATTCAGTCTATTTTTTTAAAAAAAATTAATTCATTTTGGTATTCAGTATTGAATCCAGGATTACTTTACGAGTGAGCTGCATTCCCAGCCCTATTTTTAAATTTTTGTTTTATTTTCTGTCTGGGGTTACATGTGTATGCCAACATGCCTGGCTATTAATTTTTTAAAAAGCAAAAAATAACAAATGTCAGCAAGGATTTGGAGGGAAAAATCTTATACACTTCTAGGGGGAATGTAATTAGTAGAGTCACCAAGGAAAACTATATGGAGTTTCTTCAAAGAACAAAATAGAGAACTAACATAGGACCCAACTTTTTCACTTGTGGATGCACATTTGAAGGAAACCAAGACAGTATTCAAAAAATAAATAGCTTAACTCCTATGTTTATTGCAGCTAAAATATGGAATAAACCAAAGTGTCCATCAATGAATGAGTGGATGAAGAAAGCCTGGTTCATTTATACATTCTGGAATATTAATCTTTTCTAAGAAAGAATGAAACCTGTCATTGTGGCAAAATTGATGAAACAGGAGGACATATCACGTTAAATGAAATAAGTCAAATACAGAAAGACAAATACCATATTTTTTTCCTCATATGTAGAAGCTCAAAAAAAAGTTTGATCTCAGAGTAGAAAAAAAATTGATCTCAAAGTAGAAAATAGTAGGATAGTAATTATCATAGGGTAAGAAGGACAGTGAGTAGGGTTATAGAGTGAGAGTAGATAATAGGTCTAAAATGATTTAGATAAGAGAAATAAATTCTGCTATTCTACAGAGCAGTAGGGTGACTATAGTTCACAATGCTCTATTTTACATTTGATAAAGAAGTAGAAGAGAGGAGTTAGAAGACTACCAACATAAAGAGATAGCAAGGAGGTAGACATGTTAATTATTCTTGCTAGATCATTACATAATATTTATATTGAAATATGACACTATACTTCATAAAAAGGAATAATAAAAGTAATATGAATAAACAAGTAAATGAATAGGGACAAAGAAAATAATTAACTTCATAGAGATTTAAATTTTCAGGAGTTTGTAACTAATTAGTTCATTGCAAAGACAAAGAAATTTTCCCTTTTTAAAAAACTGACCAAAACCACTAAGACAATATGAAAATATTAAGGAAAACTATGGAATTCACTCTATATTTCATTAAATGCCAAATAAACAAACAAGGAACATTTTAGAAATATTTAAGTAATTTGGATACATCTTTAAATATTATTTTTACAAAAGTATTTAATCTGAATATTTTATCTTATTTCCTATGTGGTAATAATTATTATTTAACTTCTTATCTCAATAAAATTTCAAATTTCCCAGCATGCATACTTTCCAGTTAAAAATGTTAATAAGAAAAACAACATTAATCAGATTAGATACTGTCTTTCACAAGTAGCAAAGCACAATAAACAAGTCTTACTAAGCATTCATATATAAGGCATACTAGGTTTCCAAGAGGATAAAATGGAAGGGAAAAAAATATGAATTCTGCTACAAAGGGTAATATATAAGCGTGGGCTGTAATCTGAAAGCTCACAAAGTTTCATAAAGGACAGTTACTAAAGTCAGTCTTAAGAGAATAGACTGGCAGAGAGTGTGGTGAACACACATTCAGCTTGAGTGAATGGTAAAAATATATCTCAAAGGTAGAAAAATCGGGGTTTACTAAAATAGTAGTTGAATAAATGAATTAGGCTGGCTTTGTGACTTTGAGATGGTCAATGATTGGAGGTATACTGCAATAGCTCCCTCGAGACAAGATTGTTTGGACTGTAGAATGTCAGGTTTAAGTGCTTTAAAGTGATGCTGTTCTCAAAATTTGAAGTCACTTCAAAATTCTAAGGATTAAAGATTTATTGTAGTAACCATTAAAAAAAATGAAGTTGGTAATGTCATCTTCATTTTTGTCTTCCTTTATTTTTAATGTGAACAAGACACACCTAATATGGTAACAATAGTGGCACTAGCTGGAAAGAAAGAGAATATGCATGGGAGAATTCCTAAGGAAATACAGTCATTAGAACTCAGGAACTCGGAACACAGAATTACCCATTAATGAGTGGAAGTCCTCAAGTACAAGCAGTTTTGAGAATTGGGATATTAAGAAGATAGATAGTGTATCGGATAGGGGAGTTGGAGAATATTTTAATAACCTGTAGAACCTCAAATAGTAGAATATTAAAGTGGAAATATCGAGGAATTTCTGCAAATCCAGGAAATCAGATAGACTTTCCAGAAAGAGTCAAGTTGAAAGCTTAATGTAAGAGAACAGGTCACAGATGTGAGAGTCAAGGCTGTGGACCTCAGTAAGTCTCTAATGTAAAACTAAGGAGAATATTCCCAGAGGAAAACTTGGAGGATTTCTCTCATTTCTCATGGGAATCTGCAGAAAAAGGATTGAGTGGAGTTGCATATTATGAAATTTCAGGGAAGTAGTATTTTTAAAGAGAATAAATGACCAGTGTGCAACCTACTATAATAAATGTAAATATAATAAATGTAAATATAAATATAGTAAAATTGAAGAAACTTTAATGTTATTAATAACTATAATAAAATTAAATATCAAATAAAATAAAAGTAAAAATGTATGAGAAACAGGGAAAAAATGGATGAAGAATTAGAAGAACTCTGATAGGGGATTATATCTGGAGAAGTAAGAGTGCAAATGATGCATTATGAATTCTAGAATGTTTACAATTGAAGTCTTCAGTTAATCAGACAATACTTAAAATAATTTACATCCAGGCAGATATTAGAAATATCATGAAAGCTGGGCATGGTGGTGCACACCTGTGATCCCAGTAGCTCAGGAGGCTGAGATAGGAGGATCATAAGTTCAAAACTAGCCTCAGCAACCTAGCAAGACCCTAAGAACTCAATGAGTCCCTGTCTCCAAATAAAAATAAGCACCCTTGGATTCACTCCCCCCTACCAAAAAAAAAAAAGAAGAAGAAGAAGAAGAAGAAGAAGAAGAAGAAGAAGAAGAAGAAGAAGAGAATAGCATGAACATGAAAACCTGGATTATACCCAGGAAGTGTGAAGGAGTGAGTGAAGGCTCTTGCTGCTGGATCTGAGTCATAGAGGGGACATAGAGAATGCCATGTTCTCTGAGAATCCTTGAGAGCAGAGCCACCTTCTACCTGCAAGACCAGGATGGACTAGGCTTCTCACAGCAAGTGCTGCTTCCAGAAATATAAATAGGCATCATCCTAAAGAAATGGAGGTGGATATGGGAATAAAGAAGGAGTTGGTATAGGCAGGCAATTCCCATGAGAGAAAAAGTTATCAAACAGCTGGAAAACAACACATCAGGGTGACTAAGAAGGAGACAATTGTGAGAAGTTTGGTGAGAAATCAGGATGATGATAAGAGATGAGGTGAAAAAGAAATTGTGGCCTTGCAAGTGCTGCTAAGAAATTATAACTTTCCCTTGAGTATAAGGAATAACAGGCCTCTAAGCAGAGGAATGATAGTTATCCCAGTCAACAACAATATCCAACTTTCTATTTTGCAGTTTATGAAAAAAGAGAAAGAGCAAAATCAATTACCAATGGGGGGTCAACAATCTATGCTTATTTCTTCTCGTTTTGAAATTTCAAATGCCTTAAAGCATAGGAATTATGAACTTTATAAACATAATGAACCTCAAGTTCATGTTATTGTCTACTTTTAATTTAAAAAAATGAGTTGTCTTTAAAGTTAAAATATAAACAACTTTATAACTGCTGGGATTATTGTTAATCCTACAAGGGACTTTATTTTTATAGCAGGCCCAAATCAGTATGACTCTGAGCCAGCCAATGGGAACAGAAAGGAATGTTGATTGAAAGAGAAGTCAGCACCTGCTGATGGCTTCCAATCAGTAAGATGCTAAAGTTAACTTTTCCCTGCCTCTGAAGATAGCATAATAATTTATCCAAGGCAGCAGACAAATTTCTATCCATCCACTAGACTATATCACAAATAAAAATTGATTGACTGTGGTACAAACTTACCAGTCACTTGGGGAATCACTTAACTATACAAGTATCTAACAAAAATAGCCGAAATAGCATTCTGTTTCCTATGTAATTATTTCATTTGCCACTGCTACAGAATTCTGAAAAAGCAACTTTAAATCTTACTGTATAACTAGAATAAATATATTAATGTACCTGCATTATGTATGTTTTTTTGATAACAGACAATATATGAATACCCATTAGTTTCAAGAATCACTGGCTGGGGAAATATATGGTATAAGAAAATAAAACCCAAACAAACAACTATATTTAAACTTACTGAAAGCTGGTTATTAGGGACATGGTTTCCTGAATTGAATTATCACATTTGGAATTCGTGACCCAAAACTGTTGCTTTTCTCAGTTGTGCAATTGACACCCACCAGCAGAGTGTATTTTGGGGGGAGAGATGCTTTCTTTAAGACTTGTTAATTTAACTTATGTAAATAATTGGCTTAAACATGAAGAGTGTAGAATTTTATCATTTGGATGGCTTTATTAACTGAAAAGTCAGGTGTCGAAATACTTTTAAATCCTGTTATTCTGTTCTCTGCTGGTGTAATGTGGGCAGATTCTCACTTGTTAATTATATTGTGTACAAAAAAGTAGAAAAACTCAATCAAAAGAAATAAAATAAACTCTCATTATTTCTTTGCAAGTAAGTATATATCTACAAAAATATATGGTCCTTGCTGTCACAAAACCAGCTTTGTCCTGGTCACAATACCACAGACACAAATTATTATGACAGAATTATTTCCTTTTCCAAGATACTGCTTTCTACTCTAAATAATCTTATTACTCTACCATTAAAACTAACCATTATGAAATTCTTACTTGAAGATAACTACCCAGAAACTCTCGAAAAATCAGAAAAACATTGATCCTTATAATTTCAGAAAGAAAATTTCCAAAATAATATATCAATCCTGTTTAATCTATAGCTTAAAATTGATATTTTTTAGATTATACATGATTGCAAATTCTACCTTTACCCTCTTTATCTCACTGTAAGAATGGTAAAGTGACCAACTTGATTTAAAACCACTGATTATCTCTAAAATTTATAATAATGTTTGCTTATGAGAAACTGTGGTATAGCAATAATATTTCATAGACCTGATTCTTTAAATATATTAGAGGTGTTACTTACATATCATTTAAGTATATTTTGTGCCTCCATCTTGGCTATGGATTTTAATCCCCCCAAGATGCTTCTAATATCCCTATTCTGATTTAGATTTATCAAATTAAATGTTGAATATCACTATACATGTTTATTAAACCATATGTATCACCTTATATCTCATTATCACCTGATTCTAATGTTCTTGAGAATCTTTAGGGCATTAAAAAAAGTGGATAAAAACACAGAATCGTATGTGAAGTACATAATTATGGTCCAGGGGTTTGGCTGTAGCTCACTGATAGAACACTTAGCTAGCATGTGTAGGCTCTGATTTCAATTCTCAGTACTGAAAAAAATAAAATATGTTCATTCAGTAAGTGTTTTCATAAACAAATGAATGAGGACAAGTAAGCAGAGCATTCCTGGAAGATAGAGAACATATCCTGATTTTAAGTTGATATAAAGTGTCTTCAGAAAATAATTAAGATATGAACAAAAAATTCAATAAAATTAAAAGAAATAGGCATTTATGAATTAAGTGATGAAGAAATGGCAGGGACACAGAACTGGCAAATAGTCTGCAGCTCAGCTGTTGCTGATGAATGTGAGCAACTCCATTGCGGTCATCAATAAGGCTAACTCTTCCATGCAGACCTGAAATAGAGGCCAGGCCAGGTACATTCAAGACAAACAAGACATCCATCATGTTTCCAATACCCAGAGACTGAATATAAATAGTAACAACTGGAAAGAATTCAGTGTGGTATACTGTAAAATAAAATGGGTTGGACTTCTGATAAAAAGCATAAATTCTGCACACCAAAGAAAGCTATAGAACCATGCAAATGGAGAAGGGACCCCTGCACCCAGGAACCCTGACCTTCGAACACTGTCCACTCACCAAACCCAGCTTTATGAGTAAGTGGATTAGTTAGCAGCTGGAGAAGTGGTATGGGAAGAGAATTTTCCATGAAATTTCTTTTAAATTTCATGCTAAGACATAAGAAAGCTCCATATATGGAGGTAACCTTGTGAGTTAAGAAATAATTAACTGAGCTAAATTATAATACAATGTATGTTTATTTATTCTCGTTTTGAAATTTCAAATGCCTCAAAGCATAGGAATTATGTACTTTATAAACATACTGAACCTCAAGTTCATGTTATTGCTGCTCATAGATTGTAATTCTTTATAAACTATGTCTTTACATCCTCAATATATCTAATCATCACCGCTCAATACCCAATTCGGTCATTGAGAAATTGCACACGAAAGCTTATTTACTTAACAAATAAATTTCTATGTGTCAGAGACTGTACTAAACTCTGAACAAAAATTATCAGCCAGAGAAACATGAGGCCTACTTTACTGAAGTTTAATGAGCATAATAGATATTTATTAGTCAAATATAGAATGATATAATTAGAATTTTTATTTGAAGTGATGGATAGTGAGTTCTGAGGGCTAAATCAAAAGATTCTGATCAAGTCTCAGAATCTGATCATGCCATTAAGGGGGAACTCACATATGAGTAGACGTTAAATTGAGGAAGGGATATAGTGGAGTGAAATTCAAGGCAGAGGGATGAACTGGCTAAATAGATTGAGACTGTAGGCAGCAATCTGGGTGTAATCCAGTGCAGGCAGTAAGGAGAAGAGTATTTGCAGAGGACACTGTGCCATCATTCAGGAGGAGTATAGATCATAAAGGCTAAGCATTTTAAGCTTTAGCTCAAGTGACAGTTTTAAGCAGGGGTGTAACAAGACCGACTATAGCTGCACTTGAAGGTCATTTTCACTTCAGAGGCAAGTGGATTGGATAAGGAGGTCTTAGGACAGGGACATCAATTATATTGTCAATAGGAATGCTAAGAGATCACTAGGGTTCAATGATAATAAGTGTTACCTACACCCTTTTCTTCATTTCCCCAGACTTTTTAAACACTGAGTGACCTAAGTTTATATCTGGTAGCCTCTTCTTTATGAATATTTACTCCTAAATGAATTCCTCAAGTCTCATAGTTAAAATTAAAAAAAATACACATGCATATATTATCTAGATCCAGATTTTTCTCAAATTCCTATTCCCATATTGGACCCAACACTTGAACTCCAAAACTTATCTCCACTTTGATTTCTAGTAGGCACTTCAAATTTAGGATGCCCAATAATTCTTGATTGAAAACCCTCCATATTTTCTTTTCTTACAGTGTCTCCTACCTGCATAATTGGGAACCTCATTTTAAAGTTGCTCAAAATACTTTTGACAAATAGAATGCTTGACTACTCTTTTTTTTTCCCCTCCCAATGTATATCTAATTTATCAGTAAAAGTCATTCCCAGATGGCAAAATTCCCATTTTGCCATCTCCAATCTAACACCCTGGTCAAAGGCACTAATTTTTCTCACTTAGATTATAAGTTTCTTAAAGATTCTCAATTTGTGAAATTAAATCCCAACAAAAATCATTTTAAGTCATCTAATATTGTTTTCTGTTATCAAAACCAAAGCCAGTCAGTACCTTTACAATATTTTCAAATGGAATCTAATATCCTCTGCAGCAGATTATATTTCTAAATGTGGCTGGAACAAAATTACCATCCCGTATGCTTTTCAGCAGTGTCATATTAACACTCTCCCATTAAGATATCAAGTACAGGCCCCATATGTGTCACATGCCTGTAATACCAGAGATTCAGGAGTATCAAAAGTACCAGGCCAAGCAGGGCAATTTGTGGGTACTTTGTCCCAAGATTTAAAATAAAAATAGGTGGGGATGTATTTCAGTGATAGAGTCCACCCAGATCCAATCCCTAGTACAGATAAAGAAACCAAGGAAGGAAGGAAGGAAGGAAGGAAGGAGGGAGGGAGGGAGGGAGAGCAAAAGTAAGAGAGAAAGAAAAAGAGAGATTAAGAGATTGAGTTCATTTTTACACCAACTTGGCTCTGACTGACTCTGTGACTGCTTTGAGAGAGACAGAGAAAGATTATAGCAGAACTGATTCTATGCCAGCTCTAGACCTGGTCCTAACACCTTGCTATTTTTTTGTTTTTTCCCTGCTTCTTCAAATGCTCAATTTTGAAACTCCTCTTATTTGGACAATCTCACTGAAGACCCAAGTCCTATCTTAGAACCTAAGTTCAATACACAGAAATAAGCCACATCTAAGCTCTTCTCTCTAACTACAAGCTCTTTCTCCAGACAGTTATCTCTACATCTGAATCTTACTCCCTTAGTTGATCTATTGAATTCACCTGTTTAAAGAAGTCGACCTTGACCATTTGAATAGAAGAAGAGAAATAGGGAAGAGTGAAGATGGCAGATTAGAGGAAGGATGCACTTCCCAGCAGATTCTTAGCAGAATACTGCTTCTCCTTGAGGTGAGTAACTCAGATTCAATATTGACAGTACAAGAAACCATAGAGACACAGAAAGTCAGGAACTTTGAACATAAGAAATAATATAAAAACCCAGAATTTTATATATATAAAATTTATATATATGATACATATATAAATTAAATTGAATTATATTATATATAAATTGTATATAGACAAATATATGTGTGTATATATATTCGTGTATATATATGTGTGTGTGTATATATATATATATATATATGTACATATATATAATCTGTGTGTGTGTATATATATATATACACACACACACACACACATACATGCTTTGGAAACCTGTGGAATAGAGAGGGAAGCTGATCTTTTGAATATTTACTCCTAAATGAGTCAGTAGGGCAAGAGTTTCAGTTAAAAGTAACTAAAGTCAGTGAGTCTGCAGGTGGATAGTTCTGTAGAAACCAGGCTGGAAAAGGAACAAGTGCTGCAGAGTAGTGAGCAGAGACAGAAGATAAGAACCTCATAAAGAAAATTGCCGGTGAATCCAGTACTTGCCTATATTATCCCCAGAGTGTGCCTGAACCAGAGAGACTAAAATAGGTGGCAAAGAAAATTGTGCCTGGAGCATAGCGCCTCCTGATACCAAGGAAAGAGAGCTCCCTTTGTTACTGGTGTTCAATAAGAGCTACCTGTAATAACCACACAAGAAAGAGCGAACCCCAGTGCCCATACCCAATAATTCATATTCATTACAGTGAATGTGAAACCTGTGGAGGTTTAGTCTATATACCTTAAAAGTGGCTTTTCCAAGAGATTCCTGAGATCCAGGTGTCTAGCAGAGATTAACATCTTCTTAACAACAGGGGGCGTTGATCAAATCCCAAATACCCACTCACAGTGTCCCAAAGGTCAGCCAAAACCAAACTCCAGCTACAAGAAGATTAATTTAGAACTCTGTGCCACGCTCACTATAGGAATACAGCATTCACCCATACCTCCCTTGGTATGGTGGCTCTGTGAGAGAATGGAAGGTGCATTGAAGGATGGCTACAAGTTCATTCTTGTTTTTCTAATCCCTTTATACATTTTCTGAAAGGTGATATCATGCTATTGTGAGATCTTCTGGCAAGGGTATGGGTTTTCTTTAGTAATTTCCTATCAACCATCCCATTATCAAGAAGAGCAGATGGGCTTCTAGTTAAAGAAGGGGGGGGGAGCCAGAGACACATCTACTTTTACTATTCCACTTACAAAAGCATGAAAGCCACAGAAACTCCAGGAAATCATTAGAGCTTTACTGTGAAGAAATTTCAGTATTAATGAGCTAGATATGAGGAAAGCAGTATGTAGAAGTCCACAAATTGTTCATTATCACCTGTTTCATCCTTTTGGAGGAATTCAGATCTACATTGTAGAAATGTGCTTGGTATTACTTATGGAAAGGGAAATCTGCAACAATAAAAATAACACGAAATCTGAGATTTATTTTTATTTTATTATTTTTAAATTAAATTTATTTTAACAGGTATATAAAAGCAAAAAAATTGTACATGTTAATGTAACACCATGTGACATTTTTATACACGTGTATGACATGTATACATTGAACAATCAGATTAAACATAACTATTCCTCAAACATGTGCATCTTTTTTAATGTTAAAAGCATTCTAAATTTTTTCTTTACACAGTACACAGTCACAGATTGTAGTCATCCTATTGTGCCATGGTGCACTGGAAATGTAATTTTAAGTGAGATAGATTCATTTTGAGATTTCATGAACAATCAGGCCACAGAGGCAGGGACTCAATATCCACCCTGTCTTCTACCTCTGCCATAGCCTAGGGTATTGGATGTGTCTTTGTGTTCTAAGCTGGAAGATACCTTCAGCACTTTTGCTCACAGCACACTCTCCCTTGTTTATTCATATTTCTTCAATGGAGTATAGAAAATGAAGATTCTGGTAGACAGTCACACTGTCAGCTAAATCTTGCTTGGGGAATAAGGAGGGGAATATTGTATTACTTAAAAAGGTGAGAACTGGATCTTGGGGAATATTAGTCTTTGTTTTAACTATGGTCTGGAAGACTATGATGAAAATTTCCCTAGGAAATCTTGCTGTACTAGGGCAAATATTTCTTAATATCAAATTGTCTTAGTTTAGAACGTTAAAGGAGGCAAATTTTTGGATTTATAGGCTAACAGATTATGCAGGCTTGATATGCTTTTTTTTAACAAGGTTTCCTTTACACACACACACACACACACACACACACACACACACTCACACATGTTTGTACAAACAAGGTGGGGGGGAGAGAGAGAACTAGATGGTTTGTTTAAAGAAAAATAAAAACCATAGGTAAATTTTCAATCCTATTTTAAACAAATGCCATTGTTAATAGAGAGAGATTTAAAAATACATCTGTGAACTACATACCACATGTAACTGCCATCTTCTGAAGCCAAGCTGGCATCCAAAAATAAAATAGGAAAGGATTATTATGCTCTTAACATACTACATTCAACTGTAATCTTAACAAACCAGAACAGTTGCCAAAAAGAAAATAAGACTATCACAATCTATATGAATTTGGCAAACTGTGATAACTAGATGCTAAAATGATAAAGGGGGGAAAATGGGCATCTTTCCCTTAAGCACACAGAAGTTACCATTTTATACAACCAGAGCTAAAAGTTCTGTCTCTAGCCTTCTTCAACAGCTCTTCTCTCACTTGCATAGGGGGACTCTGCCAGCCTGCCTCTCTACAGGAAATAGGCATATGCATTGCTTCCTCACTCCCCAGAATGCTCACCTATTTAGAGGAAGCACTGTGAAAGTGCTGAGATGAGGCTTAGCATGCTACAAGCAGGCTGTTCATGAGCTAAGGTGCTGAATTGAAATCTTAAGCTGCACCTCACTCTCTTCAATCAAAAATCCAAAGAGGTAAAAGAAAATGAGATCTAGTTTCAAGATGATAAAGCAGCATCAAAGATTTTAAACACAATTTATAATTTGACTTACGAATAAGGACTTTGACAGCAAATTAAACATTTTGTTGAAATTTGTAAGGAGCAGGTTGTTAGCACACATGTGGATGATGTGGGCAATGAATGTGAAATATTTCAGGATCTCACAGATCCCTGAATAAGAAAATAAAAACAGAAGCAACAGCAGAAAATAGAAACCACGTAAAAGGGGTCAATGCCTTGATGATTTTAAGAATGTTCGTTTCTTTGGAAACATTCTCTATAAATATGGGCTTGAGAACTATAAAAAAGAAGACATTGTATTAAAAAAAACAGAGAGATGCAAAAGGGAATTGGTGAGCAGGGAAAAGAGACAAGTAGGAAGGAAAGATGGAAGGAATGAATGATGTGAGGCAGGGAGGAAAAAAAGGCAAGAGGGAAATAAAATACAAAATAAACATTACATCTTTGGAGGCGATAACATTTTGAAGAAAATAAATGACTGTTTTGATAACACATTTAGTAAGTTTCTTTACAATGGACAGGAATATTTTTTTTTAATTAGAAAGAAAATACCATTAATGACAAGTGTAGTAGTCAGCTTTTTCTTTCCATAAAAAATGCCCCAAATAAATCAAATTAAAAAGAATAAATACTTATTTTCATTCACAGTTCCAGAGATTTCAGGTTACGGTTAGTTGGCCTGTTGCTTTGGGGCATGTGACAAGGCAGTATATTATGGCAGTGGTCTGTGGCAGAGGAAACTGCCAATGTCATGGGACCCAGGAAGGAGAAAGAGAGAAGACACCAGGGTTCCAGTACCTGTTTCAAGGTGATGCTTTCAATGGCCTAACTTCATTCTAGTAGGTCCCATTTCCTAATGGTTCCACAACCTCCCAATAGAACCATCGGTTGGGGACCAAGTCTTTAATAATGAGTGTTTGGGTAGCAATAAGGAAGGTGAAAGACATTCAACTTAAGAAGAAAGGAATAGAAATTATGCCTGAGAAGGTACTAGAAACTGTTTCTACTAATCATGAGTGTTCAGTGAAAGAAACCAAGAATAATAGGAGTAAATTCAGCAATTACAAATAACAACATGTATAAATCATTTATAATTTGTTTAGTGTTCTATTCTGTTCCTGTTGCTGTACCAAAGCATCATATTGGGTAATTTATATATAATACATATACATTTTTCATAATTCAGGAAAATTGGAAGTCCAAGATCCAGATGCTAGCAGGACCTCCCATAAGATTCTGATCTGCATCTGGGAAGCATGTACCACTGTAGTATACTGATTTTTGTTCTTTTGATAAATACCAAGGAATGCAATATCTGGGTCATATGGTTTTCCATTCCTGTTCTTTTGAGGAATCTCCAGACTTCTTTCTAAACCAATTGTACTAATTTTCATTCCCACCAACAATATATAAGTGTGCTTCCCCCCTACCCACATACTCAAGAGCAGTTATTTTAATTTGTGGTTTTAGTGATTGATATTCAAGTTGGAGTGAGATAAAATCTTAGTGTAATTTTGACTTAAATTTCTCTGATTGCTGAACATAAAGATGTTGAACATTTTAATTTGTGTTTCTTGTTTTGAGAAATGTCTGTATAGATCATGTTCCCACTTATTGACTGAATTATTCGGGGGTTTTGTTGGTGTTAAGTTTTTTTAGTTATATATATATATATATATATATATATATGTATGTATATACATATAATATAATTATATATATATATGTGTGTGTGTGTGTGTGTTTGAATATATAAATATATATATATATATATGACATTAGTCTCCTACTGGAAGAAGAAATGGAAAATATAATTTTCCCATTCTGTAGTCTCCTTCTCCACACTTTTGTTTCCTATGGTATGCAGAGGCTTTTTAATTTAATGTCATCCTACATTGAATCTGGGTTTTATTTCTTGAGCTTTATGAATATTATTAAGGAAGTCAATATCTGTGTCATTATGTTGAAGTGTTGACCCTATGTTTTCTTCTAGCAGTTGTAGGGTTTCTCGTCTTATTCCTAAGTCTTGGACCACTTTGAGTTGATTTTTGTACATGGTGACAGAGAGAGAGAGAGAGATCTAGTTCCATTCTTCTATATACTGATATTCAGTTTTCCCAACAAAACTTACTTAAAGGGCTAGCTTTTCTATAATGTATGTTTTGTCAAAGATAAGATGACTGTATTTATTTGGATTTGTTTCTCTATCTTCTATTCTATCCCCTTGGTCTGTCCACCTGTTTTTATGCTAATACAATGCTGTTTTTGTTAGGATAATTCTGTAGTATAATTTGAGGTCAGATATTGTCACACCTCCAACATTGTTCTTATTTCTCAGTATTGATTTTGCTATTCTGGATACATTCATCTTCCATATGAATTTTAGGACTCTTTTTAACAGTTTTGTGAAGAATAACATTGACTAAAAGAATATTCATAAACCCTTAGCAAAACTAAGCAAAAGAGACAGAATAACCAAATCAACAAAATTAGAGACAAAAACAGAAATATGACCATAGACATTTCTGAAATTGGGAGGCTCATTTGGGATTATTCAGAAAACTAATTTTCCAATGAATTGAAAAATCTATAAGATATTGTCAAATATCAAACGAGGTAAAGACCTATCAAGGAAAGAAATGTACAGAACAATATCCCCAATACAGATGCAGAAATCCTCCAAAAATATTAATGCACATTAAAAAACACATGAAGAAGATTGAGCACCATCCCAGGGATACTCAGTTGGTTCAACATGTACATATCAATAAATATAATTTATTACATACATAGAATTAAGGTCAAAAATCACATCATTATCTCAATATATACATCAAAAGCCTTTTTCAAAATTAAGCACCTATTCATAATATAAAAAGTGAAGAAACTAGGGTTAGAAGAAGGAACTTACCCTAATATCAGAAAGGTTAGACACAACAAGTCTAACTCCAACATCATACTGAACAGAGAACTGAAAGTATTTCTTCTAAAATGAAGAACAAGACAAAGATGTCCACTATCATCTATTTAATACAATTTTTGAAACTCCTACTCAATGTAATTTTTGAAACATTCAACTGAGCACTCAGGAAACAGAGTTTAAAGGATACAAAAAGGAAATGAAGACATCAAATTATCTCTATTTGCTGATAACATGATTCTAAAGTTAGAAGGCCTAAAATTCTGCCAAAGGACTTCTAGAGCTGACAACAAATTTAGCAAAGTAGTACAATATACAATCAAAACAAAGAATCAATGGCTTTCCAATATTCTAATGATGAATATGTTGAGAAAGAAATCAGGAAAATAATTCCATTCACAATATTCTCAAAAAGTAAATAAATAAAATAAAGTACTTAGAAAAAAATCTAGCCAATAAGGTGAAAATTCTCTATAATGAAAATTGCAGAACACAGCAGAAAGAAATCAAAGAGGATCTTGGAATATGGAAAACCTCCAATGTTCTTGGAATAGGGTGAATTAATAGTGTCAAAATGGCTGTGTTATTAAAAGCAATATACAGATTCAATACAATCCCCATCAAAATACCAATGATGTGTTTGTATGCAACATTTTCAAGGAAACTATGATTAGTTTTCAAAATAACATTTATAACTTTCATGTAAGCTAAAGAAAACAAACATCATATCTCCAGAGAAAGTCTTAAAAGAAGGTAGAAAAAATTAGCATAAAATGAGAAAGAAGGTTGACAAAAATGTGTTAAATGCTTAACCATAAACATAAACGCATTGATAATGTTGACATTTACCTCATCCCTGTGCGCATAGAAAATGGTAGCAGTTAAGAAATTCTTCACCATATTGAGGTCTGAAAAATTGTTTATAGGATTGCCTTTCCCCATATAGTTAAGATAACACTTGTGTATGACCCCCTTGTCTGTTTATGACAAGTCTATGCACAGACCCTTCGAACTTCCATTATCTGTCACATAAATGATTAGCTCAACTAATTTTCCCCCACAAAACTAGTTAGACATAGATATAAACATTTACTGGTGGACTAATAGAGACGAACATGATTAGGAATCAACCTCAATTCTAAAACCATCCCATTTGTATTCTATCTACTGTCCTTAAAAGTCCAAGGGAATACCACCCTTGGAGGCCTTTTCATCTTTGGAGCTGAAATTCTTATTCCTGTCACAGGTTCCTGAATAAGATAGATTTTTTTTCATTACTTTTTTTCTTTGATAATTTGGTGCCATTTTTTGAATGGAGCTAGAGGGCCACTTTTGAAATCCCATCTCCATTTGGGTACCCGGTCTTTCCCACTTTTTGTGCCCCATTTTGGCATCCTACGCTGCATACATTGCCTGATTCTTATGCTATGAATATTTGTCCATGGCCACATGGTAAAGACTAGATTTTGCTTATATCTTTCAGTGACTTTTTAAAAATTTTAGTTGTCAATTTTTACTTAACCTTGTTATAAGGAAAACTAATTCATACTTCAACACCCTTCAAAATACTTGTGAATTTTATGTGTTACCCCTACAACAACAATTTAGTTTATTACCTTCATTTGGCAGAATTTTGCTCCCCAGCAAAATTTAGTCTTTCTCCCCCAGCAAACTCATGCAAATGATCCATGCATTCCCTCCCCGACCCTTTGCTCACCAACAAATCCTACTTTTTCTACTGTTTCTGTTGATCCCTTTCAGCCCTTAAGTTTTCTCTTCCTGCCTCTATTAAATATCCTGATTCTCAATTTCTTATCTTGATCTATAAAACTGGTCATTTTCCATCTGTTATTAAAGGTCAGTGACTTGGGCACCCAGCTGAATAAGTTCTTAAGCCTAGGTCTAATTTGATTTACACAATACTTTCAAAGACTTTCCAGACTCCCATAAGAATAGGGTAAAATGTAGAAATTAATTCAAATTAGTCATCAGGATATATTTTCCAAGGCTGCCTTATTTATATCCACTTGTAGCTGCTAGAGGGCCTGAGAAATGGACAATCAAAGATATCAAAATACCTCTGAGACTTACATGTAGACTAAAGCCATAGGACAGAACAAGCATTTATTGAATAAAGAAGCAATCAATGCAACAATAGTCGAATACAACTCGAATCATGAATTTATATTATAATATGTTTGAAAGAATTACTCTGGCATTATATTTGATGACTGAATTGCTTCTGCCATTGTTGGTTTTATAAAGAGCTTATGGGAAAAATTTAGAGATATTATTCAAACACAGAACACAAATTAATGAGATGTTCCTGTCTCTAAAATATTGACATTAGTTCAATACCATAAGGGCTCTATTGCAGAAGAAGTCAATTTAACACAATACAAACACAGGCCTTTAACTTAAACAATTAGGAGGAGATACATGAGGACAATCTTCCCCCTACAAAACTCCTTTATATAAGGATACTTGCAGACATTGTAATGAAAAGGAACATAGGACCTGACCTTGTAAAAAGGAGGAAGAGTCCAAAAATCTGTAATCTCTATAATTTCTCATTGAACAACCATCCCCCATGCAAGCATAATTTCAATGATAAAGTAGAATAATACTCCCCATAAATGGATACCCCTCCTTCTTCATAGTATACACAAAGGTAACATATTTTTCCTCTGTTTTCCCTAGATCGTCCCTTGGAGTAGGCAAGCCACATTTATGTGGGAACTGATAGTGGGTCTACCTTATCACCTGACTTTATCTAAATACCCTTTGGTCTCACTAGGACCACTCATTAACCTGTGTAGCTTTATGTTTAACTCTACCATTACAGTAAAATGGAAAAAAAAATATTTACTTTTAAATTGGAATATTAGTGTTTTTTAGTTTCCTTAATGTTCCTAATTTTATACTACACCTTTGAATTTGAATTGCTCTCATGGCCTATAAGACAATTGTTTCTCCTGTCAACTCTCCCCCAAATTCCTGTTTTCACAACAACTACAGGGATATCCATCAAAAAATGAAACTCACTCCCTAACCTCTTTAGGTCCTTACCCAAGGAATAAGCAATTATCTTTAAAGCTAAAATAAACTGTTTGGCTGACAAAAAAAAAATGTTAAGAGTTTCCTTTCAAGCATACTTTCCTCTGCTCAAAATCCTTTTGAGATAAGAAACTCTATTTGAGGAATTTAGGTGTACCAACTGCTACCACCGGAGGCTGAAAGTTAATTGGAAACAAGTTAGCTGTTCCCCCCACATGCAGATGGTCTTTATAGACTCCAAAAGAGCTTCCCAATCTCTCTCTCTCTCTCCATTCCTTGCCCTAAATGTGGCCCACTTTTCACAGCATTATACTTGGTGCACAAGAAATCTTAAAGCTCTCTTTTACAAATACTGGTAAGATGCTTCAGCAATGATTGATTCTAAGCAGGGAATCTCAATATTTCCTATCTTCCAGAAACATAATTGTGCTAAAAATATAAAAAAATATAAAGGCGATGTGTTAGGTTTCCATTGTTGTGACAAAATATTCCAGATAAATAAGTTAAAAGGAGAAAGGATGTATTTTGGTTAACAGGTACAGAGATTTCAATCCAAGGTCAACTGACTCTGCTCCTTTGTGACCTGTGGTGAGATAAAACATGGTGGGAAGTATTTGATAGAGAAATGATGCTCACTTCATGAAAACCAGAAAGCATCAAGAAAGGATGATTATCCCAAAATTCCCTTCAAAGGCACACACTCTAATGATCTAATAACCTTCTTCTGAGTTCTCACCTCCTAAAGGTTCTACCACTTCACAATAGTACAGAGGATTAGACCAAGCCTTGAGCACAAGGACTTAGGGGAAGCATTTAAGATCCAAACCTTAACTGGTAAGATAGGAACAATTGTTCCTCTATATGAACTAGAAAGTCAAAATTTTAGAATTGAAGATATACTCTATTAATGACTCTCTGGGAGTGTGTGTGTGTGTGTGTGTGTGTGTGTGTGTGTGTGTGTGTATGTTATTATGTGGAATATCATGCTGCCTTTGGATAGTATTATCAGATTAGATTATAAAATCCCTTAAAGGAGATCTATTCTGATTTGTTTAGGGATAAATACATACTCATATAAACTGAATATTCTTTAAATTCTCAGGAATTAAGGAAATAATTTTAGTTGTGCAATATATATGTATATGCATATATACACCCTAAGTATATATGTATTTATAGACTTATTTCTATAAATTATAGAAACTAATAATCAAAATGTTTCAAGAATTCAAGTTCACATAATTTGAATAAGTAGCAAAAAATCTCATTTAATATTATTCCTTTAATAAAAACTGCTATGTATTCTGAGTTCAGTGTTTAGCATTCATTTCTATCCTACTTGGGTAGTTTGCTTCTTAACTCATATAGGTTTACTAACTGAACAATTTGTCATTACCCATAATAGATATCTAAGATGATGAAAAATGTCAATTTGTACATAATCAAATTGAATCATGATTTGATAGTTTTTTAATTTAATAGTATTTCTGTTTTGATTTATGTGACTCAGCTTGAGTAGTTTTCAACATATTTAGGTAACTTAAAACCCTAGACTTATGCTAAATGAATTGGTAAAGAATAATCATAGGTACTGTTTACAATATTGCTAATATGTTAATGTTCTATTTTCTAGACATTTTCTTCTATTTTTTTAAAACTATCCATAATCATGGCAATTTAATAGATCATTTATATAAAGAGAAAGATAACATCTTTTTCTTTCATGACCTTTCTAGAATCCAGAAAATATATGAACACTTATTTTCCTGATAATTATTGTTATTCTTATTGTCAGTAAAACTCTTACTATGAATGCATATTTTAAAACTTTGGCTATGTGCCCCAGGCTTTAAGTAGGATGTTTTATTTAAGAATGATCCTCATTTTATCAGGTCAACCGGTTACTTTTATAGAGTGCCCAAGATGGCCTTAACTTTCTACTTAGTGTGACATAACTTTAGACAGACTTATTCTTGACTTTGGCCCCAATCTTCCTTTACATAGAACATTTTCTTTAGAAAACTTATAATTTTAAATCTCTTCTCTGTCCTTTTGTGATATATGTAAATCTTTTCAAAAGACTCTTGCCAGTTTTATAACCCACAAATATCTTGTCTCAAGGACTTGGGAACAATCCCTTTGAAATGTATTCAAGAAAGAGAGAACCCCTAACTCCCAGTTCTGTAGGAGGAGAGGAGCCTAACTACGACTGGCACCTTGCTCCAAGTTGTAAAACTCCCTCCTGCTACAAAGATGTAAGAAAAGTTGTCTTTTCCTTTGGATAAATCCAATTAGCAAGCACAGATGGACTGTTATCCTCCCACTCTAGCTCCTAAAAGCTCTACAGCCTTTTGTCTGAGTCAAGTTGAAGACAGATTTTAGTTCAAGCCTTTCCTCTTTCACAATAGCCTTAAATAAATCCCTCTCTGTCTTCAGTGCAATTTTTGCTTTGCCAGGAGCTAAGATCCATTATGGAGTCAATGCTTGCAAAGTCCTCTCCGAAAAACTTACCTACTACCTCACTCCCAGAGTTCCCAGCCAGAAACCTTAGGATGTTTGGAGGACTTGAAGAAGAAAGCAATTCATCTAACCTCTCTGTATCACAAGTGAGGTACTGGGAGTTCTAGGCTTGGTTTTCTAGCCTTAATCTTGTGAGATTTCATATGAAAACTTCCAGCAAAGCAAACTCCAAAATACCTATGTGGAAAAATCTCCATTCTTGCTGTACCTATGTCAATAACTGGGCCAAATAATAATAACTGCTTAATTTTGTGATCAGGAATAATCTTTCTTTGAGATCATCTTTTATCAAAAGTAGAGGATACCATGGAAGAAACTTTTATTTCTTAATAGAGAATTATAGCATTTAGAAAACTTCATCTTCTCTGGTAGATTTAATTGACTCCCTCTCCTGCTATGGAAACTCTCCTTTTATTACTTAACCTACAAATTGGACTGTATCCTGTCATAACTGCAAAAAGTGGCAACTCTGTAAAACTAAATGAAGATCACCCCAAAGAGAAGAAGCAAAGGCTATTTATTCAGAGCTTGCTATATTAAGGAATAAAGGATTGTCATTTGCATTTGACAGAAACTCAAAGGCAGGAAAATAAATGGAAGAACTTTGTAGTAGGAACAAAAGAAGGGCTTCAGAATTGACCTGAGTAGAGACTGTTGTCATGGGAAAGCTGTAGGCAGGTAACTAGAAATAGGTCATCTGTGTAGTTGGCATGTTGAAAGCAAAGACAAAAATTAGGGAAACTGAAAAATGTTAATTAAGTCTTGCTGTTTATTTGGACTGATTATTATAGAGATTATTGTTTGACTTCCTAGACTGGTTGCTAGAAATAATAGTCTGAAATCCTATAAATTTGACTTGTAGATAGTAAACTTACTTTATTTCCTGGGAAAGAATCTAAAGTAATATATAGTGGTTTCCTGGACTGGTTTTGGCAGATTGTGGGTCATATTTCCATATATATATATATATATATATATATATATATATATATATATATATATATATGATCTGGCCATTGCTCATTTGTATATTCAGTCTTTTAACCATTATTGAATTTTCAATCTTTTTTTGTGTGGATTGTTGTTGTTTTCAATAACATGCTATAACTCTTCAAACTAGCATTTCCATTTTTTCTTCCTTTCTGAATCTGCTATACTACGAACTAAAACCTGATTATCTAGGTGTTTATAAGGAGTCTGGGTTGCCTTGTACCTGGTATTTCTCCACAAGTTCAGAACACCCAGTTAGAGCCAGATAAAGTTTTTGTCCATGTAATTTTTTTCAAAAAATGATTTTCCCTGATGGCCAAAGGAAAAAGATCTCCCACTTGCTATAGCATTCCCTTGAAAAATTTAGTATTGTAAAACTATTCTCTGTAAAACACATGACACATACACACACACACACACACACACACACAAAGGATTTGTGAGTTTTTGTAAATTTGGCATCTCAAGAATGTCATTATTAAGGGTCTTTACCTATCACTTTGAAATGTGAATATCTAGAAAAAGGGTATTCTCTCTCTGTCTCTGGGGGAGTTCATACTAGGCACCTGGTTTCAAGATATAATACCGTACTGATACAAAGTTTAGCATTTCCTTTGGGGAAAAAAAACAATTAGAATGTTGTAACAGGTTGAATCTTCTTGGTCTTTAAAAGGATGAGATTGTTTTCTCCATTTTCAATCTATTTAATGGATTGTCTATGATGTGAATCACAGTCTGGTTTAATGTTTACTCAATAGTAAAACTGTTTTCTTTATTTACTATATTTACTTAGAATATTCTTGGAATGGGTAGGTTATTTTATTTTATTTATTTCTTCAACAATGCATACCTTGAAAGACTTATCACCACAATGGATAATACATGGGCCAGAATTCTCCTTAGATAAGTCACTGCCTGGGACACTAACAAAGTATAGTAAAATGCTAAGATCATACATGTTGTTTTATAAGTGTAAACAAGACAGTGGACAACCTCAATAGCATCCACATCTTAGCTTTCAGAAACTCAAAAGCAGTACTGCAAAAATTAAGGTTTTCCGTCCCTTAGCCTGTTGGAATCTGGTGGGCTTGATATCTTCAGGGCTTACATATTAGCTCTTTATTTTAATATGACCATTTCTATTACTGTTTCTCTTTTTCATTATGGTTATCTTTCTTTTAGGATGTCTGATTGGTAGGATTCTGAAATAATTAGCCTTTACCACTGCCCCTTAAAAGATGGTTCAACTGATTTTACAGGAATAAAAAGTCTTCAGTAAACACCCTCGTAGGTGCTGTCCCACTCCACAAGAGAGGTTTATGAATGCCATTGTTTTGCAACAGAAGCATGCAGATTGTTGAACCTCACCTGTTTGTTGTCCTGGAAAGCATCAGAAATTAAGAAATGTCTCCCTGCTTTGGTTTACCAGGAATCAACTGATGAAGAGAAGACCTTTCCTTATGTGACTCAAATGAGACTTGCAGATGGTCCCCTTTCTTTATTTATGTCGGTTCCAGCAGACCAGGAATTCTCATTCTTTATTTCTTAAATATTATCTACTGTCACCCCAGTGTTGGCTAGGTGGAAAGACACACATTTCCTGTTGTTGTACTGTATTAGATTTCCTGGATTTCAAAAACCATCCCAAGTATAAAAGGGTATAACTTGCTATACTTCTCTTACAAATATGTAAGGTGAAAACACCATGTACATAGATATTGTGATCTTCAAATATGGAAAGTTCTTTCTATTGCAATGGACTGAATAAAATCAATGTGGACAAAACAAAATCTATTTTTGTTTTTGTTTTTGTTTCTGATGAGGTTTAACTCTATCATTAAATAAGAAGTTTCAAGATTGTTCTTAATCCAGATTCATAATGTCAAAAAAATAAACAAACAAATTGAAATACAAAAGGAAAAATTATGACAAAGAAATATCAAATGCCCCAAAGTTAAAATCATGATTTCAGTATTAATGTTAAAAAAATCAAAGCATTATATATTAATTTGGATAAAAATTGACAAAAAATCAAACTTCATAGTAAAAGTTGAAAAAACATAAAATTATCAGATAAAAATCTCAAGATTTTTTTTGAGATTTGCCTTAGAAAATCATCACATTCTAATCTCATATTGGATAATAATATTTTCTAACTTTGGACAGTAGGTTAACAAATGCTAAAGTTCAAATCATGAGGTCCTTAGTTTTTAAAAATGATGAAACTATACAGTGTAGTAATTTCAAGTGAGGCACAAAAATTATGCTTGGATTATAAATATAATTGACTTATAAAATTTTGTTTTTGGAATGAGTATTATTTGTGTTTAGGAGAATGTGTCATTTTCAAAATAGACATGATTTGGTTGGTCTGTTCCGTGTAGAAAGTCCCCTGGCTGTTTCAGAAAGAGCCTGAAACACAAGGACCCCTGTTTTGAATGAGGCTCTTATTGTATTGTTAGAAAATGTTATAGAAAAAGTGAACACTGTGCTTTCTGAAGAACTGAATGTTGTCTAGGGTAGCACCTCATTAACTAAACTCTTGCTCCTCCTACTGTCTACAGAATACACTGGGTCCATGTGTGTTTTCCAGGGATTGATTTTTACAGCATTGTGGGAGTCTGTTACATATTCTTTTTTCCATGACAAAGAAAGAAGTCCTTGTAATTAGTTTTCCAACTAGATTAAAATAGTAAAGAACAAACACTATCATAAATTCACAGAAAACTTCTATTCAGTGTTCTGGAAATAAGTTCTATAATTTAGTACATATTAAAATAAAGGAAACAACCACTACTTTCTTACAATTAAAAATTATACATTCTCTGATCATGATTAAATAAAGTTAAAATAGTATCAATACTCTAAATAAAATCATCATGGGTAAGTAGATTTGAAAATTCTAATAGGTAAGTAAGGGATTAGGCTTCAAAATCAGTCAGTATAAATTTGTACAAAATAATTGGAGGAGTGCAAATATAGTGACTTAAAAATAAAACAACTATCTGTTGTTCATGCTATAATAATGATACAAGGTGACCTGAGTGAGAGGGTGACAATTTAATAAAATTTAAATTTAAATACTGCTAGTTCATATTTCTCTTCTCCAGGCTTTTTTTTCCCCCAAAATGCAGTTAGGTATCTTTCTTCTCTGATAAGCAAAATTATAATGACATAGAATCTCTATAAGCCCTATCTCACAGTTGAATTTCTAGGATAAATATTATTTACAGCCATAATGTTGCCTTGGAAAATGGAAATATACCTATAAACGTATCCTGGAAGATATGATTATTTTTTACCAGAGTACAAATTCATTGAACATTGAAATATAGAAGGAATAGCATAGCAAGTACTTAAGGGTTGTTAGAGGGTGGTAAAATAGTATGTTGACCTACTCATGTTAAAGATGGAAATTTTGGATACTGTGTAAAATCAAACTCATGCCAAATGATGATAAGCATGTCCTGCAAGACTGTGAAGTAGAAGGAAAATGGAGATAAGACACTAATTCTTCAGGTTTATGACAGTAAATTAATAGACTGTTTATAACTAGCAAAGCATGAACTAAATACATCAAGACGTTATTTAGAAGTATGTGATAACCATCAAAACAAAAGCAAAAATGAAATCCTTCCACTCTTGGCTCAGTGCCTGCTATACAAAAGGACTCTCTCATTCTGAAGGAAAACCTACAATTTTCTGAAAACCACAATTAGTTAATGGAAATAAATCCATAAAGAGACATGTTCTGATAAAATTTTAAAAGACCTAGGATGAAGAAAAAAGTATACATCTATAAAGTAATAGTGAAAAGAAAAATAAGCATAAAGAATCACATTGGTACAAACTTTGTCACCAACCCTCACGACTAAAAGGAAAATGAGACTGCCTCAACCTAATGAATGAAAGTAATCTCAAAGAATTTTATATTCTTAAATTCTCTAATCAAGTGATATTTTATTGGGAATTATGCTGTTTTTCCAAACTGCTAGTTTGATAAAGAAGAAAAAAAATGGTTTCATATTGAAGAATAATTTTTAGTTTCTCAATAGCAATTATTGAATAATTACATTGTTGGGGAATGAAACTTAGAGGGTGGTGGAAAGGGACTGAAATATTTATACCACAACCAAGAAAATGAATAAAGCTGTGAAGCAAGAACTAAAAACAATACAATAGTATTGAACTGGAGCAAGCGCGCCAAGAAAGAACTGTTCAAAGATTCATACATATATAAACATAAGAAACAGCATCCAGAAAAAAGGTATTATAATTTATTCAGATGTACCTCTGAGGCTCAGCGGTATTTACCATTATTTCTCTAAATGCCAGGCTCCACAATGAGCAATAGAAAAATAATAATGATTCTATCAGCATGTACTTATGTAAAAATTCCATTAAACTATATTTGAAATATACAGGACCATGGAGAATTGCCACATTAGTGCACATTAAGCTATATATTTTTTAAATATAAAATGTATTTTCTACAAAGTTCTTCTATTCTTAAACTCAATTGCATCTTAGACACGTTTATCATATCCCCCTATATGCTACATTTTTTTCTCTGGCAGTTATGGAACTACTTCAAAGGCATAAATAAAAGTAGTGAACTATGGCACCTTAATATTCTGGCTATTACCTCATCTATATTTTCCAAATGTTTGTGACTACAGTTAAGCTCGTTTCTTCTGAAGTGTTTAATTCCAGAATTGGTACTTGTTCTATTATTTCTAATTAAATGTTCATACCTATGAATGCTAAGAAGTGTTTTTGGACACATCTTCCTAGTTTAACCCATTTGTAATAGAATTAATTGAAATTAATTCCACATTAATATCAGTGAGAGAGGCTGAATGCATATGCAAGAGACCTCCCCTGGGAATACACATTTATAAATGCATTTTCTACAGAGCTAAAGATCCAAGGAGAAAGCCCTGGAATGAAAAATCTTTTATATACCTTCATAATTACATTTAACAGATTCCTTTAAGGAATTTTTAAAATTATATTTGAATTTACAAAATAATTGTACATATTTATGTAATACAGTATAATAATTTGATACATCTATACAATGTATAAACATTAAATCAAGGCAATTAGCCTTTCCCTTTCCTTAAACACTTGCTATATTTTTGAATTTGCATTATCTAAACTCCTCTTTTTTTAGTTCTTTATGAAATATATTTAAAAATTTATAAATGATATTGACTCTGCTCTGTTGTAGAGTGCTAGACTTATTTCTCAGATACTAACTGTATTTTGATACATGTTACCCAACTTCCCTTTATCCTCCCTCCTTCCTATGCTTCTTAGCCTATAACAATTGCTGTTTGTTTGTCAGCTTTCTGTAACTGTAACAAATATCCAAGATAATCATCTTACAAAGAGAAAAGCTTTAGTTTGGCTCCCAGTTCTGGAGGTTTCAGCCCATGATCCCTTGATTCTGTTATTTTAATTTGAGATGAGATAGCACATTGTGTCAGAAGCATGTGGCAAAACCAGTGATCTCATGGCTAGGGAGCCAAAGAAAAAGGGGAAATGCTTCCTATAATCCCTTTGAAGGCACACCTCCAATGATGTAAAACCTCACAGAGACTCCACAAAAAGTTTCCACCACTTCCCTAAAACAATGAGCTGAGGATCAAGTCTTTAACACATAGGCATTGAGGGACATTTCAGATTCAGGCTACAGGTTTCTGGCCCTAACCCCCAATGGTAATATCCATCTCAAAATGCAAAATACATTCTTCCATTACCAGAGTCCCAAGATCTTAACTTTCCATCATTGCTCAGAAGTCTAAGTCCAAATTCTCTGAGACTCAAGGCAAACTCAGCTGTGATCCCGGTATGTTACAAACTTCCAAGATACAATAACACAGGGTAAATATACCCTTTCAAAATGCAAGGACTAGTGGGATGTAATGAGGGATTTGAGCAAAGCAATGCTGAAATCCAGCCAGACAAGCAGCAAAGTCTACAGGCCCATGTCCAGCATCCAGGGTGCTTTGTGGTGGGACCTGAGTTCCCAAGGGCTTGGGAAGCCCTGCCTTGGCAGCTTCACTGGTTTCATCCCACAGACTGTATACAGTGCCTGAGGTTCTATTGGCAGATGTTCAATAGAATTCAAAATTCAAAATTCTTGGATTTTGAATTTTCTGAGGTCTTCACTGTAGCTTCAGCTTGACTCTACAAGCTCTCTATATCACTCTGTCAGGGGCTGTACAGAGGGACTTTGATTCTGCCTCATATTGCCTGGCCTCCCAGGCTTTCCTGTGAAATCTCATTGGAAACCTCCAGGTGTCCATAACTCTTTCATTCTGCATGCCTGCAAAACCAACAGTGTAGCAGAAGCCAAGGTCTGCCACCAGCATGATACAACTGAACCTGCTTGATCCAGGGCCACAGCAGCATCCGAATGACTCCTCAGCTTAGGTGGTACTGGGTAATCTGTGCACCCCAAGGCTTTCTTCTCAAGTGAGAGTCTTTGAAACAAATTTGCACATTTATACCTTTGAGCCTATGATGGGTGGGCCTGACTGATTTCTGAGATAACAGCATCTTTCCTATTTTTTTCAGTGCAAAACTACTGCCTTGTATTTATGGACACTAATCACTGAATCCTCCTCAGACACAAAGACCATGGAAACAGCTTTAAACATTCTACTTTTCTTGTCAGACTGCCAGTCTTCTAAATCTCTCTACTATGCTCCCTTTTGTTTCCAATTCTCACAAAATTGGGCTAAAAAATAGCCGGTCATGCCCATACCACTGTTCGAATGCTATCCCTTCTTTGGAATTTTCCTTGCCAGATAATCATCCGTCACCTCTAAACTCAGCCTCTGACAGTCTCAAGGCATGGACAAAATGCATGTAAATTCATTGCCACATTATAATAAGTCCAGGCTATGCAATGAATACAATTCCAATCGAATCCTTTCTTTGTGAAATCTCAGCAGCATAGCTTATCCTGCCCACAATTCTTTGAGCATTCTGGTCTTCTAAACCTCATCAGAATTGCCTGTTAATCACTTCTTCGAACATTCTAGGCTTTTTCTGGTTTGCTCCTATAAACTTTTCAAATCTTCCCATAAACCAGCTTTAAAGTATTGTGAAGCACATCATCAGGTATCATCATAGCAACAACCCTGCTTCATGGCATCAATTTTGTTAGCTTTCTTTCACCATCACAAATACCTGAGATAATCAATTTCTAAAGAGAAAAGACATGTTTTAGCTCACACGTGCTGTCCATGATCAGTTGGCCATGTTGCTTTTGAGATACGATATGGCACAAACCACTAACCTAAGAGGAAGGGGAAAGGGCTTAGACCCCAACAACCCATTGGAGACCACACATCAATGATCTAAAACCTCCTACGAGGCTGTACCTCTTAATGTTTCCACTCCCTCCCAGTAGTGTCAAACTTGAGTCAAGGCTTTAAAACATGGAATTTTGGCAGACATTCCAGACACAAATTACAAAATTGTTTTACTCTCTTCTTCTATGAGATCAACTTTAAAATTTCCCTAGATGAGCAAAAGCATGCATAATTTCAGGCACAATGGAATATTAAAAATCCATAATAAAGAAAAACTATAGTTTGTGGCAAAAATGAATGAAATTGGAGAACATAACATTATGTGATATAAACTATTTAAAAACTTTGAATAATACAGAAACAGGCATATTGGAAGACACTAATCAATTTATATATGTTTATAAACCTCATACATAAAAACAGTATGTTAATCAAAAATTAAAATATTAATTAATTGGTTTAATCCATTAGAAGACAATAGGGAATTAACAATGGAATGAAGAATTTTGTGGCCAAGATTTTAAACAATAAAGAATCAAAAGATAGTAATGCTGGCATTTTTAGTTGCTTTTCCCTTAGAATCATCTGGTAATTTCATAAGATAAAACTGATACATGAAAAATTCAACAGAAGTTTCAACAGCTTAATGGAGATAAGGAAAAATATGTTATCTAGGGACTAACAAGCAGAGGAAGTTTTAATCCCTCTGTGATTTAAGACTACAAAATACTAATCTCTGGAGGTAAGAGTAGATCATAAATATACTGGTACTTTAAAGAACTGTAGCCCTTATTCAGATAATCCAAACCTTTATGAACAGATTAAAATGAGCTAGAAGACTTCAGCAATCCTTTTGTGCTGGGAAAACAATGACTAGTGGTGCAAACCCCACCAGACCAGTACTTTGAGACCTCCTATGAAATACATGACATCAATCATGGCAAACCAAACATGTCATACCTCATGTAAATTAAATGCAAATCATAATTACTTCATCCTTAATTGTAAAAATGTGATCAGACTACACATACACCATCATAGAAAGATAACATCAACCAAAGTCTCTAGAACTACAATTAAAATTTTCTGTTATTGTAGAAGTTGCACTGTTCATGAGTAACCACAAGCCACAGTAGCTGTTCACTATTTGAAAAGTAGCTACTATAACTTAATTTCTAATTCAATTTAATTTTACTTATTTTAAGTTTAAATAGCCATGTCTAGTTAATGAATACTGTACTGGACCATGCATTTTTCTTGTCAAATAATATTCAACACTCAATTAAATGTTATTAGATACAGCAGTTGATAAGGAAAAAATGATAAGAGGAAAAAACTGAAAATAATAGAAATGAAGTACTACATGATACAAATTCTGGAGATTTTGGGTTCATGTATCCTTGGTTTTTAAAGGAATTTAGAGAGAAACAGGTAAGTACATGGAAGAAGCAGGATGGGGAAGAGACTTCAAGTGAAGACCTCCTGTGAGCCTAGTACCACAGAAAAATTGTGCATGGAAATTGCACTAAAGAATTTTTTCCACCACAAAGAAGAGCTAACCCTTGTGAATCTTTTGTTGAATATGAGCTACTTTAAAAGTACAAAATTTTCCATGGAAGTTTGACCTTCTCCATATCTGAATAAAATAATCTCAAGGAGTTGTATTGTTGCTTTAGTCCACTTTTATGCTGCTGTGACCAAAAGACCTGACAAGAACAATTTTAGAGGAGGAAAATTTTATTTGGGGGCTCACTATTTCAGAAGTATCTGTCCACAGATAACCAACTCTGTTCCTTGGGGTCTGAAATAAGGCAGAACATCATGGTGGGAGTATACAAAGGGGGAAAACATCTGGGGACATGGCATTAAGAAGCAGAGGAAACTAAGATCAGGTCACAAAATATATACCCCAAAGTCATGCTCCCAATGACCTACCTCCTCCAGCTATATCCTACTTGCCTACAGTTACCACCCAGTTAATTCCTGTAAGTGGATTAATACACTGATTAAGTTAAGGCTCTCATAGCCTAATCATTCCATCTTTAAACTTTCTTGCATTATCTCTCATGAGCTTTGAGGGAACACATAATATTTAAACCATAACAAATATGAATAATAAAGATTAAAGAAGAGAGTAACTGGAGGTTGGGTGCATAGAATTAAAAAATTGATATCCCAATGCCAGCAGCATTCTATACAAAAAGAATAGATGCACACTCTTATAGCAAATTTGAAAGTAATGCATATCAAAAGTGCAATACTCAGATGAGTAGCATCTGCAACACCTGAGAAGTGGTTGGAAATGCATAAACACTAATAAACATTCTCAGTCTTATCTCTCTCTTGATAAACCAGTATAGGTAAAATAGTGAATTCCATTGTCTGACGTTCCCAAAAGTCTTTATGCTCTTTCCTCCCCCCCTTGATTATTGATTACGCTAATATCTCATTATGCACAAAGTGATTTTTAATTCATTGTTGGCTTTTTTAACATATTATTTTGTTCTTTTGTCTCACTTAGAATTTCTTCATATGCACATGAGCCACTTCATCTATTTCAAGTAAGAATTTGAAGCTTAACCTGTGATTAGAAGGTCTGGAAGACCAAATTATAGGAAGGTGCACCTGTTACTTGGAAAACTTGAAAGTGCAAGAATCTGAAGGGAGTCACCACAGGTGACAATAGCTTCTGAGAAACCACATCCTTCTTAAGGAGATGCCTATAAAATCCTGCAAAAAAATCATCATCCATCATATTTAAATGCCACATGCCTACTTAAGCTTTCCCCAAGCATAACGGGTAGTTTTTCCACTCTTATTTCCATCACATGCAGATGATTTCTAGCTCTAGCTGAAACCCTACTGACAAGCACACTTAGAAAGTAATTTCCAGGTTTTCAAACTTTCAACACAGAAAAAATTTTAAAATGTGTATCCAAACAAGAATGTACACACATTCTTCAGATCATACTTCTTTTTCGCTGTTCGCCTAAATGATTTACTTTTCAACTTCTATAGCCTAAGTATAGGTTGAAAACAATTAGGATCTTGTGAATCATCTCCTAAAGCAAACTTCAGTCAAGGTGGAATCTAGAGGGAAGAAATGCCCTTTATTGTGTTTACAAATGAAGTTTGTTTCTTTTTAATTCTAATTCTGCAGCTGTTAGTCATGTCACAAGGACAGATATCTTAGTCTCTGCAGCAAGCTGCTTTGAACATCTATACATCTTGATAAATGTAGCATTATGCCTACCATCATCTTCATCAATATCCTGCCCTGCCTTCTCTGAGAAAGAGAACTTTTGATTCAAAAGGTAGACTGGGTCTATTTGGTTCAGAGATTTGTTGAGAATAACTAAACTCATACTCTCTTAAAAGAGCTATAAATATTTTACTTTACATGGTGTCCTCTTTTAGATAAAAGAAAGAACTGTTTCTTTCTGTACTGATACATTTCTCCCTTGCTTTTCTAGTGATAGGTCAGTAAAAATTTATTTCTTTTCCCTGTTATGGTTTACCAAGTCAAGGGCATTTCATGAGGAAGGGATGGTTTGCCTCTCTTCTGTTATCCCAAATAATCTAAATTATGTCTCAGAGGACATAATTTTGCTACCATGGAGCTAGACTTTTAAATGAAATTGGAACTGCTCCATATTTTCCCCCATCAAAATCTGTTTTTCAAACAAAGTGTGTGGGGTGACATGGAATTTACTTGAACCAGCTTTATTTGCTTTCCTGTGCAACACCAAAAAATCACATTCAATTTTAAAACTTAATGAGTTAGTAAAAAAGGCATGCACTTTTATCTTCCTTGGTTTGTTTTTAATCTGCATTGAAAGAGTTGTCTTCATCATCCATTGTGTCTTATTAAATCTTATCCTGAATTTTGGAGCCAATGTTTCTTAATAAAAAATGTACTTTTAAAAGTATTGGCCTACCATCCCCCAAAACCAAAGGCTGAATGTCCTATGTGATAAGTGGATGCTGATCCATAATGTTGGAGGTGGGGCATGGGAAAAATGGAGAAATTGTGATTGGACAAAGGGGAGGGTGGGTAGGGGATGGGCTATGGGGGCAGGAAAGATGGTGGAATGAGATGGACATCATTCTTAGGTACATGTGTGACTGCACATATGGTATGTGTCTACTTTGTGTAGAACCAAAGAAATGAAAAGTTGTGCTGTAATTGTGTACAATGAATCAAAATGCTGTCATATATATCTAATTAGAATGAATGAATGAATAAACAAACAAACAAATAAATAAATAAATAGAATCACTGGCCTAACTTCATATATTCCTTTCAGATCCTGTAAGAAAGATTCAGCACTTTAAAATATTAATATATTTCTGATGCCCTTAGTTTAAATAACATCTGACTTATTTTCCTGGGGCTCTTTTTAATAAAGTACCACAAACGTGGGTGGCTTAAAATCATAACAGTGTATTATCTTGCTGAGCAAGGTGGTAAACACCTGTAATCTCAGAAACACAGTAGGCTGAGACCAGAGGATCTTAGGTATGAAACTAGCCTTCACAATTTATGGTGATACTGTCTCAAAAATAAAACAAATTAGATTAAATTAAAAGGCTATGGGTGTAGTTCAGAGGTAGATTGCCCTGGGTTCAATCTCCAGTACAAAAAGAAACAAACAGTATCCCTGTAGTGTGCTCTTTTAAGGTCTTCAGGGAATAGTCCGAGAAGGGCAATAGCTGGGTCAAATGGTGGTTCCATTCCCAGCTTTCCCAGGAATTTCCAAACTGCTTTCCAAATTGGCTGCACCCGTTTGCAGTCCCACCAGCAGTGTACAAGAGTACCCTTTTCCCCACATCCTCGCCAGCACTTGTTGTTGTTTGACTTCATAGTGGCTGCCAATCTTACTGGGGTGAGGTGGTATCTTAGGGTGGTTTTGATTTGCATTTCTTTGACTGCTAGAGATAGTGAGCATTTTTTCATGTACTTGTTGATTGACTGTATGTCCTCCTCTGTTAAAATATCTGTAGATTTTCATTAATTGATAATGATATAAATTGTGTAAAATTAATTAAAACATAGAGCTTAGTAAAGCAGCAAGTATGGAGTAACTTACCCAATTAAAAAAAAAAAAAGAAACAAACAACAAAAAATATAAATGTATCATCTCACAGTTCTTGAGAATAGGAATACAAAATTATGCCCAGCAGGGTTTGTTTCTTCTGGAGCTTTAAGGGAGAATCTGTTTCTTGTCTCTTTAATTTCTACTGGTTTTCTATCAATCTTTGTTTTAGATTCACTACCCTGATCCTTCCTTCAAAATCCTATTGTGTGTGTATGTGTGTGTGTGTGTGTGTGTGTGTGTGTGTGTGTGTGTGTGTTTTTCTCTGTCCAAGTTTCCCCCTTTGTTAAGGACATAGTCACATTGCTAAGTTTCCACTTTAATAACCTCATGATAATTTGGTCATCTGCAAAGACCAAAAGTTTAGGATAGATTTCTGAGTGAAAATTATTCCCCTAGCCATCTTTCAGTTTAATTCTTTCATCCAGGATGAAACTTAAAAATACTGTTTAATTTTAAGATGGAAACAAAATGCCTACAAAGAGACAGACTAAATATAACAATACT
Source organism: Urocitellus parryii (assembly GCF_045843805.1). Lineage (NCBI taxonomy): Eukaryota > Metazoa > Chordata > Mammalia > Rodentia > Sciuridae > Urocitellus > Urocitellus parryii. The sequence continues at coordinate 2,703,015 of NW_027554094.1, read as the reverse complement.
ACATAATTATATAACTATATTAATTAGATAGCTCAATTCAAAAAAGAAAGGTACATCCTCCCACCATATCTAAAAATAAAATTTTAGTGCCTCCATAGAAACCATAAATGTGGCCATGTGGCAACCTATGACAGTGAATTAGAGATAAAAATCTCTGGAAAGGGGGACACAGAAAGGGCTGTCCTCTCTTAAAGGAGATTTAAAAATCTCTATGCACCACTCTTGTGCTAGTGTTGAAATCTTGGCTCCTTCAAAATGCTTCTGCATATGAGAAACAATTAATTGAACTACAGAAGAATACATAATTAACATTGTAATAAAGGTCAGTTGAGGAGATCATAAATGTGAGAAAATGATTAGACCAAACAGAAAAGAAAAGTAACCCCCAAAGAAATAGAAATATTTCAATAAAGAAATGGAGTGATAGTAGATGCTTTTCTTACCTGCTCTGATTTTATTTTTCCCATCTGCAAAGAAGAGACAATTATACTACCTATTTCATCAGGCTATTTTCAACAGGTGCCAATAATCTAATACTATTTAGCTCATAATATTTGCCCATAAAACAGTGGACTGAGCAATGCATAACACAGATAGAGCCCAAAATACTACATGTGATTAAAAAATTATAACTGCAAACTGTTATATAATCTGTATGTAAAATCTAAATGTAAAAGAGAAAGTATTGTAGAAATTTGAGTTAAAGCTATATTGATAGCTATAAGAAAATATATAATTTTAGATATTTCTATTGTAAATGAAATGATAGAAAAGTAATTTACAAATATAGAAGTTCAAATAATAATAATAAAACAAGGCAAAAGAAGTTTTTAAAAATGGTTTGAAGAACTAACATTGAAACATGATGATTTGCAAAATGGAACACAGAAGACAGAAGAAAATATTGAGAAGAATAAAAATTTTAAAAAGGAAAATTATAAATCTAGATGCAAGAATACCAAACAAAACCCTTCCAAGTCAAATTCAACAGCACAGCATGAAGATCATACACCAAGATCAAGTTGGTTTTGAATCTGGGAGGCAAGAATGTTTTTATATACACAGATCAAAAAACATAATATATAAATAGAATCATGGATGAAAATCAAACTATACTGAAATCTATTTTATTTAAATGCAGTTAAATTGGATGATTCTTAAACTAATAAAGAAAAAAATAAAAAAAACACTAAATAGACAAGATGTGAAGTATGCATAGTCATAATAAAATCTTTGTTCAGGAGACACCTCTAATGAGTCAGGAATAAAGGGACAGAGAGGGTCAAGCAGATACCTGTAGACACAGCATTACAGGATTAAAGACAAAGCAAAGCAATGGTGCAACTGCCCTGATGGTATTGGTCCTGGAGGTCCAGGATCAGCATGGAAGTCAGTGTGGCATGAGCTTGATTGGTCAAAGTAGAGGACAACAGGAAATGAAGTCAGAGAAGTAGAAACACTACAGTAGTGCTCTAGGATGATGCAGGACAGGTCACAGAGGGTGCAATCGCTCAAATCAAGTAAAGAAAGGAGTTCAAAATGGAGGAGGTGATTGTCTAATTTTACCCAAAGCTCTCCTGATTTTACAACTGACACCCTGTGTCCAGGAAAACACCTAGTCCTAGAGAAATCAGAACATTTTGTCACTTAGTGATGAAGCCTGTTAATTACCCTTAGAGTTGGCAACATGGAAGTCTTCCCTGACCTTCATGAGTGCATAAGAAAAGTGGTGGAGAAAGCCTGTGATTTTATGCATTCAGGAAAACATAGAAGTATCAGACAAGGTTCATGAAGAATATTTATACAAATCTTTCAGAGGTAATCTATAATGAAATAGAAATTGGAAAAATAGAACAAGAGTTTTTTTTTTTGTGTGTGTGTGTGTATACACACACACACACAATATATATATATATATATATATATATATATATATATATATATATATATATGTATGTATTTCCCATCCCACGACCTCCATGCAATGATTTCCTTCATTTATCAGGTGTGGTAAACATACAACTTTTTAACATTCTCGACAAGTGATTGTCAAAATTGAAGAATATTGGAAAATCTACTAACAATGTATAATTGCACTCTGAAGTCCCCCTTTTCTTTCTAAAAATTTGGCTTCTGTATTCTCTTCTAGGCTCATTTATACTATCACATTTTCCATAAAAAAATTCTAGCATACTCTCTACTTCTTCTGTTTTTAGGTTTCCTACGTCTCACATTACATCACATTCTTGGATTCCTAGTCAACATTCTATTTCTTCCTGCTTTGTCCAGAATATTATTATGTAGGTATTAGGTATTTGCTAAATGCTTACTAGTTTGACTACATTTGGGGATGCAACTCTACCACATCTGTAATGGTTTTGCATAAGATTTTGTAAGTGAAAGAAACCTCAGTTTTAAGAGTAATTTATGAAAATATATACTGTGTTCTGGGTGACTTAATTAATTTACAACATAAAATCCTGTAAAAAATATACCCATGTTTTCCCTGCAGAGTCCTCTGACTAGGTACAGCATATGGATTTCCTGCTCTGCTGTGGTTGAGACATGCTTTCCTGCCAATACCCATTTCATAATTATTTATCACAAAGTAATAGAAATGCAGCACTTCTTCTCTCCTTTCTGCTGTGGTGTCTGAATAGTCAAGGCACAATTGCAATGCTCTCTTCTTTTCCTAGAGGTGTAATTTAAATTCTGAGATACTCAGGATGAGAAATTAGAATGCCTTTTGCTTAATTTGTAAAACCTGACAGCTTAATTCCAAATACTCTGGACATTTAATTAATGAGAAGTGAATCAACCCTTCAATATTAAAAAGAAAATCTATAATTTGGGCTCTTTGAGTGAACAGAGTGAAATGTCAAATTATTTTAGGTCCACAGAAGGTATTTTTCATAACTTTTATGATGTAAATGTTTCATAATAATGTCAAAATTTCTGCTATATTAGGCCAGCATGCAACTGATCCAGTACAAATTGCCTACGACAGTAAATTATATTGATGTCTTACCACAGAGATAAACTAGTCTGTGAAAAGTGGGCCATGCCCCAGCAGCAGCAAAAGAAAGATATTTGGGAAATAGTGTGCCATGCTACTTACCACTCTTGGAATTGCTTGCCTGTAGCAGCCACTGTGAGGTATACCTGCTTAACCTTGAGTAACAGGAGTAGAAAGATCTAAATTATAACTGACAGTTGGGTTTTGTATGGTAATTCTCTATTTGCTCCAGCTTCTCTTTTTACTCAGCCGTCAGATATATACAGTGTATTCATTAAAGGACCTCTAAGCTGTAAATTCTGTAGGATCAAATGCCTGGCCAAGACAGGAAATGAAAATGTTGACAAAAGTAATTTCCACAAGTTGCTGCCTTTACAATATTTTCCAGCAAATATATAGTTCTTCAAATGCCAGGACTGATTAATAGCTACAAATCATTTGATGATGAATCACATTATAAGACTGTGTGCCTATTTCTGCAATTATAGAATTCTGTAGACATCACCAAGTCTTTGGTTTGCAAATTATGGCAGCTATTTCTACAATTACATATTTAAAGTATTTAGAAAAGGAAGGAAGTTGGAAATATTAAAGATGGAAATTGTTTCTTCCTATGAGTGAACAAATGAAAATATTTATTTGAGATAAGATTATATTGAAGGTGACTTTTCAAATAAATAAGATATAAAATGTAGAATAATTTTGTTACATTGTATTATACTAAACAGGGCAGTGTAAGATGTGATAGAAATGATATAAGGCATATTTTGAACCAACTAAAGGATAATACTCATGTTTGAAGTTCTTTCAGTTGGTTTCTGGAGAAAGAAGTGAATTTTTCATTTCTAGAGGAATTTTGAAAATTTGTGCATATTTATGAGTTACCATGGGGTGTGCTTATACATGTTCTGGTGCTCTATTGCTCAGCAGGGTGACTATAGATAACAATAATGCACTGTGTACTTCAAATAAGCCGTAAGAGTGTTTTGAATGTTTCACCACACACAAAAAAATGACAAATGAGGACCTTGCTGGAGGCATCTAAGCAAAGATATAGCCATTGGAATAAAGCAATTATTTTGAACCTTGCTGTCAATATTTCTATATTATACAATATTTTAAAAAGTGTTTCTTAATAAAAACATAAGATAACATTGCTGATTTTCCAATTAAAAGAAAGGAATACATAAAACACTACTTATCATTGATATCTATAGTGTGTTACACTATTTTATATTAAAAACTAGTTGTCATGACCTTCACAAATTGGTGTTTTATGCTACTTATGTTTCAAAGTACACTTAAAAAAACCACCAAACTAAATATCCTATCTTAAGTATCTTTTTGTCTCCTGATTCTATCAAAATAAAACATTACTACATAACATAAAGATGCGTTTAAAAAAAAAAAACTTTTATGTCTCCCTTTCTGGAATACATCTTTTTGAGGTATAAAGCATAACTCTTTCAGAATAAAATTAATGTCTTAGGAAGACAACAAAATCAAGGAGAAGGTAAGAAAAGACCTAATTGTCAGCATCAGCATTATCACTAAATTGCTTATTTCCCAAGAACCTGGAGGGACTCTTAAGATGGGCATCCCCACTAGTTCTGGTTCGAGAATAAATGAAGACTCTTCACTTTTAAACCCCAAAGTCATAGTTCTGGATGCCTACTGCTTCTCAGGGCTACCTCCCACCAGACAGGTTCCTGTCACCTCTACCAATCAGAACTGGAGATCCCAGTACTCAGTGTAATCATCACCAATGACTACCTGCAGTTTGGACACTGTTTCAGTCATCTTCTCATTGCTGTGACCAAAATACCTGTCAAGAACAATTTAGAGGAGGAAAAGTTTATTTGGATTTACAGTTTCATCACTTGGATAGCCAACACCATTACTTTGGGCCCAAGGTGAGGCGAAACATCATGGCAAAAGGATGTGATGGAGGAAAGCTGTTTACGTCATAGCAGCTAGAAAGTAGAACAGAGACTGTGGGCAGGGCTGTGGGGGACAGGGACAAAGAGTAAACCCTCCAGAAACCTACCTCCTCTAGTCACATTCAGTCTGCCTATACTTACCACCCAGTACAGTAGTCCTTTCATTAACCCATCAGTTAGGTTATAAGTCTTATAATCTAATCACTCCATTTCTGAACATTCCTGCATTGCTTCACATAGGAGCTTTTGGGGAACACCTCACATCCAAACTACAACAGATACTAATTCTAGTTTGTAGAGTATGTTAGATATAAAGTCAAAATATAAGTTGGAAGAATGTGACCATCTCTGACTCTGCTTTTGCAGTTATCTTTATATTGTACCTTTTGAAAGGTTATACATGGCCAAGGTCTCCTTCATTTTATTATCTCTATGACATAAATATAATTATATAATATAATTATATAAATACAAGTGACTAATGTATAATAGGAAAAATAATTGTGTTATTGAAATATTAAAATCAGATAGAGTTGAGTTAAATTTGCATGTCCCTTTACTTAGTGTGACAGATAATTATAGATTTCTCATCTGTAAGTGAACTTCTAGGGTTATCTCATATATATAGATATATGACACATATTTATGTATGTATGTATGTATGTATGTATGTATGTATATATATATATTCCATTTATATATATTTCTAATATATGTATTTAATTGTAAAGAGTGCCTAGAAATGATTAGAGCCAAGAAGAGCTTATGGAGATACGACAATATGACAACAAATCCTGGAACAGTAAAAGAACATTAAATAAGAACTTAAGGAAAACTGAATATAGGATAAATTTTAGTTAATGATAATGTATCAATATTGAGTTGGTGGCCATTTCTTGCTTTTTCCACCTCTGAAGATGTGGAGAAGCTGATGTGTGGATGCAGAATGTAATGAGAGTAGTTCTTGGTCAAACCAGGAGATGAAGTGTGGAAAAGGCTATTCCCAGCTGATCTGGGATTGAAAGCTTCACAAGGTACACAGCATCTAAATTCCCGCAGTTCTCTGAAAGCAGGCCATGGCACAGAAGAGCTGTATGGACAGCAGCATTGATCTCCCCTACAGAGACCTGGCCTCTGAGGGTACCAGGTACAGAGTCATCATGGAAGACAGAGAAAAGATGAATATCAAGAAAAACAATGATGTTACAAAGATGGTCTTTGTGAGGCTGAGAGTGATTCTTAGGCCCAGGAAACAAATTCAGGATCCTGATAGGTGGAAGAAGATGCTAGACACAAATAGGGTAGTAACATACTTTATTCAGAGGTGGCAAAAGCCTCCAGCCTCCAGCTTTAGCTTCAGTCTCCAGACAGTTCTATTTATCCCCCCAAGCCATTTGTATAGGGTTTTGTTTTTAATATGCAGGCCAAACAAACAAGGCACACTACCCACAGGTTACATACGTGGGTGCATGGGGTGCATGTTCACAGGTAAATGTTTATGACATTGAGTACATATGCTGAACCAGAGTTTTCTAATCTTGATTACACACTGACCATAACATAGCCAACTCATGGTCTTTGTTACACACTAAAAACATAACATAGCTCACTGGAAGCCTTGGTGAGGGAGCCTAACTATAACCCTTTTGGGCCTGCCCCAACACTCTCCCATTTGAGTATAGAACAAATGCCCCCTCCCAGGAAGATGGTCCTTACAGTACCTCATGACCCACCTCCTTTTCCAGCCAAGGATCCTACATTCTCCTAATCAAAGTCTTGCTGTGTTACTCAGGCTGGTCTTAAACTTTTGGACTTCAGTCATCTCCCTACTTTAGCATCTGAAGTGGAGGGAACTACAGGCATACACCTCCATACTGACTTTAAATTACATACTTTAAATGGATGAATTGTATGGGATGTAAATTATCTCTCAATAAAGCTTAGAAATAAATAAAGTATCAATATGTACCAAACTAATGTCTAATGTTGACAATATGGGTTTAGGGTATATGGGAACTTTATGCCATCTTTGCAATGTTTTTACAATTCTAAACATATTATAAAAATTTATTAAAAAGACTGCATAGGATAAATCAGGTAATTATTTTGTATACTTTTGTAAGCGTATATATATATATATATATATATATATATATATATAAAAGTATATATATAAAACAAATACCTTTTATATATAATAATTTAAATATATATCATAAATAACACATATTTTTAATTGACTACTCATAAAACGTGGATTTCTGAAACATTTCTATTCTCAACATTTCAATGTGTATGTGTTCATGAGATAGAATAGATACTGAAAAATTTTGCTTCCGTTTTAAATTTTAATTTTTTATAACAGCTTTATCTAGGCTTTCTTGAGTTTCTGAATCTTCATAAATTAAACAGCTATGGATTACATAAATCTGTACTAAATACTGCCTAAGTGATTGTCTGATGATGATAACCCATTTATATTCTAATAAGGTGATAGTTTTAGTAACAACAGACAAAAGGCCTCACCTAAAGGCCAGTATGCATAACTCAGCTTAATTGGCTATTAGTAAGTTCATCCTATTGATATTGTTAGTTTAAAATCCTTCTTTTCTATGTAACAGTTAATTACCATCAGACATTAAGGCTAATTTTATCTCATATTTTCTTTCTTAGGCATCAAATTGTTACTTTACATCATTGGTTTTTAATTTACTCATCTAATTAATGGGGGGTAAATCTACAATATTGGAATCAAAACATATCCATTTAACTCTAGAGCTGGACATCCCTATCCTAAGTTTAGTACACCATGTTGGTTGATTTCCCATTACTATTGCAAAGCAGTTGAAATATTTAAATTATAAAGAAACATGAATTTTGCCTTATGGTCCTGAAGTTTTGAGTCCAAGATCAAGTATTCTCAAGCTTTGGGCCTCTGATAAGGGCAGCAAATCAGGACAGAAGCATATGGAGTTAGGAAGCGAAGAGAAAGAGATGAATAGCAAGAGGCTCACAATCTCCTTTGGGGAATGCCTACCATGACCTGAGCACCTTCCCATTAGGCCTCACCTGCAAAATGGTCCACCACCTCCCACCTGCCACTAGACCCCACCTCACCTACCACTACTAGTTTCACCCTGGGAACCAACCATTTAACACATAACCCTTTGGGGAACATTCAACATTCTAAACTAGCAACCACCCAGAGTATAAATAGCCTTCTCACATTCACCTGCCTCTCCCAAGCAACATCATGTATTTTGGAATTATAATTGTGAGATATTGACATATCTGTGGGAGCTTTCATTTTATCTCCTGAAATTTAGCAACTAATGAAATTCCACATTTTTTGAGAGGATAAATAATTACCTCAAATAAGGTGACAGCCCAGATACTTTCCTGTCCTTCAACAACTCATTCCCAGATCCATTGTATGACTGAGTTCTAGTATATTCATAGCCATTAGGTAATTTCTCCATTTTATTTCCACTTCATTCTATAACTCAAGGATGAACTGATCTGTTTCCTAGATTTTTGCCTGAAATTCAAAATTATTACTGATAACATAAAAACTAAATTCTTGAACTACACCACATTAAAGTTAGATTACTGACTAAATATTTCGATTACTAGGCAAATACTTGATGTATCTGGCAAACATTTATGCTTTCATTGTGACATATCAGAACCTGTTGAAATTTTAAAGTAGATAAACTTATCTGAACTCATTTGTGCTTTATCTTTGTGTGATTTCCTTCATTTTTCTCATGGTGCATTAAACTACTGAACTCCACTGTTTGAGAGACATTAGAATGGACGAATATTTGCACATTGATTTTCCAATAAATTAATCTCACAATGACGTTGCTTTACTAATTCTTTTTGAATCATGAAGAACATTAGTTTTAACACTTTAGTACTGTGGGATTTGGAGGTTTTCCAAAACAGTGCTGAAGTAGTTTCTATGATGTCTATAGTTACATGAAATTGTGTTGTCACTAAAAATTTTACTGGCACAGAAAGAAACACATCCTTTGCTGTAAAAATCAGTATGTAAAGAAGATCAATATATTGAAAAGTTAATGTAGCAAAGTTGTATGTAATGAAATTAACTGTTTTCATAGCCATAGTAGAAATGAAATTATGAAAGGTAATTCCTGGGGAGATGGTATCATGCAGTCTGAAGATGGAGGCTTTACTTACCTCTAGAATAGGGTTAACAGGGCTTTATTTCCTGTTAGGTCCTTACAGTAATTAGGTGATGTTTGGGAAAGGGGAAGTAATAAACTATACAAGCTTTGCAAAATAATGGGAAAAATTCTTACAGTAGGGTAGTTTTTCCAACAGCAGGAATGGCAATGTAGCTGTTAGTTTCTGTGGGTGGTAATGAGTGAAACTGCTCTTAGGTGTAATGCCCTGGAGACAGTGAATGGGGACTAAGCTTGTGGGAACCTAATAGAATGGACATCTTGTACCACAGTGAAAGACTCCATGGCCTAAAATTCTAATAATAGAGAAGATAAGCCACACCCAAAATATGTGGAGAATTTGCATCCAATAGAGTGTGAAGCATGCTACATTCAGCCATGTAATTGTATCACAGAAGCAGCAAAAGTACTGAAGGCAACAATTCTGATGCCTTTCCTTTGTTCTAGAATCATAGAAACCTAGGAATCATTGACCATCGTTTAACAGTCAGAAAAATTGAAATAATACCAATAATACCTGGAATTAAAAAACATGTTTTATTTGATTGATTTTTGTATGAAACCAGATTTCACACAATCTTGAGCATTAAATAAAAGAGTATTAATTCTGACTTTTCAACAGTTATAGTGCAATTCATACTCATTTTCTAAGTTTATGTCATTTTTTTCCATATTTTGTTGCAATTTATCTTTATACTTTTAATGGGGCCATACACCTTACATTTTTATGAAAAAGTTCTTGAATATATATTTCAGAATAAATAAAGAATCTTACTTTTCTTTCCCTAGGTAGCGAATTGCTTGGATTTCTATTTTATATATCTCTTTATTTTTTTTACAATTCACAATTTTACCTTCCCCCCTTCTCTCTCTCTCTCTCTCTCTCTCTCTCTGAAAAATAAAATAGATATCTGAATTTCATTTGTTCTCAAAAAATAGTTTAGGCCTGGAGAAAGTAATCTGTATTCACTTCCAACAGTACTTGTGCACATTTATCACATTGGTAACAGAAAATTAAATTTCCGAAGAAGAGTTTTAGTTTTTCTTTAAAATGCAATCCATATGGATTTAGTGTTTTTATTTTTGAGCATTTATAGCTGCTCCTCACTAATACTTTGGTTTTGTTCTTGGCATTTACCACAAGTAGTCCATTAAAGCAAGTTGTTTTTCTCCCACTATGGTCCATTATATAATCCTTTTTTTTTCATTTTAAAAAGTACAGTAACAAAAAAAAAACTCACATTCCAAAACTGTGAATTCTTAGATGATTCTTTATTGAGCTCATGCATCAGTTAACCTGCAGAGGTGTAGATTGCAAATGTATTTAATCATAGTCATCAGTATTATCACTTATGGGACCTCCATGAGTATCTTGTATTGATAGAAGTGATGCAGACACACACTTAGGGGAGTTGAGACCTACTGAAATCTAGAATCATAATTCAAAATTTTAACATTATTTTTGGACTTTTGTACAGAAATAAAATTTTATGCTACAGACCAGAAGATGAGGGAAATATAATCCAACTTCCTCTCTTCTGTTCTTATTGATCCTATCTTTATTATAAGTGAGATTGATTTACATATACTAATACTACTCTGATTTTAATCAGTGCAAATAAATATATTTAAATATTTGAGTTTCTGATTTCTCCAGTACAAATATTATTTCCAAATCAATAAACCTTAAATCTCACACTCTGTTTTGCAAACATTCAAAAATATTTTAAATGTCTCAGCTGAGGAATCAGCATTGATCTACATTAAATCTAAGAAAATATATTACCTTCTTCTAAACTTCTTAAATTAGATTCTGAGCATTTAGTGATTATTAAATAAATTATGTTTTATGGCTTTTGTTTTCATGAATATAAATTATAACTTCAAAGAATCCATGTTTTATCAAAATAGATTTTCATGCTATCCTTGAATAATTACATTTACATTGCTTTACTGGGTTAAACAAAGATATATATTAAATTATAAAACTTATGAAGTTCAGTCAAACAAATGGAATTAGAAGATAATGCTTGTACTACTCTGTACAAGTTTCCTTGTGTTATTAAAATCTGTATTTTATATTTCTTTTTTTTTCATCCAGAGAATGTTATATACATATTGTGAGATAAAGAATGAGTAACTTATATGGATATCATTTAAAAAGGAGAACGTGGGGCTTGGGTTGTGGCTCAGTGGTAGAAGGCTTGCTTAGTATGTGTGAGGCACTGCCTTTGGTATTCAGCACCACATAAAAATAAATGAATGCAATAAAGGCCCATCAACATCTTAAAAAAATTTAAAAGAACTTTTTACACTGGACAAAACACTAAGAGATGTAAGTTTAATAATGTTAAATACTAACACTGAAAAATTGAATTTGATTTGGAAATAGTAACCTGAACATATAATTGTTTTCTTTAAATCTGTTTTATTAACTTTGTTCTTTGAAAATGCCAAAACCAAAAAGGGACAAATTGAAGACCAAATTGTGGTCTCTGAACACCTGACACCTGAAGTAGACCAAAGTTTCTCAAGTAAGTGGCTTACTCCAGGCTTAAGATGAGAAGTATACTAGATGAGCCTGGATCATGTTGTCATGTAGGAAAGAAGAGCCATTTAGAGACATTGAGGATCACAGACATGATCTTAGGTGCCACTCTCAATGACTCAAGGATAGGAAGGTTTGATCATAAAGAACTTCAGTGAGTTGAAATATGTGACAATTGCTTATATCCTGATACCATTGTAAAATTAAAGGAAATAATAATTGACCTGCATGATAGGATGCTGGGGAACCCAATGACTATTTTGAGAAAGACAAGGTTAAGAATTTGCCCTGCCTTTCAAATAAAAAGTATATTTCTGGAATATTTATTCTGGAACAGAGTTTCTCTTTAAAAGAGTATATTCAGTCTTAACAAAGAAGAAATGGTGGCATTAGAATGTCACCATTTGCAACCACTAATAAAATCATGTGTATAGGCAATGATCAGTAAAGAAGAACAACTACACCTACAGGTATTCTGCTGAAAAGATACTAGAGCACCTACAGCACATTCTTGCCAAAAATCTATCTTGAATTCATCAAACATCTACATCTAACTACAAATTAACACAGCAAGATGTCAAATGTCATCATACTGTAGTCAGTAGAATCCAGATGACGGGATACTGTAGAGAAAAATGATCTGATGTTCCAACACAAAAATTGCAAGTAAGAAACACACACAAAAAAGGTGGAGGGTCATGAATTAGCACTCATGATATGTAGCTGCTAGCCATATATAGCTATTTAAATGTAGATTAATAAAATTATATAAACTTAAAATGGAGTTTGTCATTCACTCTACCGTATGTCAGGGCACAATAGTTCTCACTCGTGGAGAACACTGATACAGTACTTTTTCCTCATCACAGAGAGTTTTATTTGGGGTAGAAGTGTTATTGATTAAAATAAATTTCAGAATTGTATCAATCAAACACATTATGTGGATTTTACTTGAATCCTATTTCAATAACCAAAGACAAACATACTCATATGAATCAAGCAAGAACATTTTAGCATGGGATTGGTAATTCATTATACTAAGGAATCATTGTTAGATTTATTATTACACAAAGGACTATGTTATATTTATAAATGATTCTTAACATTTAGAAATGGATACACAAATATTTGCAGATGAAATAATGCAATGTTTAAGTTTGCTTCCAAATTGATACAATTGAGAGGGACTATATGTGAGACATTTTTACCCATGTACTGATCATTACTGAAGTTGAATATTTAGCATTGAGGGTCAATATGTCAATATGTTTGCTTGAAATCAGCTATAATAAAAAAAGTTTTAAAAATTCTGTTTTATTCAGGTAAGTTTGTACAAGGCACATAGGTTATAAATACAAGTTCAAAGACAAAAACAGTAATGTTAACTATAAGAAAGCTTTTAAATGATGATAGTTATCAAACATGAGCTATTTAGACAGTGTGGCTATATTTATAAGTATGATGTACTATTTTATCTAATATGCCAATATGAGTAACATACCAGAAATAAATTCATTTGAAGTTATTTAGACTTGTTTTTGAAGAAAATATTAAAATATGCAAGAAAATAGATTTTTCAAATTCCTTCTAAGTGTAATGTAAGCAAAAATTTTCAAACATTCAGTTGCATTAAAAACATTGTTTAAAATGTAGATTTACAGTTCTGCTCCAGTTTAATTCAAAGGATCTGAGCTCAGAGTTTAAGAATCTTCCCACTTAAGAGGCTTCTGAAGTTCATGTCTTTTTTTTTAATAAAAAAAAAATCTGAAAAATGCTACTTTTCTAAGCATCATCCTTGCTTTTTCTTTTTTTTGTTTTTTTTTAGAGAGAGAGAGAGAGAGAGAGAGAGAGAGAGAGAGAATTTTAATATTTATTTTTTAGTTATCAGCGGACACAACATCTTTGTTGGTATGTGGTGCTGAGGATCGAACCTGGGCCGCACGCATGTCAGGCGAGCGCGCTACCACTTGAGCCACACCCCCAGCCCCAGCATTGCTTTTTCAAAGTGCCTCCTGCAGCAAATAGAATATGTGACCCAAACCTAGAAAATTGACTAATTTAGCAGTTGTCCCAGACCATATTTACTTCTTTTAGCACTCTGTACTCTGGGACCCATCCCTAGAAGCCTAAAGTTCTGTTAAGAAGCCAACAATATCATTTTCTCATGACTTCAATTGACACCATTTACTTTGCCTCACTAGTTCCTAAAATGAGGGGGCTTATCTGGGTAACTATTCTCTTTGTGCTCTCTTTTGACAGAGTTCTTTCTAAATGATTGTTAGAAGCCTGACACATGTCAATCCAAGTGTTACAGAAAAATAGATTGTTTTTTTATTACTTCAGTCAATGTAAAACACTTAGGTTTAAATACAAAAGTTTTGTAGTAATATAACATCTATACAATGTTGCATTTGCTTTATTTTCCTTTTGCTGATAAGTACATAGTGGGGAAAATTAAAGCATGATCACATTCACAGCTCTTCAAACCCACTCAAAACTTTTTGAGACTCCCAGTTTCGCTACTTGGAATGTGTCCGTGATCTAATTATTCATCTTCTCATTTGTATGAATGACAATGTCAGACTTACAAAGGATGATGGTCATCATTAATAATCCTTGCTAAGCCACCTATTTATTGATTGAAGAGTCAAAGAAGCATGTTACTGCCTCATGCTCTATTGACAAGGGGATTAGAGGTCATATCAGAAGAAGAGAGTGATGTACTAGTAAAAAGCAAGAGACCTAGAGAATGAACTGTCATTCATAAATCTCCTGGAGCAGCTTCTGTATTTGTAGAACTTGGTAAAAATGGAGAAGGCCACATGAGGAAAGACACACGATCCTGTATTCCTAAAGCATAATAGTAAGTTTGATGTCATCATCTCCATTTCCAAACTTTTTCACTGGTCTCCCTACCACCTTTTTTTTTTTTCATTCCTTATATTCATTCTATGTACTGATGACAAAGTAATATTTTGAAAGCTATTTTCTTCTTAATGTCACTAGAATGAAACTCTCCAGTTCATTCCCATTTATCTATGAATGAAAACTCCCAAATTGCTTGTATTGCTGAGTAAGACCCCTTTAGGATCCCTTTCATAACATGGTTCCTAAAACCAGTTTATCAGCATTCTTCCCCGCCATTTCACAGAAAGCCTTTTGCTTTATTCAAACTTAGATATACTTTTCAAACTTCACATAGTTCACTCAGAATGGTTTTTATCATCACCTGGGGACTCCATTCAATGTAATATCTTCTCTGATGCTCTCTCAGGCTACACCACCCTAGGAGGACGCATCGCTTGATGATCTTTTAAATCTCTGTCATATCCCTGATATAACCTCCATCAAATTGTGCCTTTTACTCTAGCTCTTGACAAGTGAACATACTGACACATTTTCACTGTGTAGTTGGGACAAACTGGTGACAGTTAAACTTGTCCTTGAAAGATAGATAATCATTTGAGAAATGAGGAAAACACGTGGAGTTTCAAGGAAGGATGCAGAGACAGAAATGGCAAATCCCAGTATGATAGGCAAACTGTAACAAAAATTGTTACACTTAAATATTTTTCTATAGAAACCAAAGTGCAGACACTTTGGAAGAAAATATTGGTGTTGAGGGGCCCAAAGGAAGATATTACTATGAAACATGTGCACTAGAAAAAAAAATTGATCTTCATGACCCCTGCTCATACTCTGTAGATCCTTATCTCTTTTCATCTTCATCTTGATACATAATCTATAAACTTGATAATAAATTTGTGCTCAATATGTATTTGAAAGCATAATAATCCCGATAAACACAGTTCTTTGGTGTTTTAATTTCATTGTCTATAGATATATACCCAGATGTGGGATAGCTGGGTCATATGGTAGATCTATTTTTAGCTTTGTGAGGAGCTACCATATCACTGTTCATAATTAGCCAAACTTGCATTTATACCAACAGTGTATAAGATTTCCTTGTGTTCTACATCCCTTTTAACAAGATAAATTTTTATAATAACCATTATATTAGGATGAGATGGAACCTCATTGTAATTTTGGTTTGCATTTTTCTGATGGCTACTGATATTGAACAGTTTTTTTATATGTTTGGTGACATATTTATTCTTTTTAAATATATATGTATATATTTAACTGACAAAAGAGCATAAAATTGTATGTGTCAGTAGAATATCATGTAATGTTTCAATACATGCATACATTGCATGCTTATGTCATGCTAAACATATTTATATTATCTAACATTTATCATTTTCTTATGGTAAAACTCCCCATATTTTTTCTTCTCCTTAAAAGATAAAGTGCAAATTGTTATCTATAGTCACCCTACTGTGCAATAGCATAACAGATACTCTTGCTGCTATTTAACTGTAACTCAGAAGCCATTCATCAGTATTTCCCCATCCCAATTCTTACCCATTCTCCCTGGCCTCTGAAAACTACCATTCTACTCTCTCATTCTCTGGTAACTTTTTTAGATTGCACTATGAATGAGATCATGTAGTATTTGTCTCTCTGTGCTTTGGTTATTTCATTTAATATAATTATTACCAGCTCTACCCATGTTGTTACAATTGAGAGGATTAAAATCTATTTATGGCTAAATTGTATTACATTTTTTACAAATAAAACATGTTCTTTGTTCATTCATCAGTTGATGGGCAATTAGGTTGTTTCCATTTTTTGGCTATTGTGAATAGTGCTCTCAGTTAACATAGTAATGCAGATGTCTCTTCAACATACTTATTATCTTTAAGTGTAGGCCTACTTGTGGGATTGCTGGATCAATTGGCATTTTAATTTTTAATTTTTTGAAGAAACTCCATACAATTTTCCATAATGGCTATACTACTTTACATTATCATTAACAGTATACCTTTCTAAAGTGTCTGTTCTTAGCAAATTTACCAAAAATAAGTGTTTTTTTTAGATCTGTGTAATTAATTCTAGGTCCGCTGCTCTGTTCTTTTGACCTGTGTGTCTGTATTTATGTCAGTATCATGCTCTTTTGATTGCTGCAGCTTTGTAGCATATTTTGAAGTCAAATAATATAATGCCTCATGCCTTGTCCTTTTTTGCATTGAGATAGCTTTGGATATTCAGGACATTTTGTGGTTCCATACAGATTTTATGATTGTTTTTCTAGTTTTGTAAAAAATTGTTATTGTTATCATGGCAGGGATTGCACTGAATTTCTAGATCATTATTGGTAATATGGCTATTTCAACAACATTAATTCTTCCAATCTATGAACATAGACTATCTTTTCCATTTTTTTGTGTCCTTTTGAATTTTTTAATCAATGTTTTATGGTTTTTATTGTATAACTCTTTCACTTCTTTGGTCATATTTACTCCTGTACATTTTTTTCTCCTTCTTTGCCATTGTAAATGGTGTGGCTTCCTTGATGCCTATTACAGATAGTTTTCTTTCAGAATATAGCAGTGCTGATTCTTTATGTTCACTTTCTATTCAGCAATAACTAAATTGATTTCTTACTTCTCAAAGAGTTTTGTTGGAACCTTTGGAGTTTTCTGTATAGAAGATAAGCTCATCTCTAAATAGAGATAATTTGATTTAATTTTCCCTAATTTGGAAGTTCTTTATTTCTTTACCTTGCCTGACTTCTCTGTAAGAATGTCCAGAATTTTGTTGCATAAAATGTGTAAATGTAGACAATCCTAGTCTTTGCCAAATCTAGAGTGAAATATCACATTTTTTCTTCATTCACTATGCTTTTAGTATTTGTCTAGTATTTTATTGAACAATTGGCTTATTTTATATATGTAATATATAATTAATATATTTATTAAATATATGTATGTAATGTATATTTAATGTTGAGATGTGTTCCTTCCATACCTAATTAATTCAGAGATTTTGATCATGCAGGGCTGTTGAGTTTTATAAAATGCCTTTTTCTACATCTATTGAAATGATGATATGGTGTTTGTCTATATTCGATTAATGTGATGAATCACATCTATTGATGTTCATATGTTGAACCATCTTTTCATACCTGGGAAGAATCTATGTGGTCATAGTTCATAATCTTTTAAATGTGCTGTTAGATTTATTTTTTCTAGTATTTTGTTGAGTATCTTTGCAGCTATGTTCACAATGATTTTAACCGATAGATTTGTTGTGTTTTTGACTGGTTTTGATATTAGCATAATGCTTGTCTCATAGAATGTTTGAAATAATTCCCTCTTCAATTTTGTTGAAATAATTTAAGAAGAATTGGTATGAGGTGTGTGAGTGTGTGTGTGTGTGTGTGTGTGTGTGTGTATGTGTGTGTTTGGTAGATGGTAGAGGTGAAGTTATCTGGTTCTGAATATGTCTTTGATGGGAAACATTTTACAACTAATTCAGTCCAGTTGCTCATTATTCATCTGTCAATGTTTGCTATTTATTCATGATTCAATCTGAACATTGTGTGTTTAGAAATTTTCCCATTTCTTTTAAGCAATCAAATTTGTACATCATAATAATCTCTAATGGTCCTGTATATCTGTGCTGTGAATTAATGTCTTATTATTCATTTTTGACTATTTGAGGTTTTTTTTTTTTTTTTTTTTGAGGCAAGCATGTAAAGCAGGGTTTATTTGAAAAGGGAAAACAGACTTCTCCTGGGAGGGAGAAGGGGGCCATAGCTGGTATCCTGGTATCCCAAGAAGTGAGGTCTTCTGCCCTTTTTATAAGTCCTAGGCTTCCTTTGTTCTACCCTCTTCCCCTTACTCTCTCCTTACTGCATACCCAGGAAATGCTCGGTGGGATGGCCAAAAGGTGGGAAACAGGTGGGCTGAAGAGGGAGGGAGAGCATGGTACAGTCAAGGACACATTAACAACCTTATAGCTCCCTGTTGGGAGGTTACCTTGGCAACTGGTTGGAGCAGGGGCAGGTTCTTTTTTTTTATTTTTTTTATTGGTCGTTCATAACATTACATAGTTCTTAATACATCATATTACACGGTTGATTCACGTGGATTATGAACTCCCGCTTTTACCCCGTATACAGATTGCTGTATCACATCAGTTTCCCTTCCATTGATTGACTTATTGCCTTTCTAGTGTCTGATGTATTCTGCTGTCTGTCCTATTCTCTACTATACCCCCTCCTCTCCCCTCCCCTTTTCTCTCTCTACCCCTTCTACTGTAAATCATTTCTTCCCTTTGTATTATCTTGTCTTACCCCTCCTTTCCTCTTATATGTCATTTTGTATAACCCTGAGGATCGCCTTCCATTTCCATGCAATTTCCCTTCTCACTCCCTTTCCCTCCCACCTCTCATCCCTGTTTAATGTATATCTTCTTCTCAAGCTCTTCGTCCCTACCCTGTCCTTGTTTACTCCCCTTATATCAAAGGAGTCATTTGGTATTTGTTTTTTAAAGATTGACTAGCTTCGCTTAGCATAATCTGCTCTAATGCCATCCATTTCCCTCCAAATTCTATGATATTGTCATTTTTTAATGCAGAGTAATACTCCATAGTATATAAATGCCACTCAGTCTATTCCCTAAAGCCCTAACAAGAGCATGCTACAGGGACACTGCTACATCGATGTTCATAGCAGCTCAATTCACGATAGCAAGACTGTGGAACCAGCCTAGATGCCCTTCAATAGACTATTTGAGTTTTATTAACATTTTTTCTACTTTGCTAAGTTTATCTAATAATTTGTTGATTTTGTTTATCTTTTTTTAAGACCCAACTTTTCATTTTATTTACTTATTTTAGTCTCTCTCTCTCTCTTTTTTTTTAATTTCAACTCTTCCTTATTTCTTTTCTTCTTCTTTTGGGGGTTTGGTCTTTTTCTTATTTCTCTAGCAGTAGGTTGTTTAAGTTCCTCTGATCCTTGATATAGCTAATGATTGCCATAAACTTGTCTGTCAATACTATTTTACTGTCTATTGGTTTTAGTGTTTTGTGTTTCTATAGTTGTTTCAAGAAAATTTTTAACTTACCTCCTGATTTCTACCTTGATTTGCTTAATTTCCATGTATTTGTGGAGCTTCTTAAGATTTTCTTTTTGATTTCTAGGGTTTTCTTTTTGTATTGTAGCAAAAGGTCACTCAACATGTTTTTAAATATTTGTTTGTTTGTTGATCCTTATTTTTTTGCTGTGAGGTTTTATTTTTTATTTATTTTTATTTTTTAAATAGTTTCACATGACAGTACAATGATCTTGACATATCATACATTTGAATCAAATGGGGTATAATTTCTCATTTTTCTGAGTGTACAGATTCAGAATCAACCAATCATATTATCTGTCCTGGAGAACATTCCATATGCTCATGAGAAAAAATGTGTATTCTTTGGCTCTTGCATGCAGTGTTCTGCAGATGTCCAGTAGGTCCACTCAGTTTGGGTTCCAATTTAACTCTGCTGTTCCTTTGTTGGTTTTTCTGTATGGATAATCTGCCCATTGCTCAGAGTAGGGTGCTAAAGTCCTAAACTTATGGTATTGGACTCTATTTCCATTTAAGTTTACTTTTGTTTTATTTCCATTTAAGTTTAATTTTGCTTTATATATTTGGTTTCTACAATATTTAGAACTATTGTTTCCTCCTTCTGAATTAACTTTCTTCCTTTATCATTACCAACTTACTTTCTATGTTTCTTTTTACTACTATAGATATGAAGTCTATCTCACATGAAATAAATATGCCAACTCCTACTTTATTTTGGGTTCCATTTGCATGGAAGAGCTTATTCTACCTCTTCATTTCCAGTCTAAATTATCTGAGATAACGTGAGTTTCTTATAAGTCACATACAGTTGGGTTTTCTGTTTCACATGTAACCATTTGGTCATTCTAAGTCTTTAATTGGGAAAATTATTCCATTTATATTTAAGGTAATTGATAGATAACTTGTTTTCAAGTTTTATTTTATGTCTTGTCTTTATTTTTTTCTTGTGGTATTCCTTTGTGGTAAAGCAATTTTCTCAAAGTACCTTTTGATTCCTTGGTTATTTCTTTTCTTTTGTCTGTTAAAGGTTTTTGTTTTGTTACCATGAGGCTACCAAAATTGTATTTTGAATATCATAATATTTTTGAAATGATTGAAAAGTAATATGATCATAGAGATTAGAAAAAATAAAAGAATAAAGCCCAAAAATTATGCTAAGAAAAGATGCTACAGTTGTATGCTATTCCCTCACACCTTTGTAATATTTAATGTCTCATTTTACATCTTTTGATTTGCCTACTTTGTAAATATTAATGAAATTATATTATTTTAATCTGTCTATTATTTTAGTTTTTATACTAAAGACACATATCATCTTTTTCTATTTGTTCTAATTAGTTATATATGATAGAATGTATTTTGACATATTATACATACAGAAGTATAATTTATAATTATTCTGGTTGTAGATGATGTAGAATTATATTGGTCAGGTAATCACATATTCATACAGAATAGTAATGTAAAATTTATTTCACTATATTTCCTATTCCCATTTCCCCTCCTTTTCCTTCATTCTCCTTTGTCTAAACCAAGAACTTTTATTTTTCCCTAATCCACTCCCCTTACTGTGAAATTAGCATCTGCATATCAGAAGAAACATTTTGTCTTTGGTGTTTTGCTATAGGCTCATTTCACTTAGCATGATATTCTTTAATTCCATCCATTTATTGACAAATGCCATAATTTCATTTCTCTTTATGACTGAGTGGTATTCCATTGTGTATATATGCTACATTTTCTTTATCCATTCATCTGTTGAAAGGCATCCAAGCTTGCTCCATAGTTTAGCTATTGTGTATTGACCTACTATAAACATTGATATGCCTGCATCACTGTAGTATGCTAATTTCAATTCCTTTGGGTATAAACTGAGGAGTGGAATAGCTGGGTCAAATGGTGGCTCCATTCCAAGTGTTCTTGGGAATTTACATACTGCTTTCCAGAATGGTTACAACAATTTTTAGTCCCACCAGAAATGTATATGTACCTTTTTTCCCACATCCTCGTCAACATTTATTTTTGCTTGTATTTTATTTTTATTATTTGTTCTAATCAGTTATACATGACAGCAGAATGCTCTTTGATTCATTGTACACAAATGGAGCACAAAAAGGAGGATCAAACTATTTGTGCAATCATACATGTACCTAGGATAATGATGTCCATCTCATTCCACCATTTTTCCTACCCCCTTACCCCCTCCTCTTTCCTCCCTCCCCTTTGGCCAATCCAAAGTTCCTCCAGTCATCCCATGAAATCCATTATGGGTTAGCATCCACTTATCAGAGAAAACATTCAGCCTTTGGATTTTGGGGATTGGCTTACTTTGCTTAGCATAATATTTTCCATCTCCATCCATTTACCTGAAAGTGCCATAAATTTATTCTTTTTTTCCTGATGAGTAATATTTCACTGTGAATATATACCACAGTTTCTGTATCCATTCATCTATTGAAAGGCATCTAGATTGGTTCCACAGTTTGGCTATTGTGAATTGTATTGCTTGTATTGTTGATAATCACCATTCTGACTGGAGTGAGATGAAATCTCATTGTAGTTTTCATTTGCATTTCTCTAACTGCTAGAAATGTTGAACATTTTTTCATATATTTGTTGATCAATCATATCTCTTCTTCTGTGACATGTATGTTCAGATCCTTAGTCCATTTATTGATTGGGTTATTTGTGTGTGTGTTTACACTCCATGTTTACCATAAGAAAGCATTATGACATTATCTGTACAATTACATTTATAAGTAATTTTTTTTTACTCTCCCATTTTATCTTATTACTCATGAATCTCTCTCAGTTTGAAGAAGTCCTTTGTAGGGTGTGGTTTGGTGAAGATAAATTCTATCAGCTTCTATTTTTTCTGAAAATGTATATATCTCTTCTCTATTTCTAAAGAATACCTTTTCAGAGTATAATAATTTTGGTTAGTAGATTTCTTTTCTATTTTTTTTCCTTTAGTACTCTGAAAAATCTCATGTTACTCTCTCCTGTCTTATAAGGTTTCTGTTGAGAAATCTGCCATCATATAATTGTCATGCTTTTATATTATTTTTTTTCTATCTTCTTATTTCCTTGAGAATCTTCTCTTTGAAATTTGACAGTTCAATTATAAAATGTCTTGATTGAGAGTTGGTTGAATTGAATCTGACAGGTGACCTTTGACTTTCTTCTATCATCTGAATATTTGTATCATTCTCTAGGTTTGGAAAGATTTCCATTATCATTTCTTTAAGTTTTCTATCCCTTTGACATCCTACAATTCCTTTTGAACTCCAATAACCCAGACATTTGTCTTATAATGCAATCCCAAATTTCCCACAAGCTTTTATCATTCCTCTCTCTATATATTTTCTTTTTTCTCTGCCTGCTGTATATGTCCAAATATCCTATCTTCAAGCTCATTAATTCTTTTTTCTTCTTGATGTATTTTGTTATTGATGCCTTCTACTGAGTTTTTAATTTTTCTTAGTGTTTTTTTTTCAGCTCAAGGATTTCTGCTTGAATGTTGTAATTGCTTTTATCTCTATGTTAACTTTCTTATTAGAGCAATGAGAAATTTTTCTGTTTTCTTGAAACTCAATGTGTTTCTTTAAAATGGTTGTTTTAATTCTCCATTGAAAAGATCACCCAAGGTGATGACTATTTGCTCAGTTTCTGATGCCTTAATCTGACTGCATGGTAAGGTGATAGCTTCCTGAAAATTGCTCCTACTTATTGCTGTGTTATATAATCTGAAACTTGAAGGATTTGGTATTTATTGAAGTCCTAATAATTTGGCTTTGTGCCTATCTTTACAGAAATTCTAAGGAAGCTGCTTATTTTCCATAAGCCTGTAGCTACTTCCACTAATGTAGCATGAGATTGTGCCTTAAGTTCTTGTTTTCCATCAGTCAGCTTTGGGAGTATTATAACTGTTTCAGTGCTATAGAATGATACAAACTCAGTTTCTCTAAAATGTGAAGTTTGTGTGCTATTTAACATGAACTGGAAGTGTACCTAAAAGAGTATTCTGTTTCTGCCAGCCTTTTTCTCAGACCATTCTAGCCCCCGATGATATGACCACAATCATCAGCCTCTTGTCAGTCACTCCAGGATTTTGTCAGTCTCTGGGAAGAAAAGAGACCAGTCCCAGACTCCTATGAGGCACCTTGGTACTCTTCTCCCTTTTCTTTTCCAAAGAACACAGTTCCTGTCTCCACATTGTGCTGCCTGCAATTGATGTACAAATGTGGTAGCCAATCCCACCAATACCCCACCACCAGTCACACTCAAAGCACACAACCTTTGAGGAACAGTGCAGCACTGAGGCAGAACCAGGCCTGTATTGCTATGGGATGCCTACTGATGAAATGGACTCACAAACCCAGACCATTGCATCCAGTCACAGTGATACTAACCAGCATAGAAAATTGGTAGACTATGCTATGTGTCTCCATTTGGCACCAGAACTGGTTCAGAAGCTCCACTACAGACACTGATATGAGGTTGGAAATCATTATGATGCTCCCAGTAATAACAGTAATAGTTTTCATCAGCACCAAGTTTCATGGCAAATTTCTGTGCTTACTATGCTGCCCTACCTCCAACAAATGCAGTGTTGCTCTATGCTGACTGAGGTTGGGGTGGTGTTATTGAAGATAGTCTTTTGGCTGCCAAGGCTGATGTTAAGATAGGATGCACCTGAATCTCAAAGGTATAAGGACCTGCACATTCTCAAGGCTTCACCCTTTATAGATTCTTCAGCAGGCAGTCATGCAAAGTAAAGCACAAGTTTGTACAACTGGGGCATATATCTCCATCTTTGATCAGGGAAGATCTAGAGGCTTTATCTCTGGGTGACCTGGGGATACCTATGGTACCTAAGACTGGGGAATGGATGATAGAGATAATTAATTTGCCACCAAGGCTGTTGTTAAGCTGGGCTACACCTGTTTTCGTAAGTCATAGGATCTTTTTCAGTCTGTAGAAAGAAGTATCTATTGTGCCTGAAGCCCACTCCAAGGTAACAATGATGTCAGTCCATTAAACAAAACTGACCACCCCCCACCCCGCCCAGTACAAAAAAGTCTACCTGACCACCTTATATTGAGGTAGGCCTAAACTCTTCATCTGCAAGATTTTTCCTGGGTATTGAGGCCTTTGGTTTTACCTGGTTCTGAGTATTACCATGGTGGTGTATTACTGATGTCCAAGGAAAAGACCTATGTTAACTTTTCTGCTCTGCTTCTTAGTAAATGAAGTCTCTCTCCATCTAAACATTTATATATACATATTTTTTTAGTTGTTGATAGACCTTTATTTTTTTATTTATTCATATACAATTTATACAGAATTGAACCCAAAGCCTCACACATGACAAAAAGTGCTACAACTGAGCCCCAGCCCTGAATATTTATATTTTTAATATAGAAGTTCTCTAATAATATAAAGAAGAAAAAAATTCCATAAGTATTGATGAAAGTGTTAATACAAAAAATATTACACACACACACACACACACACACACACATATGACAGTAATTGAATTTTGGGACAAAAATCGCTGCCCTATCCTTATCTATCCTTAGCTGTCTGTAGACATTGTCCTATTCATTGTACGTGTGTGTTGGGTGTGAGTGTATGTGTGTGTACATAAATATATTCAATATATATATATATATATATATATATATATATATGATAAAATATAAAATATGGCTTTCTGGTAGAAAAAAAATGAAGAAGACAGTTGAAGAATATGCAATAAATAAACACATAATAAGAATATTTATCAATACTGAAAAAATTGTTTAGGTACCAAATTAGTTTATGTTGGTCAACATGACAATTTCAAAAGACTAATAACTATTCATTTCCTTGTGAAATTGTTAATTTTTATTTTAAGTTAACTTACTAATTGATAAAAACTAATCTTAAAAGATTAAACTCTGTATGATTTTATTTACACTCGTCACACATGTGGCAGGCCCTGAGTTCACTCCTCAGTACCACATAAATGAAATATAAAGGTATTGTGTCCACCTACAACTAAAAAAGTATTTAATAAATAAATAAATAAATACATAAATAAAACTATTATGGTAGAGGAAAATCTCAGTGGCACCTTATAAAATTTTAAAATTACAAAATAAAAAAAGCATTTTCAAAATTTTAGACAGAAAAAAATAGCATAAAAGAACAAAGAACTAACCCTATAGTTTGACTTAGTACTGAAAACCAAAAGAAAGTAAAACGATGTTTATAAAGGGTGGAACATTTTTATCTCCAAATTAAATCATCATCTAATATTCTTATTATAAACAAGGTATTTAAATATATATAATGCCAGATATGTAAGAATGTAAGTAATAGATCATCAGTATCACTCCCTATTAAGTTAAATACTTGAGAACAATCAAACAAGAATCAAAGAGCTGGAACTTAGGCAAAGAAAATATTGTGGTTGTCAATATTTCAGTTAAACATGAGTTAAATCTACAGAGGTCATAAAATGGTCAAACTCTGAGCTCAATAAAAATGGGAATTATTCAAGTGAAACATATATTATACAATGATAATTTATTTTTAGTAACAATAAATATTAATAACCTAACATTTACATTTAGAGCCAGAAATGACTGAATTATTTGAAGAGAAACTGAATAGAAATATAGAGTTTGAGTTTATTTAAAATCTAAAGAATATACCAGTTAAAACTATCAAATACATATTTTGAAACATTGAATTTTCCTCAAATACCATTTACACAAAGCAAGCACAGAGTTAGATAGATTTTTTGAAGTTTTGTGTAGAAGAAATGCTATCCCTACAACAAAGAAATCTGAATAATGTTTTTGACTTGCCTCTTTTTATTGATAAAACCCTCTGTCTTCCTCCCCAGTGGTGATGGTCCTGAGTATCTTAGAATATTCTACAATGAGTTGAGTTATCCATCAACTGACAGACTTTGGAAGGCAAACCTTTCCAATGACAGGTATAAGAACCATGACATAAAATCTTCTTTGGAATGTAAACTGTGGATATAGAAGAGAAAATTTAGGCTCTTCAACTTTAGGTGTTTAAAGATGAAATGTTGTGTTAATTAGTTTGACCAAGTTATCCATACCCTCAATTCTTATAATTATTAATTTCAAAGTGCTGTGAATAAAACCCACGGCCTCATGCATGCGAGGAAAGGGCTCTACCACTGAGATACATCTTTAGCCCCATTGATCAAGTTAGTATAGAATTGACTAGATTAAATGTTTACCTATTCCTCATACAAAAGTAATTGAAGTAAACTAATAAATACATAAATTGTATGATAAAATAAATGCTCATTAATTTTTGCCAACTTTGTGTATTCAGCTATACAAAAATCACAAATTACACTTTTAGCGTTTATCAGTTAAGTTTATAATAAAAATTAAAATATGATTCCCTGGGATTTTTGAGATTCTTTTTCTCCTTTAATATGGGTAAATACATATATATTAGCAGATTTTGACAATCACTACATTAATCTACTTTTTAAAAGGATAGCTTTGACTTTTTTTTTTTGCTGTGTTAATTGTTCCTCAATGTTCCCCACATGAAGAAAGTTGAAGTTTTTTTTTTTCAAAGAAATATCAGACACAGGAGCATGATTATGATCCTCAGTCTTGACACAAGTATTTTTCTCTCTTTTGTTTTGGGTTAATGAAGCTCTGAAACTTTTGCAGCTTACAAAATAATGCCATTATGTTTAATCCATCCTGCTTTGTTTTGTGTTATTTTAAAATCATGGTGCTTGGAATTAATTCATTAATTATCTTATGTTTTTAATAGCTGAATAGATGAAAAATATTTTCTCAAACTTAAGTTCATGATAGAGAAAAACACATTAAGAAAACACTGAATAACATTAGTCTATGAATAGAGATTGGGCAGGCATTTCATTTGTTCTCACAATTTTTCTCAAAGTAAAAATGCTGATCTTAAAGTCTGTAATAGACTATTACTACCATACTCTCAATAGACTATTTAACACCATAAACATCTACATTTGTTGTTGAAATATTTCTTGTCAGAAGTGATTTGGAATATCCTTCTTCCTTTTAGACTAAATGTGTTCATTCATTACATATGTTTTCATTTCTGAGAAAAATTCAACAATTGGTTAAGGGACTTCTGGGATTCATGTCACACTTGAATTAGGAGTACACAGTGCTCTGTTCTTTTTCATATGTAGACTTAGTTTATTATTTATAGCAGTGTACTTTTTTTTCTCTTAAAGGAAAATAAATGTAATACACAGCAGGATTTAGGACATAGTCAAGAAATACCGATTTTTAGTTATTTTTTAAAAATGTTATGAAATGTGTGATTGCTTTTTTGATAATGTACCTTCATGTCTTTATGGAAACTCATTCTTCATTTCACTTTGTTGTGCTCTTTTTATTGATATATGTTCAGAAAAAAACATCTGACAAGTGTACATGAAAATGGGTTATATAACAAGACAGAAAATACAGAAACTGTCCAGAAAATGGTAAAGAAAGAAAAGCACAGTGCAAGACATCAAAGTTAACTCTAAATTCAATCTTTTTTTTTTTTACATTTTTTTTTATTGTTGGTCGTTCAAAACATTACATAGTTCTTCATACATCATATTTCACAGTTTGATTCAAATGAGTTATGAACTCCCAATTTTATCCCGTATACAGATTGCTGTATCACATCAGTTACCCTTCCATTGATTGACATATTGCCTTTCTAGTGTCTGATGTATTCTGCTGTCTGTATTATTCTCTACTATCCCCCCTCCCCTCCCCTCCCCTCCCCTTTTCTCTCTCTACCCCTTCTACTGTAAATCACTTCTTCCATTTGAATTATCTTGTCTTACCCCTCCTTTCCTCTTATATGTCATTTTGTATAACCCTGAGGATCGCCTTCCATTTCCATGCGATTCCCCTTCTCGTTTCCTTTCCCTCCCACCTCTCAACCCTGTTAATGAAAATCTTCGTCTCAAGCTCTTCGTCCCTACCCTGTCCTTGTTTCCTCCCCTTATATCAGAGGAGTCATTTGGTATTTGTTTTTTAAAGATTGAATAGCTTCACTTAGCATAATCTGCTCTAATGCCATCCATTTCCCTCCAAATTCTATGATTTTGTCATTTTTAAATGCAGAGTAATACTCCATTGTGTATAAATGCCACATTTTTTTAATCCATTCATCTATTGAAGGGCATCTAGGCTGATTCCACAATCTTGCTATCGTGAATTGTGCTGCTATGAACATCGATGTAGCAGTGTCCCTGTAGCATGCTCTTATTAGGTCTTTAGGGAATAGACCGAGAAGGGGAATAGCTGGGTCAAATGGTGGTTCCATTCCCAGCTTTCCAAGAAATCTCCATACTGCTTTCCAAATTGGCTGCACCAATTTGCAGTCCCACCAGCAATGAACAAGAGTGCCCTTTTCCCCACATCCTCTCCAGCACTTATTGTTGTTTGACTTCCTAATGGCTGCCAATCTTACTGGAGTGAGATGGTATCTTAGGGTAGTTTTGATTTGCATTTCTCTGACTGCTAGCGATGGTGAGCATTTTTTCATGTACTTATTGATTGATTGTATGTCCTCTTCTGAGAAGTGTCTGTTCAGGTCCTTTGCCCATTTATTGATTGGGTTACTTGTTGTCTTATTGTCTAATTTTTTGAGTTCTTTATATAATCTGGTTATTAGGGCTCTATCTGAAGTGTGTGGAGTAAAGATTTGTTCCCAGGATGTAGGCTCCCTGTTTATCTCTCTTATTGTTTCTTTTGCTGAGAAAAAACTTTTTAGTTTGAGTAAGTCCCATTTGTTGATTCTAGTTGTTAACTCTTGCGCTATGGGTGTCCTATTGAGGAATTTGGAGCCTGCTCCCACAGTATGTAGATCAATCTTAGAAAACCTGACAAAACTCCATGTGTCAAATTCTATTTCAAAAGTTTACTTTAATATAAAGTGAAGCTACAATTTTAGTCAAACCATACTAGTACATATTTTCCTGAAACAATGGAATTTTCTGTCAAATTCTGTGAACAAAGTGTAGAGACAACAATTTGGTAAGAAAATAAAAATAAATTCAGTGTTTGGATGTGAAAGCTAGATATTCAAAAGATTAAATTTTTTTTAAGATCAGTATCTCCATAATCCTTCAATTTATTAGTATTTTCAATATATCAGTTTTTAATTATAATCTTGAATAAATATGATTATAACCAAATTTGATTAAAATTTTAGTATGAAGGATGTTATTTGCATGATAGAAAGATTTTTAAAAAGCATTCAAGTAGCTGATTAAGCAAGTTTAAATTTTTCCTGGCATACAACCCAAACCAAATGCCAATGTGTGAATGTTATGATTTCAATGAGTAATACTCATAGAAAAATCCAAAATTTCTACATTATATAATTAGACTTTTGATCTTTTGATTTTTTTTACTACAATAGACAATGGAGGTGATAGAGGACTAGTTTTGGGTGAAATTGGAGAGAAAATGAGTTTGTAGTCCATAAAATCTGGTTGGTGTGATGCAACTATATATATATATAGATGGCCTGGGCAACAAAAGAAAACTGTCTGAATTAGAGAGGAGAGAAGATTAGTGTATTCTTGGATAAGAATGAGAGAGTCAAACTGAGTAGAGAACCAGATATGGGAAAATGTAAATGCAACATTATAATATTATATAAAAATGCTGCTATATAAAGGAGAAAATACAGATAGACCAAAGGAGCAGAATAAAAAGCCAGGAATAAATCCATACATTCATGGTCACTTGATTTTTGAGAAAGATGCCAAAACACATAATAGAGAAAGAACAGTTACTTCAATCAACGATGCTAGCAAACTTGAGAGCCACATGCACAAGAATGAAATTTAATCTTCATCTCACATCATATACAAAAATATACTCCAAATGGATTAAAGATTTAAACATAAGATCTGAAACCATAAAACTACTAAAAAAATAGAGGTAAACTATACAACATTGCTCTTTGCAATAACTTTTTGCAATAACTCTGCCCAGGTAGCAGAGGCAAAAGTAGGCAAATGGGATCCCATCAAACTAAAAAACTTTGAATGGATAAGGAAACAATCAATGAAGCAAAAATAAAGTATGGGTGAATGTAATGTAATGTAAAGTAATGGGAGAATGTATTTGCAAATGATATAACAGATAGAGCTTAATTTCTAAAATATATAAGGAACTCAACAGTAAGAAAGCAAGTAACTTAGTTTAGAAAATGAGCAAAGTACCTGAGTAAGTGCTTCTCAGTGATCCTTAAGATGTAAGAAATATACAAAGTTGCCCCATCTGTTGCCTCAGTTTATTGCCTAGAGTTTCCAGGCAGCAGGACAAAGGGGAAACTAGGCTAAACCAAAACATTTTCTAAATTATTTGCAGATGGGATTAGGTTTCAAGGGAAGTCAAGGAGAATACCATTTATGTGACATATCACAAAAACAGCCACACACAGAATTTAAAAAATCTGGATAGGACTGTCCTAAGTCTTCACCTGAGTATTGACTGATAATGCATACAAGCAAACTATGAACCACAAAAAGAACTGCCTTATAGGCAACAAAAACAAAATGAAATCTTATTCATCAGAGCTCACACAAGCCCAGTAATGATTTCTGTTCCTACCAGCTATAATAATAATTCAAAATAATTTAATTTAAAAAAAGTAAACCTCTTAATTCTCAGGACATTGGCTAGAATTTTAAGAAGGTTCTATTGGTATGCAACCAACCTTAAAAGAAGGACAGAAAGATGAAATGATTTCTAAGTAACTTAACCTAGAACAAAGATCAAAAATATTTATAAAAAAGTACCTACCACACAATTCACAATGCCAGGCATTAAATAAAAATATAAATAAATAATAAATAAACAAATGAAAATAGGCAATCATTCATAAAGCAAGAAAATACAACCCATACATGGGTGAAAAGTGAACAACCAAAACCACCTAAGATCTGGCATTAGTGGAAAGATACATTAAAATAATTATTATATCTGCATTATATATGAATTCTGTATGTTTCCAGTGCTAGGAAGAGGGATATGAGACACAATACAGACCCACTTTGAATATTTAAACCTGGAAATGACAATGCTAGGGATTAGCACATTGAAGAGAAAGCAGCAGAAAATTGCCAAAATTTAATACAATGAGAAATAAAAGACAAAAACAAAGCTTGACAGAACACCAGGTAGTCTCACACAAGCATAATTGGAATGTGAAAAGAAGCTGAGAGAGTATAAAAGAGGCCCGAAAAGTTTTGTGAAAGAATTCTGGCCAACAATCTCTAAATCTGAGGAAATATCTGAACTGACAGATCCAAACCTTCAGAGGTTTGGAAATACTGAGTGATTCACCTATTAATGTTCCTCAACCGGCCTGTGATAGATTAAGGATAGAACTCACAACCATGTCTGGGAATCCAGGCAACTTGGTACTGTTTCATGTGAAATCATCCTTTATTATGAACCAGATACAATCTATGTGTTGTTTATACTCCATCTTCCTATTTAAAAATAAGAGAGCCCAGGCAGGAGAATGGGGGGTTGGGGGGGTTATGAAAAGCAATTGTACAGTGAAGAAGTCCATAAGATATTTTTCCTGTGAAAGAATTTAAACATCAAAGAAATATTACAAAAACATTTTATGTTAATAGATGATATCATTTTTCAAAGCTTTTAGGACACCTGTAACAGATTTTTAAGTTCATGGATTCTGGGGCCAGGTTGGCTTGGGTTCAAATCTCAGCCTCCTCTAACTATTGAGTGATGCTAAGTTTATGCTTTCTATTGACTCCGTTTTTTTCTCCATTCATAGGAGGATAATAATTTTGTCTATATTTCTAAGTTTATATAATAAATTAATTAATATTTGTAAAACAATGAGATAAGCACTAAATAGATATGATCAATGACAAGTGGATGGTTTGGTATCCTATTTAATGCTCTCAAAAATTTTCCCTCTTGACTGTGACATGTTTTACACATTTTACTCAAAAGCCTTCTTCTCCTTTGTCTGATTCTGATCTCTTCATCAATGCCTCCACCTCCAAACATATCTGATGCCGGCTTTCCTACATAAACTTAGCCTCAGTCATGGTACTCTTTCTCCTTCTTACACTTCACATGGTATTCTTTTTAAAAAGGTCTGTATACTCTTCTTTTCCATCTTTGTGACTTAACTTCATAGACTCTTACAAACTAAGACCTTACCCTCACCATCACTCTCCTAATGAAACTGTCCTGCTAAACACCGCAAATATGCAACTGGCAGCTTTGTCGAATCTGCAGCATAAAGCCCCTAATGAAAGCCCCATGATCCCTCTTTTGGAATTCTGTTTCCTTGAATTTTTTATGTCTTTCTTAGGAAAGACTTTTTCAGTTATTAGTGACTAAAATTTTGACTTATGTATCCACTCAATCAATTTAAATGTCTAGATCATATAGCTCCAGATACTGCTGAACACAGGTCCCAACTGGTAATAAGGAATGACGCTCTCACTTTCTATGTTGGCTTCATTCAGGCAGATCTTCCCTTGTGGTTGTAAGTTGTCCATCAGCAGCTCCACAGTTATGCCTAATCCTCACAGAAATTCAGGAATAAAAGAAAGAGAAATAAAATGAAAAAAAAGTCCTTTTTCCCCTAATCAGTTCTTTCTAGAACACTATCATCAGTCTGCCTTCACTCACATGCATATCTCTAAAAATTCTCATGATGCCCAGGAATATACGAAAATGCTAAAACACATGTCCCAAAATTACCTGATTCAATCTCACAACTTGAGTTTCTCTAAACTCTTTACTCTTTTAACAAAATTTTCTTAGGCATGAGTTTTGTGGTTGCTTCCTTAACACAAAGGCAGAACCAACTGATTCAGGAGTTGCAATCATCCTTGATAAACAGGAAACAGAAAGAGAAAGAGAGATTAGGAATATGTTATTTATATTGCATTCCAATTATCCCACTCACTACTCTGACTTCCATAGCTTTTATCAGGAATCCTATTATTCTCTTGATTAGTCTTCTTGATATCTTTTCCTGCTACATATTCCTGTTGTTTTTATATCTCCCGAAACATTGTTTTAAACAAGTTGTTCTCACTGCTCACAAATCTTCAAAAGCTTCATTGTCTATCAGAATCTTATCATCCTAGATCGAACATTCAGATCTTTTAATAATATGGTCTTAAGTGATTATCCAGTATTTGATCATGGTGTCCAACTTCCTGCTTGTGATCTTTTTGTGAATAGCCTTTTTTCTAATCCATATTAAAGCAAAGATCCTCCAAGTGACTTGTCACAAGACACTTGAGCCTCCAAGGTTTTTGCAGTAAGGACAGATAAAAATGTACCTCCACATATTATTCGATAGGTTGTATTGTTGAATGGCTCAGTGCAAGGAACTTTGGGTTCCTCAGATTAAATGCATTCCACAAGTGCAAAGCATTGTGTCCATGGAGCCAAAAATAGCTGTGGGTTAATAACTTCCCTGGGTACCTAATTGAAATACCTGGGTGCCATCCAGCAGACAATATCCATTGCTGTGTTTTAATTTACCACATGAAATTAAACCTTCGTTCTTTACCTTTGAAGTGTCTTTATAAATTTAATGCCACCACATTTTGTTGTACATTTAGATAGGTAGATTTTTCATTAAAAATCATACACATTATAATACATCCTCTTTGGCAAGTTCTGAACTGGCTTATAGTATGGTCACAATATAGCTAAACAAATCCTTTAGGAAGAGAGAAAAACCAACTGGGGCTTTTGTGTTATTTCTCTTCTAAAGAAGCTCTTTTTTTCCCCCCGCAGCTCTGTTTTTGGAGTGAGGTTGGCAATGTTTTCCAGCTTACATCTTAAAATAAACTACAGCATGAACCCAAAACAACATCTTTTATTTATACACAGAAAATCTTCTTGATTTCATTATGTAATTTTAAGGAATCTTGTCTCTTGGGCCTGAGGAGGTGGTCTGTGCCTTCTTGGGGACTCTGATCAACACAGATAATGCTTCCTGTCTGTCTGTGGCATTCCTGTCAGCCAACATCTGTTTGCCTCTTTAGAATCCCAGTGACTCACATTACTACATTTCCACAGCTCAGTCTGATTTTCTAGTCAATTGGACCCTGCAACAAGCCTTCTTTGGGCTTTTGTTCAGGTATCTGTGACTCTTGTTTTAGGAGCCTTTTGTTGTTGTTGTTTTTTCTTTTGGGACTGGCAATTGAAAACAGACACATTTTAACAGTGAACCACATCCCCAGCCCTTCTTGCTTTTCGAGACAGGGTCTTGCTCAGTTACTTAGAGCACTGTTAAATTGCTGACACTGGCCTTTACTTGTACTTGTGATTGATCCTCTTGCTTCAGCCACTGGGATCACAGGTGTGCACACCTCTGCCCCAGCTTTTCTCATACTTCCAGAATACTCTATATCTAGTCAAGACAGATTGTCCTCACTTTTCTAAGTACCTCTCTCACTTCCCTTCTTTTTCTGCTAGTTTCTACTCATCCTCCAAAGTCCATCAGTAGAATAGCATCCCTTCTCTGAGCTCATGGAACTTTTCACTTATTAGAATCTATTGAGTCTTTATGTATGTTACCTTCTGTTTTGACTTCTTTACTTAGAGCGGTATGTCTTCTCTCTAATGTGAAATTATAAGCTCCTTGGGGATCCGAGGCTATGGTTACCACACTGATCACAAAAGTTGATTTTATATCATCCTGTTACTTTAACTCCAGAGATAATGACTATCATATATTTCTTTCTCATTACATTGCCATACAAATTCATTTTTTCCTAATCTCTTATATAGAGGTGTGAAGATGTAGAATATTAAAAATTGAATTCATTTATTAGTTCAGTAAATATGTGCCTTCATGATCTTTTTCATGAAGTATTAATTACAACTGTTCAACATTTCCTTGACATATTATTTTTTATTTAAATCATAAAGAACAAGAGTTCCCTCTTTCCTACTTTTCTATTCATTAGTCTTTTATAAATTGTTCTCACATTCAACCAATTGAAAAATATTTCTCTTAGGCATCAATAATAGTCATGGCCTAGTTATTCACACCTTATAAAATTTACACCACTGTGTGGGATGTGTTTTTCTATCACTATCTCTTTAACATATTAGCTGTATTTTCAGTGTTTAACTTTATATATGAAAAGGCACAAAATACAATGTCAGAAAAAATTTTCCTGTTGTCTAAATTGAAATCTGTTATTTTCTCAACACAGTAAATATAATATTATATGGTTCAAGGCATGAATCAAAATAAGTGAGTATAAAATTAGAGCATATATTATTTTAAATTTAAATGATTACTGTAATAATGAGTAAAAGGTGTTATTGTTATTTTTACTCTCCATATTGTTGTCAGGTCACACAGCTTGGGTGTATTGGTCAGGGATACACAACTCATAGGTTAGATAGAAGATAGATACATAGATGATAGGTGAGAAGCCCTACGATGTACCATATGTAAACTGGGGATGGAACACCCATCTCTTCTTGCCCTTGAACATCAAAACATCAGGTCATCCAGCTTTTAGATTCTAGGACTTATTTCAGCACCTTTCACTCTAGTTCTTAGGCTCCCTTGTTTCCCCAGTTTGAGCATATGAGGGGACTGGTCTGGTGTAGCAGCCAATTGGGCTGTGCAATGCAAATGTGACTTGCTTCTCACTCCGCCTGTGATCCCACACAGCACCTGAGATGGGTGTGACTTGCCAAGATGTCAATCAGTCTGCTCACCACAAGACATCACAAAGCAATACTCCACCTTCGAAACCGTTTTTCCCTGCCTTATTTGGTAAAGACCATTCCATTGAACCTTCCTTGTGTGTGTTCCCCCTATAAAATAAAAAGAATTCAGGTGCACACACTTTTCCAGTGCTGCCCAACATGGAGCTAACCCTTGGGGTCACTGAGCAGTCCCACCCTGGATCTTAGAAACTCACATTCATGTTTTGCCTGTTTTTTTGTTTGTTTGTTTTGTTTTGTTTTCTCAGTTATTGCTGCATCCAGCTCCTTTGAACCCACATCAACTCACAAGCCCGGCCAGCTGGCAACACCAAATCAGTGATCTCTTTTACACAATAGAAAGTGCATCACAAGAAAGAAACACACATTCTATATTTTCAGAAAAAATGATTTTAATTATTCCTTTCCTACAATGTATATGTTTCCCATATACACTCATTAATAGATTCTGAAAATGAAAAATTTATTTGTTTACCATTACCCATGTTTAAATTCATACAAAATTGTAATACATACACAATCACACCACTGTAAAATTATATATAAATTTTTTTTAAATCTGTGATGAATTTTAAAGTTCTAAGTGAAACCAACAGTTGAAACAACAGATTGTTCATATTTGAGCAGAACATTTATTTAAATGTATAGCAGCATCTATATGTCTAAAAAATTCAGTATCTATACATCTAATAAATTTAATTAGGTTGCTGTGATGCATGATCCCATTCTCTAATTATGACTAAAAGATACATTCTGAAAACTGCTGGAAGTGTTTCCAACTGACAATCTGTAGTTGCCAACCGTCATAGAAATGGCCCTTAACTTGAGAGAGCTGCCTAAACAACATTGTGTTCCACTCTCCCAGGAAATCTTGCATCCCAAGATGCATCCACTGTAGTATATAAAGGGCTGTTTTCACACCAAAATGCAGTATAACTTTAAAGTTCCGGTATAGCTCCAAAGCTCCTTGTCAAGTTGGCTGGGACTTTTGTTATGACCTCATCGCACCCAGCTCCTCACTCTGCCCAGGCTTCTTCCCAAAAATACATTTGGGGAACCCAACAGTCAATGACGACAAATACCCTCTTTACCACTGGGCATTATGTAATAAGACAAAAATGAACAAAAGGTGTGTTTCTTTCCCACAAACAGCATGGAGAAGTGTTTTCAAATTATGGAGCACAAAATTATTTTTGTGGGACATGATTAACTTTTGAAATTAGGAAGAAAATTAATAATGTCAATGGTTTTATCTGGCAGTAAAAGGCAATAATTGTTTTGTTACAGTTTCATAGATTGATTTTTTCTAGGAAAACTCAAACTAAGTTTGTGAAAAAAAATTAAATGAATTAAACAATCATAAGACAATAATTATATTAATAAGCCATCCTATACTTTATTTTTATGAATTGCGAATCTATTTTGCAATTATCTAAGTGAATACCAAAAGAATGGTGTTTTTAAAGGAAAGGACTGTGTCCTGTTTTTACTATTACAGATGTATATTGAGGTTCTGTCATGTGCTGGGCACTGTGTTTACCACTATTCTTGTTTACTATTGTAATCCCAAGAGCTAGCCTCCGGCCTCAAAGATCACATTCCCTTGACAACTACTTCTTCAAGCACAAGTGAGTTGGGACTCAAAATCAGGACTTCTGATTTTAATGGCCATTTCTGCCACATAGGAGTTATAGAACACTGCCCTTCATTTTCTTGCTCTTAAGGATGCATAACCCTAAATGAAGACTGAAGATATTAACAGATTTATCACAATATGTACTATGTGTCTTCAATGAGTTATTCACCCAAAGAGGCAATATAAACAACAAATAAGAATACTTTAAAATTTTTATTGTTATCACATTTATGTGATCTAGAATAAAATACTAAATCACATATTATTAGATGCTGACAAAGTCCTAATGTTTCCCTCATTTCGACTGTATTTTAAGCATACGTTTTTCTGACTCTAGGCCTCTGACATCCCTTTCTTTAGAACATTTTCCTTAGAAAAGATGTCATTGTAAATTGACATAAGTCTATCCTAAAGCTGCTCAATTTCACAATTCAGGAATATCTTTCCTAAAGACCTGGGAGCCATTCCTTTGTAATGTATTCAAGGAAAGTACAGCCCAGCTCTTAGTCTGTAGGGGAAGGTAGGAGCCTAATTTCAGTAATACCTTTTGAAACTGTTTCCTGTCATGAAGACATGAGAAAGTTCATTTTTTCCTTTGGGTAAAGCCAATTAGCAAACTCATGCCAGTGTTTAAAAGGTCTCCTATGCTTACTTCAGTAGAGTTGTATTCAGATGGTGTCCTGGCCTCTCCAATTCTATTGCAATAGAATAAAGTTTTCCTTGACTGTTTAACTTTTTATGGTACAAGTTTTGCTCTGACAGTGTTAAGT
Organism: Urocitellus parryii; assembly: GCF_045843805.1. Taxonomy (NCBI): domain Eukaryota; kingdom Metazoa; phylum Chordata; class Mammalia; order Rodentia; family Sciuridae; genus Urocitellus; species Urocitellus parryii. Next base: position 2,664,100 of record NW_027554094.1, on the reverse strand, counting down.
AAAATTTTATTACTAAAAGCTACCCTTTCTAAAATGTTTTAATATGTGTAAGGAAAGGAGCCAAAAGAAAAATACAGCGGAGAAATCAATGGGAAACTAAAAAGCTGGTAGAAGCTAGTTGAAAAATATTTTCATTAAATAATGTCTATTACCCATGAAGTTCCAGATGTAGGGAAGGTAAGTGCTCTTTGAGAAATTATGGTACCTCAGGATACCACAATTTTTTGCTAAGAGGCTCAGATTGAGAATGTGTACACTCGATGATCCAGAGGCTATATATTTCCTAGACATATATGAAAAAATAAATTACAAAAAGGAAGTAATACTCCTTCCAAAATTGTATGAATGTCAAAAAATATAGCCAACCGCCTGAGTGTTATTGTGACTTTCTGTCTAACCCAGGCAGAATCATCATTCCTTCTGTCAAAACACACTGAAAGTAATGTGTGAAGAATTGGAGGGACTCTTTCATATTTCCAGTGATTAATTAACACCACGATGGTCCTCATACTCAGCTACCTTTCTCAGAGAAGTCAGGCAAATTGAAGTATTATATAAAGGATGCAAAGAATTAATAACTTCTGGAAAGAGTGGTCACTTTTAAGTCATGCTACAAAGTTATTGCAGTTTGCAAGAAGGTTGACTACAATGAATATTCTCACCATAAATAGCTGTGTGTATAATTATTTCTTCCTTTCCAAACATTGGCATTCAGGACTTAAGAAACTTAAATTTTTACCAAGAATAAGATATTTACCAATAGTAAGTTTAGTTCTATGTATGCCTCCACATTAACAAGAAACTTAAAACATATAAACATGCACAGAATAAGAATCTAAAATCACCTATAACCCATAATTTAGTGGTAGTCACTGCTAATATTTTGGTACAGGTTTAATTCCAGGTTTGTATAGAACATGGAGCTTAGCTTTAGGATTTAGTTTATACAATAATGAAAGCATTATTTTCACTAGCATATCAATATAATTACATTTAATTCTCATAAAAGCTTTATAAAATAGACATTATTCTTATCCATGTTTCACAATCAAAGAAAAACAAATACAGAAAGTTAGGCAACTGGTTTAAAGTCATAGAGTTAAAACAACTTAAAGCAGGACAAATTTATTTTGCTTCATGGTTTAGGAGGTTTTAGTCGATAGTCCTCTGGCACCATTGCTTTGGACCTGAGGTAGAAAGCACATGCAAGAGGAGAGATGGTGACTTCATGATAGCCAAGAAACAGAAAGAGAGAGAGAGAAGGAGGGAGGGAGAAAGGAACCAAGGATAAGTATGTACTTCCAGGGCAAGCCCTCAGTGATCTAGTTCTTCCCACTAGACTACATCCTACAGTTTCTTTCACCTCCCAATAGTGTCATCACATTGTTAATCTATCAATTGGTAAATCCACTCAAGATCCAATCTCCTCCTAAGAGTCCCTTCTCTGAACACTGCTTTATTGAGGAAAGCCTTCAACACAGGAGGAACCTTTGGGGGGCATTACAGATATAAATCATATATATAGTCATATCTTTGTGCCTATTTTTCAACTTATTTTCTTAGGATACCCTTCCTTAATAGTTCTGATTAGTCCAAGAGTATGTCCATTTAAAAAAATTCAATGCCTATTATTAAATCATCCTTGAAACACATTTTACCAATTTTATTCCCTCTTAGACTGTAATAGAGACACAGCATGTCTGCCCTCTCACAACAGATTGTTTTCTACTTCATCCCATAACTACTGAGTCAAAGCATTTAGACCCAAATAACACATATTGAAAATAAAAATATTATTATAAATTTCTTATTTATTATTCAGAAAACATTACATGAACCTTTATTTAAAACAAAACATTACACAAACTTCATTTTCTGAATATTTTATTGCACTCTAAGAAGAAATCAACTTCATCTTAGTTTAATTTTATTTATTTTACTAATTTAGGACATATTTATTGCAAGCTACTCTGCTAGGTACAATGAATAGCACAAAGATAAATAACACTATTTTTACACTTAATTATCTTGTCATCTAAGGGAGAAGTTATCCATGTAAACAGTTTATGTATAAGAGAGAATGAAATCTTTGTTAATAACATATATAAGTAGAGTATTATTATGATAAAAACATTTCATTAATTCTGACTGAACTGATTGAGAAGACTCATGTGGAGTTGTCTTTACTATGGAGACCTAAATGAGAAAGAACATGCAGGAAAGTAGAAGAAAGATTGGAAGGCATTTCTGAGACAGAGACAATGATAAAGCAATAATAAGGTGAAATTGTGGGAAGATCTGATCTTATTCATGATTTGGGTTTTATTTAGTAGAAGATGGCTTTATTTTTTCAGATATAAATGTAAATTTTATCATCTATTCATGCAAACAAGTTGTTCTAGCAGCTTTCTAATCAACAGTGCCCCCAAGAGGACCAGGTGTTTCCACAAAAAAATTATGATCCATGAAAAAATACTATTAACTAGACATTAAAAGAGAAAGTATATGTTACACTTATTTTATGTCCAGTATTGCTGTAGGCATTGGTGAGAAAGTGACCTGCTTAGACCCTTCTTTCAGAGACCTTACATGCTAAGAAAAGAAGATTTAAAAAAATAGAACAAAGGTAAAAGAAAAAAAAGATTAATAGTAAGGGCTGAATTCTAAAAATAAAGCCAGAAGTCGGAATAGATAAAAGGCAGTCAGCCAACTAAAAACCCAAGGAACATATTGCAAGCAGAAGGAAGAGGACTTGCAGTCAGAAGAAACTTTTTGTAAGGGAAGGCTAAGTGGCTGAAAATCACAATTGCCACCTTAATCTATATGAAACTTACAACCTTTAGCCTACATTTCAAGATTATTTGAAACTTGGTCATTCTTTTTTTTTTTTAATTGTCTACTCGGGAAACACATGAAGCAAATAAAAGAATATCATTTTACTTTTTTTTTACTTCTATCTGCTAAGTAGCTATTCTTTCCCAGGTATTAAGTACTCTCCTGCTTATCCCCAGATGCCCAGTAATCAATGTCCTTCATCCCTCTTCCTCCTCCCTCTCTATTCCAGACTTACATACCAACCCTCTGCATTATTCAACAAAATCATAAAAGGGTTCAAGAACTCATTAATTATGATACTCCAGGTAAATTTATACATTACAAGAGGATGTTTGTCTTAGGATTTTTTCCTCTTGTGAAAAAATTATGAAAGAAGCTTTCTTCCATGTAACTTCTTTTCAATTACTATGATAAATCAGTGGTGTGTTAGTTTATATTACTTTAACAAAGCACCTGAGTTAATCAAGTTAAAAGGAAGGAGAGTTTATTTTGGCTGACAGTGTAATAGGTTTCAGCCCATGGTTTCTTGGATCAAGGTGGGAATATGGAATGGAGGAGGCTGTTCACCTCTTGGCAGCCAGAAAGCCAAGAGCAACTAAGACACAGGAAGGAATTGAGGTCTCAATATTCTCTTCAAAGGCACACCCCCAATAACCTGACTTCCTTCCATTTAATATCCAAACTACAGCAAGTAGCTTAATGTATTTTCTTTTTTCTGGTTATGAGAATTGAACCCAGGAGGGACTTAGCCACTGAGTAACATCCCCAGACCTTCTATTTTGAGACAGGCTCTTGCTAAGTTGCTTAGGGACTTGCTAAGTTGCTGAGTCTAGTTTTGAACTTGTGTTCCTCCTGCCTCAGCCTCCCATGCCACTGGGATAATAGGCATGTGCCACCATGCCTGATCTTAAAGCATTTTAAATTTTTTCTTTTTTCCCCTGGGGTGTCATTCATTTTTTTTAAAAAAAATACACATTGTGGAATACTATCAGTGTACCTTTATTTAATTAAGTGAATTTTATTTGTCTAAATATAATAATAGTAGTAGTAGTAGTAGTTCTATTGCATAAACATTTAGAAATACTTCCATTTTTCTAACTATTTTGGCCAAAAAAAATGTTGCTGTTCTTTTCCACACTAATGGGCCCTGAACTATATAATCATTCATCAAATGTGTGATCATGGAATAATTCTACTAGTGAAAAATTTAGGAACTGTGGTAGAGGCTTATACTGGTTTATACAAACATCAGCCTTAAGGGAAAGGAGAAAAATGAGCTAAAGATTTCTCAGCTAGCTTATTGTACAGCAACCTTTGCCATTTGAAACTCATCCTTAGAGTTTTGAGATACTCCTACCAAGGTTGTAAAATGAATACTGAACGTTTGTTCTTGTCTGTCTTGGGGAAGGAAGTTCTTTGGGGGTTTCACATTATATGCAGATTGTCACTCGATGTATTGCTTTAATTATTTTGTTGTTTTAATCAATGTGCACATGTGCTTAGAGAGATCTGAGGAGCATAATATAATGAACGCCAAAAATAACAAGCAGGAAAACCTCTGGGTCTTCTCCAATTTCAAAATATAATGTAATCTCTAAACCAAATGAAAGTGTCCCTGGTCCAATTCGTTCAAGGGAACATGATCAATTTATCTCCTCCCAAAGAGAAATAAAGGGAAGGAAAATGTAAACGTGGTTGGAGCCTCAAAAATATTCAGAAATACTCTGAACTCATCAAATAAATGTCACTTTCACCTGAGAAAAATACTTGGAAAAAATATTTCAGACATATACAGCAGAAATAGAAAGCATTAAAAAGAATCAAATGGAAATTTTGAACAGAGCTAATAACATCTAAAATTAAGTATGGTTACAGTGGAAAAACATGGTGATGGTGACAATAGCAAAATATAAATATTAGTATAGAAAGCAAGCATGAAGATGGGTCAGTAGAGACAAATAATCTGAAGAAAAGAGTAAAACAACTGCAATAAAATGAACACAGCTATGGGTACTGTTGGGTGCAGAGCAGGCTGAACTGTGTTGTCTACAGGGCAGGCTGAACAGATGTTGGCTGCAAGATAGCCCATGCACTCAAACCCCCCTCTATCTGGTCCTTTATCACCTGTTTGTGACAAGTCCCGCTCAAGGCTGAGCACTCAACCCCCCTTGGGCCAACAAGGCAGCTTGCAGACCCAGAGGCCCCATTAGATTTGGGCTATAAAAACTCCCTCCTGCCAGGCCCTTCTCTCTCTTGCTCTCTTTCTCTTGCTCTTTCTCTCTTGCTCTCTCTCTCTCTTGCTCTTTATCTTTCTTGCGTGCACTCTCTGTCTCTCTCTTGCTCTTGCTCTCTCCCTGTTCATCTCTTCTCTTCTTCTTTCTTTCTCTCTCTCTCTCTCTCTCTCTCTCTCTCTCTCTCTCTCTCTCTCTTTCTCTCTCTCTCTTTCCTTCCTTCTTTTCTCTTTGTTGCACTGCTGCAATAAAGATCTTTTGGTCACTCCGAGTGTTGTGGTCACTTTCCTTTCAGGTACCTGAAAAATGATATTTTTTTCAAAAACTAGTATTTTAAAAATATTATTCAAAATATTATTAATATTATTCAAAATATTAGTAATATTTTGAATAGTTTTTTTCAAAAATAGTATTTTTTTCAAAAGATCTAATGAATGTGTGATTGGAGTTTTAGAAGAAAATTAAAGAGAGATTGAGGCAGAAAAAATGTCCAGTAATAACACCGTTTAAGAATAAAGATGAGAAATTGAGGAAGGTGGGTGAGAGGAAAGCTGCATTTCCAGTTGCTCCATGGGTTAGGATTCAAGCAGCAGGGATACTGCTTCTCAGTGAAATGAGTGAAGAAGGCTATTTACTGAAATTCAATATCAGATAGTCAGATTCTCTAAGAGACTCAGAAATTCAGGAACATTGAACAAAGAATAAGAAATAGTACGTTGGAGCCAAGCAGGTTGCAGTGGCAGCAGAAATTCCAGTTCAGTGCAGAGGGGAAGGATAACATAAAGGGACAGAGCAACACATGGAAAAGAGTTAGCCTGGGAAATCCCGGAGAACAGAAAAGCAGCCTGAACTTAGATGATTCAGATGTTGCATAATGAATTGGCCTTTGCTAAGTGCTCTTTCTCAAGTGGCCAGCAGAGATATGAAGAGGGGAACTATCTTGAGGAGCCCATGCTACAGCTTGCTACTGTGGGAGCCAAGGAAATCCCAGCAATTGCCTACTATGTGACTAGGATACACCTAGCAGAATATGCCTGAAACAGACAGAGAGAAGATTATACCCAGAGAGATTCAAGTCAGAGATATGCAGAGGAGTGAGGCTTGCTCTTCCTTTGAGTCTGATGGCTCACATTACCAGCTGAAGAGGGTGCAGAAACTAGCAAGCATGATTACACTCAGGGACTAATCCTGGGACATTGTAATCATGGTTAGTGCAGCATGAGACCTGAGGATTTGTCCCCTGCACCACTGAGTAGAATTCTTAGGAAGCTTCTGAGACTCAGACTCCCAGCAGAGATTAGCAACTGCCCAGCCCTAGGGGTGTTATGATCTAATCTCTCCAGAGTAGATACCACCCACCAAAATCCCTAAGGCTTGACTAAAGCTAAGTCACAGCTGCTGGTACTCCCCATGTAGAACTCTGCAGCAGCCCCACCATGGGAGGGCATAGATCTGGTTTCTCTGTACAAAACTTCAATCAATAGTACTTCCCATTCCTTCCTACCTTATACTGGTGCTAATGGAAGTTGAGAGAGATTTCAACCAGCTGCAGTTTTAGGCCACTCCTGCTGGTAGCTCAGTGAGCAACCCGAAAAAAAGGAAGAGTTTAACAATTCCCATCACATGCACACTTACACTCTCTTCCTTTCTCTTTGTGGGTAGTAAGAAGAATTGTAAAGAGTCAGGCAGAGGCAGTTATAACCCATCCTCATGGATAGTTTTGATGACCTCAATGGAGACAAGTCCTTCACTGAATATTTTTTCCTTTTATTTTTTTCTTGTGGTGCTCTTGCTGTGCTGATTGATTCTTGTTTGTACATACACATATTTGTTTCTTTTTAGCATTTAGTTTAAGAACATAATATTCCGTGATCAATTAGATTTCATCTAGGGATGCAAGATTGGTTCAATAGTTGTAAATCAGTAAATGTAATTTACCACATAAATACAAACAAGGACAAGAATCATATGGTCATCTAAATAGATGCATAAATCCTTAAAGTATCATTCTTCAAGGGGCCTACTTTTCTATATTTAAAGTATTCATTCTCTATGTATAAAGTATAAACCTACAAATCTCAGGTGGCATATAAAGTCCAGCCTGTTGAGAGCCGAGGCCCACTCAGAGTGATGCTTGGCATTTGCCAGAGGGAATGGTTGAAAGGTGATGCCAGCGAACCATTGAGATGATGATTTGAGTTAAGCTGTACATAATTGCTGTGATGCTGGATTGATTGTATTGTATATTTGACCTTTACTGTCGGGCAATAGGGCGGATCTTGTTGCCTTGGGCGCCAGCTACTTTGGAGTTCCTGTGAGTTCTTGCAGGGGTTGGGGGAGATTGGACAAAGACTGGTGGAGGGAGTGGGTTTCCGTGTGGTATGTGCAGTGCCGGTAAAAGTTGGGGAATAAAGAGTGGCTGTTTGAATCTACAAGGCTTTGTGGCAGCTCGGTTATTTGTGCCCAGCTACACTGCGGCACCAGCGTCCTCCCAGCAGAATAAGGATATCCACAATCTGTCCCAAACTACTCTTCCTAGCTTCACCTTTCATAATCCCTGCTCACACACTCTGTGCTTCAACTGAAGCAATTAATCTTCTAATAGAACTGAACTTTTCCACGTCCATGCCTTGCTGGTTGCTTTTCCCTTTTCCTGCTAACCTCCCCAAACAGCTTTTCTTTTCATATTCTACCAATATTCAAATTTGAGCCCACTCAGCTCATAGTAATCTCTCTGAAACTTAAGAGCATTTATTATAATTTAAAAACACAACAAATCTCTATATGTAAATATCATTTTATGGAACTTTTAGTGTTTTGTCAAAAGGGAAGAAAATAAGCACTTCAAAGTATTTACTATGCATTAGGCACTCTGTTAAACACTTTCTATAATTAATCTAATTAAGCCAGGATTATTATGTAATTATTTTTTACTTTTATTTAATTTTCCAAGTGTTTATGGTTCATCTCATCTCCAACCGGATTATAAATGTTTGACCAGGATGCAAGAAAAGACCACTGACTCCAATTAAAATCAAATTAAAGCAAGCTTATTATTTTGACCGGCAGGGCTGCCTCTCCCTCCCAAAATTGTGGGAACAAGACAGCCACCCCACCTTTCCTACAGCCCAGCTTTATAGCCCAGAAAGTTACACAAAGGGGGGTTACAGATTACAGAACTCTGACAAGCATCACATTAATGGTAGTTTACTTTTTTTGCTGGCCCCAACATCAGAATTTATGAGGACCATTAGAGCCTCAGAGAGGGTCATTTTCTGGCCAGGGAAGGCCAATATTTTTGAGGTGTCACTAAATTTCAGAGAGGGCTGCTATCTGGTCAGAGAGCCAGGCATGGATGAGTTCAAGGCACGGGAAGGCTTCCAAGCAGGTTCAGAATTTGCAGTAATTTATAGTAAAGCTGAAATTATCTTTTCATGGCTTTGTGGCAAGATGGCTCCCAATTTTAAGAAAATATCAGGTTGGGTCTATCATAAATCCCCTACAGGCATAAATCTTTATACATTCAATAAGAATTCATTAAATTCCTACTAAGTGCTTCCAACTTGGCTTATATTGAGGATACAAAAACCAGAATTTTTGCACTTTATGTACTAAATTATATAGCTGTTATGCTCAGTAGATTTATAAACAAATACACTATTCTGTCCCAAAACATACTATCTTGCAATGTTGTAAATATTCAATGTTATTTGATTTAAAAGATAAAATTTAAATTGCACTAAATGAAGAAACTAAGACAAGAGTGTATAAAATATATATAAAAAATAAGTACTATAAGCTAAAAAGTGTTTTCCCCACCTTAAAAGATTTGAATTTTTTTCAAATTCTTAGTTCGTTCGTCTACTATGTAGATGACCATAAAATGTGAACTACAGCTTCTTCTACTAATATAAAATAAGAAAAAAGTTTTAGAACATGAAAACCAAAAATATTAAATATCCAGGCAAAAGCAAAATGATAAATAAAATCAGACAGAAAACAATTTCTTTAAAAAAATTATAATGCCTAATCCCTTGAATGAAGACATTTAAGTCTTTTTTTGTTTCACATCTAGACAAAACCTTTGTTTCCTTTTTCTCTGAAGAGTATGAGCAACCAGTTGCCCCCTTTCACAGTAAAAATATGCTATCCTTGGTGTATAAAGATATAATTGCTATAATAATCTATATTAATAAAATAACTATACAAATCTAAACATTAGGATTAATTCTGTTTGGGTTTCTTTTTTTCCTCCAGTCAAGGCAATAAATTAAAGTCTTTTATCTAATGATTAAGGTAAGAAAATTGGATGAGATGAAGGGAGAAATTCATGTTTATGGAACACAAACTATGTTGTGTGAAATGTTAACAATGATTAAGAGACTGAACTAGTAATTTGCAACTATCCCATGTGCCAGGTGCAGGATGTATCATTCCCAGCTACTAAGAGGACCGAGGCAGAAACACTCTTTCAGCCCAGGAGTTCTAGTCCTGCCGGTGCAATGTAGCAAAATCCCATCTTTAAATAATTATATAACTACAGATACCATTCTATAAATTAATTGATATCATATGTGTACATGTGTGTATATGTGTGTGTACATCTATACATTTTGCAGTATACTGTATAGGACTTAACTATATATGTGGGAGTGACTAATAAACAGTCTTTCATTATGATGATGAAACCCAGAAAATAAAAAAAAAAAACTATCAATGCTGTATTTAAGAAAGATGGAAGGTAGTGATACTGATAAGCATGAGTTGTCCAACTTCTAAATTATAGGAAACAATATGACAAGTGCATAAATTATCTCACCTTTGTTTTTCTTTGATGTTATTAAATGTACAATTAGTCTTCTGATTCTGATCACAGGCTTTTTTCTTTCTTTTTGTAATACATTACCTATCACCTTTTATAAGCAAATTTTCTAAAAGAATATCTTAAAATTCAGGAAGATCCTGAGTTCAAAGCTAGCCTCAGCAACAGTGAGGCACTAAGCAACTCAGTGAGACCCTGTCTCTAAATAAAAATTCAAAATAGGGCTAGGGATGTGGCTCAGTGGCCCAGTGGCCCTAGGTTCAATCCCTGGTATCCACCATACCTGCCCCCACCCCAAAAAAGAATGCTTTAAAATTCTCCTTCTGAAATAATCTATGTTGTTGTATACAAGGCTTAGAATATGACTTATGATGGCAGAATTTTCCAGACCAACATAGTAAAATTCTCAGATCAAGACAGTTGGACTGGGGTTGTAGCTATGTGGTAGAGTGCTTACCTAGCATGTGTGAGGCACTGATTTTGAAAATCAGGGGGCTGGAGATGTGGCTCAGAGGTAGCGCGCTCACCTGGCATGCGTGCGGCCCGGGTTCGATCCTCAGCACCACATACCAACAAAGATGTTGTGTCCGCCGAGAACTAAAAAATAAATATTAAAAAAATTCTCTCTCTCTCTCCTCTCTCACTCTCTCTTTAAAAAAAAAAAAGAAAATCAGCAGCACATTAAAAAAAAGACATTAGGACTCAGAGAAAGTTGCAGAAAACAGAAATAAAAAAAAACAAATTAATGTGTGTGTGTGTGTGTGTGTGTGTGTGTGTGTGTGTGAGAGAGAGAGAGAGAGAGAGAGAGAGGGAGAGAGAGAGAGAGAGAGAGAGAAACTTACAGACTGACCAGAGAGAGAGAGAGAGAGAGAGAGAAATGGTTATGAAATATTCACTCTTGACAGTAACAAGAGGAGTAAATACAGCATTCTTTAAAACAATCTCATTACCAATAAATAGTTCTACAAAGAAAAGTAAGAGGAAAAAAATGGAAATAACAGGTCAACGAAAAGCAAAGAGGCTGTGATCATGTATCTGAATGCCATGAGCATAGCCATGAGTATTTCACCAAACCTGAAGTTATTATGAATTGTAAAGATTAATTTTTCTCTCAAAAGAACATATCTAGTATAATCAAAAGTTTAAGAAATTAAGGAAAGCTGATTGTAAGAATCCCAGAATTGGGCTGGGGATGTGGCTCAAGCAATAACATGCTCGCCTGGCATGCACGGGGTGCTGGGTTCGATATTCAGTACCACATAAAAATGAAATAAAGCTGTTGTGTCCACCGAAAAACTGAAAAATAAATATTAAAAAATTCTCTCTCTTTCTCTCTCTCCCTCTTAAAAAAAAGAATCCCGGAATCATGTGCAACTGAGCTGCTCTCTCAGCCCCAAGAAACCTTTTGAGAGGCAGTGCAGGTATCTGTAGGCTGTGCCAGCACGAACGTTCCAGGAGTCTCTAATTATAATTGTCCGCTGTGTATTAATCTTCATGTCAAGTTTTAATTAATGGCTGATGGAGTCAGAGCAGGCACCAGCTGCCACTCCCCTGCTGGGAGGCAGGGGACACCCACAGGATGCTTGACCTGATAATCACCGCTAAGTGGCCTTTATCTGCATATCCCCACCTCTCCAACTCAGACCTCTCCTCCTCAAAGCTCAATGTTTTTTTCTACTATGCTATACCACCTAGGGTTTGAGGGATTGTGTGTGTGTGTGTGTGTGTGTGTGTGCGTGTGCGCACACTTGGTTTGTGGAGAAGGGTATAACCTTCATCTCAACTCAAGCTACTAACTAGTTCTATGATCTTTTTTTGTAACTTAACCTCCCTGAGCTTTGTTTTCCTCTCCCATCAAATGGGAAGTGCATTTGGCCTCAAGTAAATAAAATAAAATAAAAGGCTTACATAATAAGCTCATTAATTATCCCACAAAAGAAGTCCTCCATGAGAGTGTTTCAATAGTTGGTTTATTCAGAACCCAGGAGGCAGTTCCCTTCATTGTTCTATTCTTGACTTCTGTCCTCAAGCCTGTCTCCTCATAGTCATAAGGTGGCTAATCACCTCCCAGGATGGCACTCTCATTCAATAAGACCCCAAGACATGAAGAAGTCTTAGCTTTGCTTTGGGTCACTTTTTCAGAACAAAGTGACCTTGCCCAGTATATTTCAGCAGCTTTCTGTTAATGCCTCTCACTGTACAGAATAGTTACATGCCAAACTGACGCCAACCACGTGGCAAAGAAGTTACAATTATCGTGGCTGACTGAGATCAGTACTCTCAATCCTGGCTACCCATTAGAATTTCCTGGTGTACTTTTAAAAAATACCAGTGCTCAGATTGCTCTCCTGGACCAATGTAATCTCTGGAAGTAAGGCCCAATTACTACTACTTTAAAAAACCTTTGCAAGTGAGTCAAATATGCAGCCAGGGGAATGAACCACTGGCTGAGACTAACCAAGATCAAGCCCCCAAAGTGTAGCCTCCCATATGCTGGCTGCTCAGAAGTGGATGAACAGATTGAGGTCTGAAAGGGAAGAGGAAGTAGTGGTGAATGGTTAGCTAGTCAATATCCACAAGTCAATATCCAGGATGAGGGCTATTTCCAAAGACCCATGTCCCATGTTATCACCAGAAGTAGGGTTGAAATTTGTGGAAGTATTTTTCCTCCAGAGGTATTTCTTCCCAGGACTGGCCCTGCCTTTGGACTGGAAGACTCTGGCTACCCTAGGCAGTTATTTCTAAATCTGGCCACATGTCATATTCTCCTGATGTGCTTGTTAAAAATCATGATCCCTGGGCTATGGTGTGGTTCAGTAGTAGAGCACTCGCCTGGCATGCGTGAGGCTCAGGGTTCCATCCCCAGAACTCCCAATGAAACAACAAAAATATTAGTCCTTTCTGGGCCTACCTATCATAGAGCCCAAACACACACACATACACACACACCCACATTAGTTGCTCAAGTGGGTCTTAGGCAGCCTGCCCATAGTGGTGTTTTGAATTCACTGCTTCAAAAAAGTCCCTCATGGCCTTGAAATGGGCCTGGAACTCCATCATCAGGTCTTCTTTCCTAAGTCACCATTTCTATTACCAACTCCCTGACCCCAATTAACTCACCACATTCTTGATTTTTAAGGAAAGATAGTTGGAAAGATGCTGTGCCTCTCTTGCCTTTAGTTCTTTTTCTTAAAATGAGGGTAATAATGGTTGCCTCATTTGTAATCACAAAGGGCCCATGAAACAGAAGAAAGTTGTTTGTCACCACAACATGCAAAGGGCAGGTGAGAAAATACCTGTGCCCTGGGAGACTGGAGGTCCATACTCCAGTTTTGTCCCCAGGTCACCTGGGATCAGACCTTTCTGTTCTCATAACCCCTAAGCCCCTATGATAATTTCACTGACTCATGAAAGGCTTGGTTTGTGGGTGGACTCTTCTGTTTTGCGGCATTCTGAGTAACAAGAAGCCCCTCTTCTGCAGAAATCTCTTGGCACTTTAGCAAGTCGCCTTGCCCTGATGGATAGGACAGAAGTCATCCTGGTTTCAGAAGCAAGGGCAGAGGGGAAAGGCTGGACTGGGGAGTTCTTCTCAGGGGAGAAAGGCTAGGGTGGTGGTGGGGTCCAGGATGAGGGCTATTTCCAAAGACCAACATCCCAGGCCTCGGGATTTCTGCTAAGAGTCTGCAAGACACTTAGCTTCATTCACTGGCATTTCCAACGTCCCTGCTCCAGAGGAAGATTTTTTACTCTTTGTCTCCATGTGATCTATGGAACACCTACTATGTGCCAAATTTTTGAGGGGTTCACAAGGTCTATGGATCCCAGCCATAGCCCCCAGGCTCTGCAGCCTCCCTCAAGTCCCTGGATCTCCCATTTTTCGACTTCTCTTTGCTCCACATCTGGCTCTGGGTCAAATGTGGATCTCCTTTCAGCCTGAGACTATCCATATGTAGAGCCAGAACCAGAGGCAGTCCAACAAGGAGCTCATCCATCAGATGAGTCCAGGCAGGGGCTGGGAAAGACCACAGGGTGTCAGACCACCCAGGACGCCGAATGAAGAGAGGAGCTTCTGGATCTCCTGGCCAGGTGGTTGGTTCTGGCCCAAACATCCAAGGAGTGTGAGGATCCAAGAAGGAGCATGAGGAATCCTGAGTCTAGTTCTCAGAGGACCAATAATGCTCTGTGTGACCTCAAACATTCCCTGCCTCTCTCTGGGCCTCAGTTTCCTCATCTGTAGCATGAACAAGTTGAATTCAAATGCCAGAGTCATGGAATCTCGGGGTCGAAAGTACCTTTCGAGGTCATCTAGCTGCAGCCTCCACCCAGGGGTCAGCTGAGCTCTGCTGGCACACCTCTACTGATGGGAGGCTCCTTCCTTCCACTGGCATTCTGGGATCAGTCATTCCAAGTGGTCTTCCTGTGGCTTCCACCAACAGGTTCAAACTAGCTCTGTCTCCTGTGGCTACACACGGCCTGTGCCCTGTGACAGCCCTTCAGATGGTCAATCCCAAGTTGACTCTATTCCAAGCCAAATGGTCCCTTCTGCTCAGACTGTTCTCACAGAGCCTGCTCCGTGGTCCCTCACTGGTTGAGGCCTGTCACTGGACAAAGTCTCCCAGGTATGGTCTTGGCAAGGACTCAGTGGGCCAGAACATCACCTTGCTCCTTCCAGACACAATAGGTCTTATAGCTTGTCACCTTTTTAATATTTAGTTTCTAGTTGTAGTTGGACACAATACCTTTATTTTTATTTATTTATCGTTATGTGGTGCTGAGGATCGGACCCAGCACCTCGCACGTGCTAGGTGAGTGCTCTTCCGCTGAGCCACAACCCCAGCCCCAGCTTGTCACCTTTTGGGGGGTCTATTTGGGGGTCTCTTCTAGCTTAATAGCTCCACGGAGAATGGTTTTCTGATTTCTGTCTGTTATCCCAGTGCGTGGTTTAGGGATGTGTTCAGACCTGTATTTGGAAGGTAAGCAACTCCTGGTTCAATCCCTGGAACAATAACAACAATAACAACCAAAAGAGACCTATGAGAGCTGGAGGCCTGTGGGTGCATGTGTGAGCACACGTGTAGGTGTGCATATGCTTTCACCCAGAAGCAGCCTGGACTGCACATGTGTACTGGGCCATGGAAGGCCCCAGACTACCCAAATACATTCAGGCAGCTCCAATACCTGCATTCCTGCTATATTTGTCACACAGTGAGGACCCAGAATAGGGGCCTGGTAACACTGGTGACCATCAGTTCCCAAGTCCTGAAGAGGCTGGTATCTACAGATGCAGCCTGGGGACCCAGAGTGTCCCTTGCAATTCTATGTGCGACTTGCCCATATTGTTTATGTCTTGAAGAGGTGGCTGTGTCCCATCTTGTGGCAGGGGTGATGTGGAGATGTGTCTGAAGCTGTAGGAAATTACTGTGTCCACCAGTTGGCAGGTGTGTTCCTGGCTGGGAAGAGGAAGTAGGATGGAGGTGGAGCCCTGTCACTTGACAGGGGTATTCCCAGCTGTCTGCATTGTGGGGGCGGGAAGCTGCCCTGGCAGGCGACTGGGGGGATCCTGTCCATGCCTGCTCTGACATGGCTAATCGATGTGTGTCTGTGTGTGTGTGTCCTTGGGCCACTCAACTGTCGTCAGCCCCAGTCACCACAAGGGAAGTCAGCTTTGCCAGAACTCAAGGTCATAAGAAGGATACTTCAATTATTCCAATGTCATCTGTCTGGGTCCCAATGGAGAGGACAGACACAGGCTTCAGGGATGGCTGTAGAGAGTGCATGCCAGAGAAGAACAGGGCAGATGAAGGGAAGAAGAGGGAGGGACAGAAAGGGAGCCCATTGGCCATCTTGATCAGAGGGAGCCAACAGAGGCTGTCCAGACACACAGTCACAAATGGGGCATTCCAGAGCCAAGTGACACAGCTGCTGGAGTGGCAGGTGCAAGTGTGTGTTTAGGAGTCAGATGGTCCTGGTTCTGGCCTGGTTCTGCTGCTTCCTGGCCACTTGGCCCTTTTCTCATCTGTGAAATGGGGTGGCTGGGCACAGGTGTGGCTGTGGCACACACCAGGAAATCCAAGGCCCCTTCCTGCCTTTCCCTCACTCTGAAGCTCTCTGAGAGAGGCAGAGAGTGGCTGGCCATTGCCTTTTGGGGACCTCTATCACGCTTGTCTGCATTCTGGTCCAGAGTTCTGATTCTCTTGGCTCGGTCCCCTTGAATGGGAAGCCTAGTTGACATAGAACGAAGGAAGGGACCAGAGTCTCTGTGAGTGACTCCTTGGTCGTTTGGCTCACACTTGGTGATCACTGTCATTCCCCACATGTAGGATCTTTCTAGAAACCCAGCCAAAAGAGGCTCTTTCTTCTTCCATCCCTTCCCCAGAGGGGAAAATGAGTGTTGGAACCAATGAGGAAAATGAGGCTGTGTTCAGTGATTTCTCTCAGGTCACACAGCTGTGGGACAGACACAGGATTCGAATCCACCAGACCACATCCATTGTCCCTGGCTGTGACACACTCACTCCTCAGGATTTCCAAAACATTCCCAGTGTTTTCCTGCTTCTGTGTTTTTTCCTTAATACAATTTTTGGCCTGGAATATTCATTCACCCAGTGCTGCCCTGACCCCCCACTTCCACCCCTTCTCTCCTCCTGGGCCTGTGCAAATCCCTCTTATTCTTCAGAACTGCAACGCCTCTTCTGATTGCTGGAATCTGGGGGGACTTTCTGGGCTCCCAGGGAGCTTTGCTTCTCTCTTGTGTCACTAGACTCCATGAAGATCACTGAGTCAAACCATCTCTGTGCTCAGAGAAGAAACCCAGGAGAGCCAGGGAAAAGATGGGGCTCAAGTGCACACTTGCTCTTCTTCCCAACCTTCTGACCACTGTTTTAGTCTCTTACCTGTTGAAGGTCCTCAGGTCTCTAGGACCCCTCCCTCCTCTGCCTCCCTCCCCCACCTCCCCTTCTCTCACCTCCTCAGCTCTCCTTTCCTTTTCCTACCCCTTCCTTTCTTCTTTCTCTCCTTTTGGAAGTTCATCTATGATCAAGGCCTTAAGGAAAGTATTTCAGGGGTCGGATATACTAGGGATGGAACCCAGGATTTCTATAGATCTGAGCTAATACATTTCCAGTTCTTTTTATTATTTATTTATTTATTTATTTATTTTTATTTTGGGATGGGGCCTCTCTAAATTGCTGAGGCTGGCCTCAAACTTGTGATCCTCCTGCCTAGGCCTCCTGAGTTGTTAATGAGATTTTGAAGCACACCCACATTTGGGCTCCAGCCAAGATAAATTAAAACAGAGCTTCTGGGTCTAGGGCCCAGGCAATGGCATTTTATAAGGTCTCCAGGTGATTCCAATGTGAAACCAGGATTGAGAATCTCCTCTTTGGGGAAACTTTATAAGGATAGACCCTGAAGATATGTTCAAGTCACCTAGGATAGTTTTTGCCTTAAATGTCTGTCCCCCTATCAAACTCTGGGGTTTGCTGATCATTTTGGCAAGTCTGGCCATTGAGCGAATGGGGTACCTCCCAGCCCTGAGAGGCCAGCTGTGCCCCCCCTCTTCCCTCCCTTCCTTCCTGCTGCCCATCTTTGAAGGAGGAGGGGTGCTGATGCAGAAGAGGCGAGGGGGCTGAG
Source organism: Urocitellus parryii (assembly GCF_045843805.1). Lineage (NCBI taxonomy): Eukaryota > Metazoa > Chordata > Mammalia > Rodentia > Sciuridae > Urocitellus > Urocitellus parryii. The sequence goes on along the minus strand of NW_027554094.1, from coordinate 2,646,580 downwards.
GGCACAGCTGGGATTCCAACCACCTCCAACCACAAAGATCCATATCAAGCCATCTCTTCCCCCCTCCCCCAAGCTAGGCTTTACAGAAGCACCCCACTTTCTGAAAGCAGCCCAGAGGCCCCAGGTTGATACAGGGAAAGGGGCTCTGCATGTGGACATTAAGGAGAAGCGGAGGGAACCCCAAGCTGTCCCTTGTTTGGGGGATGTGTGGCAAGCTCTCTGTGTCCCTTGAATCTGATCATCCCTAAGTCCACACAGCCTCCCTGGCCAAGGAAAGAAGGCATAGGGGGCCATGATGGAAGGTGGGTTTCTTCACCATGGGCCAAATGTCACTCTTCCCTCTAAAACAGCGACTTCCCAGGAGCAGATCCAGCTGAACTGGTTCCCCTTCCTCCTGCCAAGATGGACCTGGGTATCTACCATGGAGTGCAGGCATTCTCTTCCAGAAACACCCCTCCACCAGCCTCCTTTCTTACCTTGGCTAGGCAAATCCAGATGACCAACTAAAAAATTCCATCTGATGCTGCTGGGTTACCAAGTGTGGAGAGCAAGGAAGGCCTGAGAAGTAGGGTCACACTTTGAGAGGACTCTTGGCCCAGGAAGATTTCACAAAGCCAAGGGCTGCTGGGATTGGAGACTAGAGAAACCACAGTTCATCCAGGGTCTGCTCAGAGCCTGCAAGGAAATGCATAGGCCAGGCCTGATCTGGGATTCAGGAAGATTCCTGGGGCCTAAATGGGCAAGCTGTTGCCAGAGGGATAGGGCAGGAGCAGAAACAGAAGGTGACAGGCAGATTCACATCTTTATCCTGAAAGCCGCTGGGGGGTACAGATGTATAGATGCTCCTGGACTTACAATGGCCAGGTCCCAATAAACGCACTGTAAGTGGAAAAGAATCCTAAGTCAAATATACACTCACTGGGCCTCCATAACATTGTAGCTTAGCAACACAGCACACTGTAGAGGATCAGTTGTTTCCTCTCGTGATCATGTGACTGAGCAGAGGCTTCTGCTCACTGGCCCTGCCCAGCATCATGAAAGGTATTGTATTGCATACCACCATCCCAGAAAAAGATCACAATTTGAAGTGCAGTTTCTACCAAATATGTATCAGGTTTGCACCATCATAAAGCCAAAAAAAGCATTAGTTGAATCATCATAAGTTGGGAACTATCTAAACTTGAAGGACAGTAGGTAAGTGAGATGACAAATTGGAGATATATGTCTGGGTGTGGTGGTGACCATCTGTAATCTCAGTGACCTGGGAGGCTGATGTAGGTGGATTGCAAGTTTAACCCAGCCTCAGCAACTTAATGAGACCTGGTCTCTAAATATAAAAAATAAAAAGGGAAGGGTCAGGGATGTGGTTCAATTCCTGGTCCCATATTATATATATATATATATATATATATATATATATATATATATATATATATATATATTTTTTTTTTTTTGCCTTCATGGTTTTCTTGGTTGGAGGCTGTCTTCGGGCATGAAGGGTTGAAGACCTGAAGATGAAGTACAATTTGCAGACTGGCACAATAGTCTCAGTTCATAAGGTTGGTGAGACAGCCATGAAAGAACTAGAATTTTTTTTTTTTTTGTAGCAGAGATTGTACCCAGGGGTGCTTAACCACTGAACCACATCCCCAACCCTTATTTATTTTTTATTTTTAAATTTTGAGACACAGTCTCACTAAGTTTATGAAGTTGCCCTTGAACTTTAGATCCTCCTGCCTCAGCCTCCTGAGCCACTGCACCTGGATTAATGAAGCAGTTTGAATGTCAAGGTGAGGAAGAGTGGACAATCATTTGGATATTTATGACACAGTTTCATTTGCTCACTTAACACGTTCTAATGGCTCCCAGCATTCTTAGGATACAGGCTAAATTCCCTCCAATAGCCAGTAAGGCCTAGGTGCTCAGGTGCCTAGCGATTTCTACAGGCTCATCTCCTACCAGGTAAGACCCTATCCCCCAATTTATAGCTTTGCCTCTCTATTTCCACAGTGTCATGTGATCAAGTTTCTCAATTGCTGAACGTTCTCTTTTACTTCTGGCCTTTGTACATACTCTTACCTCTGTGAGAGGACTTCAATGATCCACATACAGGATTTGATTAATCGCTTCCATCCTTCCCTTCCTTCCTTCCTTCCTTCCTTCCTTCCTTCCTTTCTTCTTTCCTTCCTTCCTTCTTTCCTTCCTTCCTTCCTTCCTTCCTTCCTTCCTTCCTTCCTTCCTTTCCTCTTTCCTTTTTTGGTAATGGGAATTCAACTCAGGGATACTCTACCACTAAGCTACATCCCCAGTCCTTTGTATTTTGTATTTTGAGACAAGAGTCTCACTAAGTTTCTGAGGCTGGTCTCAAACTTGCAATCCTCCTGCCTCAGCCTCCTGAGTCACTGAGATTACATAATAAACCATTGTGCCTGGCCTGATACTCCTCTTCTGTGTTCCCTCAGCCCCTGGTATTACACACATCTCAACTTCTTGTCAACTGATCAGTGATTTTCTGGTTACTTATTGAATGAGACTAGAAACTGAAGTGGGTGCAGGGATTGTGACTTGCTCACTGCTGTCCCCCATCTCCTCAGGCAGTAACTGGTACCACCTGTTCATATATGTTGAAGGGACAAAGTTAGGTGAGGAATATCAAATATGATGTCCAGCTGATGGGTAGTGACATTATTCCTAGAGTTCAAGGATGAATTGTGTTTTAGGAGTGGGGCTGTGGGGGAGGGGAAAGAAGAGCTTTGCTTTAGAACCAGTTGAGCTGGAGGTGTCTGAGGGTCACCCTAGAGGACACGTGCAGCAGGCTGTCCACTCTGTGGGCCAGGAGCTCAAAAGGAGCAGTTTGGACTGGAATGGGCTGCCGAGAGATAGGAGCTAAAACTGTGGGAATGAATTTGAAACTTGATGTTTTTGATTCCTAAGTCAACATCCAGCCAAGAACCAGTGTATTTTGAAACACTGGTGGCCAAGGACATGACAGGAAGAGATGGAGGGAGGCAGTGGGAGGTGGCGCCCTCACTCTGTGGGGTTCAGGGGTATCCCTCCTCTGGAACTGCCCCAGCTGTCACACATCTCTGTGGGGAGAGAGGGCCTGACTGGGGAGTAGGCTTGGGAAGGAAGGCTGGACAGAGTAGAGGTCCTGCTGGCCTCTCTCTGTAGTCCCCACCCCTCCAGGTGCTCCCAGTTCTCCCTGGAGCCTTCCCCTGGCTGCAGCCCATGGAACCTGGTTGGCGTTGTGTTCCCCCATCTCCACAGGCTCATGACACCCCTTTCCCTCCTGTCTCTTCCCTGCCCTAGGCCAGCCTCGGTAACTCAATGTGCCTTCTCTCTCCTCAGCCGGGCCAGGAACCATGCCAGGTGCTGTGCTTCCTGGCCTGGGTGTGACTCAGGCTTCCCTCCCCAGATCCCCCGCCCTCAGCCCCAGAGTCATGCCATATGCTGAGTAACAGAGGAACTGAGGGCAGTGCAGACTCATGAGCCGGAGGGCCACGGAGGCAGGCCCAGGCCCCGACTCCTGATGCCAGCCAGGTGGCATCAGTGAGGGGGACAAGGAGCAGGGTCAGAGCTAGAGGTACTGTGGACAAACTGTCAAGACTGGGGACTGCTCGGAGGCCTGGCAGGCTAACATCAGCACAACATGACCATGCCTCACAAACCAAGGAGTCCATAAGTACGTACTATGTTGCAAGGTCAAGCTTATTTTGCAGCAGGCCAAGTCTTCTCATGTTCAGACTCTGAGTTCTCCACTGCAGATGAAGGAGACATTTGAGATCCATGGGCTAACATCAAGTCCTGGTGCCACCTCTCCCTTGCTGGACAACTTGGAGCAAGGAAGTCACTTTGCTTGTGGAAACCTCAGTTTGCTCATCTGTACAATGGGGACAAGAATAATCCCTTCCTCCCAGGGTTGTTGGGAAGATGAGATGAAGAAGCACATGGGGAGTCTTTGTGAACAGTCAGGGGCTGTCATAGGAGGGTGTTATATTTATCTACATAGCTTGGATGGAGAAGAAACAGGTGGCTTTTTGTTTCTCTGTCATCTGAGGGCCCATTCCCCAGTTTCTTCCACTTGATACAGTGGGATTTCTTGAGGCCTTGGCCCATGGAGGGTCAGGACTCAGAATGCTGGGTTCCTGTGTGGCTAGAGGATTTTCTGCAAGTAGCTGGACTCTTTGGAGCCCCAGAGAGGTGTACAAGGAGGGGCAGAGAAAGGACAATCTTTCTCCTCCACTTCCCCTCCCAACTGCTCTCCCTCCTTGTGGCTGACATGATCAAAGCAGAGGTTCACACAAAGGTGAGGCCCAGAGGCCCAGCAAGGCCCTTCCCAGATGTGGCGTGGGGAGGGGGTTGAAGAACAAATGTGGTCACGTGGAGGGCTGGTGCGTGTGTGATGGAGAACAGGGCTGGGTGGGCAGGTGGTGGAGTGAGTTCCTTGGTTGCTGATGGTTTGCTCTTTTCTCTCAGTTGCTGGGAGGCCTTGGTCTTCACACCCCCCCCTGTGCTCCCTGCAGAGCTGTGCCCACGGCCCCCACTCAGGCCCAGTAGGAAAGAACAGCAGGCCACCTACCTGGCTGGCCACAGAGTGCATTAGCAGGCCACCCATCTGAGCAACTGGCAACACTCCGCCTCCCAAGTGCCCCCTTGCCTCTCGGTGGCATGTGCACCCACGGGGCCCCTCGATTCCTGGGCCGACAATTGGAGAAGTCTTCTGCTGCCCCTGATGGCACAAGTGTCTGATGTGTCCCACTGCCTGGGTTTTGCCCTCCCCTTGTGTGCATAAAAAGCGGCCTGTGCTAGGGGGCAGGGGTGTCGTCCTCCTGGCCCAGGACAGGGACTCCTGTGTGGCAGGAGGGCTGTGCCCTGGCCTGGGCTGGCTGGAGAAGAAGGGCTCAGCTCTGCAGCTCTAAGGCCTCCTGCAAGGTAAGATGGGAACAGAAATAGTTGCTTTGTTTTAGAGAAGAGGAAGAAAGATGCTGTCTCTCCTGGGTTCACTCCAGTATCCCAGGAGCTTGTCTGCCAACTCGACCAGTAAATGTGCCTTCCAAACCATGCCCAGGCCAGCCCACCCTATGCCCCACTTCCCATCCTTGGTGGAGATCTTGGGGGAGATGCCTCTGACTATTGTTTCCAGAGACGACTCACTCAGGTCAGGCCTAGGACAGGCTAGGGTCCTCAGCCCCCACACCCTATAGGGAGGCACAGGCTGTCCCAGACAAACAGTCCTTCCAGCCTTTGTTCTTGGCTGGGCAGGAAGCCACAAGGACACCAGGGCTGGGTGAAAGGCAAGCATTGGGTAGACAGTTTCCCTTTTGATTTCCCTTGGGAAGGGTTTTCAATGAGAGGAGACCGAGGTAAGGAGCAGACACTTGGCTCAGGATCATGGCAGAGTTAGAATGGCACCATAACATGGAATGGACCCTAGAGTTGATTTAGTTACTCACTTGAATTTTGAGGAATGGGTTTGTCTTGATCAGGGTTGTGTCGTCATACATGAGATCCATGCCTGGCACAAAGTAAGTGTTCAATAAATATTTGTTGGGTGTATGACTCTCTCTGCATTCCAATCTGATTTTCTACTCACATCACCTAAAGCTGACAATTCTCCTGGTGCTCTGGACTGAGAGTTTTATTATATCCCTCCTCCCTCTGCCCTTCCTTTCTTCCTTCTTCAACTCCTTCCCTCCCTATTTTCTTTTTTCTTTTCCTTTTCTTGCTCTTTCTTTCTTTTAGCACTGGGGATTGAACCCAGGGTTGCTCTTCCACTGAGCCACATCCCCAGCACTCTTTATTTTTTTATTTTGAGACAGGGCCTCAAAAAGTTTCTGAGGCTGGTCTCCAACTTGCAATCCTGCTGCCTCAGCCTCCCCAGTCACAGGCCTCTGTCACTATGTTTGACTAGCCACATTACTCACTAGCTACATTGCTTTCTAGCTAAAGGAAGGCAGGACTTGGTTTCTTTCTTTGTAAAATGGAAATAGTTGTTTCCATCTATATGTTGTTGAGAGTTATTTTCCTGAGGTACCTTTGGGAGTTGTCCTGGTGCATAGTTTAAATATTGTTCTTTCCCCTTTCTTCTCTCCGAGTCTTCTGTTCCATCAACCTTAGACGTTCCTTATTATTTCCTTTGATCCTCACAACAAGCACTATCAGATGTGGTGTTGGCAAGATCCCCATTTTACAGATGTTGAAACTGAGGCCAGATGAGAGCCATTGTGGTCACACAGAATGGGTGAGTCGGGGTCTGAACAGCATTCTTTCTGGTTCCTCGTGTTTTTCCTCTGATGTAATACTTGCCCCTTCCCACAGATGATAGCTTCTGTCTGACTCTAGCCTTGGGATGTCAGGCTCTTCTCTATATTTCTAGGGCGTTGCTTTCTTCAGCTATCTGATGGGAACAATTATCCCACATGCCACACCCTTGATGACAACCAGATTGGATTGACCACTGGTTGCCATCCCTCTGAGTGACTCATAGACCATGTGCCTTGGACTGCCATCCTCCAGGCATTCTTGGGGAGGTAGCTGAAACCCCCACCCTTTTGTGCTCTTTCCAGGAAATATATCTGAAAGCAAGGGAGTGAGAGGGACATTATTAGAGGGATAACGTTAGGTCAACTGTTGCTTATTAAAACAGCAGTAAATCATTTTAAAAACTATTAGCAACAAATGACTTTTGACACAGTACAACCCATGAGGACACACCAGTGCACTGCGGCTCCTTAGGAAGAACTTCTGGTGTTTCTGATTGCTCTTTGGGGAATGTGTGAAGTCCCATGCAATTGCAAGCATTGTTCTTATAATTAGCATTGTTCTTATTCTGGGAGGGAGGGTATCCTGTAAAGATTAACACCAGAGGCTCAGAAGCCAAACTACTTGGGTTAAAATGCTGGCTCAGCCACTTCCTGGCTGTATAACAGCAGGCAAGTTACTTGTTAGCTTGAGACCTCAGTTTCTCCATCTGCTAAATAAGAATAATAACAGTATCCATTTACCAGGATTGTGTGAGAATCAAATGAGATAAGTTAAAAGTGCTTACCACAGTGGCTAGTTCAATGGTTCACAGACTACAACTGCCAGGCAAGTCTGTTTTGCTGCCTGTGTTTACAAATAAAGTTTTATTGGACACAGCCATATTGATTAGCTTACCCATCATCCATGGCTGGTTTGTGCTACACCAGAGAAGAGTGGTTGCAACATTAACTCTATAGCCTGTGAAGCATAAGATGTTTATTCTCTGGTCCCAGGCAGAAAGTGTTAGACCAGGACGCAAGAAAAGACCACTGACTCCAATTAAAATCAAATTAAAGCAAGCTTATTATTTTGACTGGCCGGGCTGCCTTTCCCTCCCAAAACGGCGGGAACAAAACAGCACCCCACCTTTCCTACAGCCCAGCTTTATAGCCCAGAAAGTTACACAAAAGGGGGGTTACAGATAACAGAACTCTGACAAGCATCACACTAATGGTAGTTTACATTTTTTGCTGGCCCCAAAATCAGAATTCATGAGGACCATTAGAGCCTCAGAGAGGGTCGTTGTCTGGCCAGGGAAGGCCAATATTTATGAGGTGTCACTAAAGTTTCAGAGAGGGCTGCTATCTGGTCAGAGAGCCAGGCATGGGTGAGTTCAAGGCACAGGCAGGCATCCCAAGCAGGTTCAGAATTTGCAGTAATTTATAGTAAAGCCGAAATTAGCTTTTCATGGCTTTGTGGAAAGATGGCTCCCAATTTTAATAAAAGATCAGGTTGGGTCTATCAAAAGAAAGTCTGCCAACCCTTGTGCTAGTTCATAGGTGAATTACCCAGTAAATATTAGCTGCTGTTACTCCACTTCATTTAATTCTTCCAACAGCTCATTCATTGTGAACATGAGGATCCAACTCCAGAGAGGGTAAGTGACTGGTCCAAGGTCACACAGCTAGGATGGTTCAGAACTGGGAGTTGAACTTTCAGCTCCAAAACTTTCTAGAATGTGATACTGACTGCTGCAGTCTGACTGGGTACAAATAACCAAGTTGCCACAAAGCTTTGTAGATTCAAACAGCAACTCTTTATTCCCCAATTCTCACTGGCACTTCACACACCACAAGGGAACCCACTCTTTCCACCGGGCTCCATCCAATTTCCCCCAACTTCCAGGGAACTCACAGAAACTCCAAAGTAGTGGGCGCCCTAGGCAGCAAGAGCCACCCTATTGCCCGACAGTAAAGGTCAAATATACAATACAATCAATCCAGCATCACAGCAATTATATACAGCTTAACTCAAATCATCATCTCAATGGTTCGCTGGCATCACCTTTTAACCATTCCCTCTGGCAAATGTCAGGCATCATTCTGAATGGGTTGCTGCTCTCAACAACTGACTAGGGATTCTCCCATGCTTGGAGTCCTTGGGCTTTGAGTTCTTCCTAAATTAGGCCTTAGGAGGAATGGGCTTAGCTCCCTAGGCAATGAAGGCCCACTGCCAAGTCCAGGGACACCTCCTTCCTCTCTGTGCCCAAGGCTCTACCCAGCCAGCAGGCACAGAACAGCTTTTTTACACCATTTAGGCCTTTCAACAGCCTTGTCTGCCTTCCTCTCCTTGGGCCCATGGCCTTGCTAGGCTGGGCTGCAGTGGCTGCCTCCCCGGGTCATTGACGTTTCTGTTCCACACTCAGGACTCTGTGATCTGCTTATTGGCCTTGCCCTTGTCCTTATAATGGACTGGTCTGAGGCCTTTTCCATTTCCTTTGGTGTGTTCTCCTGTCCTATAGCTACTATGACAGAATTATGTTGTTCTCCCTATCCTTAATCCTCTCAAACTGCCTAGTTATCTTTAATTTCCTATCCATTTCCCATACCAGGGAGTTAAGTGGAGCTAAGTCAGGCCAGTAGTGACAGATTAGTGGGGGAAAGCTCAGAGATGCTCACCCTGGGTCCCTGGAGCCCAGAGAGGTAGTTTGGGCCCCTGGAGCCTGCGGAGGCTGGCAGGATATGGGGACCACAAGATATCCCAGACATTACTGCTCTACTACACTCAAGCTGCCATGAGATTTGGCAACATCTTATTACCAGGGACTTGGATATGATATCAGTTTCCTTGGCTGTTACTAGAGGTTGAGCCCTGATCTGAGTCCCACCAGAACTACCTCACTGTCTTCAGCTCCTTCCCTTCCCTTCCCTTTATCCTCTTGAACTTCCCCTACCCCATCAAGAGTCTTGTTCTCTCTACAGAACACATTGAGGATGGGTACCAATGGTCTCACATGAAACATCACTTTGGCTGTGAGACCTCCATTGACAGGCCCAAGCCTCTGCCTTCCCCTTCTTCCCACCTTCCTGAGCACTATAGTTACCTTCTACTACAGAGTAGGCTCTCAACCACACTCAGTTTTGCCCTCTCCCTTGTCTTATAGATGGGAACATTTTTTCTCAAAATATGCTTTGGGAACCAGCCCATTTGTAATGGTGACACTTCCTGTTTTTTTTCATTTATTCCCTAAATCTGAAATAGCTTCTCACTTCCATTTAACTAAGTTCCATTCTCCCTTCTTGTAACCCTTCCTGGATAAAATCTCTCACAGGTACCTTGTCAGAATTAAGAGGCCAGAAGGTAAATGGTTTTAAAAGCATTATCAGGGCTGGGGATGTGGGTCAAGCAGTAGCGTGCTCACCTGGCATGCGTGGGGCACTGGGTTCGATCCTCAGCACCACATAAAAATAAAACAAAGATCTTGTGTCCACCGAAAACTGAAAAATAAGTATTAAAAATTCTCTCTCTCCTCTCTCTTTCTTCTCTCTCTCTCTCTCTCTCTCTCTCTCTCTCTCTCTCTCTCTCTTATAATAAAAAGCATTATCATCTATCAGTAAGGAGATGTCCTCATAGTCAAAAATGACCCACGAGGATTTAGTTGGCATTTGACACTCACCTTCTATTTCAAGGATGGTTTGTCTCAGAATGTGAGTTTTCTAAAGACTGAGGATTGGCTGGATCCTGGGAGATTCCCACTGGGACAGCACTTCCTCACAAGAAGTGTCTGGAAACAGCAGCAATCTGGTCCCATCTGTAGAGAATGGCAGGGCCCAGGCTCTGTGTCCCCATTTGACTTAAGTGAATGCCTGCTGGAAGTCAGGATCATGCGTTACTTGACACTTCAAATCTCCCATCAGTGAGACTCATCAGAATATTTATGATCAAAGGAATACTAGACCAGGAGTTAGGCAGACCTGATGAGACTCCCCTGTCCAGCTTATTTGGTCATTCCATTTGGTCTCTAGAAGTCTTGATATGAGATTATATGTGCAGAGTAGTTAAGGCTGTTCCTGGAACACAGTAGATGCTCAGCACATCAGGCTCTTAGTACTGCTCCTGCCTCCATTGCTTCCCCATCATCCCCACCCCATCAAGCCCCGTCCAGATCTAAATACTTTCAGAGCAGCCCAGATCCCCAAAGGGGGCTGGGCCATGACTGCAGGAGACCCTGGGACTCCTTCTGGGCTGTGCAGTGGGCCTGGGGAACTAGGGTCACAGGAGCTTAGATTGGCCCAGGCCTTGAAGCCAAGAATCAGGGCTTTAGCACAAGTAGTTGGGTCTAAGAGTAAGAAGGATGTGGTCAGTGTGGAGGGGCTTGGCTGCCATCCCCAAAGATCCATCTTAACTTAGCTGAGTCCCTGGTCCTGTCTATCATGTGATATTGGGGCTGAGGTGGCTATAACAATGATCTCCAAAGTAACTCCCAGCTTGACCACTTCATGGGTGTGAAAAGATTGAGGAGAGAGAGAGTTGGGGGAGCCAAGGTCTCCAGCTTTGACACCCCAGCAGGGGGCAATGCCACCAGAGCCTGGTGCCAGACCCTCTGAGGAATGAGGTACCACAGGGATCTTTCAGGTGAAGCAAGGGCTGAGCAGGAAGCCATCCTGTTGGCAGCATGTTGCAATGGAATGGAGGCAGAGGCCACCAGTGACCAATCAGTTTCTTGTGTTTGCATTCATAACAGCTTCCCCTTGGCAGGAGCAAGAGTCACCACACAAGGGCCAGGGGAGCCTCACCTCTGTGCAAGCTCCCAAGGCCAGGCAGTGCTCCCTGGGGACCCCAGGTAGCCTAAGTGTATTCTGTTTAGCAACTGAGGCCTCTTACCTCTCCATCATTATACTTCTCTCTTTTCAGAACTGTTCTGAATTGTCACGGAAACCAAAACTGTAGTCTCCCCATGTTTTCTGAGCCAGGCCTGCTGATGAGGCCTATTTCCAGCCAGTGTTGGTAGACGGGGCCTATTATGGTTTGGATGTGACATGTTCCCAAAAGCTTATGTTTGAGACAATGCAAGAAGGTTTGGAGGAGAAATAATTGGGTTATGAGAGTGTGAACCTCATCAGTGAATTAATCCCTGATGGGATTAACTGAGTAGTGACTGGAAGCAGGTGGGGTATGGCTGGAGGAGGTGGGGCATTGAAGGTGTGGCTACGGGCTTTATATTTTATATCTAGAGACTGAAGCTTCTTTCTTTCAGCTTTCTGATTATCATGTGAGATAGTTACCTCCATTACACTATTCCATCATTATGTCCTGCTTTACCTCGAGCCCCAAGGAATGGAGTCTTCTGTTGATGGGTTGAGACATACAAAATTGTAAGCCCTCAAATCAACTTTTCCTCTTTTACAGCTGTTCTGATTGGGTCTTTCTGTCACAGCAGCAAAAAAAGTTAACTAAAACAGGGACCATTCCTTACCTTCTCTCCCTCATATGGCCTCTCAAGCCAAGACTTGAACAATGTCTACCTGCCTGCCAGTCTTCCATCTTTCCTTCCTTCCTTCTTTCCTTCCTTCCTGCCTTCCTTCCAGTACTGGGGATTGAACCAAGGAGTGCTCTACCTCTGAGTTATTTTCCCAGTTCTTTGAATTATTATTTTTAAGACAGAGTCTCCCTAAATTGACCAGGCTGGCCTTGAATTGTGATCTTCCTCCCTCAGCCTCCCCAGTAATCAGGATAACAGGAGTTTGCCATCACACCTGGCTGAAAGATAAATTGTTGATCTTTCTGGCTCTGGCTGACTCTAGCCCAGTGCAAGTACCCTAGGTGTACCCCTTGTGTCCTCCTTGAGCCTCAGTTTTCTTGTCAATAATCTGACTGGAGGGAATAGGACTGTGTTGAGCTCCAAGGGCCCCTCCAATTGTGAAATTCCCAGAGTTGGAAGTTGCATTCCATGTCTGGCTTTCTTTTCCTGGTTCTGTAGAGAATGCTGAGCCTGAGTCTCTTGCCCTTCTTTTAGAGGGACCTGCAGCCATTCTGATATCACTTTCCAGTTCCCTACACATCCTTAGCCCGCCTATACATTCCTCACTTCTGGGGGATCCTGGACCTCTTAAGGGTGTGTGTGCACCACACATGCTCATGCTCATACCCCAGTGTGCCCTCCACCCTCATCCACATATGTAAATGGAGAAAGAAAGTGCTAATATGTCTTGACCTTTGTCCATCCACATGGTTTCCCCAAAATGGTGGTAAACACATACCTGGGGCCCAAATTCACAGTCATCAGGCAGACTATATGTGGAACTTAGGCTTTCTTATTTCCCTGTCTGTAAAAACTTTCACTTCATTAGGACTTTATGAGATTTCATTCATCCATTCAGCAAATATGCATGGAAAATTTACTACGGGCCAGGCACCATTCTAAATGCTAGAATGAAATGAGATAACACATATAAAGTGCTAAGTCCTAGACCAGGCATTTTGCAAGATCCAGTCAAAGTAAATTTTCCCTCCTTTATCCACATAGTTATAGCCAACATCCACTGATCACCTACTATGCATCAGGCACTGTTTTATGCAATTTTATTTGTATATTTCTCACAATTCTTTGAAGTAGTCACTATGATTATCCCCATTTTCCAGATGAGAACACTGAAGCACAGTCTGGTGAAGTGATTAGTTCCAGGACACATGGCTAGTAAATGGTAGTCTGGCCCAAAGTCAATGCTCTTAACCACTCTAAAAAAAATCTATCTCTCTGACTAGTGCTTACAGGTTTTTTCTTCAATTAGGACTCAACTCACAGTTCCACATGTATAAGAGAAATGTACACATACAGATGCACACATTGTGCACACATTCATGCTGTAAGTGTTATTGCTCATGCTCAGTGACCCTGGCCCTGTGCTGGTCCCATGAACATGAAAAGGTCCATCCTCCATCTATGTGGGATGCTCCTTTTCCCACTAGACCACAGCTTTGAACTCCCAGGGCCACCCCCTCATCCCAGGGACACACAAGCACATCCACACTTCTTCCTCTGCTCCCATGGCCAGATTAGGGGGAAGAAAAGAGAAGGAATGTTATCTGCAATTGGAGGCTGTGATGTGTGGTGGGCAAGGTAAGCAGGAGGAGGGAGCGGGGAGGGGGGATAGCTGTGACCACAGACAAAGGGCTGGGTGAGGGAGCCTGCATCAGCAGCAGCAGGAGGAGGAGGGAGAGCGAGCCCCAGATCTTGATAAACCATGCAAGGTTGGAGAGGGTGGATTTGAGGATTGGACTTGCAAGAACTTTCTCAAGCCATAAATTTTCACTGGCTGCCTGAAGCCCAGAGCCTGGAGGCCAGAGGCCGGAAACCTGAGCAAGCCCTGAGAAAGCCAATCTCAGGATCAGCAGGGTCAGGTCCAGGCCCCAGTGGTAGGAGGAGCCATTGGGCTGCCCAATCTTTTGGGATTCAGCACTATGCCCCCAGCACCTGGAGTGAGAGTGGCACCCTGCTCTGGAGGTTACCAAGGAGTGCCAGCTCCCTGTGTTGGTCTGCATTTTTCTGCTATTGTGGGCACTCATGTGTCTGTGTGTCTGTATATGCAGTGGAGTAGCTGAGCAGTTAAGAATGAATGTACAAGCCAGGCATGGGGTGCATGCCTGTAATCCCAGTGACTCAGGAGGCTAAGGCAGGAGGATCACAAGTTTGAGGCCAGCCTCAGCAACTTAGTGAGACCCTGTCTCAAAAAGTGTGTGTGGGGGTGTTGGGGATGTAGCTTAATGGTGAAGCACCACTAGGTTCAATCCTGAGTACTGCAAAAGAAGAAAAAGAGGAAAAGGAAGAAATGTCCACATCTGGCTCCACAGCTTACCAGCTGTATGACCTGAGAATGCTGTATATCCTTCCTGACCCTCTGTCTTATCTACAAATAGTGATAAGTATTGCTACCTTATAGGATTGGAAGGATGGTCTGATGTATTGCATGTGGGCCTGACACACAATAAATGCTTAATAATTGAAGTGTTATTTTCACTACACTGAACCCACCCACCCAAGAGACCCCCAGACTCAGTTCAGCTTCCAAAAGGAATGGCTGCCACCCTCACACCTCCTCTATGGTCTTGTGTCTTTATCAGTGAGCATGACTAGCACTCTACCATTCCTGCACATTCTCACCACCCAACAAGGGCCCAATTTGCAGCCCAAGATCCCACCTGAGGTAGCACACACAGAGGATGCAAGCACGCATTCCCACAAAGCATTCATGAATCTACCTACACACATCTGCACATACCTGCATGCACAGGTGCATTCACATTCCTGCATGGGTCATGCATATGAATCCATGCATGATTGCTCAGGATCATATACACTAGCTGTAACACACACACACACACACACACACACAAATATATTTTTGGCACTTGGGATTAAACCCAGGGTGCTTAACCACTGAGGCACATCCCCAGCCCTTTTTATATTTTATTTAGAGATAGAGTGTCTCTGAGTTTCTTAGGGCCTTGCCAAGTTGCTGAGGCTGGCTTAGAACTTGCAATTTTCCTGCCTCAGCCTCCTGAGCTGCTGGGATTACAGGCATGAGCCACCATGCCCTGCTAAACATATATATTTCTAATTGTGATCTTCAACAACTTGCTGCTCCTCTTGGAGTTCAGTTTTCTTACTTGTAGAACAAGTGTAACATTGATCCTTGCTTTAGCCACTTGACCTGTATCTTGAGTACATCCAATTCAATATTGCGTGTGGAGTATACTTGGAAATTTCTATGCAAATATTACCACTACTCCTGTCCACTCTGCCACCAAATTAACAGACAAATCCATTCCCTATACCCCATTCCACTGCTGCTCCTTTAGCCCAAGCCACCTTCTTGTCTCATCTGGATCCCTGTTTGCACCTTTGCCCCACTACAGATCTCTGTCCACCCTGCAATGATGTGTTTTAAAAAAATAGTTCTAATCAGTTATATGTGACAGTTGAAAGCTCTTCGATTCAGTTGAAAGCTCTTCGATTCATGGAGTAGAATTTTTCACTTCTCTGGTTGTGCATGAAGTAGAGTCACACCATTCGTGCAGTCGTACATGTACCTAGGGCAATGATGTCCTTTTCATTCCACCATCTTTCCTAGCCCTTTGCCCTCTACCCCCTGCCCTTTGCCCCATCCAAAGTTCCTCCACTCCTCCCATTCCCCCCACATGAATTAGCATCCACTTATCAGAGAACACATTCAGCACCTGGTTTTTTGAGATTGCCTTATTTTGCTGAGCATGATATTCTCCAACTTCATCCATTTACCTCCATATGCCATGATTCTATTCTCTTTTAATGCTGAGTAACATTCTATGGTGTATATATGCCACAGTTTCCTTATATGTTCATCTATTTAAGGGCATCTAGTGCTTCTGTTAGCTTGTTGCCCATGGTATTTCTCCCCTGCTTAAACCCTTGATGGTTCCTTGGCTTCTAGTTTCCCAGTGTTTCAGAAGAGCAGTGAGCACAGTGGTCAGGCTCTGGAGCCCAACTGTATCCTGCTTCCTAATTTGAATTTGCACTGGGACTGTGGGCAAATCACTTTACTTCTTTGAGTCTCAGTGTTCTCATTTGAGAAATGAGGCTAATAATAGACCCTGCTCTTAAGGTGATTTCAAATATTAAATGAGCTACTACTAAAATGGGACTTGGCACCTCCTTATAATTGTTAAGACACAGAACTCATTCTAGAACATGCCTATCTGTCTTCCATGGACGCTTCCAGCTACAGTTTGAACAGCACTTCCTCTAGAAAGCCACCCTGAATCCCTGCCTACATTAGCCTGCTCAGAAGAAAGCACCCCAAGCTTGGTCTAATAGTGCTGCCCTAGCCTTAACTTTTTGTTCCATCTGTCTCCCACACTCCCCTGGAAGCTTCATGAGGCCATGTTTATTTCTGCCCCCAGGGCCCAGCACATAGTATATGCTCTCTGTGTCCTTGATGGATGGATTTGCTTGCCTTCTGATACTGGGCATCAAAACCAGGGCCATGCACCTGCTAGGCCAGCATTCTACCACTGAGCTACATCCCAGCCCTGGATGGATGGACTTTCTAACATATGTCTTGCACCCTCAACAGAGGACAAAGTTTTTGAAGGAGGAGATTAAGGATAGGCAAGGTAGAGGCTGGGGCCCAGTGTTCAGGTGATAGCTACATGTAAAAGAAGACCAAGGAGTTTGGAAAAGAGACAGTAAGGGCATCTGTATTCCTCATCTTGGCTCAGAGCTTAGATTTTTGTACTAAAGGTGAATCTTTATTTTACTAAGCTCCAGCCTGGTTCCCTAAAAAAGAAAGGTTTCCAATGGAAGATAGGAATAGAACTTATTTTTTGTGGTTCTGGGAATTGAACCCCGGGCCTTGCACATGCTAGGCAAGTGCACCACCATTGAGCTGCATCCTAAGCCATTTTTATCATTATATTTTGAGATAGAGCCTCACTAATTGCCCAGGCTAGCCTCAAGTGTGTGATCCTCCTGCCTCAGCCTCCTGAGTAGTTGAGATTATAGGCAGGGGGCCACCATGTCAAGCTGAATTTGGAACACTTCTAGGGTGTCTACTGTATGTCAGAAAGAATGTTAGTGTGTGTTATTCTCATATTGCTCTTTGGAGTCTGTGGGTAACTAAAATTCATGCTGTCCCAGACCAGCTACAGGGAGTCTATTACTGGTCCTGATATCCAAGAACAGTACTGGTTACAACTTCCCATGTATTTCCTCCAAGGTAAGACCAAGTACAGATGTGGAAATCCAAAGGCTGAAATGAACCTAAATCAACAAATGTTGAGACAAAAACTCCGGGGAGCAGCCAGGGGGTGCAGTGGTGCATGCCTATAATCCCAGCTGCTTGGGAAGCTGAGGCAGGAAAATCACAAGTTCAAAGCCAGCCTCAGCAAATTAGTGAGGCCCCAAGCAGCTTAGCAAGACCCTGTCTCTAGATAAGATATAAAAAGTACCAGGGATGTGGCTCAGTGGTTAAGCTCCCCTGGGTTCAAAAAAAGAAAGAAAGAAAGAGAGAGAGAGAAAGAAATTTCAGGAAGCAGGTCATGCACTGAGTAGAGAAGAAAGAGTGGTGCATGGAGAAGAAAGAATAAGAAGGAGGAGATAAGAGCGTATATAGAGAGGAAATAGGAAGGGTCAGTGTATGGTGCTTCTTTCTGGCACCTTCTCAGGCTGTGTCCACTCTGATAATGCTATAGTGAGGCTGCATAAATACATCACAAGTGACTTCTATTCAACCACGGGCCCATATGCATGGAGAGCAAAATGAGGGGACCAGGAATCTGAGGCTTAGAGCCAACTTATTGTTCTATGTTCTCAGGCCTGGTGAGCCAGGGCTGTGGGCACTGGCTGGTGGTCACCTGAGGGCAGGCGCTGGTGCTCTGGTCAGCAGCAGGAGGTGGACACACTGCTGCCTATGGTAGACCTTCCTACTTTTTGTGTTCATTCTGGAAGAAGCTCTTCCATCCCTGGCCCTGTGTTGCCCCTTCCCTTCAGGATACTGAAAAGTGCCAGCCACCAGCTCCTAAATTCATGTCTCTGGGGGTATGCAGAGCATTCATTGACAGGCAGTTCTTGGTTTCTTTGAGTACCTTGTAGCCTTTTCATCTTGCCACACCTATTTTCCAGGCCAGGGATTGATGTAGACACCCTGCACACAGGCCTTGTTTCCTTCTCAGAATCACTAATAAAGAAGGTCTCAGGAACTTCATATATTTTATTTTGTTTTTAAAAGTCTATCACAAGTAACCAGGTGTAGTGGGGCATCCTGTAATCCCAGCTACGTGGGAGGCTGAGTGAAGCAGGAGGATCACAAGTTCAAGGTCAGCCTTAGTAAATTAGTGATATCCTGTCTCAAAATAAAAATAAAAAGGGCTGGGAATGTGGCTCAGTGTCAAAATGCCCTGGGGTTCAATCTCTAGTACTGCAAAGAAAGCTCTATCATAATATATTAATTTTTTAACAGTGCTGGGGATGGAACCCAGGGTCTTGTACATGTTAGGTAAGGACTCTGCCCCTGAACTACACCCCCACTCGAGCAGTTTCACTGCAGACTCGAAGAGTGATTCTCTAAGAAGAAAAGTGACTTTCACAGAGTCACCCATGCAGGAAGCAGCAGATCAGGGACTTCAGCCAAGATCTGTCAACTAACAGAGTTCATGGCTCCAATCCACTATCTCCTTCAGAGCAAAGGCCAAGGAGTCAGAGGAGCAGATGTCCCATGCCTGGAAGTCCCCGGGTCATATCTCACAGTGATGTCATGGACAGAAGTAGCCTCAAGGGTGATTTGTTCCTAATTGAGTTCCTCATTTAAAAGATGAGGCCAACAGAACCTAATAAGGGAGAGGGTTTTACTTGTCAGGGCCATAAGCCTATTAAGTGACACGACAGAGTCTGGAACATAGAAATATCTCAGATACCGACACCAGAGTGTGAGTTCACAGGTGCCAAGAAAGCCTTCGACATTTGCATACCACAATGTTGGTACTTGAGGCTCATTTTGGTATTTTTTTCGTGGAGTAAAGAGACCGCATGTTGGGATTTGGGATGGGCCTGGGACATTCATGCTGACATCTTAGACTCAAGATGGCTCCTACAGTTTCATCAAAAAGCAGAAGCTCAGAGGGGGGCAGAGAAGGCATGTCAAGAGTTCCTGCAGTGCCACTCAGATGGAAAAGGGCACCTGTGTGTGCATCAGTTCCCTGGCATCAAACAGAATGAATGGTCCAGTACCTTGGTCTCAGAGGACTTAGACAGATGGACCCAAGGTGGCTGACCTAGTTGAGGCAACCCTTGCTTTGCCTGTAAACCATGAGCACTGGGCCTCCTGGGAATTTTGCTTTGAGCTCCACCAATAAGGCAGAAGTGTCCTGAAGTCCCTGCAAATCTCTGCCAGATGTCCCCAACCCAGCTCACATACCCAAAGACACATATTCCCAACTGGGTGCAGGGGAAAAGGTGGGCAAGAGGGCCTGTGAGGGACCTCAGGACTTACTGCCACAGTGGGCATGTCCCCTGCCTCAGGACCCACCAGGAGGGGAAGCTGGCACTCCACAACCACTCTGCCCCAGAGCAGAGGCAACCAGGAGATTTTCCTGGTTAGGCCAGTCCAAGCCAACCCCCTATGGGCCTGAGGAGGGGACAACCCTATGGACCAGCTCCTCCCAGCCCCCCACTTACATCTTTATTACATTCCTGGAAACCATCCAGGCCACATTCCGCCTGACAGGCTGCTGGGAAGACCCACAGAGCACTATGGCAATGCTGGTTGGGCCAGGCCTGACGGCCAGCAAGAGCAAGAGCCGCAGGGCTAGGGAGCCTCCCTTCTAGAGCCAGCCTGGATTCCTCAAACGCCTCCAACACCAGCCAGCCCCCACTCCATCTAGAATGCTCCTGCCCCCAGTCCACTCACCCCCGCCCAGCCAGCAAACCCATGCACACGGTGCCCTCTGCAGGGCTTGATGTACTGCCAACTCCAATGCCCAGATCCCCAGGCCCTAAAGCCTCTGAGGAGGACTTGGTGCTGCCTCTCCTGAGCAGTCCAGAGCTAGAGCTTTCTAGCTTTGGTTAGTTTTCTCTCCCTTTTGGAAAATGTAGTTCTTCATCAGGCCCCCAGTGAGTTACAAAGAGCAAAAATCAAAATGTTTCTCAGAGTGTTTCCATATTTATAATTTGGTAGAGAATATTTCATTATTTGTGGAACCAAAAAGCACATCCATAGACCTTCTAAATCCTCAGAAAATGAGATCATCACCCCCACCTTTAGCAGCCCTCCCCAATATCCATTCCCAGTGAAAGCAATGCACCTTCTTGTTTGATGCCTGCACCCCTGGAGGCCCACAGGGCTGTAGGAGAGGCCACAGCACAGAAGGGAGCACAGCTTCGAGCCCCTCCAGCTCCCTCACTCATCTCCCTGTTTGGGAGTCCCCCAATTCCCCCTCACTCCCTTCCTTCCTCCCTCTTTCTTCTCCTATCCATCTCTTCCTTCTCATTTTAGCCACAGAAACCTTCCATGAAGCAAAACCCCATGTGAAAGCTCAATGGTCAATCAGGTCACCAGGTGTCATTCTGGTTGAGAAGAAATGGGACTCAACAGTCCCACCTTCTGGGCTCCCACTTGTGCTTCAGGGGCCCTGGAAACCTCCTGAACACTCCAAGGAATGGAGTTTGAAAAACACCGGGGTTGGCCAGGTGTGGTGGCACACGCCTGTAATACCAGCAACTGGGGAGGTGAGGCAGGAGGATTGTGAGGCTTTGGGGATGTGGCTCAGTGGTCAAGTGTCCCTGAGTTCAATCCCTGCTACACACACACACACACACACACACACACACACACACACACACACAATGTGATTGTCAGCTCTGGCAGTCAAACAATAGGTGCCTTTCCTTGCTCTTAAAACATACCCTTCTTTCCTGCTCATCTCCCCTCCCTTCTTCCTTTCTGTCTTTGGCCTTCCCCGCTCCTTTCTCCCCTCTTTGCCCCTCACACTATGCATGGGCCTCACTTACAGAGCCTTAGGTCTTGTCTGGCTCTGCTTTTTCTGCCTCAGGTGAGTGGCAGGGGCCTTTTGCCAGCTCTGGGCTATAATTTGGAGTCCCTGGTTGGCCGGACAGTGCTTGCCAGTCACATGAGCAAAGGCCCTGGAGCCAGGCATCCCTACCCAGACCTTTAAACTGTAATCAAGGCAAGAGTGGGGGCACCAATTCCAAAAGAGAACTGGAGAATTTCTGTTGTTGTCTGGAGGGACTAGGGAAGGTCAAGCACAATGTCAGATGCAGACACATCCTTGAGTTAAATATCCCTCCCCACTTGCTCCATGGTGTGGGACCGGATAATTGAGGGAATTAAGGAACAGAATCCTGATTACATACCAGAGTCCTCAAACCTGCCATCCTGCCATAGAACCCTCCAGAAATAACCGCCCTGTTTAGGCTACAGACAAGGGAAGCATGGATAGTTCAAGGCTGAGGGTCAAGGTCTGAGTCCAGAGCCTTCTCTGGCTTCCTTTTCCCCAGCAGGGCTCCAGAGTGACCTAAACTGTCTTCTTTCCTTGGATGCTATGTTCCAGGTACAGTGCTAGACACTGGAAATATAGTTGCAAATGAATAAGCACATATCTCTGTCTCATGTTGCTGACTTTCAAGACAGTGAGGATGGAGAGTAAACCAAATGGTTAAGTAGAAAATACTATCAGACACTGAAAATGGAATCAACAAGGGGCATGGGGAAGTAAGGCAGGGGTAACATAGGGTCAGGAGGGTCTCATCAAAAAGGTGACATTTAAGCAAATACTCAAAGGACCTGAGGGAGAAACTTGAGTATATACCCAGGGGAAGAACACTTCAGGCCAAGGCCCTGGGGTGAGCACATGCTGATGTGTTTGATAAACAGCCAGTATGGCTGCAGAGAGCCATAGGAAGGGTGGGAGGAGATGAAGACTGAGAGATAAAGGGAGGAGGAGACCCTATAGAGCAATATGAGTAATTCAAAGAAGTTTAGCTTTTGTTCTGAGTGAGATGGAAGGATTTATAGGAGGAAGGGATATGGGATCTGATAGAATTGTGTTAAGACGCTCTTTCTAGTTGCTGAGGTCCCGGGGCACTGGGAACATAAGGTAATGATCCAGGCTGGGGAGAATGAGGACTCAGCAGATGGGTGGTATCTAGATATAGTTTGAGATCAAAGCTAAAGAATATGAGGTGGGCACGAGGGACAAGAAGCCCTGGACCAAGGTGTGTGTGACAAATCCTAGAGTAAGGCCAGAGGCTACTGAGCCAGGGCCTGACCCTCCAGGAAGTTGCAGTCCAGTGGGGCCTATAGATCCAACAGGATGTGTTGCTGGCACACAATCCCAGGGGGCTGCACAGCATAGGGGGAACACTCTGACCATGAAATACTATAGGGCTGGACATTGACCAAAACACAGTTGAAGGAGACTGAAGAGTCCTAGATAAGGCAAAAGAAGCGCATGTCTAGTCTGGGGAAGATCAGGCTGATTTGTGTATTGAAGTCAGAGTTTGCTCTTCACTTGGGGCTAGATGGAAACTGAAGCTAGCCCCCTGGGGTGGAATGTTATGGTTTGGATGTGAGGTGTCCCCCAAAAGTTCATGTGTGTGACAATGCAAGAAGGTTCAGAGGAGAAATGATTGGGTTGTGGGAGTCTTAACCCAATCAGTGAATTAATCCCCTGACAGGATTAACACAGATAGTAACTAAAGGTAGGTAGGGTGTGGCTGGAGGAGGTGGACACTGGGGGCATGCCTCTGGGGTATATATTTTGTATCTGGTGAGTGTGGTCTCTCTCCTTGCCTCCTGATCATCATGTGAGTTGCCTTCTCCTACAGCAATAGGTCACGTAGACCCTGGGAGTCAAGGCCAGTGGCCTGGGCACTGGACTAGCAGCTTGGGCTAGTTTTCCTATCAAATCCATCTCCCCTATCAGATCCCTCTTCCCCTTCCCCTGGCCAATCCACCCCACTTCCTCATTGTAGGGAGGGAAGGGATGGGAAGCACAGGGCTGTACCAAGTCCTGAGAGAGGAAGGAGCCAAAGTTACTTGGCTCATGTATGCTGCAGGACCCTAGCTCTGTGCTCCTCAGGCCACAGGGATGTGAAGGGCTCATGGGTCATACATCATCTAGTCTACCAGTGCATGCAGAGGGCCTGTGGATCACCATCTGTAATCATACTTGTAACAGAATATATTGGTAGCTCCAGATTTCAGAAGACCTGGTACCAACCACGGCAACAACCATAGCTATCATTTATTAAATTTTTTTATTTGTTACCAGGATTGAACCTAAGGGTGCTTAATCAATGAGCCCTATCCCCAGCCCTTTGTAATTTTAATTTTGAGACAGAGTCTCACTAGGTTGCTTACAGCCTCACTAAATTGCTGAGGCTGACCTCAAATCTGCAATCCTCCCTCCTCAGCCTTCAGAACACATGGGATTACAGGCTTTTGCACCACCGTACCCAGCTATTGAGCTTTTCTGTATGCAGGCACTGTGCTAGATACTTTCTGTGTATTATCTCATTTAAAAGACATGATAAACCAGTGAGGTATATGGTAGCAGTATGCCCATGTCAGAGAGGAGGCAGCTCCCACCCAGAAACGTTGAGTTCCCTACCCACTCTATGTAGCTAGGAAGAAGCAGACCTGGGATTTGAACCCACGGAGAAACATACACCTATTTTGACTGTGGGTGATTTAACCATGAACTCAGAGTGGCATAACCAACATCCTTTGACTGGTGGTGCTAGGGAAAAAGAAAAGAGGACAGGAGCCCCTCTTCCTAGGACTCTCCTTCCCTCACTTTCCCCAACCACCCCGACCCACCTGCCCTCCCTCCTCACTTCACCTCTTCCTCTTTGCTGATTCCAAGGAGGCAACTGGGGCTGGGGTAAGGGCTCTCCATCTGCCAGGTCTAGAGAGGCAAGGCCTGGGGCTGGGGTATCCAGGAGGGGAAACTATTTGGCTTGAAGATCCAGGGCAGAGGGGGAGTGGAACAGGGGGCTGTCCCGGGGAAGGAGGATCATGCTCCAGACTTGGGCAAAGCCCCTCAAATTGTAGCAAGGGTCTGACCTGGCTCCAAACCACTGTGGTCTGGCTCATTCTTGTTAGCAAGGAATGAGGAATTTGAAAATTACTGGAAGGATTGAGGGAAACAAGGAATTTCTTCATCTACACTCAGGGCAGGTTTGGGGTGTAGGGAGGCCTCCACAAAGGCCCCATGCCACTGTCCTCAACTCTAAATCCACCCTTGCTAACCTTACATTCCCTAGTCCTGTCAGCCTGTGATGGCTGCCATGATAGGACACTACTTGCGAGGAGCTCAGCAGGATTGAGAGGGTACTCCACAAAGGAGCTCCCAGAATCAGGTCAGTTGGGGCTCAGCAAAGTGGGACTGAGCTGAGGGCTACTTTGGGGACAGCAGAGTAAAGGTACATTCTTATGCAACATTGCTGGAGCCATTCCATTGGATCTCAAGTTCAAAGCTAGCCTCAGCAAAAGTGAGGTGCTAAGAAAACTCAGTGAGACCCTGTCTTTAAATAAAATACAAAATAGGGCTGGGGATGGGGCGCAGGGGTCAAGTGCAAAAAAAAAAATTCAGGGAAACTTGCTCAGCTCAGCCCTCAAGGATGTGTGCCTCCTGTCCCTCTGAGAGGGGGGCTAAATACATGCTGATTAACCAAACTTCCTAGGTTCGAGACTAGACTCTTCTACTTACTATGTGACTTGGGGCAACCTCCTTAGCATCCTATGCCTCAGTTTCCTCACTTCAAAAACACAAACAGTGGTGTATTCATCTTATTAGGCTTTTATTTTTTTTTGGGGGGGAGGATGAAATAAGTCACAGAAAGCACTTAAAGTGGTGCCTGTTGCATAAGAAACACTCAATTACCTTGACATAATTTCTATGATCCCACTTTTAGGTCCAACCCCATCCCTGCCATCCATTATGACACTGGAAAAGCCAAGGCCCACTCTGCTAGTCCAGCATCTGCCTGTATTCCTGTCTTCCGTACAGTCTTACCCCAGCTTCTGTGTTCTGGCCCTTCTCTCCTGTCTTGTTTCTAGACTCTGACTGATAATAGTGTCCCAGTACCAACATTATCCACCTCTGCTCTGGTCACTGGTGACCTTTCCAGTGGCTTGGGGCCCTTCCAGCTCCATGAAACCCTGGGGACTGGGGATTACCTTGTCTGTGCTGGGCCTTTTCAGGACTAGAGTCCTGGTTCTCCAGCCCCTACTTGGGTTCCACTGCCTGCAGACAGATTTCCAGCTGCTACCAACCTCCATAGCTGTCCCCTGACTGTTTAGCATCACCTGTCGCTGGATTCAGCTGGTTGCTGGTTGGAGGTCCTCACCCCTGCCTGGATGTCTCCCAGACCTCTCTAGAGAGCCTGCTGTGCAGAGGACTGACTCTGTTTCCATCATGACCTGTTTTGAGACTCGGTAGTGGCAGCAGATCACCAAAAGAAGGATGTTGGGGGTTTCCGGTGGCCAAGTTCAATGGCTCCACGCTTAGGTGGGAGCCCTGTGTGCACTTGGCCATCCAGAAGAGCCCTTTGTACCCACCACAGCCCTACCCTCAATCTCCCTCCCCTAGGCCCTTTTAGGAGGGGGACTAGGAGGCTGCTCCCCTGCTCTGTCAGCCACATCTAGTTTGTGCTTGGCTCCAGAAGGCAGAGGTCAAGCAAGAAAGAGGAGAGAAGAGGGAGGAGGAGGAAACGTGGTACTGGAAGAGAGATCAACGTCCAGTGGTGGAGAAGCTCAGGACAGGGCACCGGGGAGGGTGGGGAGGGGAGGGGAAACTAGGCCCGGGGTATTTCTGTACAATAATCCAGGAGAAGAGGGCCAAGCTGACCAGATAGTGAGTAATCTTCAGGGGGCAAAGGCAGAGACTCTGCCGGAAGCCTGGGGCTGGAGGAGCTGGCCTGGGGCTCAGTCCGTGGACTGGAGCCATGATTTCAGATGCGGGGAATCTGAGGCCAGCTGGACCCAGGGACTAGTGAGCAGGGAAGGTGGGAGTGGGTGAGAGGAGCCAACCATCCTCCCTGCCCCACATCCAGCACAAGAGGATGGAAAGTGAGGTGTGACAGACCTGCCCAGCTCTCTGTCTGCCACCATGGGGTTATCTGGCTGGGCGTGGGGGCAGAGTTTCTGAAATGCACACTTCCTGGGCTCTGGCCTGTGAGGGAGATGGTGTGAGAAAGGGGGAGGAACACACTCTCGGAAACCTCAGGGGAAGGGTCAAGCCCTCATTTTCTTTCCCATGGGATCTCCAGTCATGGGGTTGAGGAGAGGGAATGTGAGAGAGTCAGGTCATGGGGGGAGCAGGGAAGTCACCAAGTACCAATTCTATTTTGTGCCTCTTGCCATACATTAGCACATAGATTCTTCCTGAAAACCAGATGAGGGAACAGTGATGCATATTTACACCGAGGTGAAGTGATTTGCCAAGCATCATGCAGCTACAGAGGCAAGTAATCAGCAAACACAGTTCTGTCATGCCCCAAAGCCTGGCTTTAGAAGCAATATTGCAAAGTGAGGGGCCACAAGTCCAGGCTTTGCTCTAAGACTGCCTGGATTTGTGTCTACTACCTATTCCCTGCCAGCTGTATGACCTTAGGCAAGTGACGTCATCTCTCAGCCTCAATTTCTCATCTGTAAAATGGGGCTAACAATAGAATTACCTTCAAGCCAGGCCCAATGGTGCATATTTGTAATCTCAGAGCCCTGTGAGGCTGAGGCAGGAGGATTGCAAGTTCAAGGCCAACCTGGGCAACTTAGTAAGACCCTTTGGCAAAATAAAAAACAAAAAGGACTTAGGACATGGCTCAGTGATAAAGTACCCCTCCGCTTAAGTTTCCTGTACACACACACACACACACACACACACACACACACACGGTACATTCTTAACATTGTTATGAGGAGTAAACAAATTAATATGTATAAAACACCTAGAACAGTGCCTGGCATAAAATAACTCATTGCTAAGAAACACAAAATGAGTACTTTTCTTATGTCCTTCATAGATCTCCTTAGAGGAAATCTATGAGCAAGGCAAAAGAACTATTGGGGAAAATACAGGGCAGAGGGTCACTCCAATTCCCTTAGAATTGGAGTACTCCCATATTTGGACAATAGTATTAGGAGTCTTCCAACCAGAAGCTCGTGAGACCCAGCAATTGCACTTCTGGGAATTCATCCTAAGGAAATAATGGGTCAAGAGAGCAAAGATGTACATAACAGGATGTTCATTGCCAGGTTGTTTATTATAGTGAAAAACAGCAGCTTGGTTTAATTAATTATGGTGAATTCATACACAGCAGCCATTAAAAACAACAAGGTCAATGTTTTAAAAATATCGATTCAGAAAGAGATTCCTGATATAGTTGGTTGTTAAGACAATAAAAGCAGGTAAGTAGAGTTTGAGAGAGGAGATACTGGAAGGACAAGGTTGGGGTGGGGAACTCCATCTTATTTATGGAGCACATAAAATTGTTTACTGTGGACTTTCATTACTTTTGTAATGAGAAAAAAAAAACAAGCAGCAAAACAATTTCCATTTGGGGGGAAAGAAAGAAAACCTTAAAGGTTTAGAATGTCCAGCTAGGAAGTAGTCATGAGCCTGGAATGGCTGGGCCTTCAAAGGAGGATCTCTCTGCTCCTTTGGGAGTGGGCCCAACATTTTATCCTCTTCAATCCTTCTCCCTGCCAAGAAGCAGGGGTCAGTGGGGAGCAAAAGGGCCTGGTGGGGTCAGACACACCCACCAAGTCTGTGGTGTTCAACAGGCTGGCATTTGCTGTTAAACCAGTTTCAAAACCACTGGCCAATGAGCCCTTCCATGTTCTTCTGCTCATTGATTCATTCACTCAACAGGTATTTTTTGAGCATGTGCTCTGTGCCTGGACTATGTGATGAAGCTGGAGTCCTGCAAACAAAGTGTAAGTGTTCAATAAATAGACAAAAAGTTGGTTGTCTTGGAGCTTGTGTTTTAGTGATGATACACAGGTAATTCATGAGACAGATTGTATGAAAAGTGTACTAGATGATGAGAACTATACAGAAAAATCAAACAGGAAGAGAGAAGAGTGAATATGGGATTTGGGAGTGGGATGTGTCATTAAAAGTAGAGAAAAACCCAGTGGGGTGGTGCACACCTGTAATCCAAAAGCTTGGGAGCCTGAGGCCGGAGGATCCCAAGTTCAAAGCCAGCCTCAGCAACTTAGCACGGCCCTAAGCAACTTAGTGAGATCCTTTCTCAAAATAAAAATTAAAAAGGTCTGGGGATGTGGCTCAGTGGTTAAGCACCCCTGGATTCAATCCCCAGTACCAAAAAATAAAATAAAATAAAAAAAAGAAAGAAGAAGGAAAACCAAAAAATCAAGAAAATTTGAAGTCCACTCTTGAAGCAGTTCTAGGAACAAGCCATGAAAAAAGAGTAGTCCAACCAGAGGAAACACCAATTACAACAGCCCTGAGGCAGGAAGGGAGTTTGATGGGCTGAATGAAGTATAGAAAAGATGTCAAATAGGCAATAGGATTAGTGAAGCAGAGAGTACCAGATGAATTTGGAGAATAAATGAATATTAAAGGGGGCAGGATTTGGTAAGCTATGGTGAGGTTTTGGCTTTTACCCTGAATGAAATTGGGAGACAGGACAGGGTTTTCAGTAGAGAAATGACAATCACTTGCTTAGGTTTGAACAGGATCACTTTGTCAGGTGACATGCATATAGGCTGGAAGGAGAAGGGTCAAAGAGAGAAGCTGGGGACTGACTAGGAAGCTATAACAGTCATCCAGAGGAAAGATAATGTTGGCTTCAGCCAGAGTGGCTGTGAAATTGAGAGAAGTGATTGCTACCATAGTCCCGTTTTGCTCTGACCTATTAGGTCTGGATTTTTCATCACATCCCGAACAAGCTAATGCAGTCACTTTGTTTTAGTAAGAATAAGGCATACAGTGTGTGTCACTATAGAAATATCCTTCTTAGTCCTGAAGATCTTTGTGTTGTGTTATCTGCTACATCTCCAGTGCCTACAACACTGTTTGGTGCTCACTTGGCACTTAGTGAATGAATGAAATAATGAATGATGAATGAATGAAGGAAGGAAGGAAGGCATTAACTGTGTAGATAAGGGACCAAGGACTTGGACTAAAGGTGGGAAGAGGAGAGGGTAATGTTGGCTCAGAACACACATGGAGGTGTTTCTGGTCCCTTCCTCTCTCTGCCTGGCTGAATGTGAGTGTAAACATTAGTATTCGTAATTTTTGGCCATATCAAAAAATGAACCCATTTAGGAAAAATCACTCGCATTTTATTTAAGAGAAGGGATGCAAGCCGGAAATGGATAGAGTTCCTAATTTGGGGACAAATGGAGTCCAAAGCTTTGGCTCATCTCAGTTCTAGAAAACCAGAAGCACTAGCTTTTCACTCTGCTCTTTTGACACAACCCTTCCAGCTCTTCTAGAAACTTCATTCCCATTCAACAGCATGTCTTTTCCAATCTTTTTGCCCTCCTGCCTGCTGATTCTTCCAGGGCTATCCACTAGCCCTCTTATTATTTTGAAATCCTCATTCCATTCAATGGAAACGCCTCTTAATCTTGAAACATCCCAAATCTCCTTGATTAAGCTATACCCGAATTCTCTGCAGACCCTATCCCTCTTGTCTCTGTAGTCTGCTATGGAAACTTAACTTTCCCTCTAGCTCAAGAGAAGGGTAGATTGACTGACTCAGACCCTGGATATCCCATTTTCCTTCTTTATCTTCTATAGGTACATAATAAGCCATTATTAAGGTAACCTGGGGAAGGTCTTGCAAAGTTTAATCAAGCACAGTGCAAACAAGAGAGGGAAGAAATAGCATCTGCCTGTGGTTTCATTGCACATCTCCATCCTTCTAGTTTAAACACGGCAGATAGATAAATATTCCAAATGGAGGTCATGCTGTTTCTTCCCTCAAAGTCCCACCAACATGGCAACACAGAGGTTTTGAAAAGTCCTTCAGTTAAAAGACTAAGGCAGAAGGATAGAGAAAAGTGCAACACAAGATTGAGAGCGGGACTGAGGTTGTGGCTCAGTGGTGGAGTGCTTGCCTAGCATGTGTGAGGCCCTGGGTTCAATCCTCAGCAGCACATAAGAATAAATAAATAAAGTTCCATCTATGATTAAATATATAATATATGATTTTATATACATATAATTGTATATGACTGGGAAAATATGAAAAATATGTATGAAAACTGGAGAAAGAGGAAACCCAAGTTGGCAGTGGGGGGAGCTCAGAAGCAGATCAATTTCTTCAACAAACCTCAGAAACATTCGGGAATGAGGCACACCACCTATCTCTGAGAGCAGGAGTGTATTTCGACTGAAAACAAGTAGTGTGGTTTAAAGTTTGTATGAGAAAAATTAGACCTCCAAATATTTCTCCCAGATGGACAGAACACTGGAGATTTTTTCCCAGAAAGGCTGGACACAGAGATACCAAGCACGTTCTAGAGATCACTGCAACAGAAGAAAATGATGGTCCACATGCTACACAGCAAGGTGTTCATGCCCCCACTCAGCTCCAGGAACATATGCAGCTGTGACTCTCTGTTCCCCTGACAGAGACTGGAGTCTTCCTCTGGGAAATAATATTTGTGAGTCCCCCAAAAAGTCCAGGAAATTCTGGCTGAGCCTGGTAGCACACACCTGTAATCCTGGCTACTAGGAAGCTTGAGGTAGGAGGATCACAAGCTCAAGGCCAGCCTCAGTAACTTAGTGAGACCCGGTATCCAAATTTAAAAAATAGAATAAAAAGGGTTCTGGTTGTAGCTCAGCAGTAGAGTATACCTGGGTTCAATTTCCAGTACCCCTCAAAATCAAAACTGACAAAAGTCCAGGAAACTCACTCTGCTCTGTGCAGTTGAAAACCCCTACAATCTGCATACAGAATTCCAATAAGCTTTCAGTTCCTCACTCTTAGAAATGAGTGGACACTCAAGGATGACCAGACATTTGAGGAAATCCTTTAATGGGGAAGACAAAGACTAAGACAAACAGAAAATTTAATTCAGAGGAAGTAGACACAAAGCGGGGAACAGAAGAAAACTCAAAACAAACAACTACTACATCTCCATGGCTTGCAACAACAAAGGGTGACCTTTTGCTCATGCCATATATTATCTGCATGTCTGTTCTGTTGTCTTCCCTCAGGATCCAAACCGAAGAAGAAGCTTCCATCAGAGGTATCCTCAGGCTCCTAGCAGACAGGAAAGAGAGATGGAGGCATTGCACAGTGACTCTCAATGCTTCTGCTCAAAAGTAGAACATATCTCTTCCACTCATATTTCATTGACCCGAACAAGTGATGTGTCCAAATCTGATGTTTGCAGTTCAGAAAACATTATTCTGCTGCATAGACAGTCCTGATAGACAGGATAGAAAATGCTTTAGCAACACCAGAATCTACAGGAATCCGTAGAACGAAAACAGGAGGCAGTCAAAGAGAAAAGAGAGGAGAATTAACAAATTGTCAACATGATAAGATAAAAGCAAAATTAAATAAATTATGAGCTCAAGGGTGCACGACTGTAATGCCAGCTACCCAGGAGGCTAAGGCAGGAGTATCACAGGATTGAGGCCAGCCTGGGCAACTGAGTGAGATTCTGTCTCAAAATATAAAATAAAAATGATTGGGGATATAGCTCAGTAGTAAAGTGCCATTGAATTCAATGATTCAATTCCCAGTACTGAATGTGTGTGTGTGTGTGTGTGTGTGTGTGTGTGTGTGTGTAGTTGATGACAAATAGACAAAAGTACAAAGAAATGGAAACTAAATAAAATTAAAAGAAGGCTCCAAGAAGCCCAATATGTGAATTAAAGTAATACAATGGAGGGGAAATAAAACAAAGACAAGTGAGAGTAGGAAAACATTAATGAAATAATTCAACAACATTCCTCTTCATGAAAGGGCAAATGTTTCTGAAATGAAAGGGCACAATAAGCACACTAGATAAAAAAGACAAATAACAGGGCACGTTTTGGTGAAATTTTAGTGTACTTTACAAAGCGGCCTTAAAGTTTACCAAAGAAAAGCAAGTGTATGAATCAGAGTAGCATCAAACTCCTCAACCACACACTGGAAGCTAGAAGATAATGGATCAATGTCCTTGAATGTTTTACAGTAAATGGTTTGCAACTTAGAATTTTATACTCAAATGACCAATAAAGTGTGAGGATAAAACAAAGACATGTTCAGATGGAAAGGTTCTCAAGACATATACTTTTTTTTTCAAGAAGCTGTTGCAGGATTTGATCTATTAAAATGAAGATTGAGATACTTCCTACCATCTTTCCATGACAACATAATGGTGTGCATGAATATCCTGGCTGATGCTCTCAAAGGCATCAAAAATACCAAAAGGGAGCTGTGTGTGGTGGCACACATCTGTAATCCCATCCACTCAGGAGGCTGAGGCAGGGGGATCATGAGTTAAAAGCCAGACTCAGCAAAAGTGAGGTACTAAGCAACTCAGTGAGACCCTGTCTCTAAATAAAATACAAAATAGGGCTGGGGATGGGGCTCAGTGGTTGAGTGCCCTTGAGTTCAATCTCCAGTACCAAAAAATAAATTAAAAAAGGAATGGCAAACGCCAGGTATGTTAAGTTGTGCTTCAAAGTCATCATGTGGCTTCTAACTGAGAAGACAAATTTGAAATCAGTGATGACCACAGAGCTGGATGGTCAACCCCAGATTTGATAAACAAAGACATAGAAAAATGGTAGAATAATCTCCTTCCATTCAATCACATTGATTTCATTGTATTGAAAACCTCAGCTGGCATCACAGACCATGAAGAAGCCAGACAAAAACACACAGGAGGGGAAAATTTGAGACACTTTTTCTTGGGATTTAAAACGTACATACTATTAAAAGATGTCAATAGATCAAATAATGAAGAATGATCCAAAAATGAGAGAGATCTGGAAGCCAGAAAGCAGGGAATCTAATATTACAGAAATGTGGGGATGACCCCTAGGATGAAAATAAGTCCCCAGACTTCCCTTTTACCATCATTCTTTGTATATAATAGGGAGCCAAGCTGCAATCCTGGAGCCCCAACAGCAGCAGAAAAAGGATCATGGAGAATTTTAGAAGAGATACTTCCAAGAAAAAATGCTAGGACATATTGAGATGAGGTTTACTTTTCTGGCAGACAGTTTGGGGGTGAATTAGTTATAGGTACACAGAAGACGAAGCAGGCACAAAATATTGGAGAACATAAAGGGTATTCAAAAAGGCCATATAATCATAGGAACTTCATATTTTTATTGGTACTTTTTATTTATACGTGACAGTAGAATCCTCTTGATATAATTATACAAGCATGCGATATATCTTATTCCAATTAGGATCTCAGTGTTGTGGGTGTACATGATGGTGAGATTCACTGTGGTGTATTAAATTCTATGCATATATAGGAAGGAATTCCATATAAATAGAGCTATATCAGGATGATGGGAAGAAGGGAAGACTTGTATGACTTTAGGTGAATAAAGGGAGATGTTCTTTTAGAACAAGAAGTCAGTAGATAATATATAAAACTGAAAATCCAGTATATATCAATATATAATTTAGAAATGTAGAGGAAAATATCAGTAAAATATTTTCCATCTAAAAGTGCTGAAACCAGGCATGATGGTGCATACCTGTAATCGCAACATCTGGTGAGGCTAAGGCAGGAGGATTGAAGATTCAAAACCATCCTCAGCAACTTAGCAAGGCCCTAAGCATATGGCTCAGTGGTTAAGCACCCCTGGATTCAATCTCTGGTACTAAAAAATAAACAAGAAAATGAATCAACAAATAAATAGACTAAAAATATTAGACTCTAAGGTGTTGGAATTAGGTATAGAAAGGTTAAGGCAGGGACACTCTGCTTTTTGCCATAAACAGTACAAACTATGTACATTATTTTTTTGAATTTTATTTTCCTACTTAATTGTGAATCTGAATATCTCTTAACATGTCCAATGACTAGTTCTCTTTCTGCATATACCCTATTGGTAACATTTAGCCTATTTTTTGGAATGGTATGCCTTATTTTTAGGAGTCTATTATAATTTATAAATTTGTACATTAATTCATTTAAGGAATATTCATTGAGCATCTGTTGTATGCCATGCACAGTGGAAGGCACTGGGGATACAGAAGATACAAAAAATAAGAGAACAAGTCTGTTTAATGGGCCTGACAGAGAAGCAGTAAACAAATATAGACTCACTTTCTTTTTTCTTTCTCTTTTCTCTCTCATTTATTTATTTTTGTACTGGAGATTGAACCAGGGGCCCTTTACCAATGAGCCACATCCCCAGTCCTTTTTAGTTGTAATCTGGAGATGGAGGCCTTGCTAAATTGCAGAGGCTAGTTTTGAATTTGAAATCCTCCTGCCTCAGCTTCCCAAGTGGCTGGGATTACAGGCAGGTGCTACCATACTCCTGACCAGACTCACTTTCTGGAACAGTTAGTGTTCTGAGGAGAATAAAAAGGAGTGTCAGGGTAGATTATGAAAGGTGGGGAATGGCTGCTTGTATTGGACTGTTAGGGAATGCATCTATGAAGAGATGAAATGCAAATCATTTACATCTCATGAGAATTAAAGTACAGATTCAGCATTTCAGACACTAGGAATAGAAATTTTACATGTGCTAAAGCAAAAATAAAATAAAATAAAGGGGGTGTTAGAGAAACGGAAGACCACCTGGATAAAAGTTGCCAATCATGTCTCCCAATCTGTCCTTTGTGTTTTAATTTTGTTTATGGTGATTATTGTTATACAGACATTTCAGAGTTTTGATGGCATCAAATGTATCAGTCTTTTCATTGAGATCTTTTTCACTTTCTATGGTTTCTTTAAAAGAAGGTTTTTCCCCCTACATCAATATTATAACCATACTTTTCAATATTTTCTTATCATAGATTCATACTTTATATTTTATATCTTCTGCTTTTAATTTGTCTGTAATTTCACTTTTAAATGGTGTGAAGAAAGGATCTAAATTTTTTCCCAAATGGATAGCCAATTGCCTCAATACTATTTATTGAATAGACCATTCTTTCTCTGCTTATTTGAAAAGCCGCCTTCATTAAACACCAGATTACCACATACACATGGATGTGTTTCTGGTCTCTATTCAGTGCCATTGTTCCCCATCTCTATCCCTGTGCTAGGTCTGATTATTAGGCCAGTAATCCTGCCTCAGGCCAAATTGGCTATTTAGGGCTCTTGTCCATTCTGA
Organism: Urocitellus parryii; assembly: GCF_045843805.1. NCBI lineage: Eukaryota > Metazoa > Chordata > Mammalia > Rodentia > Sciuridae > Urocitellus > Urocitellus parryii. The sequence goes on along the minus strand of NW_027554094.1, from coordinate 2,611,501 downwards.
TTGGTCTGAATTTATGGCATACCCATTGTTATCTCCTTTGAATAGAGCTCTAGCACACAGTTTTTATTCCTAGAAATGTATGAAATATTTGGATGTCTGGTCAAGCAAGTCTCCCTTTCCATTGTTCTTACCTTTCGAAATTGTCTTAGCTATTCTTGTGCATTTTCTCTCACACATGAATTTTCTAATCAATTTGTCAAGTTCTGTGAAAACTCCTGCTGGGAATTTGACTGTGAGAGAATTAAATTTATAGATTAGCTTGGAAAGAATTGATGTCTTTACATTATTGAGTTTCCCATCCAGGAACATGAGTGTATCTCCATATATTTAGATCTCATCAAGTGTTCTTTTGTAAAATTGTAGATTCTTCTTTTTATAAGCCTCTCACACTCCTTATTTTGTTTTTCCTTAGCTATTTTATACTTCTGTTTAGCAACAGAAGTTTTTGGGTGAAAGAAACTCCTTTACCCGATTTACTTTCTAATTGCTCATTGCTGGTTTATCTTGATTTCTTTTACAAAAAACTTCATTTTGTAATAGTTTTAGATTTATAGGAAAAAATCCAAAGAAGGATACGGATGTAGCTCAGTGGTACAGTGCTTGCCTAGTGTGTGTGATTCGGTGGATTCAATCCCCAGCACCATTAAAACAAAAAATAAGAAGAGAAAGAAAGAAGAATTCATTTCAAAGACAATATAAAGATTTCTCATAATCCATGACTCATTTTAAAAAGTTTATAGTTGTAGATGGACAGCATGCCTTTATTTTATTTATTTATTTTTATATGGTGCTGAGGATTGAACCCAGTGCTCACATGTGCAAGGCAAGTGCTCTACCACTGAGCTACAGCCCCAGCCCTCTATGCCTAATTTTTATATTATGAACAACTTACATTACTATACACACTTAATGAATGAATCAATGCATTATTATTAACTAAGGTACATTGTTTATTCATATTTCCTTAGTTTTTACCTAATGTCCTTTTTTCTGTTCCAGGATGCCATTCAGGATACCACATTCCATTTAATTATCACATTTCCTTAGGCTCCTCTCAGCTGTGACAGTTTCTCAGACTTTCCTTGTTACTCACGACCTTGATCATTTTGAGGAGTACTGCTCAGGTACTTCCTGGAATCTGCCTTAACAGAGATTTTTCTGATATTTTTCTCATGATTTGACTGAGTTACAAATCTGGGGAAGGGAGATCACAGAGGTAAATGCCATTTCCATCACATGATAGGAATATATGATCAACATGACTTGTCACTGTTGATTTTTCTGTAATCAATCAGCTGAGGCAAAATTTGTCATAAAGCTCCTCCATTATAAAATTACTTTTTTCCACCTTCTATAGTGTACTCCTTAGGAAGAGTTACTATGGGCAGGTCACACTAATTGTTGTGGGTAGAATATTTTCATAAATTACCTGAAATTCTCATGCCCTGGAGATTTATCCATTCTGCTTGATTTGTGTCAGTATTGACTCATAAACATCTATTTTTATATTTCGGTTATAATATAATACTCTTTTAGATTTGCTCAGGTCACTGGGAGCTCTTTCAAATAGATCCTATGTTCTTCATATCCCAAAAATGTGTTTTTTATTTTTATTTAATCATGTGTTTGGGTTTAGGTTGGAGGGGGTACTCCCATACTTTCTGAAACGATAGTATATTCCAGTCCTATTTTGTGCATTTCCTGCTCCAGTTGTCAAACCAGCCACTTCTTCAAGGATCCATGTTTCCTTTTATTGGAGAATGGTATGAGACACCAAGATCTAGGTACCAAGAGTGCTCACTGCTATCACGATGTACTTGCTTTTAGGCCTTAACAGCCAAAAGTACCAAAATGTTTGTGTGTATTGTAATCTATGTATATCTATAAATATTTCTGTATGTAACTATCTGTATCTATATAGTAAGCTAAACATGATGATGACTTCAACTCTAATCTGTAATCACGTGGATGATTCTAGTCTACTTCTCTTGCTTATCTATAAACTACAACAATGATGAATCAGGCTCCAACTATTGAACATCCATTAACTTAATTGTATTCTTCCAGTATACATGTATGGTGGTATAAGAATTGTTAACCATACCCCTGCAAAAAATAAATTTCTCACAATAAATCTCACTTTCTTTTACTTTCAGGTTTACAGATTGCAGGTTTTCAAAGTTACTTAGGTTAATCCCTCCTTCCTCTCACCACCCTACAATTTGATTCTTTGGTCACATTCTGCATTCCATCCTGGAATCCCCAATCTCCTAAAAGATTTTTTAAAATTTGCTTCATTAAGATTACTTCTTTATGCTGTAAAGTTCTGTGGCTTTTGAATAATGCTGTGTCATGTAGCCACAATTTCAATATTATACAGAATGGTTTCACCACCTTTAAGTCCCCTTTGCTTCACCTACCCATCTCTTACCCTCCTCACCTGGAGCCCCTGTGACCACTGATATTTTTATTATATGGTCATCACTATAGTTTTGCCTTTTCCAGAATGTCATTTCCAGATGGTTTGGAATCATATAATATGTAGCCTTTCGGAATGACCTCTTTTGCTTAGTTCACACATATTGTTCTGTTTCTTTTTTTGTGGGGGTGAGGGATGGGTACTGGGGATTGAACTCAGAGACAATGAACCACTGATCCACATCCCCAGCCCTATTTTGTATTTTTTATTTAGAGACATGGTCTCACTGAGTTGCTTAGTGCCTCACTTTTGCTGAGGCTGGCTCTGAACTTGCAATCCTCCTGCCTCAGCCTCCTGACTGCTGGTATTACAGGTGTGCACCTCCTCACCTGGCTTGTTTTGTTACTTAATAGCTCATTTATTTGTAGCATTGAATAATATTCCATTGTATGGGTGTTTTTTTTTTATTTCTATTCACCTACTGATAAGTAGGTGAATGTATAGTTGCTTACTAGTTTGGGCAATTATGAATAGGTAAATCAAGAACAGGTGGATCTATTGTTGCTTCTACTTTAGGGCAATTATGAGTACAGCTGCTATAACATCTGTGAGGAAGTTTTTGTGTGGGCACAAATTTTCAAATCACTTGACTAAGTACCTAGGAATACAATTACTGGATTGTATGTTCAGACAACACCTAACTTTGTACAAAATCACCAAACTGTCTTCTAAAGTTGTTGTACAATTTTGCATAAGCAATAGCCATGAATTAACATTCCCATTGTTCCACATCTTCACCATCGATTGATAGTATCAGTTGTTGGACTTCAGCCATCCTATACACATATGTGGTATTATTTAAATTTGCAATACGCTAATGGTAAATGATGTTGAGCATCTTTTCATGTGCTTGTTTGCCATCCATATATCATCTTTAATGAGCATCTGTTCTGATTTTTCACCTATTTTAATTGTGTTATTTGTCTTGTTATTTTTGTATTTTAAGTGTTCTTTCTATATTTTGGATATAAGTTTTCTACTGTATGTGTTTTGTAAATATTTTCCTCCTATCTTAAATGGCGTATTTTGCAGAGTAGATGTCTTCAATTTTAATTAAATGTAACATCATTTTTTTTCCTTTTATGTATTGTGCTCTAGGTGTTATGTTAAAAATTAACTACAAACCCAAGTTCACCTTGGCTTTCTCTTGTGTTTTATACAATTTTTACTCTTTTATGCTTTACATGTAGGTATATAACTCATTTTGAATAAATTTGGGGGAAAGGTGTAATGACTTTGTTTAGCTTTTATGAGTTTTGTTTTGGTTTTGCTTCTGGGCATCTATAAGCAAATGTTGCTAAATTATCCTTTTCCCACTGAATGATCTTAGTTACTGTATCAAGGAACAACTGACTATATTTGCATGGGTCCACTTCTGGACTCTGCACTGTGTTTTGTTGATCTTTGTGTCTATTTGCATAGATGTGTGTGCTATTTCACTAACACCACATTGTCTTTCACTACAGTTGCTTAAGAGTCAGTCATGAAATTTGGTCATGTGAGTTTCCCAACTTTGATTTTTCAGCATTGTGCTGGCCACTCTAGGTCTTTTGTCTTTCTATTTAAGTTTAAGTGTCAACTTATCTATACAGAATAGCTTGCTGGGATTTGGTTTAAGATTGTATTAAACTGGGTGCAGTGACACATGCCTGTAATTCTAGTAGCTCAGCAGGCTAAGGCAGAAGGATCATAAGTTCAAACCAGTGTCTGCAATTTAGTGATGTTCTAAGCAACTCAGCAAGACCCTGTCTCTAAATAAATTTTTAAAAAGGACTTGGGATGTGGCTCAGTGGCTAAGTGCCCCTGGGTTCAATCCCTGGTACCAAAAAAAAAAATGAAATCTATATATCAAGTTGGAGAAGATCTGACATCTTAACAGTATTGAGCCTTCTAATCAAAGAACAAATTTGTACGTCATTTAGATCTTTGATTTCTTTCACCAGTTTTATGTTTTTCCACATATAGAAGCTATTTTGTCAGATTTGTATTTAAGATTTTATTTTTGTAACTATTTTGAATGGCATATTTTATTTCTAATTTCAGTTATTTATTTTCTTGCATATAGGAAATCAATTGACACTTGTATATTAACTTTGTATCCTACTACCTTTTAAAACTTATTAGTTTCAGGAGGATCATTTGTGGTACTAAGGATTGAACTAGGGCCTTATGAGTGCTCAGCAAGTGCTCTATCACTGAGCAACATCCCCATTCCTTCTTTTGGTCAATTATTTGGTGATTTTTACATAAATGATCACATCATCTGTGAACAAAGACAGTCTTATTTCTTATTTCCCAATCTCTCTACTTCTCATTTATTTTTATGTGTTACTGCACTAGCCAAGACTTGCAGTATGGCATTGAATACAAGTGGAGGGAGAGGACATCCTTGTTTCCAATCTTAGGGAGGGAGCATCTAATTTTTCACCATTAAATGTAATGTGAATATAGGTTGGTGTATATTTTCTTTATCATGTTGAGTAAGTTCTCTGCTCTTCCAGGTTTACTGACAGTTTTTATCATGAAGGAGTGTTACATTTTGTCAAACATTTTTTTTCTGCATCAATTGATGTACTCATGTGATTTTTCTTTAACTTGTTGATGTGGTAGGTTACATTGCTTTTCAAATTTTGGACTAGCCTTGTGTACCTGGAAGAAATCCCAGTTGCTCACTGCATTAGCTTTTCATTGCTGTGACCAAAATACATGACAAGAACAATTTGGAGTGCAAAAAGTTCATATTGAGCACATGATTTCGGAAGTCTCAGTCCATGGTGGGCCAACTCCACTGCTCTGGGCTTGAGATGGGGCAGAACATCATGGCAGGAGGGCACAGGAGAGGAAAGCTGCTCAGCTCATGGAAGCTATGAAGCAGAGAGAGAGAGTGTGTGTGTGAAAGGCCAGGAACAAAATATAAAACCTAAAGTCATGCCCCCAGTGGCCTACCTCCTCCACCACAGTCTACCTTCCTACACTTACCTGCCAACCTGGTACAGTAGTCCTTTCAAGTTATTAATCTATTAAATGAATTAATGAAATGATCAGGTTCCAGATCTCCTCATCTAATCATGAACTTTTATGTCTACACCTCCTATCCTAACCCAAACACTCATGGTGCACAATTCCGTTTAAACATTATTGGCTTCAGTTTGTTAATATTTTACACAGAATTTTTGCATAAGAGATATCAGTCCATAGTGTCCCTTTCTTGTGACGTCTTTGTTTTTGGAAACACTGTAATGCTGGCCTCCCAAAATGAGCTAGGACATGTACTTTCTATTTCTTTTTCTGGAAGACACTGGAGAAAATGTGTATCATCTCTTACTTAAGGATTTAAAGTTTTTTTTTTTTTTTTTTTTTTTTTGGTAGCACTAGGATTTATTAGGATGTGCCTTAATACAGGTGCTGGGGCTTGCCCATGGTGCTCTTGATGTATAAAGCCCGGACATTCTGCCAATTCTTCTTGAGCAATGACACCAGGAAGTTGACAGCCAGGTGGATGTTATACACAAGCTCATCATCTGTCATCTTCACATGACCAACAGCAACAGCCAGACATAGCACCTTCTTCATCTGAAACTTGATTGTGGATTTCACCTCATCAACTTTGGCCACCATGTTTTCATTGTGTGTCAGCAGGGAAGGGAATTTGCCAGCCTTATTTAGGCCTGGACCCAGGATTCGGGGAATCTGCATTATCAAGGACTCTGAGGCCAAAAAGGCATCATACTTCTTGGCTAGCTTCTTGACCAACTTCTTATTCCTGTTGAGCTTCTTCAATGCCTCGATGTCCATGTGGGGGATATCCACAGCCTTGGCCTCGTCACAGTGTTGCTGGTCCCCCAGGACGCACACAGAAAACTTAGGGCGTGGAGTGGACTTAAGCCTGACGGTGCCCGAGAAGCGCTTGTCCTTCTGGGGATCATAGTTCTTCAAGCTGATCTGCAGCTCCACTGTTTCCAGAAACTTGCGGAGCTTGCGCTGGTTCCCGTGCAGGACTTGTCGCGAGAGACTTTGCTGCTCATTGTTCCTCGCGCCGCAGTACCAGAAAGAGAGGGATTTAAAGTTTTGAGAGCATTAACCAGTGAAACCACCTGGGCGTGGTGCTTTCTATTTTGGAAGGTTATAATGGTTTCATTTCTTTAATAGATATCAATTTGTTCAGATTATCTGTTTGGATTTCATAGTTTGTGTTTCTCAAGGCATTGGCCCATTTAATCTAGTTTATCAAATTTACAGGCATATAATTGGTCATAATATTTATTATAATGTCTAAGAGATCCGTAGTGATCATTCTTCTTTCACTTCCAATACGAATCATTTGTGTTTTCTTTTTTCTTCTTCTTTTTCTTCTTTTTTACCTGCCAATCATTAATTTCAAAGAACCAGTTGCTGAATTGGATGATTTTTCTCTTTGGTTTTCCCTTTATTAATTTCATTGGTTTCTATTCTGTTTTTTTTTTCTTTTCTGCTGCTTTCTTTAGGCTTCAATTATATATTTTCCTATGCACCAAGGTGGAATTTTAGACTCTAGATTTTAGACCATTTGCCCTTTCTCCTGTATACATCCAATACTCTAAATTTCCCTCTACATACTGGTTTTATTTTTTTCCTTTTTATTTAATTCAAAATACTTTCACATTTCTCTGAGACTTCTTTGATCAATATGTGTTATTTAGAAGTATGTTTTTTGAGGTCTAAATATTTGGGGACTTCACATTGATTTTTAATCCTGATATCTTGTCTCTTCAGTAGAGCTGAATTTTCCCTATTCTTGATAATGGCTTTTCTTGAATTCTTTGAGTAGAGATTAATTCCATCTGCATATAATAATGATTTATATCTTATTTTTGAATACTTACAATAGTAGCATATTTCTCACTATATTCCCTTGATCAGAATCTTCAGTACAATGGAGAAGAAACATGGTGATGATGGGTACTCTCATCTTATTCTTGAGTTTGGTAAATAAGGCTTCTAATAATTAACCACTAAGTTTGATGTTTGCTGTAAATCTCTGATATTTTACAGTTTTCTAAGAGTCTATTTAAATGAGAAATGGGTATTTAATTTCTCATATTTTTTTAAAAAAACATCTATTAAAATGATGGTGTAATTATCTCTTAAAGGCAATATAGTGAATTAATTGATAGATTTTCTTAATGGCAAATCAGCATAGTGAAATGGGTTCAAATCGCAGTTCTTCATCCATTTTTTTAACTGTGGACTTGTGTAACCTCTACTCTCCTCAGTTTTTAAACAATAAGAACTATCTCATGAGGTTGTTGTGCAAGTTTATATATATATATATATATATATATATATATATATATATATATATATATATTACATATATAACATATATGATTAATCTAGAACTTAGAGCAGAACATGACAAGTATGAAATAATTTTTTAAGTCGTTGCATTCTTGGAGGTGAAATATATTTGGTTTTGATTCCTTTAGTATGTCAGTAGATTTCATCTGTTAAATGCTTACTCATGCCTTTTACATCAGTGTCATTAGATTGTAATATTCTTTATGTAACCTGTTGCTTTCTGTCATCAGAGTTATGAAACTTTCTAAAGTGAGTTGGATATTTTCTCTTTTGGTATGCTCAGGAACTATTTATGTGACAAAGAAAATCTGAACTTGTTGCCTATATTTATATTAGTTACATATTGCTGTATAACAAATTACCCTAAAACTTAGTGAATTAAAACAACAGACATTTTTAAAAATACTTTTTATTTGTAGAGGGACACAATATCTTTATTTTACTTATTTATTTACTTATGTGGTGCTGAGAATGGAATCCAGTGCTTCACATTACTGAGCCACAACCCCAGCCCCAACAATAGAAACATTTCTGACCTCACAGTTTCTATAGTCAAGCCACCAGGCACAGCTCAGGGCTTATTTCTGGCTCAGGGTCTCTCATAGGCTGTGATCAAGGTGTTGACTGTGGCTGCTGTCCTCATGAGGTACAACTGGGAGCAAAGCCACCTCTTTGCTCACTCACGTGGCTGTTAGCATGATTCAGTTCCTGGTGAGTTTTTGAATTGAGGTCATCAATTTTTCACTGGATATTATCCAGAGGACTCTCTGAAGTTCATGTCATCTTGACCATTACATAAGTCAGCTCATGATATACAGTAATGTGCTTCATCAATGCCAACAAGGGAAAACCAGAATGCCACCAAGCTGGAAGTCAGTCTTTTTGTAACCTAATTTTGGAATGGATCCACAATTACTTTTGTTGCATTCAACTCACTCGAAGCAAGACACAGGATCCAGTCCACGTTCAAGGCAATAAAATTGAGGAAAGATGTGAATATGAAGAGGTAAAAACTATTGTGGGCCATTTTAGAAGCTGTATATCACCATTTTAAGGGTAGATATTTGATTAGGCTTCCAATTCCTTCTGTGGTTACTGGGCTAACCAGTTTTATACTAATTCTTTACCAGTTTTGGTATTTTATGATTTTCTAGAAAATAATTTTATTTAAGTTTTCAAATTTATTTGCCAAATGAAAAAATCTCCTCCAGGGCTATTAGTCTTATTATTAATTATGTCTTCTCTTCCTTTATCAGAAAGAACATTCATTTATTTCATTGTCATTTCAAAGTACCATTTTCACTTATTGATTAATTTTATTTTTATTCCTTTTATTGGTTTATGTTTTATCTTTATTAACTCCTTTCTTTTATTTTCCTTTGTGTTTATAGTTTTTTCCTAGCTCTTGAAGTTTGATTTTTTTTGGCACTGGATCTAGGACTCAGGGGTACTCTACCCCTGTGTTATATCCCATGTCCATTTTTATTTTAGTTGGAGACAGGGTCTCACTAAGTTGCCTGGGAATTTATGACAGCCTTCTGAATAGATGGGGTTACAGGCACACATCACTGTGCCTGGTTTTCATGTTTGTATAAGTGCACTTAAGGCCATGAATTTTTCTCTGAGTGGTTATTTTGTTACATCCTACTAGTTTTGTTATATAGAGATTTGATTGCTTTTCATTTTTCATTGGTTTATACTTTCCATTTTAATCTTTCTTTTTTTATTTATGCATGACAGTGGAATGCATTACAATTCTTATTATACATATAGAGCAGAATTTTTTATATCTCTGGTTGTATACATAGTATATTCACACCAATTCATGTTAATTCTTCTTTCACCATATTACAAGTGTGCTTTTCCCCCTCTTTTTTCTGGGGGCATAGATTTCAAAGCATTATTTTATTTTTAAACCATTATATTATTGACCCAATGGTTACTATGTGACCATATGTGATATTATTATTTCAAATTTATTGAGCTTTCTATTTTGACTTAACATATCATTAATTTCATGAGTATTCAATATGTATTTAAAAAGTGTATGACTTTTCTGTTCATACAAACATACAAATGTTCAACTTTGCTAATTTGCTCACTTTAATACTGATGTCTTTATGTAGTTAGCAGATTAGTAAGTTAGTACCTGATGTGTTGATTTCTGAATAAAGAATATTTTTGCCCTATGATTATAATTTTCTGTTATCTATGTTAAACCGTGCTGTAAAGGTTCATTGCTGTTTTATCTTTGTCATGGACTATTCCTATAAGGAACTAAATATTCTTTATTTATTATTTAAATCTTCTTCTGTCAGGCATGGGTATTACTACATTTCCTTCTTTTTAGTTAGCACTGAGTATATTTTCAACCTTTTTGTGTTATTTTGTTTTATGTATGTCTCATAAATGGCAAAAGCCTAAGAGTCTTTATATTTTAACAGGGTAATTTTAGCATTTACATTTACTATGATTGCTTATGCACTTAGACTAATTTCTGACATCTCATTTTGCATTTTTTAAATTTGCCTTCTTTCTCAGTGTTTCCAACCCCTTTGCTGTCTTTGTTAAATGGAGAAAATTCTCTTCTTTCCATTTCATTTTCAGTAATGATTTCAAAAGTATACCTTTTAATTTAAAGCTTCAAAAATTTGCCCATACATTACACATATGCATTCTCTACCAGCTTTTAACATTAATCTGCATGTATTCTCTCTCCAAACAAAGCAAGAAGCTTGGTATATGGTTTTTTACCTCTGCTCCCTCTTTACTATACTACAGTCCACCCCTTGCCCTATGCTTCCACCCCATCACATCCTGTGTTGATACATTCTCTTATACTTCACTCATTTCTTTTTAAATTTTTTCCCCAATTTCTTTTGTAGTTGTAGATGGATAGAATGCCTTTGTTTTATTTATTTATTTTATGTGGTGCTGAGGATCAAACCCAGTGCCTCACATATGCTAGGCAAGTGCTCTGCCACTGAGCTACAATCCCAGCCCTCATTTCTTTTCCATTATTCTAATATCCCTCTTCTTGTACTTGAATTAATCATTTTGTTTCTTAGTGTGATATATTTCTATCAGTTATGTCAGAAAGAATCTGTAACTAATAACATTTCTGAGTGCTTGAATGTCTTAAAAATGCCTTTCATTCACCCTCTCTATTTTCTTTAATTGGTCACTAAGTGTATTCCACAATGGCTATTATTTAAAATGGAATTTTAAATGATATTTTACTATCTATCATTTGTACAGATTTGAGGTAAGAAAAAGGAGTCTATTTCATCTGGTAAGCCCATCATATTACTCCCATTATACCTGCATCTTAATGCAGGGCTCACTACCTATGAGTTGAGTTTGGAAAACTTCCTTTTATCACCCCTTTCTTTGCTCCCCTGTTCCCATCAGAAAGAGATGTCAAGTATCAGGACATTGATGGAACTACCTTCAATTAGCAAGTAAAGTCACTATGCATCAGCTGTCATAAAAAGGGTGTGAATTGCTTCTTTTTTTATTTTGCCCATATGACCAGAGCTCTATGCAGAATTAGGGACAGATTTTCACTACCTATATACTTTCCTTTTTGTCTTTGTCTTCCATAAAGATGCTAGGAGGGAGACAGTATCCAGTATTGTGTTTAATCTTGTGACGGGAAGAAATATCTCAAGGCTCATGGCTAGGCTAAACTATCCTAGCAAGTATGAAAGAGCTCACATTGAGGTGTGAGGTCCAAAGTCCAGATAAGGGTGAAGGGAACCGTTGCTTTTCTTTGCTGTTGTTCTATGTGCATATCTGTCCCTTGGGAACCTTGGGGGAAGAGCTGGCTTTGGTCTAGAGCAATATTTTGGTACACCCAGGTCCCTTGGCCACCATAAAATACTCATTACACCAGATTTCCAACAATAGCTTCATGGTAATATTCTTGCAATTCCAATTCTGTAAAGGTAAAAAGATTAAAGATGAATGTGCCTTCAGTGATGAAGAATGACAAGAGTATCAATTGCAATGTGCTTCAGCCATAGATCAGCCATATAAGTTTGCAGAGGTTAAGGACTATGCAGCTAAAGGGAACTCACTTCTCAACATACACTTTGCCAATGGTACCCTTGGATTGGTGCAGAATCTGTACAATTCTATAAGGTGTCTCTACCTAGCCCTACCCTAGCTGCCCCTAAGGATGTCAGACTATCCCTTTGCCCTTAGCAAATGATGTGTAAATGTCTGTTGTCCTAATATTCAAAGGTGTATCCTGGTGCCTTATCCCATCTCTTGAGTTAGACATTAGCTTTTGTAATACTTCTTGGGTTAAACCTGAGGCTTTAGAAAGGAAGGTTTCCCATGAATGTGTGGGTGCTCACCTGTAATCCCAGCTACTAATGAGGCTGAGGCAGGAGAAACACAAATTTTAGGTCAGCTTGTCAACCTAGTGAGACCCTGTCTCAAAATCAAAAATAAATAAATCAGTTAGAGATGTGGCTCAGGGGTAGAGCACCCCTGGATTTAATCTCTAGTACAAATGTTAGACCAGGATGCAAGAAAAGACCACTGACTCCAATTAAAATCAAATTAAAGCAAGCTTATTATTTCGACCAGCTGGGCTGCCTCTCCCTCCTAAAACAACGGGAACAAGACAGCACCCCAACTTTCCTTCAGCCCAGCTTTATAGCCCAGAAAGTTACACAAAGGGGGGTTACAGATTACAGAACTCTGACAAGCATCACACTAATGGTAGTTTACATTTTTTGCTGGCCCCAACATCAGAATTTATGAGGACCATTAGAGCCTCAGAGGGGGTCATTGTCTGGCCAGGGAAGGCCAAGATTTGTGAGGTGTCACTAAAGTTTCAGAGAGGGCTGCTATCTGGTCAGAGAGCCAGGCATGGGTGAGTTAAGGCACGGGAAGGCATTCCAAGCAGGTTCAGAATTTTCAGTAATTTATAGTAAAGCCAAAATTATCTTTTCATGGCTTTGTGGAGAGATGCCAAATTTTAAGAAAAGATCAGGTTGGGTCTATCACTAAGAAATAAATAAGGTTTTCTTAGATGATATAGATGGTAGATGCAAAAAACAATGTTCAAAGCAAGGTCTAAGCTTATACACTCTCTACTACAGGCAAGCCAGCTGGAAGCATTCAGCAGGCAAATGTCTGAGGTTTAGTGCCAGACCATGAAAAGCATGGTTATCTCAGACACTCATTTATTTATTCCTCACATTTTTCCTAAGTCTCTACAGGACAGTCACCCTAAGGTACCATCCAACTCTGCCATTCATGATATAGGATATCTCCAGTCTCTGTTATATCAGGGGGGCCTCTTTCAATTGAAAATGGCAGGACTCCAACTCAAACTGATATAAGCCAAAAGGGTATCTTCTTAGTTAACATAAATGAGAAGTAAAATCATGTGCCACATAACATTTTGGTGAATGACAGGCTGCATATACAATGGTTTGTCCCATGAGATTACATCTCCTAGTGAGGGAGTTGTCATCTTAGTGTGGGTAAGCACACTATATGATGCTTGCACAACAAAAAAATCATCTTGTTAAGAGCCACAGCCAAGTCAGAATGACACCTGGCATTTTGCCAGACAGAATGGTTGAAAGATGAGGCCAGGGAATCATTGAGATGATTATTTTAGTTAAACTGTATATAATTGTTGTGATGCTGGATTGATTGAGTTGTATATGGACCCTGCTCCGGGGAATAGGGTGGCTCCGGGAATCTGCCTGGGCATTAAGCAATGTGTGACTGTGCAAGGGTCACACTGGATCCTGGGCTTAAATGGGGTCTATTCATCTCCTGAATGCCTGCTTCTCTCGCAGGCTGGTTCTTCTCACAGAGCTCTTGAAACTCTAGGCTTAGGTCTTCTACTGATGAGTCTTCAATGACTCTTTTTTTTATGCCTTTATCAAAAGTTCCAAGGAGGGGGGCCCTGTGAGGTGGTACAAACCTGTAATCCCAGTGGTTCTGGAGACTGAGGCAGAAGGATTGCCTCAGCAATTTATTTAAAGCCAGCCTCAGCAATTCAGTAAGTCTGTAAGCAACTCAGTGAGACCCTGTCTCTAAATAAAATAAATGTTTTTTTTTTTTTTTAATAGGGCTGGGGATGCGGCTTAGTACTTCAGTGCCCCTCAGCTCAATTCCCAGTACCAAAAGAGAAAGAAGTTCCAGAGAGGGCTTGTATTGGCCCAGCGAGGGTCACATGACTACACAAATCAATATCTCTATCTACTATGATCAAATGCTATGGTGGGCAAGAGTTGAGTCTTCATCTGTCAGCTCTTGGAGCTGACTCATATGGACTCACAGTGAGGGAGACATGATTTCCTGAGAAAATTTTGGCAGCTGTTATAAAAAAAAAAAAAGCAGTGGATGCTGAGCAAATGGAAACAATGATCTCTTGCATTTCTCATTTCACAGATGAAGAAACTGAGACTCAGAGAAGAATAGCCCATGATTACATGGCCCTTCTATCTGGCAACTTTTATGCAGTACTAGGGATTGAACCTAGGGGGACTCTACCAGCAAACTACATCCTCAGCCCATTGCATTTTTTGAGACAGTGGCTCATTAGGTTGCTGAGACTGGCCTCAAACTTGCAATCTTCCTGCCTCAGCCTCTGAAGCAGCTGGGATTACAAGTGTGCACCATTGTGCCCAGGTTATATCAAGCAATATTAAATGATTTATGTACACTGTACATTAAGAGAAGCCACCTCTGGCTTTTGTCCCAGCATCCACAGATGGTAGGCCATCTGTGGAGGCAATTTGACGATTTTAAGGCCAATGCTGCAGATGGGTGCTGTGACAAAAACACTGTAGAATGACAATCAGGACACTTGGGCCTTCATCCTGACTCTGCCATTAACTTGCTGAATGAATTTAGGCAAGACCATTCTTCTCCTATGCCTCAGTGTCCTCATGTAGAAGCAGAGAGTATTGGAGTAAATGGTCTGAAAACATGTTCTAAGTTGGTGCTTTAGTTTCACTCTTGGGGAAAGAGGGAAGGAGAGAGTCGGCAGACTGAGGGAGCCCCTTCTCTGTATCTGGACCCATGTGGAATTTCTGCAGTGGAGACATTTAACCTGACTTTAATTGGAGTTGAGACGCCTGATATTTCTGATAGTAATAACATGCCCTAGGTGGGGGCCAGGGGGAGCAAGGCCCCCTGAAAAAAACACTCAAAAGCCCTCTCTGTTCCTTCTCTTGAAGCACAGCCCCCAGCAGGCGGGGGTCCCAGCACCAAGGCCCAGGGAATTGGGGGTTCCTGAGAAGCCGGGGCTTTAGGAATCCATCTCAGGCTGGCAGGCGGCAATGCTGGCTGCATCGCGGGCTTCTGCACCTCCTTCTTCCTTCGGCCTGCCCCATCTTGCCCTGATAGGCCTGGGGGCTGCTTCAGGATGGGCCAGGGGCTATGGAACACCAGGGAGAAAGCCAGACAGTGGGTGGCATGTGAGGTCCTACCTGCAATGTTGCACAAGTGGCTTGGCTGAGCAAAGAGGCTTGGTGTCAGGGTGTGTGTGGTAGTGGGAGTTATGGGGTTGGCAGGACACTGCTGTGGTGGCCACGGCTGGGTGTGTTTGTCCCTCCCTAGATATCCATCACCCTCATTTTCCTCCCCCCACTGAGTCCATCTTTCCACACAAGCATCTCCTCCTCTGTGGGAGGTCCCTTGGCTGCCACCCCAGCTTCTCCTGCTGTGACACAGATGTTTCATCTTAACCCTCCCTTTGTCACAAAGTAAATCCTAGCCTAGATAGGTATGGGGGAGCAGGGTCACTCATTCAATAGGGATCCAGCTAAAACTTCTTAACTCTTTTCCCTAGCAGGCCGAGCACACTATGTGTTAGACAGTGAACTTAGATGTCCTGCCTGGTGTCTAGCCCCTCATACTGTATTTATTCTATGCAGGAGTTGGTGAACTGCTGGCCAACCACCACTATATAAACAGCGCCTGGAGTCAGTGACTAAGTGGTGCCCTTGCCACCACTCCTTTAGTTTCCCATCCCACCCCTGGCCTGTTTTCCCATCTTAATGATCCCTCTGTGATGGGGCAATGAGTGGGCAATGGAGAGCCCATGCTGACCACTAGCCCAGAGCAGGCAGCCCTCCCATTACCCACAAAGCTCAGGGGAGGGCCGGGGGTGGGTCGGGAGCTAGTGCTTTCCTCCCCACTTTAAATATATGTATATTCAAGCAAGGAAACAGACTTCACTTTCAATCTTCTCTCCAAGAGATTGTCATGAACAAAAGCAGGTCTGGGGCAGGAGGAGGAGGGGAAGAGAGGAAAGTGATTTGGGAGATGAAGGAGGTGGCCCTACAATGTCCCCTTTTAAACCTCAATCAGGTTGTTTTTCTTGGTCATTTTTCCCCTCCTTGTCCCTCCAGCCAGCATTACTTAAAGGAACATTATGTTATCCCAAATCAGATTTCCAAACATCACCTCCAGGTCACTGTGAACACTCAGCAATCTGGCTGCAGGTTCCTGGAGAAGGAGTCCCCTTTAAACTCCAACTCAGGAGGGAGTGGCCCCTATCACCAACGCTGTGGAAGCCCTCCCAGTTGGGCTGGGACAGAGAGCAGCCTGCGGGGGAGGGGGGTGCAGGGCAGGAACTGCTGTGCTGGGGTGGAGCCCATGCCACCCCAACTCCACTGTGTCCTGAGGGGCTGCTGGGGCTCCCACTGCCCACTGGAGGACACCCCTGGCTCTGCCGGATGGGAGCTGGACCCTGGTGGGGTGATGTGGGTTTCATTTTTCCGCTGCCATAAACTTGGGCTTGTCAATGTCATAGAGCTGCCAGGGGAGACTAGAGTCAGGGCTGGCGCCCAGGTGGCAGTGCACAGTGAGAGACCACACTATTCCAGCTGGGTTGGTGAGGCCTTCAAGTGATGAGAGTGAGGCTGAGGGTGTGGGACAGCTGACGGCTTCTGGAAGTATAATGCTCCCCCTATTCTGTTCCATCTGTCCAAGTGAAAGGCCACCCTTTGCCCTCCCCTCCTCCTTCCTCTGAGGACAGAGCAGGAGGTGAGGGAGAAGAGGAAAGAGAATACTGGTTAGGGGGTGGCAAGTTAGTACACATCTGAGTAGGAACCTCAGCAGAAGGACCTGGGCTAGACACAAAGCATTTCCAAACTGGAGATTCAGGTCCCATGGGGCAGTTTTCTCTCACAGAGAATTGGGAACAGAAAAGAGTTGGGGTATCTTGGCGTCTCACCAAATGGAAAAAGCTAAGTGACAGCAATTGGAACTGGGGTGCCTGAACATTTGGTGTGTCCTGTGTTGATGCAGAACTGAGCGCTGCCAAAACATTAAATTTCAGGTCCTCAAGCTGAAACATTCTTTCTAGGACCCTATTGCCATGAATTTTTGTGCACTTCCCAGTAGCCCCAAGGTGCAAGAATTTAAAAGTCCATTTTAGAGACTGGAAAACAGAGGTCCAAAGAGGACTTGAAAAGAGTCCATGAGGAGTAAATTGAGGAGTTGGATCTAGACATGAGGTCTTCTGACACAGGGGTCACCACGGAAGGTGCCCAGCAGCAGCACCCATGTCACCCTCAGTTTAGGGAGTTCTGGAACTTTGGTCATCTAGGTTTCTTACTCCAGGGGCCTTCAGATTCTCTGACCTCAGGAAGTGGACCCAGGAGCCCAGCAGACCAGAGATGGAAAATTGGGGAGCTGGGGGATAGGGATGGGGAGAGTCTCCTACCACTCCCCTCATCTCCACACTCCTCCCTCCTCCTAGGCTCCCTAGCAGTCCCTCCAGAGCACCCAAGAAAGGAGACACTGAGGAGGGATTCAACATTTTTCTCATGCTACTCGTTCCTGGGCACCTGGCCCAGGCACCCTCCCTTCCACGTTCCTCTGGGAGGAGGGTGGCACAGCACCCACCGCAACCTTGGGCAGACGGACACTCGGCACGCCACTCCCTCCACCAACAGGGGCCGCTTCAGACATCAGCTCGGAGCATGCAGAGGCCTCTCCCTCACTTGTTTTATTTATCCTGGCCCAAGGACGACGAAGCCCGGATGGATGGGGGGGAGGATGATGAGGCCATTTCCAATACTTCCTCCCGGCCTCTCCATGCCCCTTGGTACCTGGGAGGAGAGGGCAGAGGTCTATGGTCTGAAAACCATGACTTGAAACTGTAAGGGTGCAGGGATGAAGGGAGAGAGAGAACTCAGAGCCCACAGCTCTGTGGTGGACTTGCAGGTAGTGCACCACACCCCAGGGGGGCTGTGATCCCTGATGGGCCTCAGCCCCCCAGCAGGGCCCACCCCAGGCCCAGCCTCAGACAGCTGTGGATACATGGGGTAGACACTGGCCTGGTTCCCTCTGCCTTCAGGGTCAGGCCTGCACCAAAGTGTCAGCACCCCCAGGAAGCCAGGCCGAGAGCCCTCTGTTCAGGCCAGTGAGCAGAGGGGTGGCAGGCCTGTCTCCGTGTCCAGGGAGCTCCAGGTCTGTATCCCCAGAGCCCAACAGCCTCAGGAGAGCTCCCCCACCCTAGAGCTCAATGTCTCCCCCTCTTCAGCTTGTCTGCATGGCTGGAATCCCTAAATCCAGTCACCATGTCCCCATCACACCCAGCGCTGTCCTTCAGCCAAGCCACACATAGAACTGCTTCCATCTCCCTCCTCAGCTAAGCCTGCCCTTCTCAAGGGCTCAGGGACTTGGCTCCTCTGAATTCCCTCCAATTTGTCTCCATCACTCCCATGCCCAGGGACGTTCAGCTGCACTGTGACCTGGACCTCAGAAGACAGGCAGGAGGCATGGGGGTGTGAAGACAGGCAGGAGGCATAGGGGTGGCAATGAGCTGGCTTGCTCCTGATAGATATCAAGGAGGGGAGGACATTTTTTTCTTTCGCAGCCTCCCTCCTTTCTTCTGGATTCTGTAGGGCCAGGAGGTGTCAGGGGGTGGGTAGCCTTAGGCTCCATCAGCAAATGTGTCTGGACATCTCCAGGGTGGGTGATGAAAGGCGTCGGACTTGGTTCCTGCCCAGGAGGATTTGTCAGACCGGTTGCTATGGTTCCAATGTGTTCCTCAGAATTCATGTGTTGGCCCTAATATGGCAGTATTGGGAGGGGAACCCAGAGGGAGGTGTTTGGGTCCATGGGACAGAGCTGTCATGAACAGAAGAATGGGGTCTCGTGGGAGGGAGGAGTTCTCACTTTCGAGGGTCTGGATTAGTTACCACAACGGGGGGTTGTTATAAAGAAGCCTGCTTCTTGTATTCTCCCCATCTGTCGTGTGCCTGCTTGCCCTTTCACTTTCTGCCATGAGCTGAAACAGCACAAGACCCTCATGGGTGCCATGCTCTTACACTTCCCAGCCTCCAAAACCATGAGCCAAAATAAAACTCTTTTCTTTACAAATTACCCAGTCTCAAGTGTTCTGTTATAGCAACAGAAAATGAATCCATAAAAGAGGCCATATTAGTAATAACAGCACTGATAAGAGTAATATGGTACTTTCCCCATGGCAGATACTATCCTAAGTATTGTACACAGATTAATCTTTTCATTTTCACAAGGGCCCTATGGGGTGGTAATTATACTTATCTTCAATTTACAGGCAAGGAAACTGGGGTTCTTGCTCAAAGGTATTCTGTAACTTTCCCTAGGAACTGGATAATGTTCCAGCTGGGATTCTGCACCCAGGGAGGCTGCCTCCAGAGCCTATGCTCCAAACCACTACATTCGACCTGATGGGAGCTAGGCCTGGTGGCACAGGCTTATAGACTGAGCTGCTCAGGAGGTTGAGACAGGAGCATTGCATATTTGAGGCCAGCATCAGCAATGTAGTGAGACTGTTCTCAAAAGAAAATCAAGGGGGCTGGGGATATAGGTTAATGTTGCACCCCCACTATTGCAAAAAGAAAACAAAACAAATAAACCAAAACCCCCAGCCAGGAAAGCTGGCAGAATGTTTGGAGGAGAGACCTATTCTTTCCAACAGGAGACTCGGTGAAGGCTTGCTGGAGGAAGCAGCCCTTGTGATGAGCCTTGCAGGCAGCTGGACCAGGCAGAGAGCTGGGAGAGAACATTCCAGGTGAAGGCAAGAGGAAAAGCCATCACCAGGGAACAGGGCATTGAAAGTCAGGTCCTAAGATCGTAGGGAGCTCAGAGGAAGGAGGAGTTCAAGGGCAGCCTTGCAAGTCAAGGCTGGAAGACAGAGGCTCCTGCAGGTCAGGCAGCAAGAGATGAGCTGGTTCTGTTCTGGAAGGGTGGCAGTGGAGATAGAGTGGTGTCAGGAGATGGCACAGATGACAGTTTGATATAATCTAGTCCCCAAATGGATGTCAGGTGTGAGGGAGAGTGAGGTGCTCAGCAAGGAAGACATGAATGCTGGCACTGGAGCACTGTGGAAGAGGGAAAGGTGGGTGGAATGGGGTGGTTTGTCGTGGATGTGGAGAAGTCGAGGTGCTTGTGGGCCATTCAGAAAGGCTCCCATTTTGGCAAACAAGGAGAGCCCTGTGTGCCCTGAGTGTGGGATTCCTGCATTTCCATAGTGGGAGATGTTTCTGGAAAGGAAGCTGGAGCCTTGAATAACAAGTGAATTAGGACTTGATTCAGCAGGCCACAGGGAGCCCATAAGGGCCCTTGAGGAGGGGAGTGGTGTAATCTGATCTGCCTTTCAGGAAGGTCGCTGTGGTGACACTGTGGGAGACAGGCTGCTCAGGAACAGAGAGTGAAGGGAGATGGTGGGGATGGGTATGAAGGGACACACAAGAGAGACATTTTAATGACAGAAAGGGCAGGACCCAGAGAGGGGAAGAGAGGTTAAAAATAATGAGTGATATGCCCTCTGTGGAGAAGGAGCAGGTATACTGGTCAGGGGGGAAATAGAGTGGCTGGCAGTGGGGACAGGGACCATTGAGGTCTGTGGCTTTCTCCCTACTTGTTTGCTCCCCTGGCCACAGGTTTTCATTTGAGGACAGAAGAAATGCTTCCAAAGATAGCACTCCCTCCTGCCAGAGGTTAGAGATCTCCAGAGCCAGGACACTGACACACACCTGCTGCAGGCCTGGGCTCCATAGCTGGGAAGACAGGGTTGGGGCCAGCACTTCCCAAAATATGGGACCATTGCCAGGTTCTGTTTCCAAAGGAATTCCTGGCTGGGGAAACACCAGAAAGCAGTGACTGTGAGGAGGGGAAAGAGCCCACCCATCCCTAAACAGGTCTCAGCATTTACAGAGGGGTGGAAGGGGCGTGTTTCAGGCAGCTTTTCACTGCTGTGACTAAAAGGATCCAACCAGAACAACTGTAGGGAGGAAAAGTTTATCTTGAGGCTCACAGTTTGAGGTCTCAGTCTACATACAGCCAGCAACATCATGGTGGAAGAGTATGGTGGAGGGAAGCAGCTAACATGATGTTCAGGAAGCTGACTCTACCTGCCCAATACAATATGTACCCCAAAGCCACACCTGCCATGCCTCCCCACCTCCTGATACCACTCAGTGAATCCCATCAGGGTATTAATCACTGATTGAGTTAAATCTCTCACAACCCAATCATTCCTTCTTTGAACTTCCTTGCATTGTCTCACTCATAAGCTTTTGGAGGACATCTCACATCCAAACCATCACATGGGGTCTTTCCCTAGGAATTAAGCCAGCCAGACTTAGATGTACCACTGTCAGTTACTGTCAAGTCTGGGGCCACACCCCCTCCATGCACACACATACTGAGACGGTCTCAGAGCAGGAAGGACCCTGGCAAATGCTTGAGTCTAGTACCAAAATGTCGACCTTTGGGGAAGCAGATAATTCAGAGACAAGGCACAGGGATGAAGTGACAGAGCTGAGCCTTTATCTCCTGGTTTAGGACTTGCTAGCACAAAGCTCCACCTTCTACAGGGAGGACATAACAAGAGAGATGAAGAAAACGTGGGATGCATCTGTCACCACCTGGAGAGAAGTCATTTCTTCCCTCCTTTTCTGGAGATAGGACTGAGGACTAACTGCAGTCACTGTCATTGCCAGAGCAATTAGACTTTGGCAATCCTTGAGAAATTGAATTTGGCAAAAGTGAAGCAAGATTGAAGGCCAAGAGATAATTCTGAAGAGGCTGAAAGAAAGTGGTGGAACCCACTTAGAGAAACTGGGGTGCCAAATTGGAAGATTGCAGGACCTTGGCTGAGGGTGGAAGGGCTTCTGGGAATGGCTATTAGCTGGAGAAGACAGGAGACAGCAGAGAAATGGAGGGTTGGGGAGGGTGTGGTCCTTGTCTTGCTCTGATTTGGCTTCAGCCCTCAGCTTACCCCCTGGGTCCTATCTCTGTCTGTAGAGATTTCCCTTATATGTTCTAGTTCTAAAGCACTTTGTTCCTCCCAGGACAGCATCCCCTTTCTGATATCCCAATGCATGCAATGCGCACTCCATGGAAACTTGTTGATGCTATAACAGAAATTGACAAGACTGAGGAGCTCCTGATCCTAGGACCTCGACTCCTCCATCAGAAGTTTCCCTAGGGTCCAAGAACACACCCCCACCATGACCTGGCCTGGAATCCCTGAGAGAAGTTGTTGTTGGGCCAGATCCAGAGGATGAGGGCAGGTTGGAGAGCGCAAGGAAGGAACGAGTCACAGAGCAGCTTGCCATCTCCTGTTGAGCAGTAGGAGCCAAGGCAGAACCTCTTCCAACACTGACACTCTGTTTCCAGGTTGTCAACTCCAGCCCAAGGTTATACTCACAGATAGAGGCAACCACAAGCCCAGCCCGTCATCTTGCTTTGCAGTGTCAGACATTCTTTTGAGAGAGGTGACAATGCAGCCTTTGTCTTTCTCCTTCCTCTCTTATTCTCACTTTCCCTGTCCGCTAGCTCTTTAAGTGGTCATTTCCTGGCTTTCCTCCAAAAGGGGAGAAAAAAAAGAAAAAAATAATAATAGGCCACCAAGAGAGGCCACAGAGAGCATTAGGTCAGACCTGTCCTTCTTGTGAACTGGCTCTCCTCTGGGGCCCTGAAGGGAGCAGAGGTGGTGGATATAGTTCCTCTCCTGCTCTCTCCTAGAGGAAGCGGGGGGAAAACGGGTTCCCTTTCCAGTGCCCCAGGGCGTTGCATTTGCAGTAGACAACACCTGGACCCTGGGAAGTGTATTAAGGGTAAGTGAACATTGAGCTGGATTTTTGAAGGTGTCTACCTGCCCAGAAGCAGAAGGATGGATTTGGTGGCAACCCAGGTCACCTGTGAGGTCCAGACTATGGCAGGGGATTTTGAGTAGCAATTTCAAGAAATTAAGGTTCTTCCCTGGGACTCTGAACCAAAAATTCTGCAGAAACTGTTACCCCATCCCATTCTATTACCCTAAGCTTTTAGTCAAATGTTCCTGTGCCTTTGAGGTTCTCCAAAGGTCACTTTATCCATCCCCCAGCCTCCAGGCTGTAAGCCATTTTTCTCCAGCCTGGCTAACTAATCCCTCCCTTGTAAGTTCAGGCATTCTGGTCTCCAAAAAATTTTAGTGGGTGACCATGGCATTGGCCTTGGGCCCTGGAAGCCATGTGTGCCTGCTTCTGAGTGCAGGGTTGGGGTGTTCCAGAGAAGGGGAACAAGGAGCTGCCTGGTAGAGTCAGCTGGGCAGCAGGGCCTTTGGGGAGCAAGTCCCCTCTCCTGTTGAGGATCACTTTATAGGAGAGCCTTTAAGTCTCCTTGGACTTTCCCTGCCTTCCTGGCTGCCTGCCTGCATCTCAATTTCTAAGCTGAGCCCAGGGTCTGGCCTCAGGAGCAACCTGAGTCCCAGCCCCAGGCCTTCTGAGAGCAGCAGAGTCAAATAGCTCCAATCAGCCTTTGGCTGCCTTGCTTCCTGCAGGTGGAAAAACCATCCTATTTATCCCCAAATGGATTCATCTACTCCAACAACAGACAGACACAGAGACACACAAGGAGTTGTAGACATATGTGTAAGACAGTTCCATAGATGCACAGCCTCTCTCTCTCTCTCTCTCTCTCTCTCTCTCTCTCTCTCTCTCTCTCTCTCTCTCATCTCTCTCTCCCTGTCTCTCCCTCCTTTCCTCCAACTGTCACTGCCTCTCTCCATCTGTCTTTGTCTCTCCCCCACCCTCTGTTTCTCCTCTTTCTCTCCCTCCCCCTTTCCCAAGGCCCCCTCTGTCTTTCATTACAGCATTTATCAAAGTGGCCTGACCTCATGTTGTAAAAATATACAGCGTGTAACAAAATCAACCTTAAACTCTCTTCTAAATATATTAAAATAATAGGAATTTTCATCTTCCTGATTGAATTTGCTGCTTGATATTAGAAGCATGCCAGGCCTTTCTGGGCCCAGTCTGGGGCAGGGAGGGGCGGATATTCCCTGCCTGAATCCTCTCTGTTGGTCAAGGGATCAGCTTCCTTGGGTGGTGGGGTCCCAGGGAGGCAGTGAGGCTGTGTTCTAGCCAAGGGACCTTGGGCAGTCACCTCAGTCTGCAGCCTGCACAGTCCACTGAGCATGTGTAGACAAATATCAGGGCTTCTCTGGTCCACATAGCACCTCATCTTAGCCTGGAAACGGTGAACCTTTGTTTCCCATTCCCATCAGCACCAGGGTTCATAAGCCATACTGTGGTAGCTCTCATGCTTTCAAACATCCAATTTCTTGGCCTGTGGGACTACAAGCTTCTTGAGGGCAGGGGCCGTATCTTGTTCTTTCTGTCACCAGGATTCAAAACGGCCTGGTACAGAACAGAGGCTTGGGCGAACATGGGTGGAATGAGCAATTTTGTTCACTAATTTATTCAAGGGGAATTAATGAACACTTAGTATGTTCCAAGTGCTGGGAACCCAACCCAAACCAAAATAGATGTTGAATTCTGCCCTCCTATAGCTGTTATTGTAATGAATAAATAAATGGGCCCACTCAGCTGGTGAGAGGGAGAAATTGTTGCCCTAGATTGGGTTTCCCCTCAAAACCTCCTACTCCCTAGAAAAGCAAATGACAGAACTTGCTAAATATTAGACTCTGCTCCACAGAACTACTGTGTCTGCCTCATTGTGGCTTGCTTAGGCTTGCATAGGAGGCTGATGTCTTCTTGGGGCAACACTGTACAGGCAGAGATGAAGAAAGGACAGGGTTCTGACATAAGACTCCATACTCATTTAGGATTGCAGCTAGGAAATAGGCCTGGCAAGCAGTGAAGGATCATTTCCTAATGGGCAAAGTTCAGTGTCAAAGGGCAGGGACCTGATCAACAGTGGGCCCTGAGCTTACAAAGAGATATAAATGAGACAGGACAATCCTGTGGCAGGAAGGCAGCTACAGGTGGATTTTGTGTCTTGAAGAAGCAATGGTTATCTAAGGAAGAGCCCTAGAGTGTCACATGGAGGTATGAATCCGTTGGTGTAAGCAATGGTGTGCTGGGAAATGTTTAGTAAATTGCTCACTGAGAGAATAAAAAGCCCTAATTTGCAGTGTTTGCCAATTACTATAATATAAATACTCCCAAGATATCTGACTTCAACTTCTGAACATGACATCACTAAATGCCAATTTGGGAAGATCTATGCACAAAGGCCTTGCCCTGGGCTGGGGATTGGGATCAGGAATACCATTCTTAGGGAGGGACTTACACTAGGATGGGGATGAGTGTTTGACTGAGGTCATTAATGTCATAGAGTCTGTGCCAGCACTGGCTTGATCTATTGGCTGATTTAGCATTTATAGAGGCAGTAGGACATCAATGCAGTGGTTGGGTCCTAGGGATCAAGGATAGTTGCTGATGTCTGATCCTGAAAATTAAAGCATGCCATGATATGGTGCTTCCTCATGTAGCTGTATGAAATTTTCATGTATTCATTCTTTTGACCTCAAATATACCCTATAACATAACATAGGCAATTCTTATTATCACAATTTTAAGATGAAGATAATGAGGGCTGGGGATGTGGCTCAAGCGGTAGCACCCTCGCCTGGCATGCGTCCGGCCCGGGTTCGATCCTTAGCACCACATGCAGGCAAACATGTTCTCCCTGCCGAAAACTGAAAAAAAAAAATGAATATTGAAAAAAATTTAAAAAAATATGAAGATAATGAGACCCAGATGGATTAAATAACTGTCTCATGTCGCTGACTCCATTCTGTTCTCAACCTCCATACTCTACACCTCTAGCCATGATTCTCCGATGTAATCTTCTTGAAATAGATCACTTGCTTTGGCCCAGAGTACCCAACTGAGCATTATGGCCTTGCCTGCTGCTGCTAAATACTTCTTCCAATTCTTTTTCTAGAACCCACCTCCCAGGGGCTATTCCTGGCCTCTTGAAATCTGTAGCCACCCACACCCCCAGAAAACTCAGTTCTAATCTTTAATTTATTTTGTGACTGTGAGATCTGGGATGATGATATCTGTGTTTTGAGGTTAGGGGTAGCTAAGCCTGGGTGGTCTTTAGGAAGAGGGAAGAACTTTCTAGAAGGGGGAAGAAAAGGAGGAGGGTGACAGCTCAAGTCCCACAATTGTCCTCTGCTGCTATTAGCATTGCTGTGACCCCTGCACACAATCAGAGCAGAGTGAGCTGTGACCTGCTGAAGTGTCAACAGGATAAGAGACTCTGAGCTCCTGGGAGTCGCTGCTGGAAAAGCTCATCACCTACAACATGTGTTCATGTGTGCGTGTGCACAGACATGCTTCCATACCCGGACTCAAATGAGAAACTGTATCTGAGTGTGGTGATTGGTTCATGGGGGAGATGCTATGATTGTGTGAGTGAGTAAGAAACATGGACATCCTGGACTCCTGGAATTTACCTGACCTTCTGGAAAACCCCCAGCAGAGGAGGCTTGGCAAGGTCTCCAGGGAAGCCCTGAGAGGGTTCCTTGGGGGGCATGCTGGCTCCAGGAGGGGCTTTCTTGTGACCCAAGGTCACTGGCCCTCTTGTGTCCCCTACTAGACATAAGTCATCAGTCTCCAGCAAATGCCTGGAGAGAGGGGAGGCATTTCCTCTGAATTTTTCTCCACAAAAGGAAGAGACATACAAATGAGGAAAAGCTTGTAAGGAAGCACCAGGGGTGGGCACCTGTCTCGGCCTGCCCTTGGTTGTCCCTGTGGTTGCCTGTGACAACATGATCAATCCCAGTGTCTCAGCTTTGTCACAGAAGCACAGTATAGAGGGAGGAGCATGGCTTAATGTTGGAGTAGGTAGCTTAAGTAGGCATAAGCAATGAGGATTAGGTAGAGGAAATTCAGGCTTTGTCCCAGGGCCACACACAATGGACCAATGCACCACCTGGGGACCACCTTCATGCAGTCAGACATGTCCATGACAGTCTGGAGAAAATGGATATGGTATATGCTGAACAATTTCCAAGATGGCGAAATCTGCACACGTACATTAAGCCATCATGGGAAACTCAGGAACCACCCCAAATACATAATACATGAAAAGGGAGGTTCCCACTCCAAATACCAAAACTCTCCCCATGGGGACCCCAGGTCCTTTCCTCTTATGGAGATCATCCCCTCCACACACCCTGGAGCATTATTTCTATTTCATTGTCATAAAATCATTGTTGTTCGTGGCTGAGTAATATTCCATTGTGTATATTCACCACATTTTCTTTATCCATTTGTCTGTTGAAGGGCACCTAGGTTGGTTTCATAGCTTGGCTGTTGTGAAGTGAGCTGCTATAAACATTGATGAAGCTGCATCCATCCTTGCTCCATTGAGTACCTACTCTAGTACTTCAGATGAACTCCCACATACTACTAAGCTTTGGTTTCCTCATCTATAAAAATGGAAATGATTTCCACCCTACAGAACTAAAGGATATGCAAACATCCTGCTCAGTCCTTAATTGTTCCCCTAATTTCCCCTCTGTATAGTCAGACACTAAAAGCAACCTTCTCCAAGGCAAAAATCCAGAGGTCCAGCTGTTCTTCCTCTCCCTAAGCAAGGAGGATGGGGAGGAGCCCTCTATTCAGACTTGAGTCTTTGTTGGTCTCTCCTTCCTTTACGTATCAGCAGATAGTTCACAGGCCCCAAACCCAATGTCTGAAATCCAGCCCTCCTTATTCATACCATACAGCTCAGATGAACTCAGCAGTTTCTTGTCCACAGGCCTGGAAAGATCTCTAGGGACTCAGGTAATCCCCTCTTCCGACATTTTTGCAATACAGGGATTTTTAAAGATACAATCTGTATATCCCACAAAGAAAGCTTAAGACATTTCATCATATATGTGTAGATGCTAGATGTAATCAAGTAGGAGTCCCAAGAAAGGGTGCTTTAGCTGGGCATGGTGGTGTGCACTTGTAATTCCATTGACTCAGGAGGGTGAAGCAAGAGGATCACAAGCTTGAAGGCATCTTCAGCAATTTAGTGAGGCCCTAAGAAACTTAAGGAGGCCCTGTCTCAAAATAAAAATTGAAAGAGGGCTGGGGATATAGCTCAGTGGTTAAACACCCTGGGTTCAATCCCCAGTACAGCCTCCCCCCACCAAAAAATGAAACAAACAAAAAAAAAAAAACAGGGTATTTGTCTATTGTGAATTGGTTCTTCCTTTAAGCTTGCTGACATGAGGGACATTTTGTCCTATAGCTCATGTGAAATTTGATGAATTTATAAAAATGAAGCTAGGTCTAGCACAGTGGCACACACATGTAATCTCAGCAATTTGGGGAGCTGAGGCAGGAGGATCACAAGTTTGATGCCAGCCTAGGCAATAAGCAAGACTCAGTCACAAAGTAAAATATAAAAAGGGCTGGGAATGCAGCTCAGTGCTAAAGTCCCTGGGTTCTGTTCCCAGTATAGAAACAAATAGGACCTGGGAGGGGTCAGGTGGCTGGCTGGGAGTCTTGGGGGACTGTTGACATAGATAAGGCTGAAGGGTCCAGGACTGTACCTACAGAGAGTGTAGTAGACTGATGGAGGGTAGGGAGAATTGGAGGGCCTCAGTGGAAAGAGCTCCCATGAGCACCAAGGGGCCTGCAGCCTGCCACTCACCATCTGTACAACTTTGGGCAAGGTATAGAATATTTGGGGGCCTCCATTTCCCCACCTGCAACATGAAGGGTCTGGACTACTGTGTCAGACCGTCTGGGGCTATTGTGAATATGACATGACATGATGCATGGAAAGTGTTCCATGGACCATAAACACTGCACATGCGGAGACAGAGCTAGGCGCCCAGGATGCCTGGGCCTCTGCTCTGGGCCACCTCTTGTGCTGGGAGTGCAGTTCCACACAAGAGCTCCCCCTGGACTGCTGCACTGGGAATGCTTTGGCATCAGGGAGTGGATCTCCTACTTCTCTGTGTGCCCTTCAGTTGCCCTGCACTGGGCTTGGCCGTGCAGACGTAGTCTAGCTACAGTCATTCGCCAAATATACAATCTCATCTGAATCCACACAGCACAAAATGGGACAGTCAGAATTAGGATCTTTTTTTTTTTTTGGTCTGTGACACAAATCCATTCTTGCTTCAAGACACACATCTGCTTTTCTCACTTCTGTATAACTCTCTGTGATGCCTTCGTGACCCACTCTCTGGCTTGGTGGGAAGGACATTGGGTCAAACAGAGAACTCAGAAAGCAGGTTGAAGCCAGGTGTGGTGGTACGCACCTATAATCCTAGCAGATCAGGAGGAGGATCATGAGTTCAAAACCAGCCTCGGCAAATTAGCAAGGCCCTAAGCAACTCAATGAGACCCTGTCTCTAAATAAGATATAAAAAATGGGGCTGGGGATGTAGCTCAGTGTTTAAGTGTGCCTAGGTTCAATCCCCAGTACCACCCTTACCAAAAGAGAGGGGTAGGTGAAAAAAGTTCTGGCCATCCCTGGCTCAAGCTGGATCCCAAATATTCTGTTGGTCACAGGTGACTTTATGTTTCAGATACTGCTAGTGGTAGGAAGGAATGCCTTAGGGGTGATAGGGTATTGAAAGAGGAAAAGGGCAAGTGTTGAGAATATCAGAGAGAGGCACTCACTCGGACCTCCCTTGGTTACCCATTGTACCTAAAAAGCCTTATTCTGAGGAAGTTCTTCCTAATGCTATCCCAAATCCTTCTTGCTGCTATCTAAAACTCCTTTTTTTAAAAAAAAAAATGTTATACTTGTTGATGGACAGAATGCCTTTATTTTATTTATTTTTATGCAGTGCTAAGGATTGAACCTAGTGCCTCACACAGGCTAGGCAAGCGCCCCAACACTGAGCTACAGCCCCAGCTCCTACAACTCATTTTTGTCTCATTTTCTTGCCTCTAGGTTTTCATACAAACAATTTCTCACAATCCTTCAGATAACTTCTTTTCAGGGGCCCTTACTAGCAAAGCTTTTATACTCAAGAGTGAGGAGAGTTTACCATCAACTCTACCCAAGGGAGTTAAGAGGGACCTGGGAACAAGAACCCCGGAGTCAGTTTCTGGCTCCAGCTGAAGTCTGTATCCTCTGGACATACTCCCTGTGCTTCAGTTCCCCCCATGGAAAGTGTTCCTCAGGGCCTAGCAAAAGGTTGGTGCTCAAAAAACAGAAGTATAGTCTAGTGATAACATTAACTGCAATTTTTGTTTCTTATAAGTACACAGTAGCTCATTCTGGACCCCCCACCTCAGCCAATTCCACTACAGTTCTTGCCCGCTGCACTTCTGCTGTCCTGCAAATTCTCAGAAACAACTGGTAGTTTCATTATCTGGGCAAACATCAGAAAGATGTTTTCTACAAAAAACCGTTAACTTGTACTCTTGTTTATTTCTCTCATACTTAGTAAGAAATAGGAGAAAATCTGGAAATAGCTCAAGCAAAAAGCAAATGGTCTTCTATAAACCAGAGAGGGATTGCTTTTCTATATGTGAAGTGTAAATATTGGCTGTACCTGACATGTGCATTGGGACTGGTAGCATTCTAAGCTTTCTCAGATTTCTTTCTGTTTAATTTTCACAAAATACCCCTGTGAAGTAAGTAGAAATTGTTATTACTTTAACACTGAAAAAAATTAAATGATTTCATAGAAAAAACACAGCTAGTAAGTGAAGAATTCCAAATTGGAATCCAGAATATATTCAACATAAATATACAATATTAAATATTGTTTTTATTTCAAAATCATAAACTTAAGACACAAAATATTAATCATTTTTGTGCAGACGTACTTCTGAGCTTTTAATTTCTGCTTTCACATAATCATTAATATGAACCCTTCCTGAGCTCATGGGGTGTGGTAGAACCTGGAAAGTGATGTGTTTGTGGGCATGAACCTGAGCAATGCAAGGCCTGCTGCCTCTGGCAGGCCTAGTAGCTCTAGTCACACTGCACAGCTGGGCTGCTGTGGGCTAGGAATTTTCTACACCATGCACAGTGGCCACAGGACTGGTGTCATCCTCACCTGAGCAAAAAAATACAGACGTCCAGGAGTCACAGGTGAAAGTCACCAAGCATCTCAGAGAGCCCTTAGATGACTACGAAGAAGAAGTCTCAGAGCTGAGTATGATGTATGTGTGAACAAACCTAGAGCTAGGCCCTGCCCTTGGCAAGGATACATTTTCTTATATGGGAGACTCTGTAGTTGGCTACACCGATGGATGCTGCTCCAGTAATGGACAGAGGAGAGCATGAGCAGCAATTGGCATCTACTGGGGTCCAGGCCATCCTTTAAACATAGGCATTAGACTCCCTGGATGACAGAAAAACTAAGAGCAGAAATCCATGCAGCCTACAAAGCCATGGAACAAGCAAGGCTCAGAACATCAGTAAATTGGTTCTATATATGGACAGTATGTTCACTATAAATAGGATTACTAACTGGGTCCAAGGCTGGAAGAAGAACAGGTGGAAGAGGAGTACAAGGAAGAAGGTGATCAACAAAGAGGAATTTGTGCAGCTGGAGGAGCTCACCCACGGCAGGGATATTCAGTAGATGCATGTTCCTGTTCATTCTGGATTTGTGGGCAATGAAGAGGTCGATAGGTTGGCCAGAGAAGGGGCTCAGTAGTCTCAAGACTGAGTGGAGTCACTTGGGTGCTCTGGAGAAGACTAGCAATGGCTTTTGTTGCTGTCATTTCCTGGATATGCATCAAGACCTTGCAGCAGGAGTGGCTGCAGGAGACAGAGCTGAGCCAGGAGTCACTGTGTCCTATGACGTCTTGGTAAAAAGCACTCCAGGAAGTGTCAGGAAGTGGATATCTTTGATTTCTGGTAATTCTGAGATCCACTGCTTACTGGGCTTAGTATATTTTCATGTGTTTTATTGCAGTTTGGCCCAAAGTGCTTGGGTGTTGTTTTTATAAGAAATCAATGAAACACTGGTTAAAAGATACAGACAGGAACTCAAAAAGAATTGTGGAATAGTTCGTTGACCTTCTGATTTTCAAGGTGGAGTCACCTGCCCTTGTAGTCACTCTGTGCATGTGGCTCACAGGAAGAACTTCAGGTGCCTGATGCTGTGTACACAGGAGACCGTGGCTATGGAAGAATGGCCTCAACTCTTTCAAATGTGTGTGTGTGTGTGTGTGTGTGTGTGTGTGTGTGTGTGTGTGTGCAGGGCTGGGGATAGAACCCAGTACCTCACACATGCTCCACAATTACAATTTTGTGCATGTATATGTGTGGTGGGCACTTGGGATTGAACCCAGGGATGCTCTACCCTGAGATATTCCCCCAGACCTTTTTATTTTTTCATTTTGAGAGGTCTTGGTGAGTAGCTAAAATTGACCTTAAACTTGTGATCTTCCCTCAGCATGCTAAGTGCTGGGATTATAGGTATGTGTCACCACTCTTGGCTCAGTTACACCTTTTTTGGTACCAGGGATTGAATCCAGGGCACTTAATCACTGAGCCACATCCCCAGCCTAATTTTATATTTCATTTAGGGACAAGGTCTCACTCAGTTTCTAAGTGCCTTGCTAATCTTCTGAGTCTGGCTTTGAACTAGGGATTCTCCTGCCTCATCCTCCCATATTGCTAGGGTTACAGGTGTGCATCACTATGCCCGGCTCAGTTACAGATTTTAAAGACCAAGATGCATATATCTTTGAAAAGTTTCTTTGGATTTTTTCCTTAAAAATACTGTGTGGGTGCAGGTTAACTCTTCTGTATCTATTGATTTTCTATGTGAATGATCTGTACATGAACAAAAGCGGGGTGTTGAAGTCCCCAGCTGTTATTGGCCTGAAGTCCAGCCCCCTAGACCAAATGGACGTAACAGACATCTATAGAAAGTTCCATCCAACAACTGCCAGATACACATTTGTCTCAATAGTGTGAGGAACATTTTCCAGGATGATCTCATGATAGGCCACAAACAAGTCTCAATAAATTTTAAAAAATTAAAATAAAAATACTGTGTGGGTTTAAAACTAATGTTTGGCATGATCTTTTATTTTTAAATTTTATTTTCCATAAAATAAGAATACAGAAAATCATACACACATACACACACACACACACACACACACACACACACACACACACATACACATGAACCCTTACTCAATAACTCTCTTGGGTAAAAGATTCTAACAGGTAACAGATAGGAAAAGGACACAAATGTCCAAGATTTAGTCATGAGATAAATGTCTAGCATATATCCATGCCCATTAATTTGCTCAACTTGCTTAGTGTTTGTCCTTAAGATTTCAAAAGCTCAAACTATATTTTAATCTCTGAGATATTATGTTAAAGTAGTATTTCACTATTTAGCAGCTCAAAATATGAATAATTTGCAATAATCAAGAAATAATTAAAATATGTTTCCACTTTTCTGCAATTTTTTGAATTTTTCTGAGCCTGTACTGATGTATCTATAAACAGTACCGAATTCTATCATTTTACTTAATTTTATTAAAATTCTACAATGGAAAAAGATAAGAATAGTTCCTAACAAAATATCCAAAAGTATTTGTGTGTGTGTAGGGGGGGGGTAGGGATTGACCACAGGGCCTTGTGCATGTAAGTCTAGGACTCTACCAACTGAGCTATATCTCCAACCCCTTCAAAAGTATTTCTACCAATTTTAAATTTTAAATAGTGCAAGAAATGAATGGTTAAACATTTTTCTTACATTAAAACTGTAACAGAGAAATGAAAGAATTTTTAGGTAAAAGCTGTTATTAAGTTGCACAGAGATAATGTGTCCTTCTACTTTGACTAATATAAGTAAAAGAATAATGGGATGAGGTTGTGGCTCACTGGTAGAGTGCTAACCTAGCATGTATAATGTCCTAGGTTCAATCCTCAGCACCACATATAAATAAATAAAGTAAAGCTAGAAAAAAGGAAAAAAATAAGATTGCACATAGGCTAGAACTAAATGACCCTGACTTCCTTTCCTGAGGCTCTCAGAAATCCATGTTAGTGAGCATCAGAGACAGTGAGAAAGTAAGTACAGTACATATCCAAATGACAGAGTGTACAGGATTCCAAAGTGGAACCTTTCTGTGAAAGTGGTATACATTTCACTTTTTTATTCAAAAACATGTTAATACACAACCTTCAGATCCTTTAACACTACAGCATTCAGTCTTTCAGTATAGTGCAACTGTCTACTGTTTACCTTAAGTTGCAAAAAGTTTGACTAAGCCACCACTCACCCACTGAAATGACAGAATTCAGGTTTAAGCTGTCAATATGCTTCTACCTACTGCAACCACTACCTAAAAGAACCCCTTCCCCCTTTTGTGTGAATTGTACTTGGGGTCCTATAAATATTGGTTCTAGAAACTATATCTTTAATAAGAAATCCAGCTCTAAATCAAAGAAATTTCAAATAATGATTATAAGATATTGCTAGTTACTTTATTGTAAAGTTTGATTAGCCATTAATAATTTTTTAATGTTTTGGTATAAATTATTGACACATAATAATGAGCTTCATTTTGACATATTCACAAATGCACACAACAGTTTTCTCCATTTTAATCATTAGTACTTCCTCCCTTCCTGCCTCCCCCTGATTCCCTTCCTCTACTGGTCTTTAATAAGTCAATTTTTCTTGTTTTAATAAAAGATATCTTCCTTAAAATATTGTTTTATAAATTTTATGGCATTAAAATATACAGAGCACAGTTACTAACCCCCTAAAACACAAATCAAATTAGAAGAGAGTAGAAAAAAACAAAATTCATTTCCAAAATTTGTGCTGTTAGCAAACTGTTTTTTAAGGTATGACTACACTAAATAGTGATCATCAAGGGCCGGTAAAATATGTGACACTACTGGAACAGGATTAGCACCTTAGAGCTGCTACCGACAAAAAAAAAATTGTACACAGTTAATGAAAAATTCCTTGAGTTCAAAGAGGCTGTGACCTTATTTCCCTTCCCCATCATGTCATGACACTACTTGACATCATCTTACAAGGAAATAAATTTTGCCTATAAGTACTGCCCAGTGATGTGTACTACCCCTTGAAGAGACTATCAAAATCCAGAGCTAGAAAAGTGGCCTCAAATTATATAAGAGAATAGATAATCTAAGTTCACCTACCTATCCACTGTACCTAACTATCAAGGACATAGATGCAGTCACTCATTTCATTTCCTGTTTCACATTCTCAATAAATCAACTGTGATTTCATAGAGTAGATTGAGGTCACATTCTCATGAGGCTTCACAAAGGTGACTCCAGTGTCCCTCAGGCACACTTTTTACTTCATCCATCCTTAAGTTAAAAGAAGCATGGTCCTTCATGGCCCACAACTTCTTGGGATGGGTCTTCAGTTAATTCATTCCTGATTGGTGAGTGATTTTCCTTCTACTCATAGTACACACCTGGAACCATCCTTCCAATCAAGTCCAGGTTCTCATCTTTAAGTGACAGAAGGACATTTTCTTTGATTGCTTTCTAATCACACAAATCACTCCTTCCTCCCAGTTATACCCCTCCCCACACTCAGTTGCATCCATTACACTTTCTGTCCATGATCTTGCAATTCTCAATCATCTTACTCCCCATTTTAGACATATTCTCTAATTCACTAATTTTAATACCTCCAGTCTAACTCCTCCACCAGGCCTGTCAGACCTCCAACTTTAATTTCATTAATCCTCAAAAACATCATTCCACTAACTTTCCCATGAATCCCCAATCACTCTATCTATGAATAAGTCTAGCCTCTGACTTTCACACAAATTACATTCTCCCCTTGCCAAGAACATGCTTATTTCTCCTGGCAATTGAAACATGCCTTCAGGAGTCACATCTGGTCACATTTTTATAAAAGATTTCCCTTTCTTCCCATTTCATCCTAGATAAGTATTCTGTCAGAACTCCATCTCATACCTATTACTCTCTGTATGTTTAGCTGAAGAACTTATGGTTCAAAGACTAAATACACATTTTAAATCTTTCTTAGTAACTAACTGTAAAATTTGAGTGGTTATAAGTTTATCATAGAGGAATACATATTTTAGTCATTAAGTGCAGGTAGGTTTATCACATAAGATTTCATATTGTCCATCTTTTCAAAACCTCACAATCATTCCTATGTTAATTTCCATCAAAAGTATTTCTCTAGACAAAGAGCGTTATTATAACAATAAGAATAGCTGGCACTAATGAGACATACAGAAAGGAAAAAAAAGAGTTGACTTAAAGAAGTAGATTTAAATGACAACTTACATTTGGAATATAGGTTTAGGGTCTATCTCCAGAGTAAAGGACACATTTGTTTCCTGGCCAGGATAATAAACATACTCTCTCTCTCTGAAGGGTAAAAATTAGACTGCTTTGCTAGTAGCCCCTTAAGAGTAGAGAGTTTTCTAAACTCCAAGTTTCTCAGTTGTGACACAAATACACTGTGTACAAATATCTACAGAGTCACTCAGCACTGCCTGAATCATGGATCTCATAACAGGGGAACTGGTGACAACTTGAAGCTCATACTGTTATGCCCTGAGTCCTAAGTATGTTTTCTCTGATCCAGGAGATTTCTGTCTTTCACCAGCATCTATGTTAACTGTGGCAACCTCTCTAAACTGTGACAGCAGCAGCGGGCGCACAGTGCATGAAGGCAACCAGGAGGACTCTGGGCAGCAGCCGGCCGGGCCGCCTCCATAAACCGGTGCCCCATTCACGGAGGCCCCTTCTGATTCTGGAATGTGTGGAAGTTTGTGACACACGCTTCCGCCTTGGCCTTGGTGCTGTTGCGTGCCCTGGAGGTGGTGTGGCTCTGTGAGGAACAGGAAAAGATGTAAGAAAAACAATAAATGGTTTAAAAAAAGTGATGGAAAATTTTTGAATCCAGAGTTAAATTCACAGAAGATTTGGAAAAATGAGTGATGCTGCAGGTGATATTGCTGAGATTAAAAGTGACTTTGAGTTTAAAGCCAAACAACGAATTTCTCAAAAACCTCATTCCAAACAAAATCTTCAAATACTTTTGAAGCAAATTTTGCAAATGAAGTAAAATCTGAGGATATACTTGCTAATAAGAAACTGTGGGCTCGACTTGAAGAATTATAGAGATAAGAATTGCTGGGTGAACTTGATAGTAAGCCTGATACTGTGACTGCAAATGGAGAATACCCAGCCTCTTCTAAAGTGGAGAAGGAAGATCAAAACACAAATGTGAATGTGATACATCAAGAAACAAAGTCCCTTGCCCCCAGCAGTAATCATTAGGATGTTACACATTTAGAACAATTCAATGGACAATTGACTAGTCAGTTGAACTTTTCAGTAAATGGTTCAAGTTTTTGTCAGAGTAATGAAGAAGATGATGAAGACAACAGTCATGATGGTGATAATGAAAATGACCATAATGCTTTAAGAATTGGAGATAATTCTGTACCAAAAATATATTTTTCTCATACGGTTGAACCTAAGAGGATTCGAATAAATACTGGAAAAAAATACCACTTTAAATTCAGTGAAAAGAAAGAAGTCGTCAAACGTAAAGGACAACTCTGGAAGAGTGGTCATTCTGCTCAAGAGCTTCCTACAATCAGGACTCCTGCTGACATTTACAGAGTCTTTGTTGATGTTGTGAATGGAGAATATGTTCCTTGTAAATCTATTCTGAAGTCTCAAAGCAGAGAAAATAGTGTTTTTAGTGATATCAATGAAAGTAGTGCTGCTGAATTTGATAAGAGGATTTTTTGAGGAGTATTAGCTGTGAAAAAGCCAATTGCAGTGACACCAGTGAAAGCATTTTAAAAGAAGAACCACAAGAAAATCATCAGAATAAACTTTTCCCATTATCAGGAGCACCTGAGGCTTTTTCTGGAACTGTAATAGAAAAAGAATTTTTATCCTCTTTAACACCACACCCAGTCATTGCTCATCCTGTACTACTCACCATTCTGGAACAAAAAGAAATTCTGTCAGAAGTATCAGAATGAACTGCCAAAAGGGTTTCAAAGTTCAAAGCTGCCATATTTCAATAGAAAAACTAGGAAATGGGAGTTTACATCCTAAAACCTAGTTGTGAATTTTTAGAATGTATAAGCAAAATATGTTACATGTACTTTGAAATAAGGTGTTTTGAATTAGTTTGGTAGCAAGCTGTCATTCTTATCAGTGATATTACAAAAACCAAAGTAAATGTTGGAATATAGTAATATTCAGCTTGTTTTGTTAATTCTCTTACTACTAAGTTGGCCTTACAATTTTGAATTATTTTTCAAAGAACACAGTTCATACACATTGCTTTTGTGTTTTAAACTAAACACAAGCAGTTTTGTACCAGCTGTGATACTGTGTGTACCTAGCTGCTCCCCAACCAACTTTTTGACAGCATCACTTTTTAGGGCTTCAGTGTGAGTTCACAGATGATAGTTCCCTTGACTTTGACTTCCAAACTTTTCTAGCAGGTATAAATACCTAATTCCAATGTTAAAACACTCACACCAGAAAACATAAAGTGGATTCAGTTTCCCCAAGTAATTCCAGATATAAAATGCAGTGTTTTCTCTGCTGCAGTTCTAAGCCATTACAGGTGCCTGACAAATTGCTGATAAAGAATTTGCTTTGAGTTGGTGATGGTTTCCTTGATACCTAAAAATTTGGACTGCTAATGAGAACATCCACCCAGTAAACACATTTTACCTCACATTTAACCATTCCTATAGTACTCCAGCCTGGGCTTCCAGAAAGCTACTTTTTGGAGAAAATTAAGATGAATCTGTGGCAAAATGCATTTTAAATTGACTAAAAATGATTTAGTTTTACTTATTATATTTCCTCAAAAAAGAGGTTTATAAAACTAAATTCAACTCTTATATAATTTCTTGAATTGTAAACTGAAGTTTTCTGTCCTAAAATGGCATTTATAAAGAAATTTATCAAAATTAATGTGAAAGTTTCAGTCTAAAAACTGTGTCATATATTCTAACAGGTTACAAAAAATGCAAAAAAAGCCAACTCAAAAACAGTTTATACCAAAGAATAAATAGCACAAGTTTTTGTATTATATGTTTCCAGAGTTCAAAAATTATGGTGATATGATTTGCTCAATATAACACCTAAATTTACACTTTGAAGGTTATGAGAAAAGAATTCCTGTTTCATTTCAATAGACATCCTCATGAACATATATAATATTTTAGATTTAAGTGTACATAATTAAATTGCTGCCCATGAAGGTGCAAAAATATTTAAAATGTTGTATTTAAAACATTGATTTGGGTTAATACATTATTGGTATCCAGAAAATAATATGTTTTTACTTTATTACTTGTCTGAATTAAATAAATAAAAGAATGTACACATATGTATAATGTCTCAGCATAACAGCTACTGAGTATTAGCTTAGTTTTTAAATTCTAAATAAATGTGAAAATAGAAATGCATAAATAACTATTTGGGAATACCCATAATAATATTTTTGATTATATTTAACAAATGTATTGTGTGTAAAAACCTGGAAGAAAAATTCACTAAAAAAATATTTTAACCTTAATATAGACCATTTTCTTTAATCAATACATAATATTTGTATAACTGTAAAACAAATTAGCATATTTGTGCTGTTCTTTACCATTTAAAATAAGTAATGATGTATAGGTATTCTCAAATGTTTGGATGTATCTTTTAAACTCCATTAGTAAATTGAGTCTGACATTATTCAATTAAGCCAGTATTTTAAAATACATTCAGGTTGTGGATGATGGGAAGTCATGGTGCTCAATGCAGAGCAAGATATTGTATTGGATTTAAAGTTAATTAACATACTTTTGTGACAGAATTTATATAATATTTATCAATTTAGCAGCAGCATGAACCAAAATATCAAGTAGAATTGGGGAGAGAAAAATAAAATTGAAATTTAAAAATCCATAATATTTTCATTTTATTTTCTACAATATGGGAAATAAGACCACTATTTGCACCAAAACATTGCCATTTGATTCCTGAACAGGAAATTTCAAAGGCAGCAGCTGACCCAAGTGGCCCTATTGAGGACTGAAATGCCCACTTCCAATTTTCCAAGCCAGGGCTCTGGCTAGGCTAGACTATGAAGGGTATATTTTTCTAATTTGCTCACCCCAGCAGGTGCCTTTTCTTATTTATCCTCCAGAGATAGTGCATTTTCCTAATTGGACAGTCCAGAGTGTATGCTTTTACTATTTTGCACAGAGCACTGGATGCTTGGCCATCCTGCCTCTCTACCCATTGGACTAGGAGCACTGTGAGACCAAGGAGACCCATCTTCAGGGAAGTGATACACACACAAACTGGATCAAAGCCGACAAACTCAGGTTAGAAGGCATGTAATTGAATACGGCATGAAGATGGAAACTGATGAATTGTGCCCATTTTCCATGGAGTCAGCTGAATCTGCAGAGGTACCTTTGTTTTTATAAAACTCTCTGTAAGAGGTCAGTTCCATTTAGAAGTGTTTAATCAATGAGAATTTATTTAAGAAATCACTTATTGTAACATGGGCAGCATTCAAGAAAGTAACAAGTGATGAGTTTACCCAGACACCAGCATCAGTGGAAACATTACCACTATTCTATTGAAGAGGACCAGAAAGAGCAGAGCAGTAGGAAGAGGCTGACATCATGAACTGAATGAGTCATAACCAAAGTGAAGCGCCAGAGAGGATGAGCAGGAAAAAATGCCCTGATTTTTCTCCTTTTGCCCTCTGTTCCTCAGTTTCCTTGCCAAACCCCAAAAGAAGACAGGACAGGGGAGCTCAGGCAACACAACCTTGAGGATCAGACTCTTGGGGCACAGAGGAGAGCAATTGCAAGGTGAGACATTACTACCACAAGATGCAAATTACAACACGGACAACCATTATGTTGGGGACAGGTAGATTTAGTGAGCCTTAATCTATGCTAAGGATTTACCCTCAACCTTATGAAGTCAGTTCTCTTATAATCCTGGTTATACAAATGGAAAAATTAAGGCAAAGAGAAACTAAGTTACTTGTCTTCTATGGTACACAGCCAGTAAGTACACTTTTTGTGGTACACAGCTAGTAAGTACTGCTCTGGGACACATGTTACATAGTATAACATAAAACTAGTGGGACCTTGTCTCAAAATGAAATTAAAAAGGCTAGAGATGTAGCTCAGTGGTAGACTGCTTGTCTAGCATGCAGAAGTTTTAGGGTTTGATCCCTAATAGTATCCCCCTTCCCCAATAAAATGGTTTCAAAATAAATTACAAAGTTAGCCCTAAGAAGGCTTTGCTAAGGAGCATTTTCAACTGAGAAATTCTAGTCTTTATTAGAGTTCAGCTCTGATCGTGACCTTATTTTCAACAGAGGGTCATGGTCTGTGCCATGTGTGAAATCCATGAGAGGTACCCCTAAGCCAACATGTGAGGCCCCTGAACTGAAATCTTGGCTTCACTTAGTGAATATCCTCACCTTCATCCCCCTTTCCTCAAAGTACATACTGTCATGTTAGGTGGCAATACTTAATATTCACTGGGCATTGGGCACATCTTGGGCACTATGCAGAGTATAAGTTGTGCTACTTCTCAATAACTCTATGAAACGAAAGGCAATTTTATACTTGAAGAAACTGAGTTTTAAGGAGATTGAATGATGCAGCCACAAAAGTCCAGCTAGGAAGTTGATCTGACACAAATGGTTTCACTCCTGCACTTAGTCTTTAAGCTACTAGTTCTCTGAGTATAGGAAACAGATGAAAATTTTAAACCAGCCTAGAACTTTGGATAACTCTTCAGGAAAGCTACAGAATAAAGGAGATGAATAAATAGTGTGGGCAAAACAGTGGGGAAGATTTCTCCAGTGGCTCAAGGAGTAATAATTATAAAGGACTCTGGAGAAGAAGTGGGCCAAAAGAGTCATGTAAGGATAATGTAAAAACAGTTGGATTAAGGAATACTGTGTGGAGAAGAATAAATACTAAACTGCAAAACTCAAACTGGAATCTCTGTAAATGGCAGGGACTGGGAATAAAATTTTTGGTTATCATTTTTTTATTTCTTCAATCTCCCAAACTTGTGATGGTTATTAATCTTCTCATTTTTTAAATCGGGATATAACATACAAAGAGAGAAGTATATAATCTTAAATGTTTGACTTAAAGATATGATTTAAATGTTTAACATGTAAAGAAAGCACAATTTTTTATGTTTATATTTGGGCATCCACCATATACATGAATACAGAATATCCACATGCCCCACAGTCTTCCTGGTGGACCTTCCCAGTCAGTTTACTCCAACACCATCCCAGGAAACTACTATTCTAGGTATCTTTTACTGTGGATTGCTTGAGATTCATACAAATGGAAATATAAATATCCTCTTTGTGCACAGCATCTTTTGGTTTTATCTGTGGGGTTATCTGTGGTTCTACAGGGAGCAGTCCATTCTATAACCGTGCTCCATATCCCATGCTGGACATACCACAATTTGTTTACCCACTCTATCATCGATAGACTGGAGGTTAGTTTCCATATCAAGATTATAAATATCCTTGTTAATATCTATGTGGATATAATGACTGCTTTCCATGGGCAGACATCTAAGTTTTGGGTTAGTCATATGTTGAGCTTTAGTATATGACCAGCTTTTTCAAAGATGCCTGAAAATGTAGGCTCCCCAAAACAG
The DNA here is from genome assembly GCF_045843805.1 of Urocitellus parryii. NCBI lineage: Eukaryota > Metazoa > Chordata > Mammalia > Rodentia > Sciuridae > Urocitellus > Urocitellus parryii. The sequence goes on along the minus strand of NW_027554094.1, from coordinate 2,568,738 downwards.
CATGCAACAGTTACAATTTCTCTACATTCTTACCAACACAAGCATTTTCCCTTGTTTGAGTGGTACTTTGTATTTTTAATTTGGATTTTCCTGATAAGTAATCATATTTGTCACTTTTTCATATGCTTTTTTACCCATTTGCATATTTTTTGAGGTGTGTTTTCAAGTTCTCCCATTTTTTAAATTAGGTTTTCTTTCTTTTTAATGGATATATTAGAGGACTTAATGTTTTGGATGTGCAAGTTTTGTTGTTTGTATTGCAAATATTTCTTTCCAGTCTGTGACTTGCGTTTTCAATTTCAAAGGGTATATTTTGATTATCAAAGTTTTTGAATTTTAATAAAGTATTATCTTTCAATCATTAATTGTGTTGAATAAGGTTGAATGATTTAAAGAGATCTGAACTGGTACTATTCTTTGTGTAAAAGCTTATTTTTAAATTTAATTGTTTATCAAATGTGTTTAACACATTAAAAATGTACATATTTATGGAGTACCATGTGATGAATAGTTAAATGTATATGTTGTGTAAATACAGATTAAATTTATTTAACATTTATAAAGTGCTTCAGATTTTTCTTTCTTCTTTTGTCAGTCTTGTTGTGCTTTTCAAGGGGTGTTTCCATGTTAGCTAAATGAATTGACATAATGTGATTTAAAATGTTCTTTTAAAATAAATAATATTAAATTAAATGTCCTTTTATGGTATGCCACACAAGTTTTATCTTTTTAAAAAATCATTTTTACCAGTGGTTTATAAATTATATTAATCTCTATTTTTAAAAATTAACTTTGGTTTTCTGTTTCTTCTGTTATTGGTGTATTTTTAATTTCCATTGATTATTCTCTTATCTCCATCAATCTTTCTTTGGCTTTGATCTATGTTGTTCTTTTGACTTCCTGAGAAATATTAAATCACTGATTTTCAACCTTTTATTTTCCCAATATATGTGTTATGGAACAAATATCCCTTTAAAGACTACTTTGGCTATATCTCACAAGTTTTGATGTAATGTTTTTTATTTGGTTAAAACTATGTTCTAATTTATTTTGTGCTTCACTCTTTGACCCATTGGTCTTTGATGTGTATAACAGTCAACAGTCAAGCATGTGGGGATTCCCCAATTACCTTCCAGTGTTGATTTCTAGCTTAATTCCAGTGTGGTCAGTGTGAAAGAAATCCTTATATGATTGAGTATGTGGATATACATTGAGAGTGAGTTTTTGGCCCAGAATATATTTTATTTTGATAGACATTTCATGAACACTGGAGGAAATAGTATATTATTCAATGGCTGGGTGAAGATATGTCTGCAAATCAATTAATTTCAGTCCTTTAATATTGTCACAAAAATAATTATATCAACACTGTGCAACAGAATTATAATATAAGCTACATGTGAAATTTTAAAATATCAGTGGCAATATTTAAAAAGATAAGACTGAAAAATGAATTGATTTAATAATATATTTTATTTGAAACAATTTACATAAAATGTTATCATTACTGTAATTATTCAACATTATATATGAACTACTTTGAATTATGTTCATACAGTCTTCAAAGTTCAGAATGAATTTTATACTTTTAGTGTACCTCAATATAATGCTAAATTTTCATCTGAGGTATTTGATCTAAATTGATTTCATATTATGTCACTTGAAAAAAATATATTTGTATACCTAAGATGCTCAAAATATACTTTAAAATTTTCCAGTAACTTAATTAACTTCTAAATAATTATCTTTCTTTAATTTTCTCACTTACATTGACAAAACTGGTTGAAATTTTCTGAGTTGATTTGAGTTTGAAGCAAAAATCCTGCCATTCAAGGTAAGCAAATTCACTAAATCTTGAGTCAAAGTATTATTATTATGTATTATATACTTTATATACTTTTTAAAAAATATTTTGCAAATTGAAAGATGACTTTATGAGTTTCAAAAATACAACTTTCAATCTTTTCTTATAGGTTTTGAAATCAATTTTCATAATGCTGTTAATAACAAGTATTTTGTATTTATGTTTAGAATAACCTATAAAATCATATTGCTGATTTGTATAATGAAAAATTTCAATTTACACATAAATTCTTATTTCAATTCCCTTATGTCACAAGTAAGCTCTTCCATTGGAACTTTAAATTTAATTCACTTGCATGCATTGTGATATTAGTGAGTAAAAATAAGTCATTGTCAATTTTGTTTTGTATTATTAAATAATTAGCAAGTATTTTTTTGTTTTAAAACAAAAAAGAATTGTTTTAAAACAATTTTGAATTGAAGTTAAAAATCTAGGAAATCTGTAAAACTTTCCCATGATTCAACCAGTGAGCACTGGAAAAGAACACAAAATCACTATCTTCAATTTCTTCCTACAGTTCAAAAAACTAATAAATGGGTGATTCATGTCTTCTACCACCCCCACATGCATACATTTTAATAACCATAGAAATAATATTTTCATAGAAATTGAAGCACAGATATTTTGATATGCATCACACAGCAGAAAAGAGCAGTTGAGAAACTTCAGGTATCTGCTTGGAAAGGAAAGTGAACTTTTAGTTTTGACCTAAGAAATGGAAAATTGATGTCTACAATGTGAGGGGGGAAATTAGTTATTTTGTATCTATGTGAAATCCTTCTTTTAAAATTTAAAGTATTCAAAAACTAATGATACAAATTTGTGGTTTGGGGATATAAATTGATATCTTTTTAAAATAGTAAGGTGCTTGTGGCTGGGCTTGTGGCTCAAGGTTAGAGCACTCACCTAGCACAAGTGAGGAACTGGTGAGATCCTCAGCACCACATAAGGATAATAAAATAAAATTTTTGTGTCCATCTATGACTAATTTTTCTTTAAGTATTAAGGTGGTTTTGTCTTACAAAATGTTAATTGTGCAATGTTTTATATCATGCACATTTATCTGAAACTTCAAAAACTCGAAATTGTTCAATTTTGAATCAATTGATCTTTGCCATTGTTAACGGCATCTTGTACATTCCCAACAATCCTTTGGTGGCTTAATTTGAGATACTAATTTGTTTTGTGAAATATCTCCTTGGGTGTCTGCCGCATACTTTTTTTTTAACAAAATGTATAAAATGAAAAAAATAATTTATTTTGCCACTTCATGAAACATAATTCTGTCTCTGTGTGTTTGCAAAAGTTTAAACTTCTTTATAGCTGATCAATGTTATAATCACAGATCCTGTTAAAACACATTTTTAAATGTTTTAGATATTTAATTTTGATTTTAAGTGATTGGACACTTCCCTTATACTGCAAGAAATTTATAATAGGTCAAATCTATTTTAGTTGTTCTTTGCAATAATCTTAACAGTTTATCTTTACATACATTTTAACCTATGCACTGTAATATAATTAATATTTATTTAGATTGGTCTTTTGGACTGCTCTTTTTTTCTTTTCTGCAGCATTCTCTAAGGTTTGGTTTTTTTGTTTTGCTTTTATTTTGTTGGTCTAAAATGTTTGCATTCATTTTTTAAGGATATTTTGGCAAGATATAGAATTCTAGGTTTTTCTTTCTTTCATTACTTTAAATATATTACTACTATTGTCTTATCTTCCATAGTCTCTTAGTCAAGTCAGCAATATTCTTATTGCTATCCCCCTAATAGTGATGTGTCTTATTTACTGGGACGGATTTTATATTTTTTTCATAGTGTTTTATTTTTCTTCAGTTTAAATAGAATGTGACTAAAAGTGAGTTTCTATTTATTTATTTTGCTTTGGCTATCATGAACCCATGTTGATGTATCAACATATTTAGAAAATTCTCCACAAGTTCTTTTTAATAATTCTTCTGGTTCATCATTTTTTTTCTCCTTTTAATCTGAAACTCTGATTAGAATTTTTTTTTTTTGCAACTTCCCACATTCATTTTAATTTAGTGTGTTTGTGTGTGTGTGTGTGTGTGTGTGTGTGTGTCTGTATGTTGCATCCTTTCTTCTTTCTGTGTGGCAGTATGGAAATTTTCTTCAGACTTGTCTTCCAAATCACAAATCCTCCCCCACCTAGCCAGGAGCGGGCGGGACTGCGGGCGGGCTGCAGGCGGCCTGCAAGGGTGCGATGCCCCCAGCGCTGCTGCAGAGCTAGAGAATCCGCGTCCCAGGGCGGTTGCTAAGCACACTGCTTCAGTGGGCCCGCTGGCATAGCCGCCTTGCGCAAGCCGCTTGCCAGGCGGGGCAAACTGAAAGCGCTGGGAGCACAGGGCCTGGGGCCTGAGGCGCTGCTCTGGGGCCTGAGGCACTGCCCTGCCGCGGCCTCCGACCCCCACCCCGGAGCCTCCCCTGCGGCACCACCCCTATTCCCAACCCCCTCACGCACTCACCTTCTGGCTGTGCTGCGCGCGAGGAGGAGCAAGGCGCCCATAGATCTGAAGGGGCTAGAGCCTGCCCTGGCTCTGTGGCTGACTGGAGGACCACCGGGGCTGCGCTCCCCAGCCGCCAGGCCGCGCAGCTCCGCGCCATTCCCGGGCACAGACCCTCAGCGGGGCGTTGGAGGGCAGCGAGGAGCTCCCGGAATTGCAGGCGGTGCAGACTAGCTGTTCCATTCTCACCAGAGACCTCAGGGCCAGGGGCTTGACCCAGAGGTGCAGGGAGCCCCTCAGAGTGCAGAAGATATTTGACTTTGAATATTTAATATTCAAGATTATGTTAAATAAAGAATAAGAAATTTGTGTCTTGAGTTTTAGAAGGCTAAAGCAGGTTGTGGGTGCACTAAATGAAAAATTTCTGTGCTGGGGATTTAACCCAAGGCCTCATGCATGTTAGGCAAGTGTTCTGCCACTGAACTATATTCCCAGTTCAGGGGTTGGCAAACCATGGGCCACATTCAGCCCATTATATATTTTGATATGGCCTGCAAGTTAAGACTGGTTTTTACATTTTTCGATGAAAAACAAAATCAAAAGAATACTGGAGCTGCGGGTGTGGCTCAGTGTTGGAGTGCCTGCCTTGTATGTGCGAGGCACTGGGTTTGATTCTCAGTACCATATAAAAATAAACAAATAAATAAATAAAACTAAAGGTATTTTGTCCACCTTAAAAAATAAAAATATAGAATGCTTTGTGTCATGTGAAAATTACAGGAAATTCAGGTTTCTGTGTGCGTAAAGACAGTTTTATGGGAACCTAGCCATGCTCATTTGTTTGTATATTGACTGTGGCGGTTTGGGGGTACAGCAGCTGACTTGAGTAGTTACCATTGAGACCATATGGTCTGCAAAGCCTAAATATTTACCATTTGGCTCTTTACAGAAAAAGTTTGCTGGTTCTTGGTCTATTACGCAGTCTGTGCTCATTAAGTACTTATTGAATATTATGAGCTGTAGCTACACCTTGTCCATTGAAGGATTTGCAGGGAATAATTTCATTTATTTATTGAGAGAAAATTGATCACCTTGCCTTAGTATGGGTTTTTCTGACAGACCCCTATTGAGCCCTGTTATGATACTCTTACTATGTCTAACTCTGAAGAATTCAGTTTCTGACAAAATGTGTTATTAGATTCTATTCCTTTATCAAAGAAGTATCCCAAGTAAGAGGTTAGAGCACAGCATGAAAGAACATTTTGCTTTACTCAAATTTAAGTCTATCATGTATTTTCCACACAAAAAAAGATTGTTGTTATATTTTTAAATACTGGATTTTGTATAGTAATTTGTTACACAGATACCATGTGTAAGGTATGAGTTGTTGAAGTATTTATATTGAAAAAATTGGGGGATTATATATGGAGTATATTAATACATTCCCTTACTTGATATTTATTAACCACATATTATGTACAAATTTCACTACTGTTGTATTTGGTTTAGGATAAAAATGGTATATTCTTCCTTGAATAAAAGCTAAAATTGTAATTCGGGGGAAAAAAAAAAAGAACAACAACTCACAAATCCTTTCCCATGGTTTCAATACTGATATTAACCCCATCAACTGAAAATTTAATTTCAATTATTTTATGTCTCATTTATAGAGGTTCAGTTTTACTCTTTTTATGAATTCTAGGCCTCTGCTCAAAATTTTTATCCTCTGTTCTATTGAATATATTAATAATAGTTATTTTAAAGTTCCTATCTGAAAGCTCCAATAAGTGAATCACACAGGGTCTCTTTTTATAGTCGGTTATTTTTCTTGGTTCTCATTAAATTGTTTCTGTTATATATCAGGATTTGCATTTTTTTTTATCAGTTTCCACATTGTGTAGAAAAGTTTGGAGAAACTCTTAAGATATGTATGGTGTGAAACTATTAAGACATGAATGGTGTGAAACTATTAAGACATGAATGGTGTGAAAATACATTGTGTACAACGACTGTCTTTAAAAATTGTGTTATATGTTTGAAATATGAAATGAATTGCATTCTGTCATCACTATGAACAAATCAGGATAAATTTTTAAAAATTTAATTGAGGAAACTCTACGTGCTGCTATATTTCTGGAAAAACAAAAAGGAAAGGTTGTGGGTTGTTTTTATTCTGACAGGCAGAGAGATACTATTAGATCATTTTAATCCTTGTCCTTCTGATGTCATAACTAAAAGTCTGAGTTTTTTTAAGTCACCCCAAATTTGTGTATCTTGAATAGCCATCTGCTTCCCAGCACTAGGCAGATGCAAAAATCTATGCTTACATATTTAGTCTTTCACTCTATGCCTTCTACTAATCTTGCATCTTAGATTTGAGTATATCAGATGACATCCCTGACTAGCAACAAATTCGTATACAGATTCCTTGTTCTTTCCTATGTGGCTTTTGACTCTGTGCAGCTGCTCTCTGTTGAACTCCTATTTATAACTCCTCTGTGCAGACAACCTATTTTGTTTGGATTGCATTTATTCATAACATGGTATAACTATCAAGTGTCCTCAGTGCAAAGTTGTAAAAAATGTGGATCTTACTCTTACTCTTTAAAGAATGCATTCCTTTGAATTTTCTCCGGTGCCACCTTTATCATTTTTTTTTTTTGGCTTGGATTTTCTTCAGCTTTTATAATTTTTGTTAGTAGGTTAATCCAAGCAATATATGCTGCTCTGTCAAATATTCAGCAAACTCTAGTTTCCTTCTCCTTAAGAAAGAGATACCCAGTAATGCCATGATCACTTTTGTCTTAGCACTTTGTTCTTTCATCTCCCTAGATTTCCAATGCAATATTTATTAATTTTTATTTTTATGTGCTTTGTAGATTATTCAAAGAAAGATCTAAACAATGTAATTTTAGTAAGAATCAAGACAACATGGTACTATCTAGATATAGTTTGGTAATTGTGAATATGTATTATAAATGAAAAGTAACTCAAATTTAGAAAATAAGTTTCTTGAATTTATGACAATTTTTATTCCTCCTCTGTTTCCCTATGTACCTGCTGGCATTTCATAAGATTTAGGCTGTTATGGTAGAAGAGAAGAATTTCAATGAGGTATGTGTTTATGAAATGAAGAGAGGCTTAATTTACACAAAAAAACTTTTACATTGATCGGGGTATGGTGGTGCACACCTGTAATCCAGGCTGCTCAGGAGGTTGAGGCAGGAGAATTGCAAGTTTGAGGCCAGCCTCAGCAACTTAGCAAGGCACTAAGCAACTTTGCAAGACCCTGTCTCAAAATGAAAAATAAAAAATGGCTTGAGATGTGTCTCAATGGTTAAGCATCCCTGAGTTCAATCCCTTATAAAAACAAGTAAATAAAGGGCTGGGATTGTGGTTCAGTGGTAGTGACCACCTAGTATGCATGAGGTATGGGGTTCAATCCTCAGCACCACAAAAAATATAAAATAAAATATTGTGTTCACCTAAAACAAAGAAATAAATATTTTTAAAAAACAAATAAAAATAAATATTTTACACCGAGAAAATAAATTATTACCCATAGAAGTTATAAGAAATATTTAGTAGAATATCTAAAAATATTAAAATATGACTTTAGTAAGGTCTCTGAATTAAAGGTGAATAGAGGCATCCCACACAGAGGATATCCAAATAATTAATGAAAAAGTGCTCAAAATCATTATTAGCACTTAAAGGACTTTGAGATATACACATCCCCAAAACGTTTAAATGATTCTGTATTAATGTCAAAATAAAACTACAGAAATTCAAGAAAATAGCAACTGGAGCATCCATACACTAAGAGGGAGTGTGATTGTAGCAGCTTTAGAACACTGTCTGGTGGTATCAGCTAAAGTGGCACATGGTACACCTGTGACCCAAATGTTTCATATAGACACACAGTCTGAAGAGCAATGTATTTATGTGTTCTCCAAAACAGATGTGCAAGAACATTTATAACAGTACTGTTTGTGACAGCATCAAACAAGAAGCTCTCCATATGGCCATTAAGTTAAAAATGAACACATTTTTGCTATATTCACACACTGCAATAGTATGTAGCAATGACAATGGAAAACTACAAGTATGTTCATGTGAACATTTACATGAAATTCACAAACATACTAATGTTCAAAGGAATACTAAATAATCACAAATAGCTCACGCCATATGATTCCATTTTACTAACATCAAAAACTAGCAGAACTGATCCATTCTGTTAGAAGAGAAAGTAATTTGTTTTAGTCAGCTCTTTTACTGCTGCAACTAAAAAATCTGACCAGAACAATTTTAGGGGAAGAAAAGTTTATTTGGGGGTTCCCAGTTTGGGAAGTCTCAGCCCATAGACACCAGGCTCCATTCCTTAGGGCTCAGAATGAGGCAGGACATCATGCTAGCAGAGGGAATAAGCTCATGTGCTGATCAGAAATCAGAGAGAGGTCTCCACTTTCCAGATACAAATATATATCCCAAATGCCCACCTCCTACAGCCACACTCTACCTGCCTTCAGTCACCACTCAGTTAATCCATATCAGAAAATTAATTCACTGATTGGGTTAAGACTTTCATAACCCAATCATTTCTCCTCTGAACCTTCTTGCATTGTCTCACACATGCGCTTTTGGGGAATAACTCATATCCAAACCATAACAGTATTTTATTTGGAGGAAGTAATGAGAAGGCATCTGAGGGTGCTGGAATGTTCAATTTCCTATCTTTGCATGTTGCTTACACAGGTATATGCATGTTTTGAATATTCATTGAACAATTCTGATGTAAGCATTCTCTATTTTTGTTACATTTCAATTAAAAAACTATAATAAAAACAAACAATAAGAAAAGCCCTCCCAAGCCTTGTGTGTATTGTCCATTCAGCAATAAATGCCCCTTTTTCCTGCATCTTGCACCTATATTGGAATCTTTATTCTGAAGCCAATGCAATAAACTGAGTCATCATACAGAAAGAACCATTCTTTGCATAGTTGGTTCTTGAAACACAGCTGGCCATGGGAATCAGCTTTGGGTGTACAAACAGGAACAAACAGAGCCTGAGGAAGAGCCATGGTCCAGGATAGATTATTATTCCAAGGAATATTTGCTGAATACTATTACCTCATAAATATCTCATACCTGCTCAGAGAGTTCACATTGGAGGGAGAATGGAGATGATCATGCCTGACATAGCAAGATGAATTTCATCAAACCAATAAAGCAAACTAATTCTAGTGGAAAAGACACCTTCATGAGAATGGATCTTTTTTAAGAAGTATTTTGGTCTCGGATTTTCATTTATATTTAAACATGAGCATATTTAAACATCTTGCTCAAAGGGGAGAATATACAAGTAGGCCAGTTTTTCGTGTGTTTAACAGGAATGGTGATGATGATAACTAATTCCTACTATGCATCAGAAACAGTACTAAGTGCTTTATATGCATCAATTATTTAAAATTTCAATAATATTATGAATACTATCTTTTTCCTGAAAAGAAAACTGAAGTTTGAAGAGAATGTTTCCCCAGGTGTTCTGTAAATGTCTATGTGTACTTGAGAAAATTGTATGTTACCCTCTTAGTATACACACTTTAGATGAATCTGCAACATGTACTAGAACAATCTATAATTAGATACATACAGGTTTATGATTTACAGTTTCCTGGAAACTTGTTCTTTTATAACTGTTGAGCTTCTCACTTTACCTTAAAAGTTTTTGCCTGAAGTGTTTTTTTCTCCATATTAAAATGGCTACAGTGGTGTATTTTTTAACTTGATACTTTTATACTTTGTATTTTTTACTGTTTTTCTCTTATTTTCAGCCTCCCTCTGTGGTTTTATTTCAGGTTCATCGATCCTGTATGTAATAGGACTGTATTTTATTCCATATAAGTAGCTTTTTATTATGATTACCTTAGTTTATCAGATTTTGTGTTTTGATTATGTAATTTCTTATATGCACATATATTGAAATACTAATGAATTTAGAAATATTTCTATCAGGTTGTTTGTCTTTATTATCCTTTTATGTATGATGTTTTTCCTGCCTACCATTGGATTCATAAAATGTCTGTGTTCTCTTTTATTGCAATTATTTGCAATAAAGACAAAAGACATACATATTTATCAGGAATGTATTCATCATGGAATGACTAAATCAAAATAATCATGTATATAATTCACATTCTTATTTTTTGTGTTGAGATCATTTTAAAAGTACTGTTGCCAATTGTCAAAAATGCAATATGTTGTTATTAACTATAGTCACCATGTTGTACAATAGAGTTCTTGAACCTATTCCTTCTCCCTATCTCTTATGAAGATTCTCTACACAA